>NC_140147.1:7618571-8218571 GCF_964035555.1 Netta rufina
AGTGCTTTGTACATAAACAGAAGAGTTGGCAGGGATTTTTGTATCGTTCTTTTCTATTTCTTTTCTACAGTTTTTCAAAGACTGTATGCAAACTGTGTTTACAAATTGATTTTGCTGTCAGTATTGTAGATTATCGCATGTCCATTTTGCTGTTTTATATCGTCTTGTGAGTCCTTGTGTGTTACGTGTTGTCCTTCCTTCTTAAAAAGAATTCATACGCTTCCATCCAACATATCCTGTGGCCTTCTTAAATATATCCCATTTCCCATGGTCCAGTGTGAGCTGTAGCTTGTAGAATGCATGACAAAACACCGCACATATATTAATATAAATATGATGTGCTCAATACTGATGTAGTTATTAATATAGGTTTTAGGGGGTTGTACTTGTTCTCTGGAAACTACAGTTTAGACTGAACTAAATTGCCTAGTATCTGTAATTTACAGACACGCATATTTTCATATAATATTTTCTATATGACCATATAAGATAGGGGGATAGGCCTTTAAAGGTGATCTGTACCTTAGAACAAAACCAGTTTTCTCATAGCATTTAGGATCAATGAAATGTTTCTGTGTTATGTTTAGTGATGAATTATAAACAAAGCACAAAATGCAAGAAGCAAGTAGGAATTTCAAGATGTCCTTAAATGCCGCAGTTCATTATAGAACAATGTTATAATAACCTGAACAATCTTCTAGATTGACTGTCTTGGGCAATTGCCCCTCATTTTTGTCATTTTTCCTGGTATTACCTTTGCCAAATCTTGCAGTTCTTTCTTACGACCTGATCATGTGTAATTGACTCACTCAGACTTCTGATGAAAGAAAATTGCAGATCTGGGTAGGCAAAAGATAGGTTGTCAGTTACCTAGTCCATCTTGCTATAATGTAATGTACTTGAGTTTAGCCTGCAGAAAGACTTCATGACTTGGCCAACAAGCTTTGCCTTCTTGAAAGGGGACCAACAGAACCAGCATGGGACCACTGCAATTGGGTAGCATCTGTACAAATACCTCCTGCATTCTTATGTATTTTAAAGAGATCAAACACTATTTTTTTGACCAGGACAAGTAAAGGTTGCTTCTCTTTTATGGTCGACTGTTCCCATTAGGCAAATACCTATTGGCATTAAGGCCATGGCTACAATGATTTTATTTAATGAACAAAGGATGGTTTGGAGAGGAATAAACATGATTTAATATAAATATTAATAACACTTACATCACAGAAGGTTTCCCTTATGGTCAACAAGTTCCTTGATCGTGATTAAAACAAAGAAAATATTGAACAGCAAATATTGCTATCCCAGTGTGACTGATAACTGGGCATCTCTTCATCTATTCAGAAACCTGTGGGGTGTGTTATTGTGCTGAGGTTTTGGAGACTAAATTTCTTGTAGATATACATGTAGGAAGTGTGTTGATGTACTCTTGTATTTTAATCTCTTTCTTGTATTTTAAATCAGTTTTACCAGGTATTATCTTAATAGGAACTGCAGGTAGAATAGAGCTAAGTGAGTCACTAATAGCTGTAAAACCTTATTGATACCAGTTTTGACATTTTGTTGAAGCATGATGTCCAGTGCCTCTCTGCACTTAGTGTAGATAATGTAATGTGTAATTTCAGTGAAATGGTGTATACAGTATGGGTAGCGGTGCTTTAATTGAATTTTACTCGTTGGTGTGTATTGAACAGTAGCATCAAATTAGGCCATCTTTTAAAATTCTGTTCCACTTTTGTTTTTTGTTCTTTTGTCTGAGTTTGTTTTCCTTCTGGCCATTCAACTGAGTCAATTACGTAGTTTAGTAACTGCTTTATCCTTCAATTATGGGCTATCCTCTTCTGATAACATTCAGAATAATGTATTCAGTCAAGTTACTGTAAATACATTGGTTTTACTTTTCAGGTCTCTAACCAGCATGGTACGTGCTAGTACCTGCATGGGTGTGTTTCCCTGGCAGTGAGCGAAAGTGATGCCAGCATAGATGTGTTCCTCATGAGTATGTTTGTTATGACACTAAAAATTAATGCACGCATAGAATGATTAGTTTATGTTTTGTTTTATTCTTGTTTGTCTGATGCGCTGGGACTCTACCACCAGAAGTTCAGTAAGTCACTGCTTAAATTAGCACAATGAGCAAGGGGGAAATCAATCTAGCTGCCTTATGCTGGATACCCTGTCTGCTACTTGCGCAGCGTGCTGCATGCTGCGGGCAGCAAGGGTCTGCCCGTCCTCTCTGGAGCACCAGACCCTGCTGTGTCCCCTTGGTAGGAACAGACTGTAAGGTAAATTCACAGACTCATGGGCAAGGATCCACTGCTTCTGACATTGTTAGACGAGGATATTGATAGCTACTGGAAATTAAGTGTAAAGCTAAGTGCTTCTCAAGCTACTGTAGTTGATGTCCAGGATGCCTGTTATATACAAGAAGTATGTCTTTTCATAAAATAGATAATTAAACAGACATACGTATTCAGTGGCAAAATTATTCTGAAATCAGGGCTATAACCTGTAAGAAAATTCCTTTTTTTTTTTTGTGGACAAAAACTGAAAGTGGTTCTTAAAGATTTTGACACAGCAAGAAAAAAAAATTCTGGATCATGCCCAGGGTACCTGAGCCTGCTTCTCATAAATATATATGTTCATTCCCCGTGTTGATCCCTGCCCAGTGATGGGCAGGGCCATGGGGTGTCTCTGAGGGCACAAAGGGCAGGCGAATGCTGCACCAGACCTCGCCTAGGAGGCTATAGGGACGGTCTCCACTGTTACTTTGCAGTCTTATGGGCCTTCACCTGCAGGCTCTTCACTGTCTCTCTTGTCATTGCAGAGACCTGTTTAGAACAAAGACTCCTCAGATTCAATTTTCCCTCTAAAAAATACACCTAAAGATTCTTCTTCGGATGGTCACTCATTTTACGAGGTCCTAATCACTACCCACTGAGCACGTTGTTCCTGCAGATCCCCTGACATCTCCCGACAGCTCCAAATCCCTCTGCAGGCCTTCATCGGCCATCAGCCCCACTGCAGGAGGTGCAGTCCCATCGAGATCAATCCACTCGTCTACTTAGGCAAGTGCCACCATAAAGAGAGCTCTTGGTGCAGCCCTTGATCCCTCACAGAACACTCTGGGACTTTTTAAGGCTGAACTCCACAAAGATGCCCAGAAAAGAGAAGAGCAGAGAGCAACCCCTTGGCTGTGTTTCTGGCAGCAGCTTTGGAAGAGGCGTCTGGGCTTCCGGGTTTGCCCTGAGCAAGACCCTCTTGTTACTGTGGTCCTAGCAGGGAGGCCAGCTGTGACCCAGGGCTGCACTGCACTTGCTGCTTCCTGCAGCCACAGAGATGCCACTGTAGAGACAATAGGACTGTCACAAAGGTACACGAGATCTGATGGCTTATCCAAATAAAAGAGAAAAGGAAAAAATGTGGAGACCAAAAGAGAGTAGCACTGAAGAGAGAGCACACTTTCTGCTGCTGGCCATGGCCCTGGCTCCAGGGAAGCAGCAGCCCTGACCCAACCTCCATGTGACAACAGGGCTCCTGGTCCAGAGCCCCTCCTGCATGCTGGGGCTGCTCCCCCAGCTCCAGAGGAGATGGGAAGAGATGGTAACTGATAACAATGTGGTTCTGATGTTTGTTTTTGTTTTAGTTCTTCTTTTTGGATGTGTTTCTCTACATGGTAATCCTGCTTCTTTAGGTAATCGAAGATTGGTTTTTTTAAATGAAAAAAAATCAGGTAGCAGGTTAAGGATAACATTATTTAAATCAAAAGAAATAATTTGAAGAAAATATTTTAGAGAAATGGAATAATTATTTTTTCTTTGCAGTTCCTGAAATAATCAGGGAACTCACCGTCAGTTTTGATTCCAAAAAAGCAGGCTTCCAAAGAGTTTCCTTACTGCATCCTTGAGCTCCTGGTTCCTCATGCTGTAGATGAGGGCGTTCACAACTGGAGGTACCACTGAGTACAGAACTGCCACAACAAGATCCATGGATGGGAAGGAGATGGAGGGGGGCTTCAGGTAGGCAAACATGGCAGTGCTGATAAACAGAGAGACAACAGCCTACAGGGTTTGGATTAGGGTTAGGGTTAGGGTTTGAACATTAGGTTAGGGTTAGGGTTAGGGTTAGGGTTGGGGTTGGCTTAGGGTTAGGGTTGGGTTAGGGTTAGGTTTAGTTTCTGACTACAGAAACTGGAACAACCAATAAAAATCATCCTTGTTGGCTTTACGAGCAAATCAATGGCTTCTTTATCATCAATTAATTGTACATGCCCTTGGAAAAAGCCAAGGCAATACCTCCCTTGCTTGGAGCTGTATCCAAACGCAGTGATGTATACAATCCGTAGCAGCAGCTATTATTAGACAGGGAGAAGGAGGAACTTTGCCAACCAAAATTCGAAAATTTATTTGGGATACTGCTTCAGAATTTGAAAAAGATTTTCAAGCGTGGTGGCAATTAGTCAACTTTACCCTTTATGCAGAAAATGATCAAATTGTTGCCTTTATACTTACCATAAGTAATGGCACCGTATACAATGTATAGCCAATCATTGCATTAGGACTCAATCATAATGGAACTATACTTTATCCTAAAGGGCATAAAGTATGGGCCCATCAAAAGGGAGGAAAGTGGCAAACAATTGATGTAAATGCATGCATTGTGCGTGAACAAAAAGGTTTCATCTGTGAAAGTAACACGCTGGAATCCCAAGACATTTGTCTTGACACTGAGCAAAATATTTGCCACGTTGAGATACATCCTAATGAAACCCTTGATACTGTACTTGTATATATTGGGAAAGGTAGTGTTTGCATGAGAAGTCATTGTGATTCTATAGTCGTAGATAATGCTGTGGTAGATACCAGTAATCACTCTAATGTTTGTGTTTGCAATTTTACCAAAATCTCAACCATATCACACTATCAGGTAGACCTGCACAACAGGTATAAGGCTCTGAAGGCCGAAAGGCAATCGATGGATGGAAAAGGCTATAATCCCTCTCCACCAGAGATATTGGCAGGGTTGGAAAAGCCAACCCCCCCTGTATAGTGACCACAGGCAGCAGGAAGAAAAGGTGAGTTTTAGTTGTGTGTGATTTATCAATCAGCGGAACAGAGGGTCCAATATGTAGAAGGGACCCTCCTCTAAGGGAAATCTGCTGCTTTCCTGGGGCCTGGGTTAGGACATCACAAGGAGGCTTCCCAGCTTGGTTCAACCGTCAGACTCTTACCGATTGCTCGTCCTATATCTGGGAGGAGAAGGAGTGGCAATGCATAGCCTGCGAGCAATCAAAAGGGACTTCAAGGATTTGGGATAAGGAACTCGGGTGTGCAGGTCGTCTTATCCTCAAGTCTCCCTGATACTTTCTTGCCCTTTTTGTACGAATTTTCCAATTCGCTATACGTACAGACTGGGCGACAAGACTCTGGAGAACAGCCTCACAGAGAGGGATCTGGGGGTTGTGGTTGTCAGCAAGTTGAATATGAGCCAGCAGTGTACCCTGGCAGCCAGGAGCGCCATCATCTGAGCCAGGGGTGCATCAAGCACAGCATCGGTAGTCAGTCAAGCGAAATGCTTGTACCGCAAAATGTTGATCCGACAGAGGGGAGGAAGGTCCTGAAGAATGGCCTGGACAGGTTGGATTGATGCGCAGAGGAACAAGAGATTGAGGTTCAACATGGCTAAGTGCTGGGTCCTGCAATTCGGCTACAACAACCACATGCAGCACTACAGCCTGCGCAGAGGGAAGGGATCTAGGGGTGTTGGTCAACACGTACCTGAACATGAGCCAGAAGTGTGCCCAGGTGGCCAAGAAGGCCAATGGCATTTGGCAATTTTCAGCAGCAGTGTAACCAGAAGTAGCAGGTGAAGGCTTGTCCCCCTGTACTCTGCTCCGGTGAGGCCACCCCTCAAGTACTGAGTACCTCTTGCTCTGGCCTGGGCAGAGGGGCTTGCCCAGAGGGGCACAGGCGCTGTGTGCTAGGGCTCTGTTGGACCCGGCAGCAGGGGTGCCGGCATCTCACAGACCTGCATTTCCCGGTGCCGTGGCTGACCCTGGACCTGGGGCCACTGGGGAGGCTGAGTAGCTTTTGTCCAAGCAGCTGCGGTGCCTTGTGAGGGGCTGGGGCTGCGGTGGCCATGCCCTGAGCTCTGCAGCAGCCTGTGGCAAGGCAGCCATGAGTGTGTTTGCCACAAGCCCTGCCTGCCCTCCTCCTGCCACGCTCCGTCAGGCGGCTGCAGCAGAGGGGTCCCCCAGCCAGCCTCTGGCTGGGCTCTGCCACTCGCCTCGCCAGTGCCATCCCTGCTGCCTTGGGGTGCTCTGTGCCACTGCCTTGCCCACTGCCTGTTCCTGCCTGCACTCCCAGCACAACCCCACAGCAGCACTGCCACCAAGTTCCAGGAGGAGCCAGGCCTGACCCCACCAGCAGGGCTCAGCAAAACAGGGCGGCAGTGGCAAGAGAGCAGCGCTGCATGCCACAAGCGCTGGTGCTCCCTGGCTGTGCTGCTGGGATGGGACTCTTTTCCTCTGCACCCCTGCACACGGGCACTGCCCCTGCAGAGCCAGACCAGGTCTCAGAGGAAGGATGTCAGACAAAAAAGGCAGTTAAATCTTAACTTCCTTAAGGTTAAATTCACATAGAGCATAGCTTCACATGCACAGAGTCTATGAGATATGTTCAGCAGGTACATCCATATCATGTTAATGGGTGTTTATTAGCTGAATTAATGTAATAAGAACATGCACAAACACAACCACAAACAAAAAAAAACACAAATAAAACACAAACAGGTATACTGACTCTTCCTCCAATTATTGATATTCCAAGTCATTTACAGAAGCAGATCAGAAATTTCTTGCATCCAATACACATCTAATCATCAATTTCTAAAAGGCATGCTTGAGCTCTTGGATCATTAAGGTACAGATGGGGAAGTGCTCTGCTGGAGGCAACACTGAGTTCAGAACTGCCACCAACACGTCCAGGGATGGGGAGGAGATGGAGGTACTTGTATTCAAGTACAGTTTCAAGGGTTTCACTAGGATGTATCTCAACGTGGCAAATATTTTGCTCAGTGTCAAGACAAATGTCTTGGGATTCCAGCGTGTTACTTTCACAGATGAAACCTTTTTGTTCACGCACAATGCATACATTTACATCAATTGTTTGCCACTTTCCTCCCTTTTGATGGGCCCATACTTTATGCCCTTTAGGATAAAGTATAGTTCCATTATGATTGAGTCCTAATGCAATGATTGGTTATACATTGTATACGGTGCCATTACTTATGGTAAGTATAAAGGCAACAATTTGATCATTTTCTGCATAAAGGGTAAAGTTGACTAATTGCCACCACGCTTGAAAATCTTTTTCAAATTCTGAAGCAGTATCCCAAATAAATTTTCGAATTTTGGTTGGCAAAGTTCCTCCTTCTCCCTGTCTAATAATAGCTGCTGCTACGGATTGTATACATCACTGCGTTTGGATACAGCTCCAAGCAAGGGAGGTATTGCCTTGGCTTTTTCCAAGGGCATGTACAATTAATTGATGATAAAGAAGCCATTGATTTGCTCGTAAAGCCAACAAGGATGATTTTTATTGGTTGTTCCAGTTTCTGTAGTCAGAAACTAAACCTAACCCTAACCCAACCCTAACCCTAAGCCAACCCCAACCCTAACCCTAACCCTAACCCTAACCTAATGTTCAAACCCTAACCCTAACCCTAATCCAAACCCTGTAGGCTGTTGTCTCTCTGTTTATCAGCACTGCCATGTTTGCCTACCTGAAGCCCCCCTCCATCTCCTTCCCATCCATGGATCTTGTTGTGGCAGTTCTGTACTCAGTGGTACCTCCAGTTGTGAACGCCCTCATCTACAGCATGAGGAACCAGGAGCTCAAGGATGCAGTAAGGAAACTCTTTGGAAACCTGCTTTTTTGGAATCAAAACTGACGGTGAGTTCCCTGATTATTTCAGGAACTGCAAAGAAAAAATAATTATTCCATTTCTCTAAAATATTTTCTTCAAATTATTTCTTTTGATTTAAATAATGTTATCCTTAACCTGCTACCTGATTTTTTTTCATTTAAAAAAACCAATCTTCTGATTACCTAAAGAAGCAGGATTACCATGTAGAGAAACACATCCAAAAAGAAGAACTAAAACAAAAACAAACATCAGAACCACATTGTTATCAGTTACCATCTCTTCCCATCTCCTCTGGAGCTGGGGGAGCAGCCCCAGCATGCAGGAGGGGCTCTGGACCAGGAGCCCTGTTGTCACATGGAGGTTGGGTCAGGGCTGCTGCTTCCCTGGAGCCAGGGCCATGGCCAGCAGCAGAAAGTGTGCTCTCTCTTCAGTGCTACTCTCTTTTGGTCTCCACATTTTTTCCTTTTCTCTTTTATTTGGATAAGCCATCAGATCTCGTGTACCTTTGTGACAGTCCTATTGTCTCTACAGTGGCATCTCTGTGGCTGCAGGAAGCAGCAAGTGCAGTGCAGCCCTGGGTCACAGCTGGCCTCCCTGCTAGGACCACAGTAACAAGAGGGTCTTGCTCAGGGCAAACCCGGAAGCCCAGACGCCTCTTCCAAAGCTGCTGCCAGAAACACAGCCAAGGGGTTGCTCTCTGCTCTTCTCTTTTCTGGGCATCTTTGTGGAGTTCAGCCTTAAAAAGTCCCAGAGTGTTCTGTGAGGGATCAAGGGCTGCACCAAGAGCTCTCTTTATGGTGGCACTTGCCTAAGTAGACGAGTGGATTGATCTCGATGGGACTGCACCTCCTGCAGTGGGGCTGATGGCCGATGAAGGCCTGCAGAGGGATTTGGAGCTGTCGGGAGATGTCAGGGGATCTGCAGGAACAACGTGCTCAGTGGGTAGTGATTAGGACCTCGTAAAATGAGTGACCATCCGAAGAAGAATCTTTAGGTGTATTTTTTAGAGGGAAAATTGAATCTGAGGAGTCTTTGTTCTAAACAGGTCTCTGCAATGACAAGAGAGACAGTGAAGAGCCTGCAGGTGAAGGCCCATAAGACTGCAAAGTAACAGTGGAGACCGTCCCTATAGCCTCCTAGGCGAGGTCTGGTGCAGCATTCGCCTGCCCTTTGTGCCCTCAGAGACACCCCATGGCCCTGCCCATCACTGGGCAGGGATCAACACGGGGAATGAACATATATATTTATGAGAAGCAGGCTCAGGTACCCTGGGCATGATCCAGAATTTTTTTTTCTTGCTGTGTCAAAATCTTTAAGAACCACTTTCAGTTTTTGTCCACAAAAAAAAAAAAGGAATTTTCTTACAGGTTATAGCCCTGATTTCAGAATAATTTTGCCACTGAATACGTATGTCTGTTTAATTATCTATTTTATGAAAAGACATACTTCTTGTATATAACAGGCATCCTGGACATCAACTACAGTAGCTTGAGAAGCACTTAGCTTTACACTTAATTTCCAGTAGCTATCAATATCCTCGTCTAACAATGTCAGAAGCAGTGGATCCTTGCCCATGAGTCTGTGAATTTACCTTACAGTCTGTTCCTACCAAGGGGACACAGCAGGGTCTGGTGCTCCAGAGAGGACGGGCAGACCCTTGCTGCCCGCAGCATGCAGCACGCTGCGCAAGTAGCAGACAGGGTATCCAGCATAAGGCAGCTAGATTGATTTCCCCCTTGCTCATTGTGCTAATTTAAGCAGTGACTTACTGAACTTCTGGTGGTAGAGTCCCAGCGCATCAGACAAACAAGAATAAAACAAAACATAAACTAATCATTCTATGCGTGCATTAATTTTTAGTGTCATAACAAACATACTCATGAGGAACACATCTATGCTGGCATCACTTTCGCTCACTGCCAGGGAAACACACCCATGCAGGTACTAGCACGTACCATGCTGGTTAGAGACCTGAAAAGTAAAACCAATGTATTTACAGTAACTTGACTGAATACATTATTCTGAATGTTATCAGAAGAGGATAGCCCATAATTGAAGGATAAAGCAGTTACTAAACTACGTAATTGACTCAGTTGAATGGCCAGAAGGAAAACAAACTCAGACAAAAGAACAAAAAACAAAAGTGGAACAGAATTTTAAAAGATGGCCTAATTTGATGCTACTGTTCAATACACACCAACGAGTAAAATTCAATTAAAGCACCGCTACCCATACTGTATACACCATTTCACTGAAATTACACATTACATTATCTACACTAAGTGCAGAGAGGCACTGGACATCATGCTTCAACAAAATGTCAAAACTGGTATCAATAAGGTTTTACAGCTATTAGTGACTCACTTAGCTCTATTCTACCTGCAGTTCCTATTAAGATAATACCTGGTAAAACTGATTTAAAATACAAGAAAGAGATTAAAATACAAGAGTACATCAACACACTTCCTACATGTATATCTACAAGAAATTTAGTCTCCAAAACCTCAGCACAATAACACACCCCACAGGTTTCTGAATAGATGAAGAGATGCCCAGTTATCAGTCACACTGGGATAGCAATATTTGCTGTTCAATATTTTCTTTGTTTTAATCACGATCAAGGAACTTGTTGACCATAAGGGAAACCTTCTGTGATGTAAGTGTTATTAATATTTATATTAAATCATGTTTATTCCTCTCCAAACCATCCTTTGTTCATTAAATAAAATCATTGTAGCCATGGCCTTAATGCCAATAGGTATTTGCCTAATGGGAACAGTCGACCATAAAAGAGAAGCAACCTTTACTTGTCCTGGTCAAAAAAATAGTGTTTGATCTCTTTAAAATACATAAGAATGCAGGAGGTATTTGTACAGATGCTACCCAATTGCAGTGGTCCCATGCTGGTTCTGTTGGTCCCCTTTCAAGAAGGCAAAGCTTGTTGGCCAAGTCATGAAGTCTTTCTGCAGGCTAAACTCAAGTACATTACATTATAGCAAGATGGACTAGGTAACTGACAACCTATCTTTTGCCTACCCAGATCTGCAATTTTCTTTCATCAGAAGTCTGAGTGAGTCAATTACACATGATCAGGTCGTAAGAAAGAACTGCAAGATTTGGCAAAGGTAATACCAGGAAAAATGACAAAAATGAGGGGCAATTGCCCAAGACAGTCAATCTAGAAGATTGTTCAGGTTATTATAACATTGTTCTATAATGAACTGCGGCATTTAAGGACATCTTGAAATTCCTACTTGCTTCTTGCATTTTGTGCTTTGTTTATAATTCATCACTAAACATAACACAGAAACATTTCATTGATCCTAAATGCTATGAGAAAACTGGTTTTGTTCTAAGGTACAGATCACCTTTAAAGGCCTATCCCCCTATCTTATATGGTCATATAGAAAATATTATATGAAAATATGCGTGTCTGTAAATTACAGATACTAGGCAATTTAGTTCAGTCTAAACTGTAGTTTCCAGAGAACAAGTACAACCCCCTAAAACCTATATTAATAACTACATCAGTATTGAGCACATCATATTTATATTAATATATGTGCGGTGTTTTGTCATGCATTCTACAAGCTACAGCTCACACTGGACCATGGGAAATGGGATATATTTAAGAAGGCCACAGGATATGTTGGATGGAAGCGTATGAATTCTTTTTAAGAAGGAAGGACAACACGTAACACACAAGGACTCACAAGACGATATAAAACAGCAAAATGGACATGCGATAATCTACAATACTGACAGCAAAATCAATTTGTAAACACAGTTTGCATACAGTCTTTGAAAAACTGTAGAAAAGAAATAGAAAAGAACGATACAAAAATCCCTGCCAACTCTTCTGTTTATGTACAAAGCACTGTACAGGTACTAGACAACCCAGGTTGTGTGATGCTGCCTATGGCACTTTCCCTTCGTGTAAAGGTGTATGCCACAGAGCATCATTAAAAACAATTGCGGGGCTCCTGAATTTTGAAAAATCAAACTAGAAGGATTCGACACTCCAGCATCAATCAGCATTGGCTCTGCAGCAGAACACAGACATAAAAGGGGATCAAAGGTTGGTTGAGAAATGTCACGGGTCTTTATGCCTTCCCAAATCCTGCCTTAGTTTAGTTATTTCCATCCTGGCCCAGCAGAGACCCATTCGATGGCTCACTCATATGCTCTAGGTTGTTTACAAAAAAAAAAACTAGCTGCAAAAGCACAACCACCTTATCCATGAGGATTTGTATCAGCTTGGTAGTGGGAAGCCACCAGGATTCCCCCAAACATGGAAGAAGTCTCTGGGATGGTGGGCAACACAACCCCATGGTTACCATGGCAAGACAACCCTATGGTTGCCATGGCAACACTGTAATGGTCCCTATAGCAACGTGGCCTTGTGTTGCCATGGCAACCATGGTTTTCTGCTGCCATGGCAACCATGGGGTTCTGTTGCCATGGTAACCATAGGGTTGGGTTGCCATGGAAAACATGGGGTTGTGTTGCCATGGTAACCATGGGGTTGTGTTGCCATGGCAACCATGTGTTTTTGTTGCCATGGCAACCATGTGTTTTTGTTGCCATGGCAACCATGGGATTGTGTTGCCATGGTAACCATGGGTTTGGGTTTCCATGCTAACCATGTGGTTTTGTTACCATGGCAACCATGGGGTTGTGTTTCCATGGCAACCATGGGGTTGGGTTGACATGGCAACCATGGGGTTGTGTTGCCATGGTAACCATGGGGTTGTGTAGACATGGCAACCATGGCATTTTGTTCCCATGGTAACTATGGGGTCGAGTTGCCATGGCAACCATGGGGTTCTGTTGCCATGGTAACCATGGGGTTGGGTTGCCATGGAAACAATGGGGTTCTGTTGCCATGGTAACCATGGGGTTGTGTTGCCATTGTAACCATGTCTTTGTGTTGCCAGGGTAACCATGGGTTTGTGTTGCTATGGCAACCATGGGGTTGTGTTGCCATAGCAACCATGGGGTTGTGTTGCCATGGCAACCATGGTTTTTCGTTGCCATAGCAACCATGGGGTTGTGTTGCCTCTGTAATCATGGGGTTGTGTTGCCATGGCAACCATGGGCTTGTGAGCCATGGTAACCATGGTCTTCTCTTGTCATGGTAACCATGGTTTTCTGTTGCCATTGTAACCATGTGGTTGTGTTGCCAGGGTAACCATGGGTTTGTGTTGCTATGGCAACCATGGGGTTGTGTTGCCATGGTAAGCATAGGGTTGTGTTGTCATGTTAACCATGGGGTTGTGTTGCCATTGTAACCATGTGGTTGTGTTGCCAGGATAACCATGGTTTTTGTGTTGCCATGGCAACCATGTGGTTGTGTTGCCATGGCAACCACGGTTTTCTGCTACCATAGCAACCATGGGGTTGTGTTGCCATGGTAATCATAGGGTTGTGTTGCCATGGCAACCAGTCAGTTGTGTTGCCAAGGTAACTATGGTTTCTGTTGCCATGGCAGCGATCGGGTGCCATGGCAACATCAGGTAGGTTTAGGGGGACTTTTGGGGTGGATCTATGGCTTTTGGGGTTTTCTTGTGTTTTCTGGGTTGATCGTATTCTTTTTGGGGGTGGTTTGACGTGTTTTGCGGTCTCCGTTGGGTTTCGTTGGGTTCTCGTTCGTCGTTAAGTTAAATGGGAGGGGATTGTGGGTTTTGGAGAAGATCAGGTGATTTTAGGGTGCTTTTGAGGGGAAATTCATAGTTTTGTTTTTTTTTTTCTTCTGATCCATTTCTTTTTGGGGGTGTTTTTGACGTGTTTTCAGGTCTCCGTTGGGTTTCATTGGGTTCTTGTTGGTCATCATGGTGGAAAAGTGTAAATTGTGTGTTTTGGAGAACATCAGGTAGGTTTAGGGGGAATTTTGGGGCAGACTCATGGTTTTTGGGGTTTTCTTCTCTTTTTGGGGGTGATCCCGTTTTTTTGGGGGAAGTTTTTAAGTTGTTTTGGGGTCTCCGTTAGGTTTTGTTGGCTTCTCGTTGGTCATCATGGTGGAAAAGTGTAAATTGTGGGTTTTGGAGAACATCAGGTAGATTTGGGCTGACTTTTGGGGTGAATATATGGCTTTTGCGGTTTTCTTTCGTTTTTGGGGGATGATCCTGTTCTTTATTGGGGAGTTTTTGACTTGTTTTGGGGTCTCCGTTGGGTTTCGTTGGGTTCTCATTGGTCGTTAAGGTAAATGGGAGTGGATTGTGGGTTTTGGAGAAGATCAGGTGTGTTTAGGGTGGTTTTGGGTGGAAATGTATAGTTTTTGGGGATTTATTCTGATCCAGTTCTTTTTTGGGGTGTTTTTGAGGTGTTTTGTGGTCTCCATTGGGTTTCGTTTTGTTCTTTTTGGTCATTATGGTGAATCGGAGTGAAATGTGGGATTTGGAGAAGATCAGGCGAGTTTAGGATGGTTTTGGGGGGAAATTCATGTTTTTTTTTTTTTTTTTTTTTTTTTTTTCGTCACGTCAAGTTCTTTTTTTGGGGTGTTTTTGACTTGTCTTGGGGTCTGTGTTGGGTTTTGTTGGGTTTCTTTTTGGTTGTATGGTGGTTGGGAGTGGATTGTCCATTTAGGAGAACATCAGGTAGGTTTAGGGTTATTTTGGGGTTAAATCACGTTTTTCTTCTGGTCCGGTTTGCTTTTGGGATGTTTTTGACGTGTTTTGGGTTTCCCGTTGCGTTTCGTTGAGTTCCTAATGGGTTTTATGCTGGTTGGGAGTGGACTTTGGGATTTGATGAGCATCAGGTAGGTTTAGGGTGGTTTTGGGGTGGATCTATGGTTTTGGAGGATTTTCTTCCAGTTTTGTGGGTGATCCCGTTCTTTTTGGGGGTGTTTTTGAGGTGTTTTGGGGTCTCCTCTGGGTTTTAGGTGGCTTCATATTGGTCATCATGGTGAAAAAGCGTAAAATTTGGGTTTTGGAGATCATCAGGTAGGTTTAGGGTGGTTTTGGTGTGGATGTATGGCTTTGGGGTTTTCTTTCATTTTTGGGGTTGATCTTGTGTTTTTTTGGGGTGTTTTTGATGTGTTTTGGGGTCTCTGTTTGGTTTCGTTGAGTTTTCCGTGGTCATCATGGTGGAAAAGTGTAAATTGTGGGTTTTGGAGAACATCAGGTAGGTTTAGTTGGACTTTTGGGACAGATTCATGGTTTTTGGGGTTTTCTTCTGTTTTTTTTTTGGGGTGTTCCCGTTCTTTTTTGTGAAGTTTTTGAGGTGTTTGGGGGTGTCCGTTGAGTTTTGTTGGGTTCTCGTTGGTCTTCATCGTGGAAAAGTGTAAATTGTGGGTTTTGGAGAACATCAGGTGAGTTTCAGGTTTTGTTGGGGGTGAATCTATGGTTTTGGCGGATTTCTTCCTTTTTTTTTTTTTTTTTTTTTTTAATTATTTATTTTATTTTATTTTTTTCTGTTTTCGTGGGGGTCCCGTTCTTTTTTGGGGTGTTTTTGACGTGTTTTGGGGTTTTCGTTGGGTTTGGTAGGGTTCTTGTTGGTCATTATGTTAAATAGGTGTGGATTGTGGGTTTCGGAGAACATCAGGTAGGTTTAAGGGTTTTTTGGTTTGAAATCATGGCATTTATTTTTTATTTTATTAGGGCGGTTTTGGTGTGGATCTATGGCTTTTGGTTTTCTTTTTTCGTTTTTGGGTTTTATCCTGTTCTTTTTTGGTGTGTTTTTGTGGTGTTTTGGGGTCTCCGTTGGGTTTCGTTTGTTTTTTTTTTGTGGTCATCATGGTGGAAAAGTGTAAATTGTGCGTTTTGGAGAACATCAGGTAGGTTTAGGGGGACTTTTGTGGCAGATTCATGGTTTTTGGGGTTTTCTTCTGTTTTTAGGGTTAGTCCCGTTCTTTTTTGGGGTGTTTTTGAGGTGTTTTGGGGTTTCTGTTGGGTTTTGTTTGGTTCTCGTTGGTCATCATGGTGTCGTGGTTCCGCTCAAGTGGGCAGCCGAGCTCCACCACAGCCGCTCTCTCACTCCCCCTCCTCGAAGAGGAATGGGGAGAAAATATGTGAAAAGGGCTCAAGGATTGAGATAAGGACAAGAAAATCACGCAATAATTATTGTAACGGGCAAAACAGACTCGGCATAAGGAGATAGTAAGATTTATTGCCTACAACTAACAAGCGAGAGAAGTGAGAAAACAAAGGAAAAAGCAAACCAAAAACACCTTCCCCCCCATCCGCCCTCTTCCACCTCCTCCCCCCAAGCGGCGCAGGGGAACGGGGGAATGGGGGTTATGGTCAGTCTACAGCACTTCTTCTCTGCCGCTCCTTCTCGGTCACTCTCGTCCCCTGTGCTGTGGGGTCCCACCCACGGGATGCAGTCCTTGATGAACTGATCCGGCGTGGGCTTCCCACAGGCAGCAGCTCTTCCAGAACTGCTCCAGATATGGGTCCGTACCACGGGGTCCATCCCTCAGGAGCAAACTGCTCCAACCTGGCTCCCCTACGGGCAGCAGCTCCTGCCGGGTCACCTGCTCCTGCGTGGGCTCCTCTCCACGGGCTACAGGTCCGGCCCGGAATCTGCTCCGGCAGGGGTCTTCCACAGGCGGCAGCCTCCGTCGGTGCAGGGCCACCTGCTCCACCGTGGTCTCCTCCACGGGCTGCAGCGTGGAACCCTGCTCCACCGTGGTACTCCATGGGCTGCAGGGGGACATCCTGCTTCACCATGGTCCTCACCACAGGCCGCAGGGGACTTCTGCTCCGGCGCCTGGAGCACCTCTCCCCCTCCCTCTACACTGGCCTTGGCACGTGCAAAGCTGTTCTCTCACTCCCTTGACTCTCCCGGCTGCTGTGTGGCGCAGCGTTTTTCCCTGTCTTAAATATGCTTTCACAGAGGCGCAAACAACATCGCTTATTGGCTCAGATCTGGAAAACAATGGGGCCCTTCCCAAACATGGGGCAGCTTCTAGATCTTTCTCACAGAAACCACCGCTATAGCCCCCTGCTACCAAAACCTTGCCACGTAAACCCACTACAAAGGGTAAATTATGGGTTTTGGAGAACATCAGGTGAGTTTCAGGTTTTTTTAAAGGTGAATCTATGGTTTTGGGGGATTTCTTCGTTTTTTGTTTTTTGTTTTTTAGGGTTTTCTTCCTCTTTTGGTGTGGTCCCGTTCTTTTTTGGGGTGTTTTTGACTTGTTTTGGGGTCTCTGTTGGGTTTTGTTGTGTTTCTTTTGGTTTTTATTGTGTTTGGGATTGGATTGTACATTTCGGAGAACATCAGGTAGGTTTAGGGTTATTTTGGGGTTAAATCATGTTTTTTCTTCTGATCCGGTTTGCTTTTGGGGTGTTTTTGACGTGTTTTGGGGTTCCCGTTGCGTTTCGTTGAGTTCCTAAAGGGTTTTATGGTTGTAGGGAGTGGACTTTGGGATTTGGAGATCATCAGGTAGGTTTAGGGTGGTTTTGGGGTGGATCTATTGTTTTGGAGGATTTTCTTCCAGTTTTGGGGGTGATCCCGTTCTTTTTGGGGTGTTTTTGAGGTGTTTTGGTGTCTCCGTTGGGTTTCGTTGAGTTCTCGTTGGTCGTTAAGTTAAATGGGAGGGGATTGTGGGTTATGGAGAAGATCAGGTGAGTTTAGGGTGGTTTTGGGGGGAAATTCATAGTTTATGTTTTTTTTTTTTTTTTCTTCTGATCCAGTTCTTTTTTGGGGTGTTTTTGAGGTGGTTTTGGGGTTTCCGTTGGGTTTTGTTGGGTTCTCGTTGGTCATCATGGTGGAAAAGTGTAAATTATTGGTTTTGGAGAACATCAGTTGAGTTTAAGGTATTTTTGGGGGTGAATCTATGGTTTTGGGGGATTTCTTCTGTTTTTTTTTTTTTGTTTCTTTTTTATTTTTTTTAATTTTTTTTTTTTTTTAGGGTTTCCTGTTTTTGGGTTGGTCCCGTTCTCTTTTTGGTTGTTTTTGACGTGTTTTGGGGTCTCTGTTGGGTTTGGTTGGGTTCTTGTTGGTCATTATGTTAAATAGGAGTGGATTGTGGGATTTGGAGAACATCAGGTAGGTTTAAGGGTTTTTGGGGTGAAATCATGGCCTTTTTATTTTTTTAGGATTTGGGTTGGTTTTGGGGTGAGTTTGAGGTGTTTTGGGGTCTTCATTGGGTTTCATTGGGTTCTTGTTGGTCATTATGGTGAATGGGAGTGAAATGTAGGATTTGGAGAAGATCAGGTTGGTTTAGGGTGGTTTTGGGGGGAAAATCATGTTTGTTTGTTTGTTTTCTTTACGTCTAGTTCTTTTTTGGGGTGTTTTTGAGGTGTTTTGGGGTCTCTGTTGGGTTTTGTTGGTTTTCCATTGGGTTTTCTGGTGGTTGTGAGTGGATCGTACATTTAGGAGAACATCAGGTATGTTCAGAGGGTTTTTTGGGGGTTAAATAACGTTTTTTCTTCTGATCCGGCTTGCTTTTGGGGTGTTTTTGACGTGTTTTGGGATTTCCGTTGTGTTTCATTGAGTTCCTAATGGGTTTTATGGTGGTTGGGAGTGGACTTTGGGATTTGATGAGCATCACGTAGGTTTAGGATGGTTTTGGGGTGGATCTATGGTTTTGGAGGATTTTCTTCCAGTTTTGGGGGTGATCCCGTTCTTTTTGGGGGTGTTTTTGAGGTGTTTTGGGGTGTCCGTTGGTTTTAGTTGGGTTCTTGTTGGTCATCATGGTGAAAAAGCGTAAAATTTGGGTTTTGGAGATCATCAGGTAGGTTTAGGGTGGTTTTGGTGTGGATCTATGGCTTTTGGTTTTCTTTTTTCGTTTTTGGGTTTGATCCTGTTCTTTTTTGGTGTGTTTTTGTGGTGTTTTGGGGTCTCCGTTGGGTTTCGTTGAGTTCTCGTTGGTCGTTAAGTTAAATGGGAGTGGATTGTGGGTTTTGGAGAAGATCAGGTGAGTTTAAGGTGGTTTTGGGGGGAAATTCATAGTGCTTGTGTTTTTTTTTCTTCTTATCCAGTTCTTTTTTGGGGTGTTTTTGACGTGTTTTCGGGTCTGCGTTGGCTTTCGTTTCTTTTTTTTGTGGTCATCATGGTGGAAAGGTGTAAATTGTGCGTTTTGGAGAACATCAGGTAGGTTTAGGGGGACTTTTGGGGCAGATTCATGGTTTTTGGGGTTTTCTTCTGTTTTTAGGGTTAGTCCCGTTCTTTTTTGGGGTGTTTTTGAGGTGTTTGGGGGTGTCCGTTGGGTTTTGTTTGGTTCTCGTTGGTCATCATGGTGCAGAAGGGTAAATTATGTGTTTTGGAGAACATCAGGTGAGTTTCAGGTTTTTTTGGAGGTGAATCTATGGTTTTGGGGGATTTCTTCGTTTTTTTTTTTTTTAGGTTTTTCTTCCTTTTTTGGTGTGGTCCGTTCTTTTTTGGGGTGTTTTTGACTTGTTTTGGGGTCTCCGTTGGGTTTGGTTGGGTTCTTGTAGGTCATTATGTTAAATAGGAGTGGATTGTGGGATTTGGAGAACATCAGGTAGGTTTAAGGGTTTTTTGCGGTGAAATCAGGGCCTTTTTATTTTTTTTAGGATTTGGGTTTGTTTTGGGGTGAATTTGAGGTGTTTTGGGGTCTTCATTGTGTTTCGTTGGGTTCTTGTTGGTCATTATGGTGAATGGGAGTGAAATGTGGGATTTGGAGAAGATCAGGTGAGTTTAGGGTGGTTTTGGGGGGAAAATCATGTTTGTTTGTTTGTTTGTTTTCTTTACGTCTAGTTCTTTTTTGGGGTGTTTTTGAGGTGTTTTGGGGTCTCTGTTGGGTTTTGTTGGTTTTCCATTGGGTTTTCTGGTGGTTGTGAGTGGATTGTACATTTAGAAGAACATCAGGTATGTTTAGAGGGTTTTTTTTTGGGGGGTTAAATCACGTTTTTTCTTCTGATCCGGCTTGCTTTTGGGGTGTTTTTGACGTGTTTTGGGATTTCCGTTGTGTTTCGTTGAGTTCCTAATGGGTTTTAAGGTGGTTGGGAGTGGACTTTGGGATTTGATGAGCATCACGTAGGTTTAGGATGGTTTTGGGGTGGATCTATGGTTTTGGAGGATTTTCTTCCAGTTGTGGGGGTGATCCCAAAACTTTCTTTTTGGGGGTGTTTTTGAGGTGTTTTGGGGTCTCCGTTGGTTTTAGTTGGGTTCTTGTTGGTCATCATGGTGAAAAAGGGTAAAATTTGGGTTTTGGAGATCATCAGGTAGGTTTAGGGTGGTTTTGGTGTGGATCTATGGCTTTGGGGTTTTCTTTCGTTTTTGGGGTTGATCCTGTGTTTTTTTGGTGTGTTTTTGATGTGTTTTGGGGTCTCCGTTGGGTTTCGTTGAGTTCTCGTTGGTCGTTAAGTTAAATGGGTGGGGATTGTGGGTTATGGAGAAGATCAGGTGAGTTTAGGGTGGTTTTGGCGGGAAATTCATAGTTTTTTTTTTTTTTTTTCTTCTTATCCAGTTCTTTTTTCGGGTGTTTTTGAGGTGTTTTGTGGTCTCCGTTTGGTTTTGTTGAGTTCTTGTTGGTCATTGTTTTAAATAGGAGTGAAGTGTAGGTTTTGCAGAACATCAGGTCTGTTTATGGGTTTTTTGGGGTGAAATCATGGCTTTTTTTTTTTTTTTTTTAAATCTGGATTGATTTTGGCGTGGTTCTGAGATGTTTTGGGGTCTTCATTGGGTTTCGTTTGGGTCTTGTTGGTCATTATGACGAATGGGAGTGAAATGCGGTGTTTGGAGAAGATCAGGTGAGTTTAGGGTGGTTTTGGGGGGAAATTCATGTTTTTTATTTATTTATTTATTTATTTATTTTTATTTTCTTCACATCTAGTTCTTTTTTGGTGTGTTTTTGACGTGTTTTGGGGTCTCTGTTGGGTTTTGTTTGGTTTCCATTGGGTTCTCTGGTGGTTGGGAGTGGATTGTACATTTAGGAAAACATCAGGTATGTTTAAGTTTTTTTGGGGGTTAAATCACGTTTTTTCTTCTGATCCGGTTTGCTTTTGGGGTGTTTTTGACGTGTTTTGGGGTCTCTGTTGGGTTTGGTTGGATTCTTGTTGGTCATTATGTTAAATAGGAGTGGATTGTGGGATTTGGAGAACATCAGGTAGGTTTAAGGGTTTTTTGCGGTGAAATCAGGGCCTTTTTATTTTTTTAGGATTTGGGTTTGTTTTGGGGTGAGTTTGAGGTGTTTTGGGGTCTTCATTGTGTTTCGTTGGGTTCTTGTTGGTCATTATGGTGAATGGGAGTGAAATGTGGGATTTGGAGAAGATCAGGTGAGTTTAGGGTGGTTTTGGGGGGAAATTCATGTTTGTTTGTTTGTTTTCTTTATGTCTAGTTCTTTTTTGGAGTGTGTTTGAGGTGTTCTGGGGTTTCTGTTGGGTTTTGTTGGGTTCTCGTTGGTGATCATGGTGGAAAAGTGTCAATTGTGGGTTTTGGAGAACATCAGTTGAGTTTAAGGTATTTTTGGGGGTGAATCTACGGTTTTGGGGGATTTCTTCTGTTTTTTTTGTTTTTTTGTTTGTTTTTTATTTTTTAGGGTTTTCTGTTTTTTGGGGTGGTACCGTTCTCTTTTTGGGTGTTTTTGACGTGTTTTGGGGTCTCTGTTGGGTTTGGTTGGGTTCTTGTTGGTCATTATGTTAAATAGGAGTGGATTGTGGGATTTGGAGAACATCAGGTAGGTTTAAGGGGTTTTGGGGTGAAATCATGGCCTTTTTATTTTTTTAGGATTTGGGTTGGTTTTGGGGTGAGTTTGAGGTGTTTTGGGGTCTTCATTGGGTTTCATTGGGTTCTTGTTGGTCATTATGGTGAATGGGAGTGAAATGTGGGATTTGGAGAAGATCAGGTGAGTTTAGGGTGGTTTTGGGGGGAAAATCATGTTTGTTTGTTTGTTTGTTTTCTTTACGTCTAGTTCTTTTTTGGGGTGTTTTTGAGGTGTTTTGGGGTCTCTGTTGGGTTTTGTTGGTTTTCCATTGGGTTTTCTGGTGGTTGTGAGTGGATCGTACATTTAGGAGAACATCAGGTATGTTTAGAGGTTTTTTTTGGGGTTAAATCACGTTTTTTCTTCTGATCCGGCTTGCTTTTGGGGTGTTTTTGGCGTGTTTTGGTATTTCCGTTGTGTTTCGTTGAGTTCCTAATGGGTTTTATGGTGGTTGGGAGTGGACTTTGGGATTTGGAGAACATCAGGTAGGTTTAGGGTGGTTTTGGGGTGGATCTATGGTTTTGGGGGATTTTCTTCCAGTTTTGGGGGTGATCCCGTTCTTTTTGGGGGTGTTTTTGAGGTGTTTTGGGGTGTCCGTTGGTTTTAGTTGGGTTCTTGTTGGTCATCATGGTGAAAAAGCGTAAAATTTGGGTTTTGGAGATCATCAGGTAGGTTTAGGGTGGTTTTGGTGTGGATCTATGGCTTTTGGTTTTCTTTTTTCGTTTTTGGGTTTGATCCTGTTCTTTTTTGGTGTGTTTTTGTGGTGTTTTGGGGTCTCCGTTGGGTTTCGTTGAGTTCTCGTTGGTCGTTAAGTTAAATGGGAGTGGATTGTGGGTTTTGGAGAAGATCAGGTGAGTTTAAGGTGGTTTTGGGGGGAAATTCATAGTGCTTGTGTTTTTTTTTCTTCTTATCCAGTTCTTTTTGGGGGTGTTTTTGACGTGTTTTCTGGTCTGCGTTGGCTTTCGTTTGTTTTTTTTTGTGGTCATCATGGTGGAAAAGTGTAAATTGTGCGTTTTGGAGAACATCAGGTAGGTTTAGGGGGACTTTTGGGGCAGATTCATGGTTTTTGGGGTTTTCTTCTGTTTTTAGGGTTAGTCCCGTTCTTTTTTGGGGTGTTTTTGAGGTGTTTTGGGGTTTCTGTTGGGTTTTGTTTGGTTCTCGTTGGTCATCATGGTGCAGAAGGGTAAATTATGTGTTTTGGAGAACATCAGGTGAGTTTCAGGTTTTTTTGGAGGTGAATCTATGGTTTTGGGGGATTTCTTCGTTTTTTTTTTTTTTTTTTTTTAGGGTTTTCTTCCTTTTTTGGTGTGGTCCGTTCTTTTTTGGGGTGTTTTTGACTTGTTTTGGGGTCTCCGTTGGGTTTGGTTCGGTTCTTGTTGGTCATTATGTTAAATAGGAGTGGATTGTGGGATTTGGAGAACATCAGGTAGGTTTAAGGGTTTTTTGCGGTGAAATCAGGGCCTTTTTATTTTTTTTAGGATTTGGGTTTGTTTTGGGGTAAGTTTGAGGTGTTTTGGGGTCTTCATTGGGTTTCGTTGTGTTCTTGTTGGTCATTATGGTGAATGGGAGTGAAATGTGGGATTTGGAGAAGATCAGGTGAGTTTAGGGTGGTTTTGGGGGGAAATTCATGTTTGTTTGTTTGTTTTCTTTATGTCTAGTTCTTTTTTGGGGTGTTTTTGAGGTGTTCTGGGGTTTCTGTTGGGTTTTGTTGGGTTCTCGTTGGTGATCATGGTGGAAAAGTGTAAATTATGGGTTTTGGAGAACATCAGTTGAGTTTAAGGTATTTTTGGGGGTGAATCTACGGTTTTGGGGGATTTCTTCTGTTTTTTTTGTTTTTGTTTGTTTGTTTGTTTTTTATTTTTTAGGGTTTTCTGTTTTTTGGGGTGGTACCGTTCTCTTTTTGGGTGTTTTTGACGTGTTTTGGGGTCTCTGTTGGGTTTGGTTGGGTTCTTGTTGGTCATTATGTTAAATAGGAGTGGATTGTGGGATTTGGAGAACATCAGGTAGGTTTAAGGGGTTTTGGGGTGAAATCATGGCCTTTTTATTTTTTTAGGATTTGGGTTGGTTTTGGGGTGAGTTTGAGGTGTTTTGGGGTCTTCATTGGGTTTCATTGGGTTCTTGTTGGTCATTATGGTGAATGGGAGTGAAATGTGGGATTTGGAGAAGATCAGGTGAGTTTAGGGTGGTTTTGGGGGGAAAATCATGTTTGTTTGTTTGTTTGTTTTCTTTACGTCTAGTTCTTTTTTGGGGTGTTTTTGAGGTGTTTTGGGGTCTCTGTTGGGTTTTGTTGGTTTTCCATTGGGTTTTCTGGTGGTTGTGAGTGGATCGTACATTTAGGAGAACATCAGGTATGTTTAGAGGTTTTTTTTGGGGTTAAATCACGTTTTTTCTTCTGATCCGGCTTGCTTTTGGGGTGTTTTTGGCGTGTTTTGGTATTTCCGTTGTGTTTCGTTGAGTTCCTAATGGGTTTTATGGTGGTTGGGAGTGGACTTTGGGATTTGGAGAACATCAGGTAGGTTTAGGGTGGTTTTGGGGTGGATCTATGGTTTTGGGGGATTTTCTTCCAGTTTTGGGGGTGATCCCGTTCTTTTTGGGGGTGTTTTTGAGGTGTTTTGGGGTGTCCGTTGGTTTTAGTTGGGTTCTTGTTTGTCATCATGGTGAAAAAGCGTAAAATTTGGGTTTTGGAGATCATCAGGTAGGTTTAGGGTGGTTTTGGTGTGGATCTATGGCTTTTGGTTTTCTTTTTTCGTTTTTGGGTTTGATCCTGTGTTTTCTTTGGTGTGTTTTTGTGGTGTTTTGGGGTCTCCGTTGGGTTTCGTTGAGTTCTCGTTGGTCGTTAAGTTAAATGGGAGTGGATTGTGGGTTTTGGAGAAGATCAGGTGAGTTTAAGGTGGTTTTGGGGGGAAATTCATAGTGCTTGTGTTTTTTTTTCTTCTTATCCAGTTCTTTTTTGGGGTGTTTTTGACGTGTTTTCGGGTCTGCGTTGGCTTTCGTTTGTTTTTTTTGTGGTCATCATGGTGGAAAAGTGTAAATTGTGCGTTTTGGAGAACATCAGGTAGGTTTAGGGGGACTTTTGGGGCAGATTCATGGTTTTTGGGGTTTTCTTCTGTTTTTAGGGTTAGTCCCGTTCTTTTTTGGGGTGTTTTTGAGGTGTTTTGGGGTTTCTGTTGGGTTTTGTTTGGTTCTCGTTGGTCATCATGGTGCAGAAGGGTAAATTATGTGTTTTGGAGAACATCAGGTGAGTTTCAGGTTTTTTTGGAGGTGAATCTATGGTTTTGGGGGATTTCTTCGTTTTTTTTTTTTTTTTTTTTTTAGGGTTTTCTTCCTTTTTTGGTGTGGTCCGTTCTTTTTTGGGGTGTTTTTGACTTGTTTTGGGGTCTCCGTTGGGTTTGGTTCGGTTCTTGTTGGTCATTATGTTAAATAGGAGTGGATTGTGGGATTTGGAGAACATCAGGTAGGTTTAAGGGTTTTTTGCGGTGAAATCAGGGCCTTTTTATTTTTTTTAGGATTTGGGTTTGTTTTGGGGTAAGTTTGAGGTGTTTTGGGGTCTTCATTGGGTTTCGTTGGGTTCTTGTTGGTCATTATGGTGAATGGGAGTGAAATGTGGGATTTGGAGAAGATCAGGTGAGTTTAGGGTGGTTTTGGGGGGAAATTCATGTTTGTTTGTTTGTTTTCTTTATGTCTAGTTCTTTTTTGGGGTGTTTTTTGAGGTGTTCTGGGGTTTCTGTTGGGTTTTGTTGGGTTCTCGTTGGTGATCATGGTGGAAAAGTGTAAATTATGGGTTTTGGAGAACATCAGTTGAGTTTAGAGGTATTTTTGGGGGTGAATCTACGGTTTTGGGGGATTTCTTCTGTTTTTTTTGTTTTTTTTGTTTGTTTTTTATTTTTTAGGGTTTTCTGTTTTTTGGGGTGGTACCGTTCTCTTTTTGGGTGTTTTTGACGTGTTTTGGGGTCTCTGTTGGGTTTGGTTGGGTTCTTGTTGGTCATTATGTTAAATAGGAGTGGATTGTGGGATTTGGAGAACATCAGGTAGGTTTAAGGGGTTTTGGGGTGAAATCATGGCCTTTTTATTTTTTTAGGATTTGGGTTGGTTTTGGGGTGAGTTTGAGGTGTTTTGGGGTCTTCATTGGGTTTCATTGGGTTCTTGTTGGTCATTATGGTGAATGGGAGTGAAATGTGGGATTTGGAGAAGATCAGGTGAGTTTAGGGTGGTTTTGGGGGGAAAATCATGTTTGTTTGTTTGTTTGTTTTCTTTACGTCTAGTTCTTTTTTGGGGTGTTTTTGAGGTGTTTTGGGGTCTCTGTTGGGTTTTGTTGGTTTTCCATTGGGTTTTCTGGTGGTTGTGAGTGGATCGTACATTTAGGAGAACATCAGGTATGTTTAGAGGTTTTTTGTGGGGTTAAATCACGTTTTTTTCTTCTGATCCGGCTTGCTTTTGGGGTGTTTTTGGCGTGTTTTGGGATTTCCGTTGTGTTTCGTTGAGTTCCTAATGGGTTTTATGGTGGTTGGGAGTGGACTTTGGGATTTGGAGAACATCAGGTAGGTTTAGGGTGGTTTTGGGGTGGATCTATGGTTTTGGGGGATTTTCTTCCAGTTTTGGGGGGTGATCCCGTTCTTTTTGGGGGTGTTTTTGAGGTGTTTTGGGGTGTCCGTTGGTTTTAGTTGGGTTCTTGTTGGTCATCAATGGGTGAAAAAGCGTAAAATTTGGGTTTTGGAGATCATCAGGTAGGTTTAGGGTGGTTTTGGTGTGGATCTATGGCTTTTGGTTTTCTTTTTTCGTTTTTGGGTTTGATCCTGTGTTTTCTTTGGTGTGTTTTTGTGGTGTTTTGGGGTCTCCGTTGGGTTTCGTTGAGTTCTCGTTGGTCGTTAAGTTAAATGGGAGTGGATTGTGGGTTTTGGAGAAGATCAGGTGAGTTTAAGGTGGTTTTGGGGGGAAATTCATAGTGCTTGTGTTTTTTTTTCTTCTTATCCAGTTCTTTTTTGGGGTGTTTTTGACGTGTTTTCGGGTCTGCGTTGGCTTTCGTTTGTTTTTTTTTTGTGGTCATCATGGTGGAAAAGTGTAAATTGTGCGTTTTGGAGAACATCAGGTAGGTTTAGGGGGACTTTTGGGGCAGATTCATGGTTTTTGGGGTTTTCTTCTGTTTTTAGGGTTAGTCCCGTTCTTTTTTGGGGTGTTTTTGAGGTGTTTTGGGGTTTCTGTTGGGTTTTGTTTGGTTCTCGTTGGTCATCATGGTGCAGAAGGGTAAATTATGTGTTTTGGAGAACATCAGGTGAGTTTCAGGTTTTTTTGGAGGTGAATCTATGGTTTTGGGGGATTTCTTCGTTTTTTTTTTTTTTTTTTTTTAGGGTTTTCTTCCTTTTTTGGTGTGGTCCGTTCTTTTTTGGGGTGTTTTTGACTTTGTTTTGGGGTCTCCGTTGGGTTTGGGTTCGGTTCTTGTTGGTCATTATGTTAAATAGGAGTGGATTGTGGGATTTGGAGAACATCAGGTAGGTTTAAGGGTTTTTTGCGGTGAAATCAGGGCCTTTTTATTTTTTTTAGGATTTGGGTTTGTTTTGGGGTGAGTTTGAGGTGTTTTGGGGTCTTCATTGTGTTTTCGTTGGGTTCTTGTTGGTCATTATGGTGAATGGGAGTGAAATGTGGGATTTGGAGAAGATCAGGTGAGTTTAGGGTGGTTTTGGGGGGAAAATTCATGTTTGTTTGTTTGTTTTCTTTATGTCTAGTTCTTTTTTGGGGTGTTTTTGAGGTGTTCTGTTGGGTTTTGTTGGGTTCTCGTTGGTGATCATGGTGGAAAAGTGTAAATTATGGGTTTTGGAGAACATCAGTTGAGTTTAAGGTATTTTTGGGGGTGAATCTACGGTTTTGGGGGATTTCTTCTGTTTTTTTTGTTTTTGTTTGTTTGTTTGTTTTTTATTTTTTAGGGTTTTCTGTTTTTTGGGGTGGTACCGTTCTCTTTTTGGGTGTTTTTGACGTGTTTTGGGGTCTCTGTTGGGTTTGGTTGGGTTCTTGTTGGTCATTATGTTAAATAGGAGTGGATTGTGGGATTTGGAGAACATCAGGTAGGTTTAAGGGGTTTTGGGGTGAAATCATGGCCTTTTTATTTTTTTAGGATTTGGGTTGGTTTTGGGGTGAGTTTGAGGTGTTTTGGGGTCTTCATTGGGTTTCATTGGGTTCTTGTTGGTCATTATGGTGAATGGGAGTGAAATGTGGGATTTGGAGAAGATCAGGTGAGTTTAGGGTGGTTTTGGGGGGAAAATCATGTTTGTTTGTTTGTTTGTTTTCTTTACGTCTAGTTCTTTTTTGGGGTGTTTTTGAGGTGTTTTGGGGTCTCTGTTGGGTTTTGTTGGTTTTCCATTGGGTTTTCTGGTGGTTGTGAGTGGATCGTACATTTAGGAGAACATCAGGTATGTTTAGAGGTTTTTTTTGGGGTTAAATCACGTTTTTTCTTCTGATCCGGCTTGCTTTTGGGGTGTTTTTGGCGTGTTTTGGTATTTCCGTTGTGTTTCGTTGAGTTCCTAATGGGTTTTATGGTGGTTGGGAGTGGACTTTGGGATTTGGAGAACATCAGGTAGGTTTAGGGTGGTTTTGGGGTGGATCTATGGTTTTGGGGGATTTTCTTCCAGTTTTGGGGGTGATCCCGTTCTTTTTGGGGTGTTTTTGAGGTGTTTTGGGGTGTCCGTTGGTTTTAGTTGGGTTCTTGTTTGTCATCATGGTGAAAAAGCGTAAAATTTGGGTTTTGGAGATCATCAGGTAGGTTTAGGGTGGTTTTGGTGTGGATCTATGGCTTTTGGTTTTCTTTTTTCGTTTTTGGGTTTGATCCTGTTCTTTTTTGGTGTGTTTTTGTGGTGTTTTGGGGTCTCCGTTGGGTTTCGTTGAGTTCTCGTTGGTCGTTAAGTTAAATGGGAGTGGATTGTGGGTTTTGGAGAAGATCAGGTGAGTTTAAGGTGGTTTTGGGGGGAAATTCATAGTGCTTGTGTTTTTTTTTCTTCTTATCCAGTTCTTTTTGGGGGTGTTTTTGACGTGTTTTCGGGTCTGCGTTGGCTTTCGTTTGTTTTTTTTTGTGGTCATCATGGTGGAAAAGTGTAAATTGTGCGTTTTGGAGAACATCAGGTAGGTTTAGGGGGACTTTTGGGGCAGATTCATGGTTTTTGGGGTTTTCTTCTGTTTTTAGGGTTAGTCCCGTTCTTTTTTTGGGGTGTTTTTGAGGTGTTTTGGGTTTCTGTTGGGTTTTGTTTGGTTCTCGTTGGTCATCATGGTGCAGAAGGGTAAATTATGTGTTTTGGAGAACATCAGGTGAGTTTCAGGTTTTTTTGGAGGTGAATCTATGGTTTTGGGGGATTTCTTCGTTTTTTTTTTTTTTTTTTTTTTTAGGGTTTTCTTCCTTTTTTGGTGTGGTCCGTTCTTTTTTGGGGTGTTTTTGACTTGTTTTGGGGTCTCCGTTGGGTTTGGTTCGGTTCTTGTTGGTCATTATGTTAAATAGGAGTGGATTGTGGGATTTGGAGAACATCAGGTAGGTTTAAGGGTTTTTTGCGGTGAAATCAGGGCCTTTTTATTTTTTTTAGGATTTGGGTTTGTTTTGGGGTGAGTTTGAGGTGTTTTGGGGTCTTCATTGGGTTTCGTTGTGTTCTTGTTGGTCATTATGGTGAATGGGAGTGAAATGTGGGATTTGGAGAAGATCAGGTGAGTTTAGGGTGGTTTTGGGGGGAAATTCATGTTTGTTTGTTTGTTTTCTTTATGTCTAGTTCTTTTTTGGGGTGTTTTTGAGGTGTTCTGGGGTTTCTGTTGGGTTTTGTTGGGTTCTCGTTGGTGATCATGGTGGAAAAGTGTAAATTATGGGTTTTGGAGAACATCAGTTGAGTTTAAGGTATTTTTGGGGGTGAATCTACGGTTTTGGGGGATTTCTTCTGTTTTTTTTTTTTGTTTGTTTGTTTGTTTGTTTTTTATTTTTTAGGGTTTTCTGTTTTTTGGGGTGGTACCGTTCTCTTTTTGGGTGTTTTTGACGTGTTTTGGGGTCTCTGTTGGGTTTGGTTGGGTTCTTGTTGGTCATTATGTTAAATAGGAGTGGATTGTGGGATTTGGAGAACATCAGGTAGGTTTAAGGGGTTTTGGGGTGAAATCATGGCCCTTTTATTTTTTTAGGATTTGGGTTGGTTTTGGGGTGAGTTTGAGGTGTTTTGGGGTCTTCATTGGGTTTCATTGGGTTCTTGTTGGTCATTATGGTGAATGGGAGTGAAATGTGGGATTTGGAGAAGATCAGGTGAGTTTAGGGTGGTTTTGGGGGGAAAATCATGTTTGTTTGTTTGTTTGTTTTCTTTACGTCTAGTTCTTTTTTGGGGTGTTTTTGAGGTGTTTTGGGGTCTCTGTTGGGTTTTGTTGGTTTTCCATTGGGTTTTCTGGTGGTTGTGAGTGGATCGTACATTTAGGAGAACATCAGGTATGTTTAGAGGTTTTTTTGGGGGTTAAATCACGTTTTTTCTTCTGATCCGGCTTGCTTTTGGGGTGTTTTTGGGGTGTTTTGGATTTCCGTTGTGTTTCGTTGAGTTCCTAATGGGTTTTATGGTGGTTGGGAGTGGACTTTGGGATTTGGAGAACATCAGGTAGGTTTAGGGTGGTTTTGGGGTGGATCTATGGTTTTGGGGGATTTTCTTCCAGTTTTGGGGGTGATCCCGTTCTTTTTGGGGGTGTTTTTGAGGTGTTTTGGGGTGTCCGTTGGTTTTAGTTGGGTTCTTGTTTGTCATCATGGTGAAAAAGCGTAAAATTTGGGTTTTGGAGATCATCAGGTAGGTTTAGGGTGGTTTTGGTGTGGATCTATGGCTTTTGGTTTTCTTTTTTCGTTTTTGGGTTTGATCCTGTTCTTTTTTGGTGTGTTTTTGTGGTGTTTTGGGGTCTCCGTTGGGTTTCGTTGAGTTCTCGTTGGTCGTTAAGTTAAATGGGAGTGGATTGTGGGTTTTGGAGAAGATCAGGTGAGTTTAAGGTGGTTTTGGGGGGAAATTCATAGTGCTTGTGTTTTTTTTTCTTCTTATCCAGTTCTTTTTTGGGGTGTTTTTGACGTGTTTTCTGGTCTGCGTTGGCTTTCGTTTGTTTTTTTTTGTGGTCATCATGGTGGAAAAGTGTAAATTGTGCGTGGTTGGAGAACATCAGGTAGGTTTAGGGGGACTTTTGGGGCAGATTCATGGTTTTTGGGGTTTTCTTCTGTTTTTAGGGTTAGTCCCGTTCTTTTTTGGGGTGTTTTTGAGGTGTTTTGGGGTTTCTGTTGGGTTTTGCTTGGTTCTCGTTGGTCATCATGGTGCAGAAGTATAAATTATGTATTTTGGAGAACATCAGGTGAGTTTCAGGTTTTTTTGGAGGTGAATCTATGGTTTTGGGGGATTTCTTCGTTTTTTTTTTTTTTTTTTTTTAGGGTTTTCTTCCTTTTTTGGTGTGGTCCGTTCTTTTTTGGGGTGTTTTTGACTTGTTTTGGGGTCTCCGTTGGGTTTGGTTCGGTTCTTGTTGGTCATTATGTTAAATAGGAGTGGATTGTGGGATTTGGAGAACATCAGGTAGGTTTAAGGGTTTTTTGCGGTGAAATCAGGGCCTTTTTATTTTTTTTAGGATTTGGGTTTGTTTTGGGGTGAATTTGAGGTGTTTTGGGGTCTTCATTGGGTTTCGTTGGGTTCTTGTTGGTCATTATGGTGAATGGGAGTGAAATGTGGGATTTGGAGAAGATCAGGTGAGTTTAGGGTGGTTTTGGGGGGAAATTCATGTTTGTTTGTTTGTTTTCTTTATGTCTAGTTCTTTTTTGGGGTGTTTTTGAGGTGTTCTGGGGTTTCTGTTGGGTTTTGTTGGGTTCTCGTTGGTGATCATGGTGGAAAAGTGTAAATTATGGGTTTTGGAGAACATCAGTTGAGTTTAAGGTATTTTTGGGGGTGAATCTACGGTTTTGGGGGATTTCTTCTGTTTTTTTTTGTTTGTTTGTTTGTTTTTTATTTTTTAGGGTTTTCTGTTTTTTGGGGTGGTACCGTTCTCTTTTTGGGTGTTTTTGACGTGTTTTGGGGTCTCTGTTGGGTTTGGTTGGGTTCTTGTTGGTCATTATGTTAAATAGGAGTGGATTGTGGGATTTGGAGAACATCAGGTAGGTTTAAGGGGTTTTGGGGTGAAATCATGGCCCTTTTATTTTTTTAGGATTTGGGTTGGTTTTGGGGTGAGTTTGAGGTGTTTTGGGGTCTTCATTGGGTTTCATTGGGTTCTTGTTGGTCATTATGGTGAATGGGAGTGAAATGTGGGATTTGGAGAAGATCAGGTGAGTTTAGGGTGGTTTTGGGGGAAAATCATGTTTGTTTGTTTGTTTGTTTTCTTTACGTCTAGTTCTTTTTTGGGGTGTTTTTGAGGTGTTTTGGGGTCTCTGTTGGGTTTTGTTGGTTTTCCATTGGGTTTTCTGGTGGTTGTGAGTGGATCGTACATTTAGGAGAACATCAGGTATGTTTAGAGGTTTTTTTTGGGGTTAAATCACGTTTTTTCTTCTGATCCGGCTTGCTTTTGGGGTGTTTTTGGGGTGTTTTGGGATTTCCGTTGTGTTTCGTTGAGTTCCTAATGGGTTTTATGGTGGTTGGGAGTGGACTTTGGGATTTGGAGAACATCAGGTAGGTTTAGGGTGGTTTTGGGGTGGATCTATGGTTTTGGGGGATTTTCTTCCAGTTTTGGGGGTGATCCCGTTCTTTTTGGGGGTGTTTTTGAGGTGTTTTTGGGGTGTCCGTTGGTTTTAGTTGGGTTCTTGTTTGTCATCATGGTGAAAAAGCGTAAAATTTGGGTTTTGGAGATCATCAGGTAGGTTTAGGGTGGTTTTGGTGTGGATCTATGGCTTTTGGTTTTCTTTTTTCGTTTTTGGGTTTGATCCTGTTCTTTTTTGGTGTGTTTTTGTGGTGTTTTGGGGTCTCCGTTGGGTTTCGTTGAGTTCTCGTTGGTCGTTAAGTTAAATGGGAGTGGATTGTGGGTTTTGGAGAAGATCAGGTGAGTTTAAGGTGGTTTTGGGGGGAAATTCATAGTGCTTGTGTTTTTTTTTCTTCTTATCCAGTTCTTTTTTGGGGTGTTTTTGACGTGTTTTCTGGTCTGCGTTGGCTTTCGTTTGTTTTTTTTTGTGGTCATCATGGTGGAAAAGTGTAAATTGTGCGTTTTGGAGAACATCAGGTAGGTTTAGGGGGACTTTTGGGGCAGATTCATGGTTTTTGGGGTTTTCTTCTGTTTTTAGGGTTAGTCCCGTTCTTTTTTGGGGTGTTTTTGAGGTGTTTTGGGGTTTCTGTTGGGTTTTGCTTGGTTCTCGTTGGTCATCATGGTGCAGAAGTATAAATTATGTATTTTGGAGAACATCAGGTGAGTTTCAGGTTTTTTTGGAGGTGAATCTATGGTTTTGGGGATTTCTTCGTTTTTTTTTTTTTTTTTTTTTTTTAGGGTTTTCTTCCTTTTTTGGTGTGGTCCGTTCTTTTTTGGGGTGTTTTTGACTTGTTTTGGGGTCTCCGTTGGGTTTGGTTCGGTTCTTGTTGGTCATTATGTTAAATAGGAGTGGATTGTGGGATTTGGAGAACATCAGGTAGGTTTAAGGGTTTTTTGCGGTGAAATCAGGGCCTTTTTATTTTTTTTAGGATTTGGGTTTGTTTTGGGGTGAATTTGAGGTGTTTTGGGGTCTTCATTGGGTTTCGTTGGGTTCTTGTTGGTCATTATGGTGAATGGGAGTGAAATGTGGGATTTGGAGAAGATCAGGTGAGTTTAGGGTGGTTTTGGGGGGAAATTCATGTTTGTTTGTTTGTTTTCTTTATGTCTAGTTCTTTTTTGGGGTGTTTTTGAGGTGTTCTGGGGTTTCTGTTGGGTTTTGTTGGGTTCTCGTTGGTGATCATGGTGGAAAAGTGTAAATTATGGGTTTTGGAGAACATCAGTTGAGTTTAAGGTATTTTTGGGGGTGAATCTACGGTTTTGGGGGATTTCTTCTGTTTTTTTTTGTTTGTTTGTTTGTTTTTTATTTTTTAGTGTTTTCTGTTTTTTGGGGTGGTACCGTTCTCTTTTTGGGTGTTTTTGACGTGTTTTGGGGTCTCTGTTGGGTTTGGTTGGGTTCTTGTTGGTCATTATGTTAAATAGGAGTGGATTGTGGGATTTGGAGAACATCAGGTAGGTTTAAGGGGTTTTGGGGTGAAATCATGGCCTTTTTATTTTTTAGGATTTGGGTTGGTTTTGGGGTGAGTTTGAGGTGTTTTGGGGTCTTCATTGGGTTTCATTGGATTCTTGTTGGTCATTATGGTGAATGGGAGTGAAATGTGGGATTTGGAGAAGATCAGGTGAGTTTAGGGTGGTTTTGGGGGAAAATCATGTTTGTTTGTTTGTTTGTTTTCTTTACGTCTAGTTCTTTTTTGGGGTGTTTTTGAGGTGTTTTGGGGTCTCTGTTGGGTTTTGTTGGTTTTCCATTGGGTTTTCTGGTGGTTGTGAGTGGATCGTACATTTAGGAGAACATCAGGTATGTTTAGAGGGTTTTTTTGGGGTTAAATCACGTTTTTTCTTCTGATCCGGCTTGCTTTTGGGGTGTTTTTGGCGTGTTTTGGGATTTCCGTTGTGTTTCGTTGAGTTCCTAATGGGTTTTATGGTGGTTGGGAGTGGACTTTGGATTTGGAGAACATCAGGTAGGTTTAGGGTGGTTTTGGGGTGGATCTATGGTTTTGGAGGATTTTCTTCCAGTTTTGGGGGTGATCCCGTTCTTTTTGGGGGTGTTTTTGAGGTGTTTTGGGGTCTCTGTTGGGTTTTGTTGGTTTTCCGTTGGGTTTTCTGGTGGTTGTGAGTGGATCGTACATTTAGGAGAACATCAGGTATGTTTAGAGGTTTTTTTTGGGGTTAAATCACGTTTTTTCTTCTGATCCGGCTTGCTTTTGGGGTGTTTTTGACGTGTTTTGGGATTTCCGTTGTGTTTCGTTGAGTTCCTAATGGGTTTTATGGTGGTTGGGAGTGGACTTTGGGATTTGATGAGCATCAGGTAGGTTTAGGGTGGTTTTGGGGTGGATCTATAGTTTTGGAGGATTTTCTTCCAATTTTGTGGGTGATCCCGTTCTTTTTGGGGGTGTTTTTGAGGTGTTTTGGGGTCTCCTCTGGGTTTTAGGTGGCTTCATATTGGTCATCATGGTGAAAAAGCGTAAAATTTGGGTTTTGGAGATCATCAGGTAGGTTTAGGGTGGTTTTGGTGTGGATGTATGGCTTTGGGGTTTTCTTTCATTTTTGGGGTTGATCCTGTGTTTTTTTGGGGTGTTTTTGATGTGTTTTGGGGTCTCTGTTGGGTTTCGTTGAGTTTTCCGTGGTCATCATGGTGGAAAAGTGTAAATTGTGGGTTTTGGAGAACATCAGGTAGGTTTAGGTGTACTTTTGGGACAGATTCATGGTTTTTGGGGTTTTCTTCTGTTTTTTTTTTGGGGTGTTCCCGTTCTTTTTTGTGAAGTTTTTGAGGTGTTTTGGGGTGTCCGTTGAGTTTTGTTGGGTTCTCGTTGGTCTTCATCGTGGAAAAGTGTAAATTGTGGGTTTTGGAGAACATCAGGTGAGTTTAAGGTTTTGTTGGGGGTGAATCTATGGTTTTGGCGGATTTCTTCCGTTTTTTTTTTTTTTTTTTTAATTATTTATTTTATTTCATTTTTTTCTGTTTTCGTGGGGTTCCCGTTCTTTTTTGGGGTGTTTTTGACGTGTTTTGGGGTTTTCGTTGGGTTTGGTAGGGTTCTTGTTGGTCATTATGTTAAATAGGTGTGGATTGTGGGTTTCGGAGAACATCATGTAGGTTTAAGGGTTTTTTGGTTTGAAATCATGGCATTTATTTTTTATTTTATTTTATTTTATTTTATTTTATTTTATTTTATTTTATTTTGTTTTGTTTTGTTTTGTTTTGTTTTGTTTTATTTTATTTTATTTTATTTTTTTTTTAGGATCTGGGATTATTTTGGGGTGGTTTTTAGGAGTTTTGGGGTCTCTGTTGGGTGTTTTGGTTTTCCTTTGGGTTTTATGGTGATTGGGAGTGTATTGTATATTTAGGAGAACATCAGGTAGGTTTAAGGTTGTTTTTTTTTTGTTAAATCCCGTTTTTTCTTCTGGTCCGGTTCGGTTTTGGGGTGTTTTTGGCGTGTTTTGGGATTTCCGTTGTGTTTCGTTGAGTTCATAATGGGTTTTATGGTGGTTGGGAGTGGACTTTGGGATTTGGAGAACATCAGGTAGGTTTAGGGTGGTTTTGGGGTGGATCTATGGTTTTGGAGGATTTTCTTCCAGTTTTGGGGGTGATTCCGTTCTTTTTGGGGGTGTTTTTGAGGTGTTTTGGGGTCTCCTCTGGGTTTTAGGTGGCTTCATATTGGTCATCATGGTGAAAAAGAGTCAAATTTGGGTTTTGGAGATCATCAGGTAGGTTTAGGGTGGTTTTGGTGTGGATGTATGGCTTTGGGGTTTTCTTTCGTTTTTGGGGTTGATCCTGTTCTGTTCTGGGGTGGTTTGATGTGTTTTGGGGTCTCTGTTGGGTTTTGTTGGGTTCTTGTTTGTCGTTAAGTTAAATGGGAGCGGATTGTGGGTTTTGGAGAAGATCAGGTGTGTTTAGGGTGGTTTTGTGTGGAAATGTATAGTTTTGGGGGTTTTCTTCTGATCCAGTTCTTTTTTGGGGTGTTTTTGAGGTGTTTTGGGGTCTCTGTTGGGTTTTGTTGGGTTTCTTTTGGTTTTTATTGTGGTTGGGATTGGATTGTGCATTTTGGAGAACATCAGGTGGGTTTAAAGTTATTTTGGGGTTAAATGTTTTCTTCTGTTTTTTTTTTTTTTTTTTTTTTTTTTTTTTTTAGGCTTTTCTTCGTTTTTTGGGGTGGTCCCGTTCTTTTTTGGGGTGTTTTTGACGTGTTTTGGGCTCTCCGTTGGGTTTGGTTGGGTTCTTGTTTGTCATTATGTTAAATAGGAGTGGACTGTGGGATTTGGAGAACATCAGGTAGGTTTAAAGGTTTTTTGGGGTGAAATTATGGCCTTTTTATTTTTTTTAGGATTTGGGTTGGTGTTGGGGTGAGTTTGAGGTGTTTTGGGGTCTTCATTGGGTTTCGTTGTGTTCTTGTTGGTCATTATGGTGAATGGGAGTGAAATGTGGGATTTGGAGAAGATCAGGTGAGTTTAGGGTGGTTTTGGGGTGAAATTTATGTTTGTTTGTTTGTTTTTTTTCTTTACGTCTAGTTCTTTTTTGGGGTGTTTTTGACATGTTTTGGGGTCTCTGTTGGGTTTTGTTGTGTTTCTTTTGGTTTTTATTGTGGTTGGGATTGGATTGTACATTTCGGAGAACATCAGGTAGGTTTAGGGTTATTTTGGCGTTAAATCCCGTTTTTTCTTCTGGTCCGGTTTGCTTTTGGGGTGTTTTTGACGTGTTTTGGGCTTCCCGTTGTGTTTCGTTGAGTTTGTACTGGGTTTTATGGTGGTTAGGAGTGGACTTTGGGATTTGGAGAACATCAGGTAGGTTTAGGGCGGTTTTGGTGTGGATCTATGGCTTTTGGTTTTCTTTTTTCGTTTTTGGGTTTGATCCTGTTCTTTTTTGGTGTGTTTTTGTGGTGTTTTGGGGTCTCCGTTGGGTTTCGTTTGTTTTTTTTTTGTGGTCATCGTGGTGGAAAAGTGTAAATTGTGCGTTTTGGAGAACATCAGGTAGGTTTAGGGGGACTTTTGGGGCAGATTCATGGTTTTTGGGGTTTTCTTCTGTTTTTAGGGTTAGTCCCGTTCTTTTTTGGGGTGTTTTTGAGGTGTTTTGGGGTTTCTGTTGGGTTTTGTTTGGTTCTCGTTGGTCATCATGGTGCAAAAGTGTGTCGTGGTTCCGCTCGAGTGGGCAGCCGAGCTCCACCACAGCCGCTCTCTCACTCCCCCTCCTCGAAGAGGAATGGGGAGAAAATATGTGAAAAAGGGCTCAAGGATTGAGATAAGGACGAGAAAATCACGCAATAATTATTGTAACGGGCAAAACAGACTCGGCATAAGGAGATAGTAAGATTTATTGCCTACAACTAACAAGCGAGAGAAGTGAGAAAACAAAGGAAAAAGCAAACCAAAAACACCTTCCCCCCCATCCGCCCTCTTCCACCTCCTCCCCCCGAGCGGCGCAGGGGAACGGGGGAATGGGGGTTATGGTCAGTCTACAGCACTTCTTCTCTGCCGCTCCTTCTCGGTCACTCTCGTCCCCTGTGCTGTGGGGTCCCACCCACGGGATGCAGTCCTTGATGAACTGATCCAGCGTGGGCTTCCCACAGGCAGCAGCTCTTCCAGAACTGCTCCAGATATGGGTCCGTACCACGGGGTCCATCCCTCAGGAGCAAACTGCTCCAACCTGGCTCCCCTACGGGCAGCAGCTCCTGCCGGGTCACCTGCTCCTGCGTGGGCTCCTCTCCACGGGCTACAGGTCCGGCCCGGAATCTGCTCCGGCAGGGGTCTTCCACAGGCGGCAGCCTCCGTCGGTGCAGGGCCACCTGCTCCACCGTGGTCTCCTCCACGGGCTGCAGCGTGGAACCCTGCTCCACCGTGGTACTCCATGGGCTGCAGGGGGACATCCTGCTTCACCATGGTCCTCACCACAGGCCGCAGGGGACTTCTGCTCCGGCGCCTGGAGCACCTCTCCCCCTCCCTCTACACTGGCCTTGGCACGTGCAAAGCTGTTCTCTCACTCCCTTGACTCTCCCGGCTGCTGTGTAGCGCAGCGTTTTTCCCTGTCTTAAATATGCTTTCACAGAGGCGCAAACAACATCGCTTATTGGCTCAGATCTGGAAAACAATGGGGCCCTTCCCAAACATGGGGCAGCTTCTAGATCTTTCTCACAGAAACCACCGCTATAGCCCCCTGCTACCAAAACCTTGCCACGTAAACCCACTACAAAGGGTAAATTATGGGTTTTGGAGAACATCAGGTGAGTTTCAGGTTTTTTTAAAGGTGAATCTATGGTTTTGGGGGATTTCTTCGTTTTTTGTTTTTTGTTTTTTAGGGTTTTCTTCCTCTTTTGGTGTGGTCCCGTTCTTTTTTGGGGTGTTTTTGACTTGTTTTGGGGTCTCTGTTGGGTTTTGTTGTGTTTCTTTTGGTTTTTATTGTGTTTGGGATTGGATTGTACATTTCGGAGAACATCAGGTAGGTTTAGGGTTATTTTGGGGTTAAATCATGTTTTTTCTTCTGATCCGGTTTGCTTTTGGGGTGTTTTTGATGTGTTTTGGGGTTCCCGTTGCGTTTCGTTGAGTTCCTAAAGGGTTTTATGGTTGTAGGGAGTGGACTTTGGGATTTGGAGAACATCAGGTAGGTTTAGGATGGTTTTGGGATTGGATCCGTGCTTTTTGGGGATTTTCTTCCAGTTTTGGGGGTGATCCCGTTCTTTTTGGGGGGTGTTTTTGAGGTGTTTTTGTGTCTCCGTTGGGTATTAGTTGGGTTCTTGTTGGTCATCTTGGTTAAAAAGTTTATATTTTGGGTTTTGGAGAACATCAGGTAGGTTTAGGGTGGTTTTGGGATTGGATCCGTGCTTTTTGGGGATTTTCTTCCAGTTTTGGGGGTGATCCCGTTCTTTTTGGGGGGTGTTTTTGAGGTGTTTTGGGGTCTTCTCTGGGTTTTAGGTGGCTTCATATTGGTCATCATGGTGAAAAAGTGTCAAATTTGGGTTTTGGAGATCATCAGGTAGGTTTAGGGTGGTTTTGGTGTGGATCTATGGCTTTTGGGGTTTTCTTTCGTTTTTGGGGTTGATCCTGTGTTTTTTTGGGGTGTTTTTGATGTGTTTTGGGGTCTCCGTTGTGTTTCGTTGAGTTCTCATTGGTCGTTAAGTTAAATGGGAGGGGATTGTTGGTTATGGAGAAGATCAGGTGAGTTTAGGGTGGTTTTGGGGGGAAATTCATAGTTTATGTTTTTTTTTTTTTTTTTTTTTCTTCTTATCCAGTTCTTTTTTGGGGTGTTTTTGAGGTGTTTTGGGGTTTCTGTTGGGTTTTCTTGGGTTCTCGTTGGTGATCATGGTGGAAAAGTGTAAATTATGGGTTTTGGAGAACATCAGTTGAGTTTAAGGTATTTTTGGGGTGAATCTATGGTTTTGGGGGATTTCTTCTGTTTTTCTTTTTTTTTTTTTTGGGGTTTTCTTCTGTTTTTGGGGTGGTGCCATTCTCTTTTTGGGTGTTTTTGACGTGTTTTGGGGTCTCCGTTGGGTTTGGTTGGGTTCTTGTTGGTCATTATGTTAAAATGGAGTAGATTTTGGGTTTTGGAGAAGATCAGGTAGGTTTAAGGGTTTTTTGGGGTGAAAGTATGGCATTTTGTTTTTTTTTTTAGGATCTGTGTTTATTTTGTGGTGGTTTTGAGGTGTTTTGTGGTCTTCATGGGGTTTCGTTGGGTTCTGGTTGGTCATGATGGTGAATGGGAGTAAAATGTGTGATTTGGAGAAGATCAGGTGAGTTTAGGGTGGTTTTGGGGGGAAATTCATGGTTGTTTTTTTTTTTTTTCTTCACGTCTAAATCTTTTTTGGGGTGTTTTTGACGTGTTTTCGGGTCTCCGTTGGGTTTCGTTGGGTTTTCCGTGGTCATCATTTTAGATAATTGTATATTGTGCGTTTTGGAGAACAGCAGGTAGGTTTAGGGGGACTTTTGGGGTATATTCTTGATTTTTGATGTTTTTTCTGTTTTTTTGTGTTGGTCCCGTTCTTTTTTGGGAAGTTTTTGAGGTGTTTGGGTGTGTCCGTTGGGTTTTGTTGGGTTCTCATTGGTCATCATTGTGGAAAATGGTAAATTATGGGTTTTGGAGAACATCAGGTGAGTTTAAGGTACTTTTTGGAGGTGAATCTATGGTTTTGGGGAATGTATTCTGTTTTTTTTTTTTTTTTTTTTTTTTTTTTTTTTTTTTTTTTTTTTGGGTTTATCCGTAGTTTTTTGGGGTGTTTTTGACGTGTTTTGGGGTTTCTTTTTTGTTTGGTTGGATTTTTGTTGGTTATTATGTTAAATAGGAGTGGATTGTGGGTTTTGGAGAACGTCGGGTAGGTTTAAGGTTTTTTTGGTTTTAAATCAGGGCATTTTTTTTTTTTTTTTTTAGTATCTGGATTGTTTTTGGGGTTCTTTTGAGTTGTTTTGGGGTCTTCATGGGGTTTTGTTGTGTTCTTGTTGGTCATTATGGTGAATGGGAGTGAAATGTGGGATTTGGAGAAGATCAGGTGAGTTTAGGGTGGTTTTGGGGGGAAATTCATGGTTTTTGTTTTTTTTTTTCTTTACGTCTAGTTCTTTTTTGGTGTGTTTTTGACGTTTTTGGGGGTCTCCGTTGAGTTTCCATTGGGTTTTCTGGTGGTTGGGAGTGGATTGTACATTTTGGAGAATATCAGGTATGTTTAGAGGGGTTTTTTTTGGGTTAAGTCACATTTTTTCTTCTGATCCGGATCGCTTTTGGTGATTTTTTGACGTGTTTTGGGTTTTCCGTTGGTTTTAGTTGGGTTCTTGTTGTTCTTCATGGTGAAAAAGGGTAAATTGTGCGTTTTGGAGAACATCAGGTAGGTTTAGGGGGACTTTTGGTATGTATCTATGGCTTTTGGGGTTTTCTTTCGGTTTTGGGGTTGATCCTTTTCTTTTTTGGGGTGCTTTTGACGTGTTTTATGGTCTCTGTTGGGTTTTAGTTGGGTTCTTGTTTGTCGTCTTGGTGAAAAAGAGTAAATTGTGGGTTTTGGAGAACATCAGGGAGGTTTAGGGGGACTTTTGTTGTGGATCTATGGCTTTTGGGGTTTTCTTTCATTTAGGGGGTTGATCCTGTTCTTTTTTGGGGTGTTTTTGAGGTTTTTGGGGTCTCCGTTGGGTGTCGTTGTGTTCTCGTTTGTCGTTAAGTTAAATGGGAGTGGATTGTGGGTTTGGGAGAAGATCCGGTGAGTTTAGGGTGGTTTTGGGGGGAAATTCATAGTTTTTTTTTTTTTTTTTTTTTTTCTGCTTTGTTCTTATCCATTTCTTTTTTCGGGGTGTTTTTGAGGTGTTTTGGGGTCTCCGTTGGGTTTCGTTGAGTTTTCCGTGGTCATCATGGTGGGAAAGGGTAAATTGTAGGCTTTGGAGAACATCAGGTAGTTTTAGGGGGACTTTTGTGGCAGATTCATGGTTTTTGGGGTTTTCTTCTGTTTTTTTGGGGTGGAGCCGTTCTTTTTGGGGAAGTTTTTTATGTGTTTGGGGGTGTCCGTTGGGTTTTGTTGGGTTCTCGTTGGTCATCATGGTGGAAAATGGTAAATTGTGGGTTTTGGAGAACATCAGGTGAGTTTCAGTTTTTTTTGGAGGTGAATCTATGGTTTTGGGGGATTTCTTCTGTTTTTTTCTTTTTTTTTTTTTTTTAGAGTTTTCTTCTGTTTTTGGGGTGGTCCCGTTCTTTTTTGGGGTGTTTTTGAGGTGTTTTGAGGTCTCCGTTGGGTTTTGTTGGGTTTCCATTGGGTTTTCTGGTGGTTGGGAGTGGATTGTACATTTAGGAGAACATCAGGTAGATTTTAGGAGTTTGGGGGGTTAAATCACGTTTTTTCTTCTTATCTGATTCGCTTCTGGAGTGTTTTTGACGTGTTTTGGGTTTTCCGTTGCATTTTGTTGAGTTCCTAATGGGTTTTATGGTGGTTGGGAGTGGACTTTGGGATTTGGAGAACATCAGGTAGGTTTAGGGTGGTTTTGGGGTAGATCTATTATTTTGGGGGATTTTCTTCCAGTTTTGCGGGTGATCCCGTTCATTTTGGGTGTGTTTTTGAAGTGTTTTTGTGTCTCCCGTGGGTTTCAGTTGGGTTCTTGTTGGTCATCATGGTGAAAAAGTGTCAAATTAGGGTTTTGGAGATCATCAGGTAGGTTTAGGGTGGTTTTGGTGTGGATCTATGGCTTTTGGTTTTCTTTTTTCGTTTTTGGGTTTGATCCTGTTCTTTTTTGGGGGTGTTTTCGAGGTGTTTTGGGGTCTCCGTTGTGTTTCGTTGAGTTCTCGTTGGTCTTTAAGGTAAATGGGTGTGGATTGTGGGTTTTGGAGAAGATCCGGTGAGTTTAGGGTGGTTTTAGGGGGAAATTCATAGTTTATGTTTTTTTTTTTTTTTCTTCTGATCCTGTTCTTTTTTGGGGTGTTTTTGAGGTGTTTTGGGATCTCCGTTGGGTTTCGTTGTGTTTTCTGTGGTCATCATGGTGGAAAATGGTAAATTGTGGATTTTGGAGAACATCAGGTAGGTTTAGGTGGACTTTTGGGGCAGATTCATGTTTTTTGTGGTTTACTTCTGTTTTTTTTGGGGTGGTCCTCTTCTTTTTTGAGAAGTTTTTGAGGTGTTTGGGGGTGTCCTTTGGGTTTTGTTGGGTTCTCGTTGGTCTTCATGGTGGAAAAGGGTAAATTGTGGGTTTTGGAGAACATCAGGTAGGTTTAGGGGGACTTTTGTTATGGATCTATGGCTTTTGGGGTTTTCTTTCGTTTTTGGGGTTGATCCTTTTCCTTTTTGGGGTGCTTTTGACGTGTTTTATGGTCTCCGTTGGGTTTTAGTTGGGTTCTTGTTTGTCGTCTTGGTGAAAAAGAGTAAATTGTGGGTTTTGGAGAACATCAGGTGAGTTTAAAGTTTTTTTGGGGGTGAATCTATGGTTTTGGGGGATTTCTTCTTTTTTTTTTTTTTTTTTTTTATTGTTTTCTTCTGTTTTTAGGGTGGTCCCGTTCTTTTTTGGGGTGTTTTTGACGTGTTTTTGGGTCTCCTTTGGATTTGGTTGGATTCTTGTTGGTCATTATGTTAAATAGGAGTGGATTTTGGATTTTGGAGAACATCAGGTAGGTTTAAGGGTTTTTTGGGGTGAAAGCATGGCGTTTTTTTTTTTTTTTTTTTTTTTTTTTTAGGATCTGGATTGTTTTTGGGGTTGTTTTGAGTTGTTTTGGGGTCTTCATTGGGTTTCGTTGTGTTCTTGTTGGTCATTATGGTGAATGGGAGTGAAATGTGGGATTTGGAGAAGATCAGGTGAGTTTAGGGTGGTTTTGGGGGGAAATTCATGTTTTTTGTTTTTTGTTTTTTTTTTTTTCTTTCTTCACATCTAGTTCTTTATTGGGGTGTTATTGACGTTTTTTGTGGTCTCCGTTGGGTTTTGTTGGGTTTCTTTTTGGTTGTATGGTGGTTGGGAGTGGATTGTATATTTAGGAGTACATCTGGTAGTTTTAAGGTTTTTTTTGGGGTTAAATCACGTTTTTTCTTCTGATCCGTTTCTCTTTTGGGGTGTTTTTGATGTGTTTTGGGGTTCCCGTTGCGTTTCGTTGAGTTCCTAATGGTTTTTATGGTGTTTGGGTGTGGATTGTACAGTTAGGAGAACATCAGGTAGATTTTAGGTTTTTTGGGGGTTTAATCCCATTTTTTCTTCTGATCCAGTTCGCTTCTGTGGTGTTTTTGATGTGTTTTGGATTTTCCGTTGCGTTTCTTTTAGTTCCTAATGGGTTTTTTGGTGGTTGGGAGTGGACTTTGGGATTTGGAGAACATCATGTAGGTTTAGGGTGGTTTTGGGATTGGATCCGTGGTTTTTGGGGATTTTCTTTCAGTTTTGGGGGTGATCCCGTTCTTTTTGGGGGTGTTTTTGAGGTGTTTTTTGGTCTCCGTTGGGTTTTAGTTGGGTTCTTGTTGGGTATCTTGGTGAAAAATTTTATATTTTGGTTTTTGCATAACATAAGGTAGGTTTAGGGGGACTTTTGGTGTGGATCTATGGCTTTTGGAGTTTCTTTCGTTTTTTTGGTGTGAACCTGTTCTTTTTTGGGGTGTTTTTGAGGTGTTTTGGGGTCTCCGTTGGGTTTCGTTGGGTTTTCCGTCGTCATCATTGTGGATAGGGTAAATTGTGGGTTTTGGAGAACATCAGGTAGGTTTAGGTGGACTTTTGGGTAAATTCATGTTTTTTGGGGTTTTCTTCTGTTTTTTTTGGTTGGTCCCGTCCTTTTTTGGGAAGTTTTTGAGGTGTTTGGGGTTCTCTGTTGGGTTTTGTTGGGTTCTCGTTGGTCATCATTGTGAAAAATGTTAAATTACGGGTTTTGGAGAACATCAGGTGAGTTTAAGGTTTTTTTGGAAATGAGTCTATGGTTTTGGGGGATTTCTTCTTTTTTTTTTTTAGGGTTTTGTCCTGGTTTCAGTTAGAACAGAATTAATTTTCTTCCTTGTAGCTGGTGGAATTCTGTGTTTTGACTTAGGATGAGAAGAGTGCTGATAACACCCCGATGTTTTAATTGTTGCAGAGCAGTGCTTATACCAAGCCAAGGACATCTCAGCTTCTTGCTCTGTCCTGCCAACAGGCAGGCTGGGGGTGCAGTAAGAGCTGGGAGGGGACAGACCCAGGACAGGTGACCCAAACTAGCCAAAGGGGTATTCCATACCATCTGACGTCATGCTAAACAATATATAGGGGTGGCTAGCCGGGGGGAGGGGGCTGGACTGCTCGGGGTTAGGCTGGGCATCGGTCAGCGGGTGGTGAGCAATTGCATTGTGCATCACTTGTTTGTACATATTATTATTACTTTCCTATTATCACCATTGTAACATTATTATTATTATTGTTATTATTATTTTGTTATTATTATTTTCCTGTCTTATTAAACTGTCTTTATCTCAACTCACGGGCTTCACTTTCCATTTCTCTCCCCCGTCCCAGAGAGGGAGGGGGGAGGGTGAGCGAACGGCTGCGTGGTATTTAGCTGCCAGCCGGGTTAAACCACGACAGTCTTTTTGGCGCCCAACGTGGGGCTTGAAAGGTTGAGATAACGGCAGATCTGACCACAGTGTGTTAAACTAAAATTGGTGTAAGTATTAGACCTGCTTAATAGTCACTTGTCATAATGCTGATTGCTTTAATCTCAACTCTGCTGCGCCTGTTTTCCAAATTGAGTATTATAGTACATTATTTTCCGTATTTGCTCTCTGTCATGTTGTTTATCCTCTCTGGGCCCTGGTTTCAGATCATTATGGTACTGAGTGTTGTAGCAATGGCTTATGAGACGATGAGATATCTGGTCATGACTCTAACTTGGTATTTGTACTCAGTAACATCGTCGACTCTGTATTTTGGAAACTGTATCTTGGAAACTATTAGCAATTATACCTATTGTTTTTTTCCATTAGGGAGTCAATCTGTGGAGGGGAAAGGGGAAGATATTTTTTCTTACTTGATTACTCTCCCTTTCTCCTTCACCACCCCTGTATCCTCCTGGATCGCTATGCCTTCCTCCTTCACCACCCTCTTACCCTCCGAGCTTGCTACAATAGCTCTCCAAGATATTGAATATCCTTGGGATACTCAGACCAGCATAGTCTTGTTGTTCTGCCTCCTGAATGCACTTCAGGTTCTGCTTAAAGTTAAACAACTACTTAGGAAGCTCATCCGGAGATCTGCCTGGAGGCAGTATAGTTGTGGGTGGCAGGGAGTATGGGAGGATATGGGCAGGCATCTAGAGCAGTTGGCACCCCCAGTATTTTGGAAATTCACCCCTGAACAACTGCAAAATCCTCAAAAACTGGCAGAATGCTTGAGAAAAAGGTGTCATGATTCTGGCAGTTCCAAAGTAACACAAATCATTGTAACATGCTGGGGCCTGGCTCATGCCTATCGAGCTGCCATTGATACTGCTATCAACTTAGTGACAGACCCTGCAGCCACTCCAGCTCCTGCAGCCGCTCCAGTTCCAGCTCCTGCAGCCGCTCCAGTTCCAGCTCCTGCTGCTACTCCAGTCCCAGCTCCTGCAACTGCTCCAACTCCAGTTCCTGCAGCCCCTCCAGCTCCGGTTCCTGCAGCTGCTCCAGCTCCTGTGTCTGGGTCAGAGAAAAGAGCTGTAGCAGTGCAAGTTGACCCTGCAGAGGGTATTCCAACCCCTGTGGCAGACCCTGTAACAAGGTCAGAGAAACGAGCAGTAGCAGTGCAAGCTGCCCCTGTAGAGAAGGTGAAAAAATGGTATAGAGATTCAGGTCGTTTAGAACGCAGAGAATCTTCTGCCAAATCTAGGTATAGAGACGACGGAGACGACGACGACGCTGGGCCATCAAGGGTTCAGGAGGAGGAAGATGAGGATGCCGAAAAATCAACAGTAACTACCCGAAGCCTAAACGAGCGTGAGTTACGAGATGTGCGAAAAGATTTTGGTCGCTGTATAGGTGAGCAGCTTGTCACCTGGCTGCTCCGATGCTGGGACACTGGAGCCAATTGTGTGGAATTAGACGGCAGGGAAGCCAAGCGACTGGGATCCCTTGCTAGAGACGCAGGCATTGACAAAGCAATTGCAGATGGAGCACAATCTCACAGCCTCTGGAGGCGTCTCCTCTCAGCTGTGAGGGAAAGGTATCCCTTCAAGGAAGAACTTTTATGTCTACCAGGCAAGTGGACCACTATGGAGAAGGGAATCCAATACCTGAGGGAATTAGCCGTACGGGAAGTGATTTATGAGGATCCAGACCTCAGACAAACATCCAAAGATCCAGATGAAGTCAGGTGTACACGACCCATGTGGCGGAAGTTTGTACGGAGTGCACCATCATCATATGCCAGCTCATTGGCAATAATGGCCTGGAAAGAGGATGAGGAACCCACAGTGGATGAAGCGGCTAAACAACTCCGGCAGTACGAAGAAAGTCTCTCTTCTTCCTTACAGGCCTGTGTCTCAGCTGTGGAGAAACTTTCTGAAAAGGTTCACCAACTTGAAGAGAATCTATCATCCTCCCCACCTGAACCAACCAGTGTCCACCGACCAAAAGAGAACACTGTGGAGAAACTTTCTGAAAAGGTTCACCAACTTGAAGAGAGATTATTCTCCTCCGCACCTGCACAAAGCAGTGTCTCAGCTATCAGGGGTAGGCGTTCATCCACACAAGGAAGACGATATGGTGGGTACTCACCCCGTGCCACCCTGTGGTTTTACTTACGAGACCATGGAGAGGACATGAGAAAATGGGATGGAAAATCTATCACGACCCTAGAGGCACGGGTACGTGAGTTGCAAAAGAAAACAATCAAGAAAAAGGGATTCTCTGAAAAGTTTGCTGCTCCAACTTCCAGCAGACAGTCCTTCAAACACAGAAATGAAGAAGATTCTGACCAGGATTAGGGGAGCCCTGCCTCCAGCCAGGGGGAGGAAAGGGACAATCGAGTTTATTGGACTGTGTGGATTCGATGGCCTGGCACGTCAGACGCACAGAAGTATAAGGCTTTAGTAGACACTGGTGCACAATGCACTATAATGCCATCGAGCTATAAAGGACCAGAGCCCATCTATATTTGTGGAGTGACAGGCGGATCTCAGCAGTTGACTGTATTGGAGGCTGAAGTGAGTCTGACTGGGAATGAGTGGGAAAAGCACCGCATTGTGACTGGCCCGGATGCTCCATGTATCCTTGGCATAGACTATCTCAGAAGAGGATATTGCAAGGACCCAAAAGGGTTCCGGTGGGCTTTTGGTATAGCTGCCTTAGAGACAGAGGGCATTAAACAATTATCTACCTTGCCTGGTCTCTCAGAGAACCCCTCTGTTGTGGGGTTGCTGAGGGTCGAAGAACAGCAAGTGCCAATCGCTACCACAACTGTGCACCGGCGGCAATATCGCACTAACCGAGACTCCCTGATTCCCATCCATAAGCTAATTTGTCAATTGGAGAGCCAAGGAGTGATCAGCAAGACTCATTCACCTTTCAATAGTCCCATATGGCCAGTGCGAAAGTCTAATGGCGAGTGGAGACCAACAGTGGACTATCGTGGCCTGAACGAAGTGACGCCACCACTGAGTGCTGCAGTGCCGGACATGCTGGAACTTCAGTACGAACTTGAATCGAAGGCAGCCAAGTGGTACGCCACAATTGATATCGCTAATGCATTTTTCTCCATCCCTCTAGCAGCAGAGTGCAGGCCACAATTTGCCTTCACTTGGAGGGGAGTCCAATATACTTGGAATCGGCTGTCCCAGGGCTGGAAACACAGCCCTACCATTTGCCGTGGGCTGATCCAGTCTGCGCTAGAGCAGGGGGAAGCTCCTGAACACCTGCAGTACATCGATGACATTGTTGTGTGGGGTGACACAGCAGAGGAAGTTTTTGAGAAAGGGAAGAAAATAGTCCAAATCCTTCTGAAAGCCGGTTTTGCCATAAAACAAAATAAAGTCAAAGGACCTGCACGAGAGATCCAGTTTTTAGGAATAAAATGGCAAGATGGACGTCGTCAAATCCCAATGGATGTGATCAACAAAATAACAGCTATGTCTCCACCAACTAACAAAAAAGAAACACAGACTTTCCTAGGTGTTGTGGGGTTTTGGAGAATGCACATCCCAAATTACAGTTTGATTGTAAACCCGCTCTACCAAGTAACCCGCAAGAAGAATGAGTTTGAATGGGGCCCTGAACAACGACAAGCCTTTGAACAAATTAAGCAGGAAATAGTCCATGCAGTAGTCCTTGGGCCAGTTCGAACAGGACCAGATGTAAAGAATGTGCTCTACACTGCAGCCGGGGAGAACGGCCCCACCTGGAGCCTCTGGCAGAAAGAACCTGGGGAAACTCGAGGTCGGCCCCTGGGGTTTTGGAGTCGGGGATACAGAGGATCTGAGGCCCGCTATACTCCAACTGAAAAGGAGATATTGGCAGCATATGAAGGAGTTCGATCTGCTTCGGAGGTGGTCGGTACTGAAGCGCAGCTCCTCCTAGCACCCCGATTGCCAGTACTAGGCTGGATGTTCAAGGGAAGGGTCTCTTCTACGCATCATGCAACTGATGCTACGTGGAGCAAGTGGGTTGCACTGATTACTCAGCGGGCTCGAATAGGAAACCCCAGTCGCCCAGGAATATTGGAAGTGATTATGGACTGGCCAGAAGGCAAATACTTTGGGATATCATCTGAGGAGGAGGTGGGTCGTTCTGAAGAAGCCCCACTGTACAACCAGTTACCAGAGAATGAAAAGAAATATGCCCTGTTCACTGATGGGTCCTGTCGTATTGTGGGGAAACATCGGAGATGGAAGGCTGCTGTATGGAGCCCTACACGACGAGTTGCAGAAGCTGCTGAGGGAGAAGGTGAATCGAGTCAGTTTGCAGAAGTGAAAGCCATTCAGCTGGCTTTAGACATTGCTGAATGAGAAAAATGGCCAGTTCTCTATCTCTACACCGATTCATGGATGGTAGCAAATGCCCTGTGGGGATGGTTACAGCAATGGAAGCAAAACAACTGGCAGTGTAGGGGCAAACCCATCTGGGCTGCTGCTTTGTGGCAAGACATTGCTGCTCGGGTAGAGAACCTGGCTGTGAAAGTACGTCACGTAGATGCTCATGTGCCCAAGAATTGGGCTACTGAAGAACATCAAAACAACCAGCAGGTGGATCAGGCTGCTAAGATTGAAGTAGCTCAGGTGGACCTGGATTGGCAGCATAAAGGTGAATTATTTATAGCCCGATGGGCCCATGACACCTCAGGCCATCAAGGTAGAGATGCAACATACAGATGGGCTCGTGATCGAGGGGTGGACCTGACCATGGATGCTATAGCACAGGTTATTCATGACTGTGAAACATGTGCTGCAATCAAGCAAGCCAAACGGTCAAAGCCTCTTTGGTATGGAGGACGATGGCTGAAATAGAAATATGGAGAGGCCTGGCAGATTGATTACATCACACTCCCTCAAACTCGCAATGGCAAGCGCCACGTACTTACAATGGTGGAAGCAACCACCGGATGGCTGGAAACATATCCTGTGCCTCATGCCACCGCCTGGAACACTATTCTGGGCCTTGAAAAGCAAGTACTATGGCGACATGGTACCCCAGAAAGAATAGAGTCAGACAATGGAACTCATTTCCGAAACAACCTTATAGACACTTGGGCCAAAGAACATGGTATTGAGTGGGTGTATCACATCCCCTATCATGCACCAGCCTCCGGGAAAGTTGAACGATACAACGGACTGTTAAAGACTACATTGAAAGCAATGGGCGCTGGAACATTCAAAAATTGGGATACACATTTGGCAAAGGCCACCTGGTTAGTCAATACTAGGGGATCTGCCAACCGAGCTGGACCTGCCCAATCCAACCTGTTACGTACTGTAGATGGGGATAAAGTTCCTGTAGTGCATGTAAGAAATATGCTGGGTAAAACAGTCTGGGCTACTCCTGCCTCAGGAAAAGGCAAACCTATTCATGGAATTGTTTTCGCTCAGGGACCTGGATACACTTGGTGGGTGATGCAAAAGAACGGAGAGGTCCGGTGTGTACCTCAAGGAGATTTAATACTGGGTGAGAATAGCCCATGAACTGAATTGTACCATGTTAATTACTATATAATACTGTATGTTACCACTACCATGACTACTGTAGGTGACTAATTAGAATGTATGGAAAAGAGTGTAACCTGAGCATGACATAAATGTCATGACATAAATCTTCTGTTTTTGGAGTAAAGCGTATTTTTTGGGGGTGTTTTTGACGTGTTTTTGTGTTTCCGTTGTATTTGGTTGGGTTCTTGTTGGTTATTATGTTAATTAGGAGTGGATTGTGGGTTTTGGAGAACATCAGGTACGTTTAAGGGTTTTTTGGGGTGAAATCATGGCATTTTGTTTTTATTTTAGGATATGGGTTGATTTTGTGCTGGTTTTGATGTGTTTTTTTTGGTGTTAAATCATGGCATTTTTTATTTTTTTTTAGGATCTGGGTAGTTTTTGGTGTGTTTTTGAGGTGTTTTGGGGTCTTCATTGGGTTTCGTTGGGTTCTTGTTGGTCATTATGGTGAATGGGAGTGAAATGTGGGATTTGGAGAAGATCAGGTGAGTTTAGGGTGGTTTTGGGGGGAAATTCATGTTTGTTTTTTTTTTTGCTTTTTTTTTTTTTTTTCTTCACATCTAGTTATTTTTTGGGGTGTTTTTGACGTGTTTTGGGGTCTCTGTTGGGTTTTGTTGGGTTTCTTTTGACTTGTGTGGTTGTTGGGAGTGGATTTTACATTGAGGAGAACATCAGGTAGGTTTAGGGTTATTTTGGGGTTAAATCACGTTTTTTCTTCTTATCCGGTTTGCTTTCGGTGTGTTTTTGACGTGTTTTGTATTTTCCGTTGCGTTTTGTTGAGTTCCTTATGGGTTTAATGGTGGTTGGGAGTGGACTTTGGGATTTGATGAACATCAGGTAGGTTTAGGGTGGTTTTGGGGTGGATCTATGGTTTTGGGGGATTGTCTTCCAGTTTTGGGGGTGATCCCGTTCATTTTGGGTGTGTTTTTGAAGTGTTTTTGTGTCTCCGTTGGGTTTTAGTTGGGTTCTTGTTGGTCATCATGGTGAAAAAGTGTCAAATTTGGGTTTTGGAGATCATCAGGTAGGTTTAGGGTGGTTTTGGTGTGGATCTATGGCTTTTGGGGTTTTCTTCCGTTTTTGGGGTTGATCCTGTTCTTTTTTGGGGTGTTTTTGAGGTGTTTTGGGGTCTCCGTTGTGTTTCGTTGAGTTCTCGTTGGTCTTTAAGGTAAATGGGAGTGGATTGTGGGTTTTGGAGAAGATCCGGTGAGTTTAGGGTGGTTTTAGGGGGAAATTCATAGTTTATGTTTTTTTTTTTTTCTTCTGATACATTTTTTTTGGGGGGTGTTTTTGAGGTGTTTTGGGGTCTCCGTTGGGTTTCGTTGAGTTTTCCGTGGTCATCATGGTGGGAAAGGGTAAATTGTGGGTTTTGGAGAACATCAGGTAGTTTTAGGGGGACTTTTGTGGCAGATTCATGGTTTTTGGGGTTTTCTTCTGTTTTTTTGGGGTGGAGCCGTTCTTTTTGGGGAAGTTTTTGAGGTGTTTGGGGGTGTCCGTTGGGTTTTGTTGGGTTCTCGTCGTTCATCATGGTGGAAAATGTTAAATTACGGGTTTTGGAGAACATCAGGTGAGTTTAAGGTTTTTTGGGGGTGAATCTATGGTTTTGGGGGATTTCTTCTTTTTTTTTTTAGGGTTTTCTTCTGTTTTTGAGGTGGTCCCATTCTTTTTTTGATTGTTTTTTACGTGTTTTTGTTTTTCTTTTTGGTTTGGTTGTGTTCTTGTTGGTTATTATGTTAAATAGGAGTGGATTGTGGGTTTTGGAGAACATCAGGCAGGTAGAGGGTGACTTTTGGGGCATATTCCTGATTTTTGGGTTTTCTTCTGTTTTTTTTTTTTGTGTGGTCCCGTTTTTTTTTGGGAAGTTTCTGAGGTGTTTGGGGGTGTCCATTGGGTTTTGTTTGGTTCTCGTTGGTCATCATGGTGGAAAAGTGTAAATTGTGGGTTTTGGAGAACATCAGGTGAGTTTAAGTTTTTTTGGGGGGTGAATCGATGGTTTTGGGGGATTTCTTCTGTTTTTTAGGGTTTTCTTCTGTTTTTGGGGTGGTCCCGTTATTTTATTTTTGTGTGTTTTTGAGGTGTTTTGAGGTTTCTTTTGGGTTTGGTTGGGTTCTTGTTGGTCATTATGTTAAATAGGAGTGGATAGTGGGTTTTGGAGAACATCAGGTAGGTTTAAGGGTTTTTTGGGGTGAAATCATGGCATTTTGTTTTTTTTTTTTTTTTTTTTTTTTAGGATCTGGGTTGATTTTGGGGTGGTTTTAGACGTGTTTTGGGGTCTTCATTGGGTTTCGTTGTGTTCTTGTTGGTCACTATGGTGAATGGGAGTGAAATGTGGGATTTGGAGAAGATCAGGTGAGTTTAGGGTGGTTTTAGGGGGAAATTCATAGTTTATGTTTTTTTTTTTTTCTTCTGATACATTTTTTTTGGGGGGTGTTTTTGAGGTGTTTTGGGGTCTCCGTTGGGTTTCGTTGAGTTTTCCGTGGTCATCATGGTGGGAAAGGGTAAATTGTAGGTTTTGGAGAACATCAGGTAGTTTTAGGGGGACTTTTGTGGCAGATTCATGGTTTTTGGGGTTTTCTTCTGTTTTTTTGGGGTGGAGCCGTTCTTTTTGGGGAAGTTTTTTATGTGTTTGGGGGTGTCCGTTGGGTTTTGTTGGGTTCTCGTTGGTCATCATGGTGGAAAATGTTAAATTACGGGTTTTGGAGAACATCAGGTGAGTTTAAGGTTTTTTGGGGGGTGAATCTATGGTTTTGGGGGATTTCTTCTGTTTTTTAGGGTTTTCTTCTGTTTTTGGGGTGGTCCCCTTATTTGTTTTTGGGTGTTTTTGACGTGTTTTGGGGTTTCCGTTGGGTTTGGTTGGGTTCTTGTAGGTCATTATGTTAAATAGGAGTGGATTGTGGGTTTTGGAGAACATCAGGTAGGTTGAGGGGGACTTTTGGGGCATATTCCTGTTTTTTGGGGTTTTCTTCTGTTTTTTGGGTTGGTCCCGTTCTGTTTTGTGAAGTTTTTGAGGTGTTTGGGGGTGTCAGTTGGGTTTTGTTGGGTTCTCGTTGGTCATCATGTTGGAAAATGGTAAATTGTGGTTTTTGGAGAACATCAGGTGAGTTTAAGTTTTTTGGGGGGGTGAATCGATGGTTTTGGGGGATTTCTTCTGTTTTTTAGGGTTTTCTTCTGTTTTTGGGGTGGTCCCATTCTTTTTTTGATTGTTTTTTACGTGTTTTTGTTTTTCTTTTTGGTTTGGTTGCGTTCTTGTTGGTTATTATGTTAAATAGGAGTGGATTTTGGGTTTTGGAGAACATCAGGCAGGTTGAGGGGGACTTTTGGGGCATATTCCTGTTTTTTGGTTTTTTTTTTTTTTTTTTTTTTTTTTTGTGGTCCCGTTTTTTTTTGGGAAGTTTTTGAGGTGTTTGGGGGTGTCCGTTGGGTTTTGTTTGGTTCTCGTTGGTCATCATGGTGGAAAAGTGTAAATTGTGGGTTTTGGAGAACATCAGGTGAGTTTAATTTTTTTTTGGTGGTGAATCGATGGTTTTGGGGGATTTCTTCTGTTTTTTAGGGTTTTCTTCTGTTTTTGGGGTGGTCCCGTTCTTTTATCTTTGTGTGTTTTTGAGGTGTTTTGGGGTTTCTTTTGGGTTTGGTTGGGTTCTTGTTGGTTATTATGTTAATTAGGAGTGGATTGTGGGTTTTGGAGAACATCAGGTAGGTTTAAGGGTTTTTTGGGGTGAAATCATGGAATTTTGTTTTTTTTTTTTTAGGATCTGGGTTGATTTTGGGGTGGTTTTAGACGTGTTTTGGGGTCTTCATTGGGTTATGTTGTGTTCTTGTTGGTCATTATGGTGAACAGGAGTGAAATGTGGGATTTGGAGAAGATCAGGTGAGTTTAGGGTGGTTTTGGGGGGAAATTCATCGTTTAAGATGTTTGTTTTTTTTTTTTTTTTTCTTCTGATCCATTTTTTTTGGGGTGTTTTGGACGTGTTTTGGGGTCTCCGTTGGGTTTCGTTGGGTTTTCCGTGTTCATCATGGTGGAAAATGTTAAATTGTGTTTTTTGGAGAACATCAGGTAGGTTGAGGGGTAGTTTTGGGGCAGAATCATGGTTTTTGGGGTTTTCTTCTGTTTTTTGGGGTGGAGCCGTTCTTTTTGGGGAAGTTTTTTATGTGTTTGGGGGTTCCGTTGGGTTTTGTTGGGTTCTCGTTGGTCATCATGGTGGAAAATGTTAAATTACGGGTTTTGGAGAACATCAGGTGAGTTTAAGGTTTTTTTCGGGGTGAATCTATGGTTTTGGGGGATTTCTCTGTTTTTTAGGGTTTTCTTCTGTTTTTGGGGTGGTCCCCTTATTTGTTTTTGGGTGTTTTTGACGTGTTTTGGGGTTTCCGTTGGGTTTGGTTGGGTTCTTGTAGGTCATTATGTTAAATAGGAGTGGATTGAGGGTTTTGGAGAACATCAGGTAGGTTGAGGGGGACTTTTGGGGCATATTCCTGTTTTTTGGGGTTTTCTTCTGTTTTTTGGGTTGGTCCCGTTCTGTTTTGTGAAGTTTTTGAGGTGTTTGGGGGTGTCAGTTGGGTTTTGTTGGGTTCTCGTTGGTCATCATGTTGGAAAATGGTAAATTGTGTTTTTTGGAGAACATCAGGTGAGTTTAAGTTTTTTTGGGGGGTGAATCTATGATTTTGGGGGATTTCTTCTGTTTTTTAGGGTTTTCTTCTGTTTTTGGGGTGGTCTCGTTGTTTTTTGGGGTGTTTTTGACGTGTTTTGGGGTCTCCGTTGGGTTTGGTTGGGTTCTTGTTGGTCATTTTGTTAAATAGGAGTGGATTGTGGGTTTTGGAGAACATCAGGTAGGTTTAAAGGTTTTTTGGGGTGAAATCATGGCATTTTGTTTTTGTTTTAGGATATGGGTTGATTTTGTGCTGGTTTTGATATGTTTTGGGGTCTTCATTGGGTTTCGTTGTGTTCTTGTTGGTCATTATGGTGAATGGGAGTGAAATGTGGGATTTGGAGAAGATCAGGTGAGTTTAGGGTGGTTTTGGGGGGAAATTCATGGTTTTTGTTGGTTTTTTTTTCTTCACGTCTCGTTCTTTTTTGGGGTGTTTTTGACGTGTTTTGGGGTCTCCGTTGGGTTTTGTTGGGTTTCCATTGGGTTTTCTGGTGGTTGGGAGTGGATTGTCCATTTAGGAAAACATCAGGTATGTTTAGAGGGTTTTTTTTTGGGGGGTTAAATCACGTTTTTTCTTCTGATCCGTTTCTCTTTTGGTGTGTTTTTGACGTGTTTTGGGGTTCCCGTTGCGTTTCGTTGAGTTCCTAATGGGTTTTATGGTGGTTGGGAGTGGACTTTGGGATTTGATGAACATCAGGTAGGTTTAGGGTGGTTTTGGGGTGGATCTATGGTTTTGGGGAATTTTCTTCCAGTTTTGGGGGTGATCCCGTTCTTTTTGGGGGTGTTTTTGAGGTGTTTTGGGGTCTCCGTTGGGTTTTAGTTGGGTTCTTGTTGGTCATCATGGTGAAAAAGTGTCAAATTTGGGTTTTGGAGATCATCAGGTAGGTTTAGGGTGGTTTTGGTGTGGATCTATGGCTTTTGGTTTTCTTTTTTCGTTTTTGGGTTTGATCCTGTTCTTTTTTGGGGGTGTTTTTGACGTGTTTTGTGGTCTCTGTTGGGTTTTGTTGGGTTTCTTTAGACTTGTGTGGTTGTTGGGAGTAGATTTTACATTGAGGAGAACATCAGGTAGGTTTAGGGTTATTTTGGGGTTAAATCACATTGTTTCTTCTTATCCGGTTTGCGTTCGGTTTGTTTTTGAGGTGTTTTGTATTTTCCGTTGCGTTTTGTTGAGTTCCTTATGGGTTTTATGGTGGTTGGGAGTGGACTTTGGGATTTGATGAACATCAGGTAGGTTTAGGGTGGTTTTGGGGTGGATCTATGGTTTTGGAGGATTGTCTTCCAGTTTTGGGGGTGATCCCGTTCTTTTTGGGGGTGTTTTTGAAGTGTTTTTGTGTCTCCGTTGGGTTTTAGTTGGGTTCTTGTTGGTCATCATGGTGAAAAAGTGTCAAACTTGGGTTTTGGAGATCATCCGGTAGGTTTAGGGTGGTTTTGGTGTGGATCTATGGCTTTTGGGGTTTTCTTCCGTTTTTGGGGTTGATCCTGTTCTTTTTTGGGGTGTTTTTGAGGTGTTTTGGGGTCTCCGTTGTGTTTCGTTGAGTTCTCGTTGGTCTTTAAGGTAAATGGGAGTGGATTGTGGGTTTTGGAGAAGATCCGGTGAGTTTAGGGTGGTTTTAGGGGGAAATTCATAGTTTATGTTTTTTTTTTTTTCTTCTGATACATTTTTTTTGGGGGGTGTTTTTGAGGTGTTTTGGGGTCTCCGTTGGGTTTCGTTGAGTTTTCCGTGGTCATCATGGTGGGAAAGGGTAAATTGTGGGTTTTGGAGAACATCAGGTAGTTTTAGGGGGACTTTTGTGGCAGATTCATGGTTTTTGGGGTTTTCTTCTGTTTTTTTGGGGTGGAGCCGTTCTTTTTGGGGAAGTTTTTGAGGTGTTTGGGGGTGTCCGTTGGGTTTTGTTGGGTTCTCGTCGTTCATCATGGTGGAAAATGGTAAATTACGGGTTTTGGAGAACATCAGGTGAGTTTAAGGTTTTTTTGGGGGTGAATCTATGGTTTTGGGGGATTTCTTCTTTTTTTTTTAGGGTTTTCTTCTGTTTTTGGGGTGGTTCCATTCTTTTTTTGATTGTTTTTTACGTGTTTTTGTTTTTCTTTTTGGTTTGGTTGCGTTCTTGTTGGTTATTATGTTAAATAGGAGTGGATTTTGGGTTTTGGAGAACATCAGGCAGGTTGAGGGGGACTTTTGGGGCATATTCCTGTTTTTTGGGGTTTTCTTTTTTTTTTTTTTTTTTTTTTTTTTTTTTGTGGTCCCGTTTTTTTTTGGGAAGTTTTTGAGGTGTTTGGGGGTGTCCGTTGGGTTTTGTTTGGTTCTCGTTGGTCATCATGGTGGAAAAGTGTAAATTGTGGGTTTTGGAGAACATCAGGTGAGTTTAAGTTTTTTTGGGGGGTGAATCGATGGTTTTGGGGGATTTCTTCTGTTTTTTTAGGGTTTTCTTCTGTTTTTGGGGTGGTCCCGTTCTTTTATCTTTGTGTGTTTTTGAGGTGTTTTGGGGTTTCTTTTGGGTTTGGTTGGGTTCTTGTTGGTTATTATGTTAATTAGGAGTGGATTGTGGGTTTTGGAGAACATCAGGTAGGTTTAAGGGTTTTTTGGGGTGAAATCATGGCATTTTGTTTTTTTTTTTTTAGGATCTGGGTTGATTTTGGGGTGGTTTTAGACGTGTTTTGGGGTCTTTATTGGGTTATGTTGTGTTCTTGTTGGTCATTATGGTGAATGGGAGTGAAATGTGGGATTTGGAGAAGATCAGGTGAGTTTAGGGTGGTTTTGGGGGGAAATTCATGTTTGTTTGTTTGTTTTCTTTATGTCTAGTTCTTTTTTGGGGTGCTTTTGACGTGTTTTGGGGTTTCCGTTGTGTTTGGTTGGGTTCTTGTAGGTCATTATGTTAAATAGAAGTGGATTGTGGGTTTTGGAGAACATCAGGTAGGTTGAGGGGGACTTTTGGGGCATATTCCTGTTTTTTGGGGTTTTCTTCTGTTTTTTGGGTTGGTCCCGTTCTGTTTTGTGAAGTTTTTGAGGTGTTTGGGGGTGTCAGTTGGGTTTTGTTGGGTTCTCGTTGGTCATCATGTTGGAAAATGGTAAATTGTGGTTTTTGGAGAACATCAGGTGAGTTTAAGTTTTTTTGGGGGGTGAATCTATGATTTTGAGGGATTTCTTCTGTTTTTTAGGGTTTTCTTCTGTTTTTGGGGTGGTCCCGTTGTTTTTTGGGGTGTTTTTGACGTGTTTTGGGGTCTCCGTTGGGTTTGGTTGGGTTCTTGTTGGTCATTTTGTTAAATAGGAGTGGATTGTGGGTTTTGGAGAACATCAGGTAGGTTTAAAGGTTTTTTGGGGTGAAATCATGGCATTTTGTTTTTGTTTTAGGATATGGGTTGATTTTGTGCTGGTTTTGATATGTTTTGGGGTCTTCATTGGGTTTCGTTGTGTTCTTGTTGGTCATTATGGTGAATGGGAGTGAAATGTGGGATTTGGAGAAGATCAGGTGAGTTTAGGGTGGTTTTGGGGGGAAATTCATGGTTTTTGTTGTTTTTTTTTCTTCACGTCTCGTTCTTTTTTGGGGTGTTTTTGACGTGTTTTGGGGTCTCCGTTGGGTTTTGTTGGGTTTCCATTGGGTTTTCTGGTGGTTGGGAGTGGATTGTCCATTTAGGAAAACATCAGGTATGTTTAGAGGGTTTTTTTGGGGGGGTTAAATCACGTTTATTCTTCTGATCCGTTTCTCTTTTGGTGTGTTTTTGACGTGTTTTGGGGTTCCCGTTGCGTTTCGTTGAGTTCCTAATGGGTTTTATGGTGGTTGGGAGTGGACTTTGGGATTTGATGAACATCAGGTAGGTTTAGGGTGGTTTTGGGGTGGATCTATGGTTTTGGGGAATTTTCTTCCAGTTTTGGGGGTAATCCCGTTCATTTTGGGGGTGTTTTTGAGGTGTTTTGGGGTCTCCGTTGGGTTTCGTTGAGTTTTCCGTGGTCATCATGGTGGGAAAGGGTAAATTGTGGGTTTTGGAGAACATCAGGTTGTTTTAGGGGGACTTTTGTGGCAGATTCATGGTTTTTTTGGGTTTTCTTCTGTTTTTTTGGGGTGGAGCCGTTCTTTTTGGGGAAGTTTTGAGGTGTTTGGGGGTTCCGTTGGGTTTTGTTGGGTTCTCGTTGGTCATCATGGTGGAAAATGTTAAATTACGGGTTTTGGAGAACATCAGGTGAGTTTAAGGTTTTTTGGGGGTGAATCTATGGTTTTGGGGGATTTCTTCTGTTTTTTAGGGTTTTCTTCTGTTTTTGGGGTGGTCCCCTTATTTGTTTTTGGGTGTTTTTGACGTGTTTTGGGGTTCCGTTGGGTTTGGTTGGGTTCTTGTAGGTCATTATGTTAAATAGGAGTGGATTGTGGGTTTTGGAGAACATCAGGTAGGTTGAGGGGGACTTTTGGGGCATATTCCTGTTTTTTGGGGTTTTCTTCTGTTTTTTGGGTTGGTCCCGTTCTGTTTTGTGAAGTTTTTGAGGTGTTTGGGGGTGTCAGTTGGGTTTTGTTGGGTTCTCGTTGGTCATCATGTTGGAAAATGGTAAATTGTGTTTTTTGGAGAACATCAGGTGAGTTTAAGTTTTTTTGGGGGGTGAATCTATGATTTTGGGGGATTTCTTCTGTTTTTTAGGGTTTTCTTCTGTTTTTGGGGTGGTCCCGTTGTTTTTTGGGGTGTTTTTGACGTGTTTTGGGGTCTCCGTTGGGTTTGGTTGGGTTCTTGTTGGTCATTTTGTTAAATAGGAGTGGATTGTGGGTTTTGGAGAACATCAGGTAGGTTTAAGGGTTTTTTGGGGTGAAATCATGGCATTTTGTTTTTGTTTTAGGATATGGGTTGATTTTGTGCTGGTTTTGATATGTTTTGGGGTCTTCATTGGGTTTCGTTGTGTTCTTGTTGGTCATTATGGTGAATGGGAGTGAAATGTGGGATTTGGAGAAGATCAGGTGAGTTTAGGGTGGTTTTGGGGGGAAATTCATGGTTTTTGTTGTTTTTTTTTTCTTCACGTCTCGTTCTTTTTTGGGGTGTTTTTGACGTGTTTTGGGGTCTCCGTTGGGTTTTGTTGGGTTTCCATTGGGTTTTCTGGTGGTTGGGAGTGGATTGTCCATTTAGGAAAACATCAGGTATGTTTAGGGGTTTTTTTTGGGGGGGTTAAATCACGTTTTTTCTTCTGATCCGTTTCTCTTTTGGTGTGTTTTTGACGTGTTTTGGGGTTCCCGTTGCGTTTCGTTGAGTTCCTAATGGGTTTTATGGTGGTTGGGAGTGGACTTTGGGATTTGATGAACATCAGGTAGGTTTAGGGTGGTTTTGGGGTGGATCTATGGTTTTGGGGAATTTTCTTCCAGTTTTGGGGGTAATCCCGTTCTTTTTGGGGGTGTTTTTGAGGTGTTTTGGGGTCTCCGTTGGGTTTTAGTTGGGTTCTTGTTGGTCATCATGGTGAAAAAGTGTCAAATTTGGGTTTTGGAGATCATCCGGTAGGTTTAGGGTGGTTTTGGTGTGGATCTATGGCTTTTGGGGTTTTCTTCCGTTTTTGGGGTTGATCCTGTTCTTTTTTGGGGTGTTTTTGAGGTGTTTTGGGGTCTCCGTTGTGTTTCGTTGAGTTCTCGTTGGTCTTTAAGGTAAATGGGAGTGGATTGTGGGTTTTGGAGAAGATCCGGTGAGTTTAGGGTGGTTTTAGGGGGAAATTCATAGTTTATGTTTTTTTTTTTTTCTTCTGATACATTTTTTTTGGGGGGTGTTTTTGAGGTGTTTTGGGGTCTCCGTTGGGTTTCGTTGAGTTTTCCGTGGTCATCATGGTGGGAAAGGGTAAATTGTGGGTTTTGGAGAACATCAGGTAGTTTTAGGGGGACTTTTGTGGCAGATTCATGGTTTTTGGGGTTTTCTTCTGTTTTTTTGGGGTGGAGCCGTTCTTTTTGGGGAAGTTTTTGAGGTGTTTGGGGGTGTCCGTTGGGTTTTGTTGGGTTCTCGTCGTTCATCATGGTGGAAAATGTTAAATTACGGGTTTTGGAGAACATCAGGTGAGTTTAAGGTTTTTTTGGGGGTGAATCTATGGTTTTGGGGTATTTCTTCTTTTTTTTTTAGGGTTTTCTTCTGTTTTTGGGGTGGTTCCATTCTTTTTTTGATTGTTTTTTACGTGTTTTTGTTTTTCTTTTTGGTTTGGTTGCGTTCTTGTTGGTTATTATGTTAAATAGGAGTGGATTTTGGGTTTTGGAGAACATCAGGCAGGTTGAGGGGGACTTTTGGGGCATATTCCTGTTTTTTGGGGGTTTCTTTTTTTTTTTTTTTTTTTTTTTTGGTGGTCCCGTTTTTTTTGGGAAGTTTTTGAGGTGTTTGGGGGTGTCCGTTGGGTTTTGTTTGGTTCTCGTTGGTCATCATGGTGGAAAAGTGTAAATTGTGGGTTTTGGAGAACATCAGGTGAGTTTAAGTTTTTTTTGGGGGTGAATCGATGGTTTTGGGGGATTTCTTCTGTTTTTTAGGGTTTTCTTCTGTTTTTGGGGTGGTCCCGTTCTTTTATCTTTGTGTGTTTTTGAGGTGTTTTGGGGTTTCTTTTGGGTTTGGTTGGGTTCTTGTTGGTTATTATGTTAATTAGGAGTGGATTGTGGGTTTTGGAGAACATCAGGTAGGTTTAAGGGTTTTTTGGGGTGAAATCATGGCATTTTGTTTTTTTTTTTTTAGGATCTGGGTTGATTTTGGGGTGGTTTTAGACGTGTTTTGGGGTCTTCATTGGGTTATGTTGTGTTCTTGTTGGTCATTATGGTGAACAGGAGTGAAATGTGGGATTTTAGATGTAGAGCTTAGCGATATGGTTTAGTGGAGGACTGTTAGTGTTAGGTCAGAGGTTGGACTCGATGATCTTGAGGTCTCTTCCAACCTAGAAATTCTGTGATTCTGTGATTCTGTGATTTGGAGAAGATCAGGTGAGTTTAGGGTGGTTTTGGGGGGAAATTCATCGTTTAAGATGTTGGTTTTTTTTTTTTTTTTTTCTTCTGATCCAGTTTTTTTTGGGGTGTTTTGGACGTGTTTTGGGGTCTTCATTGGGTTATGTTGTGTTCTTGTTGGTCATTATGGTGAACAGGAGTGAAATGTGGGATTTGGAGAAGATCAGGTGAGTTTAGGGTGGTTTTGGGGGGAAATTCATCGTTTAAGATGTTGGTTTTTTTTTTTTTTTTCTTCTGATCCAGTTTTTTTTGGGGTGTTTTGGACGTGTTTTGGGGTCTCCGTTGGGTTTCGTTGGGTTTTCCGTGTTCATCATGATGGAAAATGTTAAAATGTGTTTTTTGGAGAACATCAGGTAGGTTGAGGGGCAGTTTTGTGGCAGAATCATGGTTTTTGGGGTTTTCTTCTGTTTTTTTGGGGTGGAGCCGTTCTTTTTGGGGAAGTTTTTGAGGTGTTTGGGGGTGTCCGTTGGGTTTTGTTGGGTTCTCGTTGGTCATCATGGTGGAAAATGTTAAATTACGGGTTTTGGAGAACATCAGGTGAGTTTAAGGTTTTTTGGGGGGTGAATCTATGGTTTTGGGGGATTTCTTCTGTTTTTTAGGGTTTTCTTCTGTTTTTGGGGTGGTCCCCTTATTTGTTTTTGGGTGTTTTTGACGTGTTTTGGGGTTTCCGTTGGGTTTGGTTGGGTTCTTGTAGGTCATTATGTTAAATAGGAGTGGATTTTTTGTTTTGGAGAACATCAGGTAGGTTGAGGGGGACTTTTGGGGCATATTCCTGTTTTTTGGGGTTTTCTTCTATTTTTTTTTTTTTTTTTTTTTTTTTTTTTTGTGGTCCCGGTTTTTTTTGGGAAGTTTTTGAGGTGTTTGGGGGGTGTCCGTTGGGTTTTGTCTGGTTCTCGTTGGTCATCATGGTGGAAAAGTGTAAATTGTGGTTTTTGGAGAACATCAGGTGAGTTTAAGTTTTTTTTGGGGGGTGAATCGATGGTTTTGGGGGATTTCTTCTGTTTTTTAGGGTTTTCTTCTGTTTTTGGGGTGGTCCCGTTCTTTTATCTTTGTGTGTTTTTGAGGTGTTTTGGGGTTTCTTTTGGGTTTGGTTGGGTTCTTGTTGGTTATTATGTTAATTAGGAGTGGATTGTGGGTTTTGGAGAACATCAGGTAGGTTTAAGGGTTTTTTGGGGTGAAATCATGGCATTTTGTTTTTTTTTTTTTAGGATCTGGGTTGATTTTGGGGTGGTTTTAGACGTGTTTTGGGGTCTTCATTGGGTTATGTTGTGTTCTTGTTGGTCATTATGGTGAACAGGAGTGAAATGTGGGATTTTAGATGTAGAGCTTAGCGATATGGTTTAGTGGAGGACTGTTAGTGTTAGGTCAGAGGTTGGACTCGATGATCTTGAGGTCTCTTCCAACCTAGAAATTCTGTGATTCTGTGATTCTGTAATTTGGAGAAGATCAGGTGAGTTTAGGGTGGTTTTGGGGGGAAATTCATCGTTTAAGATGTTTGTTTTTTTTTTTTTTTTCTTCTGATCCAGTTTTTTTTGGGGTGTTTTGGACGTGTTTTGGGGTCTTCATTGGGTTATGTTGTGTTCTTGTTGGTCATTATGGTGAACAGGAGTGAAATGTGGGATTTGGAGAAGATCAGGTGAGTTTAGGGTGGTTTTGGGGGGAAATTCATCGTTTAAGATGTTTGTTTTTTTTTTTTTTTTCTTCTGATCCAGTTTTTTTTGGGGTGTTTTGGACGTGTTTTGGGGTCTCCGTTGGGTTTCGTTGGGTTTTCCGTGTTCATCATGGTGGAAAATGTTAAATTGTGTTTTTTGGAGAACATCAGGTAGGTTGAGGGGCAGTTTTGGGCAGAATCATGGTTTTTTGGGGTTTTCTTCTGTTTTTTTGGGGGTTGGAGCCGTTCTTTTTGGGAAGTTTTTGAGGTGTTTGGGGGTTCCGTTGGGTTTTGTTGGGTTCTCGTTGGTCATCATGGTGGAAAATGTTAAATTACGGGTTTTGGAGAACATCAGGTGAGTTTAAGGTTTTTTGGGGGGTGAATCTATGGTTTTGGGGGATTTCTTCTGTTTTTTAGGGTTTTCTTCTGTTTTTGGGGTGGTCCCCTTATTTGTTTTTGGGTGTTTTTGACGTGTTTTGGGGTTTCCGTTGGGTTTGGTTGGGTTCTTGTAGGTCATTATGTTAAATAGGAGTGGATTTTTTGTTTTGGAGAACATCAGGTAGGTTGAGGGGGACTTTTGGGGCAGATTCATGGTTTTTGGGGTTTTCTTCTGTTTTTTGGGTCGGTCCCGTTCTGTTTTGTGAAGTTTTTGAGGTGTTTGGGGGTGTCCGTTGGGTTTTGTTGGGTTCTCGTTGGTCATCATGTTGGAAAATGGTAAATTGTGGTTTTCGGAGAACATCAGGTGAGTTTAAGTTTTTTTTGGGGGTGAATCTATGGTTTTGGGGGATTTCTTCTGTTTTTTAGGGTTTTCTTCTGTTTTTGGGGTGGTCCCCTTATTTGTTTTTGGGTGTTTTTGACGTGTTTTGGGGTTTCCGTTGGGTTTGGTTGGGTTCTTGTAGGTCATTATGTTAAATAGGAGTGGATTTTTTGTTTTGGAGAACATCAGGTAGGTTGAGGGGGACTTTTGGGGCAGATTCATGTTTTTTGGGTTTTCTTCTGTTTTTTGGGTCGGTCCCGTTCTGTTTTGTGAAGTTTTTGAGGTGTTTGGGGGTGTCAGTTGGGTTTTGTTGGGTTCTCGTTGGTCATCATGTTGGAAAATGGTAAATTGTGGTTTTTGGAGAACATCAGGTGAGTTTAAGTTTTTTTGGGGGGTGAATCTATGATTTTGGGGGATTTCTTCTGTTTTTTAGGGTTTTCTTCTGTTTTTGGGGTGGTCCCGTTGTTTTTTGGGGTGTTTTTGACGTGTTTTGGGGTCTCCGTTGGGTTTGGTTGGGTTCTTGTTGGTCATTTTGTTAAATAGGAGTGGATTGTGGGTTTTGGAGAACATCAGGTAGGTTTAAAGGTTTTTTGGGGTGAAATCATGGCATTTTGTTTTTGTTTTAGGATATGGGCTGATTTTGTGCTGGTTTTGATATGTTTTGGGGTCTTCATTGGGTTTCGTTGTGTTCTTGTTGGTCATTATGGTGAATGGGAGTGAAATGTGGGATTTGGAGAAGATCAGGTGAGTTTAGGGTGGTTTTGGGGGGAAATTCATGGTTTTTGTTGTTTTTTTTTTCTTCACGTCTCGTTCTTTTTTGGGTGTTTTTGACGTGTTTTGGGGTCTCCGTTGGGCTTTGTTGGGTTTCCATTGGGTTTTCTGGTGGTTGGGAGTGGATTGTCCATTTAGGAAAACATCAGGTATGTTTAGAGGGTTTTTTTTGGGGGGTTAAATCACGTTTTTTCTTCTGATCCGTTTCTCTTTTGGTGTGTTTTTGACGTGTTTTGGGGTTCCCGTTGCGTTTCGTTGAGTTCCTAATGGGTTTTATGGTGGTTGGGAGTGGACTTTGGGATTTGATGAACATCAGGTAGGTTTAGGGTGGTTTTGGGGTGGATCTATGGTTTTGGGGAATTTTCTTCCAGTTTTGGGGGTAATCCCGTTCTTTTTGGGGGTGTTTTTGAGGTGTTTTGGGGTCTCCGTTGGGTTTTAGTTGGGTTCTTGTTGGTCATCATGGTGAAAAAGTGTCAAATTTGGGTTTTGGAGATCATCCGGTAGGTTTAGGGTGGTTTTGGTGTGGATCTATGGCTTTGGGGGTTTTCTTCCGTTTTTGGGGTTGATCCTGTTCTTTTTTGGGGTGTTTTTGAGGTGTTTTGGGGTCTCCGTTGTGTTTCGTTGAGTTCTCGTTGGTCTTTAAGGTAAATGGGAGTGGATTGTGGGTTTTGGAGAAGATCCGGTGAGTTTAGGGTGGTTTTAGGGGGAAATTCATAGTTTTTTTTTTTTTTTTTCTTCTGATACATTTTTTTGGGGGGGTGTTTTTGAGGTGTTTTGGGGTCTCCGTTGGGTTTCGTTGAGTTTTCCGTGGTCATCATGGTGGGAAAGGGTAAATTGTGGGTTTTGGAGAACATCAGGTTGTTTTAGGGGGACTTTTGTGGCAGATTCATGGTTTTTGGGTTTTTCTTCTGTTTTTTTGTGGTGGAGCCGTTCTTTCTGGGGAAGTTTTTTATGTGTTTGGGGGTTCCGTTGGGTTTTGTTGGGTTCTCGTTGGTCATCATGATGGAAAATGTTAAATTACGGGTTTTGGAGAACATCAGGTGAGTTTAAGGTTTTTTTGGGGGTGAATCTATGGTTTTGGGGGATTTCTTCTTTTTTTTTTAGGGTTTTCTTCTGTTTTTGGGGTGGTTCCATTCTTTTTTTGATTGTTTTTTACGTGTTTTTGTTTTTCTTTTTGGTTTGGTTGCGTTCTTGTTGGTCATTATGTTAAATAGGAGTGGATTTTGGGTTTTGGAGAACATCAGGCAGGTTGAGGGGGACTTTTGGGGCATATTCCTGTTTTTTGGTTTTTTTTTCTGTTTTTTTTTTTTTTTTTTTTTTTTTTTTTTTTTTTTGTGGTCCCGGTTTTTTTTGGGAAGTTTTTGAGGTGTTTGGGGGTGTCCGTTGGGTTTTGTTTGGTTCTCGTTGGTCATCATGGTGGAAAAGTGTAAATTGTGGGTTTTGGAGAACATCGGGTGAGTTTAAGTTTTTTTTGGGGGGTGAATCGATGGTTTTGGGGGATTTCTTCTGTTTTTTAGGGTTTTCTTCTGTTTTTGGGGTGGTCCCGTTCTTTTATCTTTGTGTGTTTTTGAGGTGTTTTGGGGTTTCTTTTGGGTTTGGTTGGGTTCTTGTTGGTTATTATGTTAATTAGGAGTGGATTGTGGGTTTTGGAGAACATCAGGTAGGTTTAAGGGTTTTTTGGGGTGAAATCATGGCATTTTGTTTTTTTTTTTTTTTTTTTTTAGGATCTGGGTTGATTTTGGGGTGGTTTTAGACGTGTTTTGGGGTCTTCATTGGGTTATGTTGTGTTCTTGTTGGTCATTATGGTGAACAGGAGTGAAATGTGGGATTTTAGATGTAGAGCTTAGCGATATGGTTTAGTGGAGGACTGTTAGTGTTAGGTCAGAGGTTGGACTCGATGATCTTGAGGTCTCTTCCAACCTAGAAATTCTGTGATTCTGTGATTCTGTGATTTGGAGAAGATCAGGTGAGTTTAGGGTGGTTTTGGGGGGAAATTCATCGTTTAAGATGTTTGTTGTTTTTTTTTTTTTTCTTCTGATCCAGTTTTTTTGGGGTGTTTTGGACGTGTTTTGGGGTCTCCGTTGGGTTTCGTTGGGTTTTCCGTGTTCATCATGGTGGAAAATGTTAAATTGTGTTTTTTGGAGAACATCAGGTAGGTTGAGGGGCAGTTTTGGGGCAGAATCATGGTTTTTGGGGTTTTCTTCTGTTTTTTTGGGGTGGAGCCATTCTTTTTGGGGAAGTTTTTATGTGTTTGGGGGTGTCAGTTGGGTTTTGTTGGGTTCTCGTTGGTCATCATGGTGGAAAATGTTAAATTACGGGTTTTGGAGAACATCAGGTGAGTTTAAGGTTTTTTGGGGGGTGAATCTATGGTTTTGGGGGATTTCTTCTGTTTTTTAGGGTTTTCTTCTGTTTTTGGGGTGGTCCCCTTATTTGTTTTTGGGTGTTTTTGACGTGTTTTGGGGTTTCCGTTGGGTTTGGTTGGGTTCTTGTAGGTCATTATGTTAAATAGGAGTGGATTGTGGGTTTTGGAGAACATCAGGTAGGTTTAAAGGTTTTTTGGGGTGAAATCATGGCATTTTGTTTTTATTTTAGGATATGGGTTGATTTTGTGCTGGTTTTGATATGTTTTGGGGTCTTCATTGGGTTTCGTTGTGTTCTTGTTGGTCATTATGGTGAATGGGAGTGAAATGTGGGATTTGGAGAAGATCAGGTGAGTTTAGGGTGGTTTTGGGGGGAAATTCATGGTTTTTGTTGTTTTTTTTTCTTCACGTCTCGTTCTTTTTTGGGGTGTTTTTGACGTGTTTTGGGGTCTCCGTTGGGTTTTGTTGGGTTTCCATTGGGTTTTCTGGTGGTTGGGAGTGGATTGTCCATTTAGGAAAACATCAGGTATGTTTAGAGGGTTTTTTTTGGGGGGTTAAATCACGTTTTTTCTTCTGATCCGTTTCTCTTTTGGTGTGTTTTTGACGTGTTTTGGGGTTCCCGTTGCGTTTCGATGAGTTCCAAATGGGTTTTATGGTGGTTGGGAGTGGACTTTGGGATTTGATGAACATCAGGTAGGTTTAGGGTGGTTTTGGGGTGGATCTATGGTTTTGGGGAATTTTCTTCCAGTTTTGGGGGTAATCCCGTTCTTTTTGGGGGTGTTTTTGAGGTGTTTTGGGGTCTCCATTGGGTTTTAGTTGGGTTCTTGTTGGTCATCATGGTGAAAAAGCGTAAAATTTGGGTTTTGGAGATCATCCGGTAGGTTTAGGGTGGTTTTGGTGTGGATCTATGGCTTTTGGTTTTCTTTTTTCGTTTTTGGGTTTGATCCTGTTCTTTTTTGGTGGTGTTTTTGACGTGTTTTGTGGTCTCTGCTGGGTTTTGTTGGGTTTCTTTAGACTTGTGTGGTTGTTGGGAGTGGATTTTGCATTTAGGAGAACATCAGGTAGGTTTAGGGTGGTTTTGGGGTGGATCTATGGTTTTGGAGGATTGTCTTCCAGTTTTGGGGGTGATCCCGTTCATTTTGGGTGTGTTTTTGAAGTGTTTTTGTGTCTCCGTTGGGTTTTAGTTGGGTTCTTGTTGGTCATCATGGTGAAAAAGTGTCAAATTTGGGTTTTGGAGATCATCAGGTAGGTTTAGGGTGGTTTTGGTGTGGATCTATGGCTTTTGGGGTTTTCTTCCGTTTTTGGGGTTGATCCTGTTCTTTTTTAGGGTGTTTTTGATGTGTTTTGGGGTCTCCGTTGGGTTTCGTTGAGTTTTCCGTGGTCATCATGGTGGGAAAGGGTAAATTGTGGGTTTTGGAGAACATCAGGTAGTTTTAGGGCGACTTTTGTGGCAGATTCATGTTTTTTGGGGTTTTCTTCTGTTTTTTTTTGGGGTGGAGCCGTTCTTTTTGGGGAAGTTTTTGAGGTGTTTGGGGGTGTCCGTTGGGTTTTGTTGGGTTTTCCGTGTTCATCATGGTGGAAAATGTTAAATTGTGTGTTTTGGAAAACATCATGGGAGTTTAAGTTTTTTTGAGGGGGGATTCGATGGTTTTGGGGGATTTCTTCTGTTTTTTTAACATTTGCTTCTCTTTTTGGGGTCGTCCCGTTCTTTTTTGGGGTGTTTTTGAGGTGTTTTGGTGTCTCCATTGGGTTTCGTTGGGTTTTCCGTGGTCATTATGATGGAAAAGATTAAATTGTGGGTTTTGGGGAACTTCTGGTAGGTTTAGGGTGGTTTTGGGGTAAATCTATTTTATTGGGGGTTTTGTTTCGTTTATAGGAGTTATCCCGTTTTTGTTGGGGGTGTTTTTGACTTGTTTTGGGGTCTCCGTTGGATTTTGTTGGGTTCTCATTGGTCGTTAAGTTAAATGGTAAGGGATTGTGGGTTTTGAAGAAGGTCAGGTGAGGTTAGGGTGGTTTTGGTGGGAAATTCATAGTTTTTTTTTTTTTTTTTTCTTCTCTTCCAGTTCTTTTTGTGGTGTTTTTGACGTGTTTTGGGGTTTCCATTGTGTTTCGTTGAGTTCCTAATGGGTTTTATGGTGGTTGGGAGTGGATTGTACATTTAGGAAAACATCAGGTAGGTTTAAGGGTTTTTTGGGGGGTTAAATAATGTATTTTCTTCTGATCCGGTTTGCTTCTGGGGTGTTTTTGATGTGTTTTGGGGTTTTCGTTGCATTTCATTGAGTTCCTAGTTGGTTTTATGGTGGTTGGGAGTGGATTTTGGAAATTGGAGAACATCAGGTAGGTTTAGGGTGGTTTTGGGATTGGATCCGTGCTTTTTGGGGATTTTCTTCCAGTTTTGGGGGTGATTCCGTTCTTGATTGGGGTGTTTTTGACGTGTTTTGCGTCTCCGTTTCGTTTTGTTGGGTTTTGCGTGATCATCATGGTGGAAAAGTGTAAATTGTGGGTTTTGGAGAACTTCAGGTAGGTTTAGGAGGACTTTTTGAGTGTATTCCTGGTATTAGGGGTTTTCTTCTGTTTTTTTTGGGGGGTGATCCTATTCTTTTTTGGGTAGTTTTTGACGTGTTTTGGGGTCTCTGTTGGATTTTGTTGGGTTCCTTTTTATCATCATTGTGGAAAAGGGTAAATTGTGGGTATTGGAGAACATCAGGTGAGTTTAAGTTTTTTTGTTGGTCGTGAATGTATGGGTTTGGTGGAATTCTTCTGTTTTTTTTTTAGGGTTTTCTTCTGTTTTTGGGGTGGTCCCGTTCTTTTTTGGGGTGTTTTTGACAAGTTTTGGGGTCTCCGTTTTTTTCTTTTTTTGCGGTTCTTGTGTGTCATCATGGTGGAAAAGTGTAAATAGTGGGTTTTGGAGAACATCAAGTAGGTTTAGGGGGACTTTTGGGGTGGATCAATGGCTTTGGGGGTTTTCTTTTGTTTTTGGGGGTGATCCCGTTCTTTTTTGGGGTGTTTTTGAAGTGTTTTGGGGTCTCCGTTGGGCTTCGTTGGGTTTTCCATGGTCATCATTTTGGAAAAGTGTAAATTGTGTGTTTTGGAGAACGTCAGTTGATTTTAAGTTTTTTTCGGTCGTGAACGTATGGTTTTCGGGGAATATTTCTGTTTTTTTAGGGATTTCTTCTGGTTTTGGGGTGGTCCAGTTCTTTTTTGGGGTGTTTTTGAGGTGTTTTGGGGTCTCCATTGGATTTTTTTTGTGTTCTTGTGTTTCATCATCGTTAAAAATTGTAAATTGTGGGTTTTGGAGAACATCAGGTATGTTTAGGGGGACTTTTGGGGTGGATCAATGTCTTTTGGGGTTTTCTTTCGGTTTTGGGGGTGATCCCGTTCTTTTTTGGGGTGTTTTTGAAGTGTTTTTTTGGGTCTCCGTTGGTTTTCGTTGGGTTTTCCATGGTCATCATATTGGAAAAGTTTATATTGTGGGTTTTGGAGTACATCAGGTAGGATTACGGTGTTTTGGGGTGGATCTGTGATTCTTGGGGTCTTTCTTCCAGTTTTGGGGGTGATCCCGTTCTCTTTTGGGGTGTTTTTGACGTGTTTTGACATTTCCGTTGCGTTTCGTTGAGTTCCTAATGGGTTTTATGGTGGTTGGGAGTGGATTGTAAATTTAGGAGAAGATCAGGTAGGTTTAGGGTGGTTTTGGGGTGAATCTATGTTTTTTGGGGTTTTCTTTTGTTTTTAGATGTTATTCCGTTTTGTTTGGGGTGTTTTTTTGGGGGTGATCACTTTCATTTTTGGGGTGTTTTTGATGTGTTTTGTGGTCTCCATTGGTTTTCGTTTTGTTCTCGTTGGTCGTTAAGGTAAAAGGGTGTGGATTGTGGGTTTTGAAGAAAGTCAGGTGAGTTTAGGGTGGTTTTGGGGGGGAAATTCATAGGTTTGGGTGATTTTTCTTCTGATTCAGTTATTTTTGGGGGTATTTTTTACGTGTTTTGGGGTCTCCATTTTGTTTTGTTGTTTTTCCGTGGTCATCATGGTGGAAAAGTGTAAATTGTGGGTTTTGGAGAACATCAGGTTAGTTTAAGTTTTTTTTTGTGGGTGGATCTATGGTTTTGGGGAAATTCTTCAGGGTTTTTAGTTTTTTTTTTCTGTTTTTGGGGTGGTCCGGAAATTTTTTGGGGTGTTTTTGACTTGTTTTGGGGTCTCCATTGGGTTTCGTTGGGTTTTCCATGGTCATCATGGTGGAAAAGTGTAAATTGTGGGTTTTGGAGAACATCAGGTAGGTTTAGGGGGACTTTTGGGGTGGATATATCATTTGGGATATTATCTTCCAGTTTTGGGGGTGATCCCGTTCTTGTTTGGGGTGTTTTTGACGTGTTTTGGCGTCTTTGTTGGGTGTTAGTTGGGTTCTTGTTGGTCATCAGGGTGGAAAAGCTAAATTGTGGGTTTTGGAGAACATCAGGTAGGTTTAGGGTTGTTTTGCGGTGGATCTATGGTTTTGGTGGATTTTCTTTTAGTTTTGCGGGTGATGCCGTTATTTTTTGGGGTGTTTTTGACGTGTTTTGGGGTCTCTTTTAGGTTTTGTTGGGTTCTTGTTTTTCATTATGTTAAATAGGATTGGACTGTGGGTTTTGGAGAACATCAGGTAGGTTTAAGGGTTTTTTAGGGTTAAATCATGGCATTTTGTTTTTTTTTTTTTTAGGATCTGGGTTGATTTTGGGGTGTTTTTGACGTGTTTTGGGGTCTCCGTTGGGTTTCGTTGGGTTTTCCGTGGTCATCATGGTGGAAAAAGGTAAATTGTGGGTTTGGGAGAATATCAGGTAGGTTTTGGGTGGTTTTGGGGTGGATCTATGGTATTTGAGGTTTTCTTTCGTTTTGGGGGGTGATCCTGTTCTTTTTTGGGGTGTTTTTAACGTGTTTTGGTGTCTCCGTTTGGTTTCTTTGGGTTTTTCGTTGTCATCGTGGTGGAAAATTGTAAATTGCAGGATTTGGAGAACTTCAGGTAGGTTTAGGGTTGTTTTGGGGTGTATCTATGGTTTTGGGGGATTTTCTTCTTTTTTTGGGGGTGATCAGGTTCTTGTTTGGGGTGGTTTTGACGTGTTTTGGGGTCTCCGTTGGGTTTTGTTGGGTTTTCCGTGGTCATCATGGTGGAAAAGTGTAAATTGTGGGTTTTGGAGAACATCAGGTAGGTTTAGGGTGGTTTTGGTGTGGATCCATGGTATTTGGGGTTTTCTTTCGTTTTGGGGAATGATCCTGTTTTTTTGGGGGTGTTTTTGACGTGTTTTGGGGTCTCCGTTGGGTTTTGTTGGGTTCTTGTTGGTCATCATGGTGAAAGGGAGTGAAATGTGGGAGTAGGAGAAGATCAGGTGAGTTTAGGGTGGTTTTGGGGGGAAATTCAAGGTTTCAGTTTTTTTTTTCTTCACGTCTAGTTCTTTTTTTTTTGGTGTTTTTGACGTGTTTTTTGGTATCCTTTGGGTTTCGTTGGGTTTTTCATTGTCATCATGTTGGAAAATTTTATATTGTGGGTTTTGGAGGACATCTTGTAGGTTTAGGGTGGTTTTGGGGTGGATCTGTGTTTTTTTGGGATTTTCTTCCAGTTTTGGGGGTGATGCCGTTCTTGTTTGGGGTGTTTTTGACGTGTTTTGTGGTCTCCGTTGGGTTTCATTGGGTTTTCCGTGGTCATCATGGTGGAAAAGTGTAAAATTTGGTTTTTCGAGAACATCATGTAGGTTTAGGGTGGGTTTTCGGGTGGATCTATGGTTTTGGGGGTTTTCTTTCGTTTTTGGTGGTGATCCTATTCTTTTTTGGGGTGTTTTTGACGTGTTTTGTGGTCTCCGTTTGGTTTCGTTGGGTATTCTGTTGTCATCGTGGTGGAAAAGGGTAAATTGCGGGTTTTGGAGACCTTCAGGTAGGTTTAGGGGGACTTTTAGGGTAGATTCATGGTATTTGGGGTTCTCTTCTGTTTTTTGGGGTGATCCTGTTCTTTTTTGGGGTGTTTTTGACGTGTTCATGGGTCTCCATTGGGTTTTGTTCGGTTCTTGTTGGTCATTATGCTCAATAGGTGTGTATTGTGGGTTTTGGAGAACATCAGGTAGGTTTATGTTTTTTTGGGGGTTATATCATGGTTTTTTTTTTTTTTTGGATCTGAGTGTATTTTGGGGTTGTTTTGAGGTTTATTGTTGTCTCCGTTGGGTATCGTTGGGTTTTCCGTGGTCATCATGGTGGAAAAGTGTAAATTGTGGGTTTTGGAGAACTTCAGGTAGGTTTAGGGGGACTTTTCACGTGGATTCATGGTATTTGGGGTTTTCTTCTGTTTTTGGGGTGATCCTGTTCTTTCTTCGGGTGTTTTTTACGTGTTTTGGGGTCTCCGTTGGGTTTCGTTGAGTTCCTAAAAAGGTTTTATGGTGGTTGGGAGTGGACTTTGGGATTTGGAGAACATCAGGTAGGTTTAGGGTGGTTTTTGGATTGGATCCGTGCTTTTTGGGGATTTTCTTCCAGTTTTGGGGGTGATTCCGTGCTTTTTTCAGGTGTTTTTGACGTGTTTTGGGTTTTCCTTGGGTTTCGTTGGGTTTTCCGTGGTCATCATGGTGGAAAAGTGTAAATTGTGGGTTTTGGAGAACATCAGGTAGGTTTAGGGTTGTTTTGCGGTGGATCTATGGTTTTGGTGGATTTTCTTTTAGTTTTGCGGGTGATGCCGTTATTTTTTGGGGTGTTTTTGACGTGTTTTGGGGTCTCAGTTGGGTTTGGTTGGGTTCTTGTTGGTCATTTTGTTAAATAGGATTGGACTGTGGGTTTTGGAGAACATCAGGTAGGTTTAAGGGTTTTTTAGGGTTAAATCATGGCATTTTGTTTTTTTTTTTTTTTTTAGGATCTGGGTTGATTTTGGGGTGTTTTTGACGTGTTTTGGGTTCTCCGTTGGGTTTCGTTGGGTTTTCCGTGGTCATCATGGTGGAAAAGGGTAAATTGTGGGTTTTGGAGAACATCAGGTAGGTTTTGGGTGGTTTTGGGGTGGATCTATGGTATTTGAGGTTTTCTTCCGTTTTGGGGGGTGATCCTGTTCTTTTTTGGGGTGTTTTTAACGTGTTTTGGTGTCTCCGTTTGGTTTCTTTGGGTTTTTCGTTGTCATCGTGGTGGAAAATTGTAAATTGCAGGATTTGGAGAACTTCAGGTAGGTTTAGGGTTGTTTTGGGGTGTATCTATGGTTTTGGGGGATTTTCTTCTTTTTTTGGGGGTGATCAGGTTCTTGTTTGGGGTGGTTTTGAGGTGTTTTGGGGTCTCCGTTGGGTTTTGTTGGGTTTTCCGTGGTCATCATGGTGGAAAAGTGTAAATTGTGGGTTTTAGAGAACATCAGGTAGGTTTAGGGTGGTTTTGGTGTGGATCCATGGTATTTGGGGTTTTCTTTCGTTTTGGGGAATGATCCTGTTTTTTTGGGGGTGTTTTTGACGTGTTTTGGGGTCTCCGTTGGGTTTTGTTGGGTTCTTGTTGGTCATCATGGTGAAAGGGAGTGAAATGTGGGAGTAGGAGAAGATCAGGTGAGTTTAGGGTGGTTTTGGGGGGAAATTCAAGGTTTCAGTTTTTTTTTTCTTCACGTCTAGTTCTTTTTTTTTTGGTGTTTTTGACGTGTTTTTTGGTATCCTTTGGGTTTCGTTGGGTTTTTCATTGTCATCATGTTGGAAAATTTTATATTGTGGGTTTTGGAGGACATCTTGTAGGTTTAGGGTGGTTTTGGGGTGGATCTGTGTTTTTTTGGGATTTTCTTCCAGTTTTGGGGGTGATGCCGTTCTTGTTTGGGGTGTTTTTGACGTGTTTTGTGGTCTCCGTTGGGTTTCATTGGGTTTTCCGTGGTCATCATGGTGGAAAAGTGTAAAATTTGGTTTTTCGAGAACATCATGTAGGTTTAGGGTGGGTTTTCGGGTGGATCTATGGTTTTGGGGGTTTTCTTTCGTTTTTGGTGGTGATCCTATTCTTTTTTGGGGTGTTTTTGACGTGTTTTGTGGTCTCCGTTTGGTTTCGTTGGGTATTCTGTTGTCATCGTGGTGGAAAAGGGTAAATTGCGGGTTTTGGAGACCTTCAGGTAGGTTTAGGGGGACTTTTAGGGTAGATTCATGGTATTTGGGGTTCTCTTCTGTTTTTTGGAGTGATCCTGTTCTTTTTTGGGGTGTTTTTGACGTGTTCATGGGTCTCCGTTGGGTTTTGTTCGGTTCTTGTTGGTCATTATGCTCAATAGGTGTGTATTGTGGGTTTTGGAGAACATCAGGTAGGTTTATGTTTTTTTGGGGGTTATATCATGGCATTTTGTTTTTTTTTTTTTAGGATCTGGTTTGATTTTGTTTTTTTTTTTAGGTTTATTGTTGTCTCCATTGGGTTTCGTTGGGTTTTCCATGGTCTTCATGGTGGAAAAGTGTAAATTGTGGGTTTTGGAGAACATCAGGTAAGTTTAGATTGGTTTTGGGGTGGATCTATGGTATTTGGGGTTTTCTTTAGTTTTGGGGAATGATCCTGGTTGTTTTGGGGTGTTTTTGACGTGTTTTGGGGTCTCCGTTGGGTTTTGTTGGGTTCTTGTTGGTTATCATGGTGAATGGGAGTGAAATATGGGATGTGGGGAAGATCAGGTGAGTTTAGGGTGGTTATGGGGGGAAATTCATGGTTTTGTTTTTGTTTTTTTTCTTCACGTCTATTTCTTTATTGGGGTGTTTTTTATGTGTTCTGAGGTCTCTGTTGGGTGTCGTTGGGTTTTCCGTTGTCATCATGTTGGAAAATTTTATATTGTGGGTTTTGTAGAACATCAGGTATGTTTAGGGTGGTTTTTGGATTGGATCCGTGCTTTTGGGGGATTTTCTTCCAGTTTTGGGGGTGATGCCGTTCTTGTTTGGGGTGTTTTTGACGTGTTTTGTGGTCGCCGTTGGGTTTCGTTGGGTTTTCCGTGGTCTTCATGGTTGAAAAGGGTAAATTGTGGGTGTTGGAGAACATCATGTAGGTTTAGGGTGGTTTTGGGGTGGATCTATGATTTTGGGGGATTTTCTTCCAGTTTTGGGGGTGATCCCGTTCTTGTTTGGGGTGATTTTGACGTGTTTTGTGGTCTCCGTTTGGATTTGTTGAGTTTTCCGTTGTCATCGTGGTGGAAAATGATAAATTGCGGGTTTTGGAGAACTTTAGGTAGGTTTAGGGTGACTTTTCGCGTGGATTCATGGTATTTGGGGTTTTCTTCCGTTTTTGGGGTGATCCTGTTCTTTTTTGCGGTGTTTTTGACTAGTTCATGGGTCTCTGTTGGGCTTTGTTTTGTTCTTGTTGGTCATTATGTTTAATAGGAGTGGATAGTGTGTTTTGGAGAACATCAGGTGGTTTTAAGGCTTTTTTGGGTTTAAATCATGGCATTTGTGTTTTTTTTTTTTTACGATCTGGTTTGATTTTGGGGTTGATTTGAAGTTTTTTGGGGTCTTTATTGGGTTTTGTTGTGTTTTCCATGGTCATCGTGTTGGAAAAGGGTAAATTGTGGGTTTTGGAGAACATCAGGTAGGTTTAGTGGTACTTTTGTGGTGGTTTTATGGCTTCTTGGGTTTTCTTTAGTTTTGGGGAATGATCCTGGTTGTTTTGGGGTGTTTTTGACGTGTTTTGGGGTCTCTGTTGGGTTTTGTTGGGTTCTTGTTGGTTATCATGGTGAATGGGAGTGAAATATGGGATGTGGGGAAGATCAGGTGAGTTTAGGGTGGTTATGGGGGGAAATTCATGGTTTTGTTTTTTTTTTTCTTCACGTCTATTTCTTTTTTGGGGTGTTTTTTATGTGTTCTGAGGTCTCTGTTGGGTGTCGTTGGGTTTTCCGTTGTCATCATGGTGGAAAATAGTAAACTGTGGGATTTGGAAGAATTTTCCTCCTCACTTTGCCAAGGGAACCTCTCATCCACTATTCAAACATAGGATGCGCTTTTAAACAGCTTATAACTAATAGAGGAAGCAAATCCATTTGAATGCTCTCTCAGACTGGACGCAGCCAGGGTTAGTGAGCTCTTCAAAAAAATAAAAAACAAAAACCAAACCAAAACAAAAACAAAAAAAACCAGCGCATTTAGAGATGAACTCGTGATTCAAAGTGGCTGCAAAAATGAGGCTCCATCTTCCACAGCCGGACAATTTAACTTTTTTTTTTTTTTTTTTTTTAATTTAAAATTCAGCATGTTCCAATCTCTGGTCTTCAAGATTTCTTCACCTATTAAGAAAACACAAAAACCTTTCCCCGTCTTTACTACCTGTACAGCAAAAAACATACCAGTGCATCTAAATCCACAGATGTGCATACGCATACACACATCTGTGTTTATACACACACGAGGAGGGAGTGAGAGAAAGTTAGCGAGAGCGACAGTGAAAATCAGAATTTTTGCCTTTTCGACACAGAGAGCGCGTAAAAATTTTCTCATTTTGAGGGCACTAGAAAAAAATGGAGGCTCTACAAAAGATTTTGAGGAGTATGCCTTCGAGGCCGATGCTTTGTAACATGAGGGATCTGGGGGCCAGCACACAAATATGCATACGGATGTACATGCATACAGGATAAACATATCTATACACAAGCGTGCACAGTATATGTTGTATGATCTCCATATCGAGAACAACTCGTAGCCCTGATCAGACACGTAGAGTTGCAATCAATTAACAGCAGCAAGACAGCAGATCAAGGGTACAGCAAGCTTTGAGAGGCAGGGGAATGCTCACTTTGCCAGTGGCATGGCTGCATGATACCAAGGATTTTGAATTAGTTTGATTTTTTGGAAGCAATTTGGTTTTTCTTTCTGCGCTGTAGCAAATACCACAGGTTTGCCATCACGTGCTGTTCCCTAATCCATATATCCATCATCATCCATTGCTGCAGGATCATGAAAGGTTAGAGAAGACGACTTAGGTCCAATTTAACAGCCAATGATTTTTCGATGAGCAGAGCTGCAACAGATTTTATTTCGCCACAAGCATTTTTTTTTCTTTTTTTCTGATATGAAGTCAGAAATTTTGATTTTTTTTTTTTTTTTAAAGACACTAAATGTCACAAAACCTGCAACCAGACCAGATAAAGTTCAATTTAGAGTGATTCTGAATCCTTTCATTAAAACGCTGCACATTTCTGTGCAAATTATTTCTGACTCTTCTGGACAAAAGTGGATGAAATAGTTCTTACAAATTAATAATAAAAGGTTGGAAGCTTTTACTCACACAAACACTAGTGAATTTTCCAGGAAATATTTTTTTTGGCAGGGAATTTTCCCAAATCTAAAATAAAGAGAGGAAAAGTTGGGTTCTCATATTAGTTACTGCTTTTGACTGCTGGACAAAGGGAATAAAAACAGTAGTCAAGTGCAAGGTTTCCTTCTCTTCTTTAGTATGGATAGGAATCGTCACTTCGGACCTTTAGCACCTTCAGAAACACACCCAGTGCCATGCAGGTTCCTCTGCAGCTACTTCTAACAATTACTGGTGCTCCTTAGCATGGAAGTTTGACTCAAAACACTCTCCAGATTTAGCTCTTTTGACTGCCCAAGGAGCTCATCATTTTGCTTGTTGCCTTCCATTTTCCTGAACAGACCGGGAACGCTGTTCAGAATCTGAATGGATCTGGTCTAAGGAGTGGGAAGAAAGCAAAACCAAGGATTAAATTCCAAAAAAGCAGTCTCATTTTAAAAAGGACCTCAAAAGCTTTTTTTTTTTTTAAACTGACATCTGCTAACAGAGCAATCCAAGCGCTAAACCAACTGAAGTTGCCCCTGAAAGCCTGAATAAAAATGAGTAACTCTGGTGCACTCAGCAGGTCTGTAATAGAAGTTGGTAAGGGTTTTAGATTTCTTATTTTTTGCTCCAGGGTGCTGGTAAAATTTTTGCATTAAGAGATTTTGAACCTTTTGTACCAAAGAATTAGAGATGCGCTACAGTGCCAGTAGCTGGGGGTCTGGAAATACACACCAAGTGTCATAAGCTTTGCCTTTGCTGAAGGAAGATGAATAGTACAAAGAAAATCTGTCTAGTTTGTTTTACAGGCTTGTCTTTCTCAGTATGGAACAAACTAACCTCCCTGGTCTAACTTTGCAGTTGCCTATTCTGCCTTTGTCCTGCAGAGAAGAGCAAGGAAGGAACAAATCTATTTTTGCACCCCAGAAACGCATTAGAGGAGGATTATCACACCCACCTAAGGGTACTTCCTTGTTTGTTTATAAAGCACAAAGCATTTCTCTTGGACAGTCTCTGTTGCTGGCCTGTTTTGTGCCTTCCATTTATAATAAAGATATTAAGATGCTTACCCCTTGCTTGTATTTTTTTGTTTGTTTGTTTGTTTTTTTAAAGAACAGTGGAAGTGGAGAGTCGGATGACAAGCAAGAACAAACACTAGAAACTCCTTGTTCTGCCCCTGCTTTTTAATCACCCAGCATCACCCCGGCTGCAAAACAGCCTCTGCTGATTTACCTGCTTGTTAAAGCACCCCACAGGCTGCAAGTGCGGTGTGCTAGGTGTCAAGTTATATTTAACGGTGCACACGTAACCATTCATCTTCCCACAGTCGAAGCACAGAACAGCCTCTTGCTAACAGAACTCATCCCTGCTGCTGCAAGAAACCTCATGGCCTGCAGGAAAACCTCAAGCTAAGAGTTCCAAAGCAAAAGCAGAAAACGCATCATTTGTACTCTTTCTATTTGAGGGAATTCTAGCTGCTAAACGCTGCCTACATCTGAGGGCACGTTCTGAGGCTGCCGGGAAGGACACTCAACACCCACTGACAGCAGGAGTGCAAAGATGCCAGCCAAGAAGGCAAAGGTTAGAGCTGAACGCTGCCTCAGCTTCCTCCAGCAGCCAGCTGGGGGTCACCTTTCACCATGCTCTCTGAGACTCGGAGCCCCGAGTTACCGCAGCCGCCACGTACAGCTGCTCCTTGCTGGCCCAAACTATTTGAAGAGTCTTCAGACTTCAGGGACCTGTTTTATGACAGCCTCAAGATCAAATTCATCTGTTCCTGAAGGCGCTGATCGTCCTGCTGTTTCTGTAGCTGTCAAAGAACAATCCTGAACTGAGGCACTCGTCTGATCAAACAGTGCTTTGGCACAGATTTGTCTTTAGCTTGACACATCAAGGTGAAGAGGAATCGATTCTTGCAAGCAACCTCTCAAGCAGGGATCTAATAAGGTGACCAAAACGACAGATCTGTTGTGCAGATCTGAGCACGTCACTCTGCAGGGAATCACTTTCAAGCCTAAGATGTTTCACCCGTCTCCCTGCCCCAGAGCGACACAAGGAAAGCTCTTAAGCAATTGCTAGCCTCTTCTCAGTGCTCACGAGTTCCAAATCACTAATTTTACAATATATAAACCATGGCAGCTGGCACCTAGTTGGCACACGGTGACACTGCACACGTTGGCAGTGCTGTCAGGAGCTGGAAAGTCAGGGGTGAGGGGGTTAAGGGAAAACCACACATCAGTTTAGCAACTTGGGTCCCGCAGGATACTTCCTACGGCAGGAGTTTTAGCAAAGTCCCTCCCTCAGAGGGACCTGCTGGCTAATTAAAACGGGACTTCTGCTGGAGCAGTCAGAAGGCAGCAGGGTATCAGGAGATATCCAGTGGGCATCACCGTCAGTCTGTGGCAGTTTGCGGTCCAGGTATCAGTGGTTATGCGTGGTTTTCTCTGCTTCACTTTCTCCAAAGCTGTGAAAAAATATTTCTTTTACAGCACTGTACAGTCACACGTTACGGATGGAACCAGCTGCATCAACTTCCAGTACGACGATGTTGGAAAAAGGTGCCTTTGGTGGTCAGGAGCACAGCAGCTCTGGTGAGGTGTTATTTAAGTGTGTTCTTACATCTGAGTTTCCTCATAGCAGTATGTGGCTGAGGGGGTCCAGGTTTCCCAGGTAAGATTTATGTTTTTTCTCCTACCAAGCACCAGCTCAGTATACAAAGCTCTGTTAATAACACCCAAGCGTGTAGATGTTAAACTGAAACTGCTTTTAAACCTATTTGTTGTTACGAAAATAGCTTAATACACCATCTTCACAGGGTAAAAATTCACTTGGAAGGACAGAAAAACCCAGAAGCGCTTCCTGAGCTTCAGTTTACCAACAGCACCATCGGATTTAGATCCTGGCCTGGCAGCCAGGATGCAGGGTCTGTAAGCATTGCTGCGATGTGCAAGTGCCAAGGCAGGTTTCTGGCCTGCCCTGACTAAAATACCTTTTTTTTTTTTTTAATACAAACAGCGTGCCAGGTACGCTGTAATGCCAATGTGCCCGGTCAAAAGAGGATGTCAAACAACAGAGGCGTTTATCCTAATTTCTGGCATGAAAACACTTTTAACAGCATTCTTTTCACGAAGAAAACCCTCTCTATCTTCTCCAATGCTCCAGGATCTGCTGCAGCTGCAGCTGCAGCAGCCGCGCTGGTACAACCCACATCTTTGCCAAATCTTTTCAATAATTGTGCTTTACCTCGGCAATGTTGAGGTCACTCCTCTTCCTCCTCCAGCTGAGCAAGCAGCTCGCTGGCTCTGCCACACCGCTGGTGCGGAAGCGAAAGCTGGGAACACAGGAGTCAAACTCTCAGTGCTCACGAAGCCACCAGGGCAGAGGGCTGACACAGAGGCACCCCGGATCCGCTCTCCCTCCCCGCTGCGAGGCTCGCAGCAGCCCCAACCCGAAGCGCACAAAATGCTTCGCATGGTGATGTCACCGCTGATTCAGTGTCCCCAGGTGAGGATCTGCCTCACCACTCTCAACGTTGGTGTTGGTTTTTGATTTTTTTTTTTTCTTTTAAACATTCTCAGCTTATGGGAAACCATCAGGTAAACCACAGATCGCTAGGGAAGAAGGCCCACACGAGGGAAGTCCGTGCTTTTCTTCCAGGCAGTGGCACGTGCTTTAACACGCCACGTTCGACAAAGCAGCTCTCCCCGTTTTGCTCAGTGGCAACAGGCACGACTGCAACGCACACAGGTGTAGGCAGCACCTGCAGGTCCCAAACCCTTAACCCGTTTTTAGAGAGCACCAATTTTTTACGTAGTGCTTTTCCCTTAATCCATGACCCCTTCTTTCCTTTATTTCTATCGGGTGGCTCTCCTCCATTTTCCTCCTCAGTGTCTGAGCAGACACTGGGAATCGTTTCCGGAGGAAGGGCACTGCTGAATCTCCTCCATCTACTCTCCGAGAAAAGAGAGTATGTTAAAGAATACATCTTCCCTTTCTTTTCCCTTTTTTAAATACAATTTCTGAAATCAACGCTGCGGCCTGGCAGCAAATACCTACGGGACTAAAGATGATTCCTCATCCTCACTGTAACGTTGTAGTTAACCTCCCAACGAACCCATCTCCCCAGGAAGCGGCCATTTGAGATGGGAAGGGGCAGAGCAAGAGGAAGCTCTCCTTAGCCTAGCTCTTCCCCCAACACCACCTCGCCACCCAGCACCAAATTCAATTCACCTGCTCCGCCCGATCACTCGAACGGGCGTCCGACGCTGGCACACGCCGCAGCGGTGGTTCTGACGTGCCTTAAATCACCTCTCCGCAGAATATCTCTGGTCTGTACGCTCAAATAACGCAGTATTTGAGAAATAACGCCCAGAGCTCACACTCTGAGTGCAGCCCAACAGCACCGAAGCACCGGTAGGCTAAACATTCCGAACCTGGCAACAAGGCTGACCCAAGCAACAGCACGGAACCCTTCTGCACCTTCAGCGTGGACATCAGCGTAAGGAAACACAGACCTCCTCGATCCAAATTTTAAGCGAGAAACGCAAAAGGTCACCCAACCGGGCTGTTTTCAGCAAGCTAAAGGAGAAATTAAGGCGACAACCGGGTGCATCCAGAGTTAGTCAGATCCTGAAGGCAGTTCCTTGGGGGAACGGAGGAGCAATGCGCCAGATGAGGGCTGCCTTACTGCGCACCCCTTAGAGGCACTGCTACGGAAGGAAGGCAGAAGGTTGGAACTCGAAAGAACTCGCAAGGCGCCCGTTAAGGGGGAAATCTTTCAATTTTTTCTCACCAGAACCTCCCCTCTCCCCCCCACCCCCCCCCCATGAAGGCAGCCCGGGGACTCTTTGCTTCCTTAGGGAGAGGGCAGGGACGGGGCAGGGTGGTGGGACAGATGGCCAGAGGGTCGGATGGACGGACAGACAGCCGGACAGAGGGCCCAGCAAGGCCTGACGAAGGGCTCAGGAGCGGGAGGGAAGGGCAGGGCGAGGGGAAGGGCAGAGAAGTACAAATCTTTTTTTCCTTGTGATAACTTTTCTTGACCAAAAAACACGATTGTTACTGAGGCAAAATGAAAGATGAAACATGGGGACGTGCGGATACTCACGATGATGCAGCCTTCTATCTGCATGTTCACCTGCTCATAGAGCCACACCTGGATCCTCGACCTCTGCAGAACGAAGGAGGAGAGTAAGTCGGGCCACAAACACTGAGCACTTTTGTTCTCTCATGTGTTCACAAATACCTGCTAGCCACAGCCACGACAGCTCCCAAACGCTCCGAGGAGCAACTCTCGGGGGCAGTTCCAATGAGCAATCTGACATTTGAGCGTTATACCATCGGGTGAATACTACACGTTTGGTGAAGAACACGTTTCCAGTCACAAGGGAACACCCCTGCACGCCCGGCTACACGAGGGGGAAACGCCGGGCTCCTTGTGCCCACCAGCACGCCGCACAGCTCTCCATCCCCCACAAACCCGTCCCGGGACACGGCCAGGAGCCGAAAACTCACCGAGGGGAATCCCCAGACCCTCCCCACTCCCCCCACACCCCCCAAATCCCCATCCCCGCCCCCTCCCTGCGGTACTCACGTTCTGCAGGTAGTGGAAGATGAGGTTCTGGGGCGCTGCGTTAAGGGCTCAGCACGGGGACGACAGTTCCGGGCTCGGGACAAGGCCCCAAACCCCACAGCGAGGCCTCAGGGCCCCGCGACAAGGCCTCAAGGCCCGGGCCGAGCCCCCAGGGCCCCAGATCCGAGCCCCCTGAGGTCCGAGCCGCCCCCCACCCACCTCCCCGGCACCCCCCAGCCGCAGGAAGGATACGATGGGCTGCACCATCACCTTCTGCACCTTCTGGCCCTGCCCGCGGTACGCCATGGCTGCCGCCGCCTCGCCGCTCCCGCTCCCAGCACCGCAGGCAGAAGAGGCGAAGGCTGATGGTAGAACAGGGCTTCTTGGGGTGAAGGGAAAGCGAGGGCAGGTGGGCGCAGTCTCTGAGCTTTCCTCCTCCTGATTTTGCTTTTTCTCCCCCATTTCTGAGCCGGCAGAAGTCCCCGTGAAGTCCTTCGGCACGATGAAGGCCTGCGTGAGCTCCAGCAGCAGTTTCGTCGGTGGAGGTTTTCCCTGGTGGGGCCGGGGCGTCACAGCACACACACACACACACACACACACACACAGACGCGTAGTTTTGTCCAAACATTAAGTATTTACAACAAATTCGACAAGCGCTTTTCCTCTGCCAGCAGCAAATGCCTGAGGGCCCCCACAGCTTCACAAATCATAGCGGGAAGTGCCTACCGTGCCGCGAAAAGTTCAGAAAATAATTCAAAATTGATCTGCTAGGGGAAAAAAAAACGATGGCTGGTGGCAGGGTACACAATAGAATCATAGAATCATAGAATATCCTGAGTTGGAAGGGACCCTTAAGGATCATCAAGTCCAACTCTTGACACCGCACAGGTCTACCCAAAAGTTCAGACCATGTGACTAAGTGCACAGTCCAATCTCTTCTTAAATTCAGCCAGGCTCGGTGCAGTGACCACTTCCCTGGGGAGCCTGTTCCAGTGTGCAACCACCCTCTCTGTGAAGAACCCCCTCCTGACGTCCAGCCTAAATTTCCCCTGCCTCAGCTTAACCCCGTTCCCGCGGGTCCTGTCACTAGTGTTAATGGAGAAAAGGTCTCCTGCCTCTCGACACCCCCTTACGAGGAAGTTGTAGACTGTGATGAGGTCTCCCCTCAGTCTCCTCTTCTCCAGGCTGAACAGGCCCAGTGACCTCAGCCGTTCCTCGTACGTCTTCCCCTCCAGGCCTTTCACCATCTTCGTAGCCCTCCTCTGGACACTTTCCAACAGTTTCATGTCCTTTTTATACTGTGGTGCCCAGAACTGCACACAGTACTCGAGGTGAGGCCGCACCAGCGCAGAGTAGAGCGGGACAATCACCTCCCTTGACCTACTAGCGATGCCATGCTTGATGCACCCCAGTCTCACCCGAATCTCAGCTCTGTCCTCCGCAGGGTCAGTGCCCACGCCCAAGCGCGATGCTGATGGCACCCGAACATTTGCTGTAGCAGGCAGCAGAGCCAGCAGCTCAGGGGAGCAAGTTTTAAAACCAAGAGGCACTTAAACAACCCTTCATCGACCCCGTGACTGCGGCAGAGTCCCGACTGCTCGCCCCGGAGTCCTCACACCAGCAAAAAGCACCAACCAAAGCCTGGGGGAACTTTGGTACAGCACAAGAGAAGGGAGTGGGGGTAGCGGAGCCGCATGGCAGAGCTGCTGCTTTTCACCATTTGATCCTCCCTGATAATTGAAAGGAAGGCTGGGTGGGCTGACCCCCACCCCCATTCCTGGCAGCAAGTTTGGTCCACAACACACTGGAATAACGATTCTGCTCCCCCCCACCCCTACAGCTTCATCATCTGACACGGGTACAGTCAAAACAATGGCATACACGAGTAAAAGTCAAGAGTTGACATAGTAACTCCAGGATTTGGCTATCAACTGTCCGAGAAATCAGAACACCGAAGCTTCACAATGTGCCCAACATCGAGTTGTGCCAAGGGCGGAGGAAGGAAGAAGCTTTACGTTTAAGCCTTCAGAGCATCGCTCCATCAGAAGATCGATTTGCAGCCACCATGGCGTGCCAATGGAGATCTTTCTGTGCCAAAAGAAGTGCTTTGTCCTCTCGATATCGAAGGTAACCACCTATAGTTACAGAACGGATGCACAAGACCTTAACTCTGACCAGCAGGGAAATTTAGGACAACTGAGCGCAGATTCTGCCAATTTCTACCACTTCGGACTGTGCTTTAAGTCTCATTGCAAAGCCTCAGTTAGAAAAAGGATCACCTCGGGGTATCCAACAAGAAGAACAGTTTTAATTATTTTTTTTTTAATTATACCCTAGGACTACGCATTTCAACTGTCAATCATCTCGGAGAGTTCAAGGAGGAGGTCATCCTCGTCCTTCCCTGGGTCTAAGTCGATTTCGGCTTCCAGTCTGCCTCCTGAGATTTCCCAAAGTAGCTTCTCAAAATCTTCATCCGCAGATAAGGGCGCGTTCCCTGTGGAACTCAGCCGGCGTGTCCGTGCCTCTTCTAGCTGGGAAGAAGCTGAGGTCGAGGTCTCGAGATCCATCTCCATCTGCTCCTCAAATCTTTCCGGGCTTCCAAGACGCACTTCAGGTCTTGGGAGAGCAAGAAAGAACAATCAGGATATGCCATTTCTTAACGGGAAATCCCTTTCCTGCAAACCGGCTCTTAAAACTGTAGGCAAGCCCTCCTACGCTTCAATCTTACACAGGGATTGTTATCAATCAACCCAGGGCTACATTTGGAGCCCGATGTGCTACCAGGTACATTTTTCAGTCTGGGAGTTTATCTGTGAAGCCAGGGCACCTGGAGTTGAGGTGGCATTCTTGAGGACCAAAAGGCAGAGGACACTACTCATCATCTATCACCTCACGAGGAAGTAGAACTTCACCTCATCCTCGTTCAGGTATTCAGACAACCCGAGAAGTCACCGGAAAGCTGTGCTGACTTGCAGCATTTCAAGAAAGCCTAATTAAGCAATCCTGCTAGCTGTTTGCTGCGATGCTGGGATACCTGCTCTGGTAGCCTGGCATCAGAGGCCAGGGAAGCCAAGCAGCTGGGATCCTTCTCTGAGGCAGGGGACACTGAGAGTGGAAATGGAAATGGGGCACAAGCCCTCCGCCTCTCAAAGGAACCCCTCAGATGTTTAGGTATAGTAAACTTATGTATATCTGTTTGACTCTAGACCACAACATGTTAGTGTTCTGGTTTGTCCACTGCTTTGTTGTGGGGGCTTTGAGTTGGCCTCTACTCTTTAGGTGAACGCTGACTTCATATCTATGGTGCAGTTTATTCTTAAAATGGGAAGTTTCTACCAATTTCCTGTCCAAAGTTCCTCATAAGCCAACTGCAATCACCATTTCAGATGTATCTCCCAACTTACACATTTCCTATTTCTCCTTGATATTTACTCAAGAAATGCATTTTCACAGAGACATCATATTTTTCTCTCAACTGGCATCTGGCTGAGCAGAATGATGTCCTTTAATTCCCTTCCACACAATAGGCAACTTGTTCCTTCTGTCTTCTGAACACTTCCTCCTAAGTTCAATGTGAATACAAGTGGCAGAATTTTGCCTCATGTCTTAAATGTGTGGCAGGGCTGCCCTGTCAGGTGTTCTTATACTGGAGGAAAAAAAAAAAAAAAAAAAAAAAGAATAGCCATACACACCATATAACCACTTAACTTTTTCAGTTCTTCTGTTAACAGTGCATGAACATGGGGTTTTGTGGTTTTATTGTTTGTTTTAAACTCCTGACTGCCATATAGCAAACATGACAAAAAAAAAAAAAAAAAAAAAAAAAAAAAACACCCTTGGTTGAGAATCTCTGAGCATGGCTCTGCTTTGTATTATCAAATGTCACTTCACCTGAACCATTTCAATCACAAGGGATATCCTTCTGTCAGGCTCGGTAGGACTTCCCAACTTTATGTCACCTGGAAATCTCAAAGCTCATATGTAATTTTTAGTCTTCGGCCACCACGTCCATACTGAACATACCTAAATTTGAAGTCATCTCTGCTCTGAATAGGAGGTTGGGTTTTCAGAGGTCCCTTCCAGCCTACATTTCTCCATGAGTCTTTGCCTCCTTAGCAGCTGCAGTTTCAGAACTGTCTCTGAGAATCACTACAGGTAACCTCTCCTTTGCCGGTAATTCCCTCTTCGAACAGTGTGAACAATTGCAAACTCCCTTGATTCACTTGCAGCCCCAAAGCCCAAATCCATAGATAAGGTATCAGAAGCTCACAGAAAGTGAAATAGATGTAGTTCATCCCCTGTGTAGGGGAGCACTGGTCCTACAAAGGCAAGCTACTAAATTCTCTGGAAACAAATTAGCTTTAATAAATTATCTTGTAAATTCCACATTACCCGCTACTTCCCTAGTCTTATCTCTTCTTGCTACAAAACTTTGCCCAGCGTTGATGTCAAACTAACAGGCCTGCACTTGTCTGGATCACTCTTTACATTCTCCTGGACAGAAGTATATTTGTTACTCTCCCATTCTGGGGACTAGCCCTGATTTGCACAATTGTGATGTATTTTTCCTACTTGAGTTGTTGTTCTGTGTGCCAATGCTGTTAATAGGCTAGGTAGATATCAGCTTGTCATTTTTCACTTGAATCACTGTAGATTTTTATTTCACCTCAGATGTTGTTGTGCCTAGTGCCCTACCCTCATTTGCAATGGGAATCCTGTCACTGCCCTTAATAGCACATTGTTGTTGCTGTTAGATGCAGGAAATAAGATTTGCAGCATTTGAGACATCATTAACTTTTGATCTATTTTTGCCTCGAGTATGCAACTGTCCTAATTTGTTCTCTTTGTTCCCCCTGGGTTCTGTGGCTTAAGTATCATTTACTATTATTGTTTAATTTCCTATGTGAAGGAGGTTTTGGGTCATTCGTACTTTATTTTTGCAGTTTTTAACCTCTGAAATGTACCTTTTCTCATTGCTTTTTTTCCCATCTGAATTTTGAATTTTAACTCTGCCTTCTCTGCACTCCAGTCCCAGAGATGCTTAGTCAGACTGTACTGGGTCTGGCTGGAATGTTAACTTTCCCGGCAGCAGCCCATACAGTGCCGTACTCTGTACTTGTAGCTGGAACAGCAGTGTTATCACACCAGTGTTGTGTCTACTGCTGAGCAGCAGTGGAACAGCATTGGGCCTTTCTCTAACCCTCCTAGGGGGTGGGCAAAAAAGTGAGGAGAGAAACATCACTAGGGCAGCTGACCTAAACCAATCAAAGGGATATTCCATACCATGTGGTGTCACACTCAGCAATAAAAGGTGGAAACAGGAAGAAGAGGGGAGGGGTGGGCTCTCGTTGAGAAGACGTCGGTCCTCCTCTCGAACACCGGCTGCGTGCGTTGAGGCCTTGCTTCAAGGACGTGGTCAATCATCGCTCATTTGTGGGAAGCAGAGAGTAATTTCTTTCCTCTGCACTTCCATATAGCTTTCATTTATTTTGTTTGTTTGTTTTCCTCCCTTTTTCCCCTTTCCCTTTTATTTCCCCTTAGTTAAATTGTTTAGTTCATGGTAGTCTTTATTTAATTATTATAATTATTTCCCTTTAATTAAATTATCCTTATCTCAACCCGTGAGTTGTTCTTTGCTTTACTTCTCCCCCTCCTTATCTAAAGGAGGGGGAGTGAGAGAGCGGTTGTGGGGTTTAGCTGCCCAGCACGGTAAAACCACCACAGTCCTTTTTGGCGCCCAACGTGGGGCTCGAAGGGTTGAGATAACAATAGAATTGATTAAACGCATACAACTAACACACTTGCTTGCTAGTAACCATGTTCCTTGCCCTGTTAATAATAATGGCTTTGTTCATATGTCATGCAATTCGTGTCATATTCTCCTTTCTCCTATATATCCGATCCGACAAAGTGCTACAATCTGTGTTCACTTTTTTTAATTCGTTGTGCTGCCAAGCACTGACCTTGGTTTTACTCTGGAATTCAGGCTCTGCGCTGTTATCATTTGGGTCTCATGGAAACTATCTTTCAGAGAATATTCAGAACTACACTGCCTTCCTTTTCTCATCTGGACACCAGTTTATTAATAATATCAGGAATGGTACCTTTCCCTTCTTTCACAGTGGGCTAATTACAACAGTTTGGGAGTATTTTGAAGATCCATCTGTAACCCATGTATTGCTATTTCTAATTCTGAATAACAGGTTTCATTTTCTCTCTAAGATTAGTCAATTGTTTAGAAAACTTATTTGGGAATCTGTCCCGAAACAGTCTCGTGGTGAGTGGCACGGTGTGTGGGATGATGTTAGCAGATACCTGTCACGAGTGTCTCCTCCAATAGTTTTGAACTTCACCCCTGAGCAAGTGCTAAATCCTAAAAACTTGGTAGAATGTTTGAGTTGTATGTCCTGATCCTGATAATGCCGGAGAACAACAGCTTGCAGCATTGTGCTGGGTCCTGGTTTATTCCTATCAAACACTGTTTAACATCATCCAGCAACTTGAAGAGAGGGAGGAAGTCTCTGAATCTGATGACCAAGTAACACATGCTGTGGCTGACCCAGAGGACCAACCAACTATGGTATCAGTCGCCCCCATAGTCAAGTCAAAACAATGGAAACGGAGGTCAGCTCGTTTAGTAAGGGAAGAAGGCTCTCCTAAGAAGGAGGGAGAAGGGGAATTGGCAGGCACCTCTAAAGCAGAGCCGTCACAAAAACAGCAGGAAGACGAGACGGAAATCATAAAGGAATCAGAAATCACTCGATCCTTATCCCTGAGTGAGATGCGAGAAATACGAAAGGATTATGGTCGACGCCCAGGTGAACACATCCTCACTTGGCTGCTCCGATGCTGGGATGCTGGGGCCAGTAGCCTACAATTAGAAGGCAATGAAGCCAAGCAGCTGGGATCCCTCTCTAGAGAAAGGGTAATCGACAAAGTAATCGGGAGAGGAGCACAGGCCCTCAGCCTCTGGAGACGACTCCTGGCAGCTATCAAAGAAAGATATCCCCATAAGGAAGATATTGTATATCACATAGGCAAGTGGACCACTGTGGATAAAGGTCTCCAACATCTGCGGGAATTAGCTGTGCGGGAGATGATTTATAGTGATTTGGACAATGCCCAGACACCTCAAGACCCCGATGAAGTCCAGTGCACAACATCCATGTGGCGTAAATTTGTGCGGAGTGCACCATCAGCACATGCCAGTACCCTGGCAGCAATTCACTGGGATGAGGGGATGGGACCAACAATGTATGATGTCTCCTGCCAGCTTCAAAAATATGAAGACAATCTCTCTGCTCCGCTACAGTCCTGTGTCTCAGCTGTGGAGAAATTGTCTAAAGGACTTGACAAGCTTGTGGAGAAAGTATATTCCCCCTCATCTAGACAGAGTGATACTTCAGCCACTAAGAATCAGCATTCTGTGCAACAGTGCAACAAGGACTTGAGCTAAGCTGGTGCTGGTGTCCAGACATCCAACTCCGCCTGCCTTGAGTGGCCACTTTGGCAGATGAAGACCTAATCATCAACAGTTCTTATGAACATTTTCCAAGAAAGACCTATGGAATGAAAAGATACACCTGCCTATTAATCCTGTCCTGTTAAATCCTTGTCCTGTTAAAGGACAAGGGATAATGATGAGAATGCTTGTATGCTAAAGTATGGGGATCTGAGTGTGACACAAATGTTATGGAATAAGGGGTGGAGGTTGTACTGGGTCTGGCTGGAATGTTAACTTTCCCGGCAGCAGCCCATACAGTGCCGTACTCTGTACTTGTAGCTGGAACAGCAGTGTTATCACACCAGTGTTGTGTCTACTGCTGAGCAGCAGTGGAACAGCATTGGGCCTTTCTCTAACCCTCCTAGGGGGTGGGCAAAAAAGTGAGGAGAGAAACATCACTAGGGCAGCTGACCTAAACCAATCAAAGGGATATTCCATACCATGTGGTGTCACACTCAGCAATAAAAGGTGGAAACAAGAAGAAGAGGGGAGGGGTGGGCTCTCGTTGAGAAGACGTCGGTCCTCCTCTCGAACACCGGCTGCGTGCGTTGAGGCCTTGCTTCAAGGATGTGGTCAATCATCGCTCATTTGTGGGAAGCAGAGAGTAATTTCTTTCCTCTGCACTTCCATATAGCTTTCATTTATTTTGTTTGTTTGTTTTCCTCCCTTTTTCCCCTTTCCCTTTTATTTCCCCTTAGTTAAATTGTTTAGTTCATGGTAGTCTTTATTTAATTATTATAATTATTTCCCTTTAATTAAATTATCCTTATCTCAACCCGTGAGTTGTTCTTTGCTTTACTTCTCCCCCTCCTTATCTAAAGGAGGGGGAGTGAGAGAGCGGTTGTGGGGTTTAGCTGCCCAGCACGGTAAAACCACCACACAGACTCAATTATTCATTTCCTTAGATTTCAAAGTTTGCATTTCTAAGCCTCAAAACCTTCGTTCTAAGCCTGGTGTTGTCTGTCTTGAAATGTAAAATGAGAAAAGTCAGCTCATGATCAGACTTTATTCAAATGTTACTACATTTAAACCCGTACAGGAGCCAAGTCTAAAATGGTCTTATATTTTTTCACTTTTGTGAAGAAATCCATCACATAGTATATCTGTATGAGAATAAGTGGTAATCATCTTTCAGTCTTTTGCTGGGAAGTTGAAGTCTCCCGTAATTCCCATTATTGTTTATGTGTCTGATAACTGTAGACTGGAGCTAAGAGCAAAGAGCAGGCTAGCAAGGCTGTTTTTCTTTAGCAGTGATTTGCACAAAACCACTCTATTGCTGACCCATAACATTTCCCTATCCTCTGCTTCTTGCTAACACAAAGCACCATCTTATTCCATCCATCTGCCCTGGTTTCCAGACTTCCTGAGATTTATCAGTACTTGTATGGCATTCATGCCTTTATTTCACCCTTCCTGTGTTGACACTTGTCTTCAGAGTTTTAGATCCTGAACATGATCATCTCAAAGTTTGCCTGACAGTTTGGTCTTCCTCCCATTGTCGTAGAGTATCAGGTCTCTACCACTTGAAATAGATTGTATTGGATTAGATTATTGGCACTGTCTCTTGTGCTGGTAGTCCATTATCTTCGCGGTCCATACAACTGGCCATCAGCGGACATGAAGTGGCCTTATCCTGCCCATTTACCTGTCTGGAAATCAGCCACTCTCTCTGCCTAGAACAGGGAATGGATTTTCCTCAGCTTTCTTCAAAAGCTCTGAAGTTTTCTGTGACCTTTCCACTTTTATGGTATGATAAGCTTTTGCTTCCACTGAAGGGTAGAAGTCATTATGAATAGTGCCAACAAAACAGAAACATAACAATGAAAATGATATTTGAATTCAGAATAGGTATTTAAAAAGTTCACCTTCTCCAGCACAAATGGGGAAAGTAAAATAAATAAATAAATAAATAGAGCAGTCCTAAATCATCAAAACTGGCCAAAGAATTAGAAGAAGCACTATTTTTCCAAGGCTGCAATGTTTTCCATTCATCTCACTGGGCCAGCAGAGCACTAGAGAGCTGGATGCACTGAACTCCTGGCTCATACCCTAAATGACCTGCAGGAAGATCTTCTTATCTCTGTCCCCCCGTTTCTCCTTTCAATCTCTGTTTTGTCTGTTTGTATCACTAGCTATCAAAGCGCTACTGAGATATGCACGTGCAGCACCCAGCACAACCTTGTTTCAGGCTCCAGTGGGACCTTTAGGCATTACCATCCTATAAACAAGTCACAGTGATAGTGAGTGTAATTACAGTCGTCAAACTATTCCAGCTCCACTTCATTAGCCATGCCCTGAGCTAAATAACATTTTAATAAGTTTGATACGTCATCTGTGGCTTTCTTCACGGTCACTTGCAATCCAGCAAACTCCTTCCTTCATGTTTCTAGATTAGACAGAGGGTTCTTAACTGCAGACATCCACTTCCCTGTTCAGGAAGCAGTGAGACCTTTCATCTTCACCCAGAATTAAGATGATATCCAAGCATCATGAGACACAGCGCGTATGTCTCCTAGGCCCATCCCATAAGAGCAGGACGTTTACCTCACATGAGAAGAAGACTTAATGCAGAGGCAAAGCAAGATACTCGGTGTCAAAGCCATGTCTGGATGAGCATTAAAGACAGATCAAAATTACCCAGTACAGGAGGAAAATCTATCATTTGAAGAAGATTATGGTCTCTGATTATTAGTTTCAAAATTAGTTTTTTCTTTGGATTTCCTCTGAACTTAAACTTAGTTTGGAATGCCTTTGGTTTTGAATAGTTCTGAAATTGTATTACTTCTCCTAAGTAAGTTGATAGTCTGTTCTATTTCTGTGAAATTCAAATAATATTGTGAAGGATCTGCCATCACTTTTACTGTGTGCCAGGCTGAGAGCCTTCCTGTACTTAAAGGCAACCTATAAGAAAGCTGGGGAGGGGGTCTTTATCAGGGCCTGGAGTGACAGGACATGGAGTAATAGCTTTACACTGAAAAGTTAGATTTCTAATATATGTTAGGAAGAAATTCTTTACTGATAGTACTTCACATCCTGTGCGTCTGCCATCTTCTGCATCTTCTGGTTGCCTCCCCTATTTAAGAGAGGATGCTGGAGTGCTGTGTGAAACACTCAGATCTTACATAAACAAAGCAATACCTTACCTTTTGCATTCAAAGATGTGCCCAGTGTGTTCAGCTAAAACAACTTCTACCCTACAGCGTTTTGTTGAAAGTTCCAATTTCTGTCTCAGTTTCATGTACACCAAATTTTCAAGCAGGATTTCCAGGCCAGTGTTGTCTGTCTGCAATGGACTGCTTTGCTAGATCATCGTTCACTGCTCCCTCTGCCAGGCACAGGCCTTTTTGTCTTACTCCCTTGTAAGAAAACTTGCAGAGGTATATGGGGTAGCAGTCAGCAGTGTAAAAGAAGAAGAGACATCCTGCCTTCATACATATATACACAACACAACATCAAAGAGCTCAGCAAGGTCCACCAAGGAAAGGAAGCAATGCAGGAGAAAGACAGGACAACAGGGACAACGGGGAGCATAAGGGAGGAGGCAGCCAGCGGCCTTAAAAGCAAAGCATAAAAAATAGCTTCCAATAGCGGGACCTAGTGAATTGGAGCTCTGGAGTCTGCATCTAGAGATGTCTTTTATATTTATCGTGCTGTTGTAGAGATGGGTCCTCTGGCTTTGGTCATGGTTTTTCATGTTCTGCAATTCTCTCCCAAGAAGAAGCCCTTGTTGGGCGGAGAGGTAGAGGTGTGCTCCAGAAACACAGTGATGGCAAGGAGTCCTCCACTTCATTCTTCCAATTTTTTCCAGCTGGAAGCATTCATAGTTGTCAACTGAATTGGTTTAGAGGAGTAGGAAACACAGCATTGCTGGATTTCTGCTTTCTCCTAGATCTTAGCAGACCACATGATGATAGTTGTTTTTGTTTTATGTTCTTATGGTACATTATGATATTATACATTTTTTCTATGTTATTTTATGTTCTTATGTTATGTTCTTATGTTCACAACAGAACTCATTCCCAATACTGCCTCAGAGACACCTGGGCCAAAGAGCAGGGCCTTGAGCGGGTAGCTCACCTTGAGCGAGCTCATTTCCTTCCCAGTAGCTGAAATGTGCCGTTTTGGGGGCATTTGGGGGCTACAGCGTGCTGCTGAGAGGAATGTTGGAGCTCCTGCAGGGCAGTGCTTCCACTAAGGCAAGGCCTTTTCTGTATCTTCTACTGCCCTGCAAGCGAGGATGCTTGGGGCACACAAGAAGCTGGCAGGGGACACAGCTGCAGGGATTGCAGGGATTCCTAAAGTCATAGCCAAATACAAGAAAGACAGGAGGACGTGATGCTTCCGAGAGAAAGGAGCTCACTTTGGGGTCCAAATCGGTCCCTTTTTCAGGGAAGGAAGAGATGCTGTGCATTTGTCTCGTCCCCCTCAGACAGCCACTGGGTGACGATGGTGCCAAGTGTCTGGAAAGAGACCTTGCTTTCTCAGGCCCAGGTGTCCAGCTGCACACCAAGGCCGTCCCTGGCTTCCAGGTGCAGTTGCCAGGCCCAAGGCCGAGCTCCCCTGCAAATCCCCAGCCCAGCAGACCTTGCTCCTGGCATTGTGGAGCAGCCATTTCACGGCAGCCTTTTCTCCTGGCAGTCAGCTTAGCGCCGAAAGCTCTGTCACCGGGATGCCTGAGAGCCGTGGCAGCTCAGCAGAGAGTCACTGTCAGCTTGGAGCTCACAAAGGTGGGTGGCCACAAGTGCCCTGAGCGTCCAGCTCGCAATGAGGACTGGTGCTGGCACTCGAGGCGTGGAAGTCGGCATGGTGCAATGGGAGACGCCACTGTCCTGCTGGTGGGACAAGAGACACTGATGTGCTGCTGCTGCAGGAGGAGACTTGAAGGTGCTGCAGCTTAGAGGTGCTGAGGAGCGGGCAGCCTCCTTCGTGGTGGCTGAGCTGAGCATGCTCCTGTTCATTAGTACTCTCCCCTTCCTATGTCTTTCCTAAGGTGGAGAGAGAGAAACGCACAGATCTCTTTCTTTCCCGGTAAGAAATGGAAGAGCCTCGTATCTATATATTTGCCAGATTCATCCTAGCACCCTTGGGACTGGGGATCTGTGTTGATCTGTAATAAAGAGCAATCATCAGCACAGCAAATCCCCGTGACCTTGTGTCTATCAGCATCGTCCAAATCCCTCTCTAGAGCTGTGGGCTGGCCAAGCTGTGTGTTGGATGGTGAAGCTGGGAAATGCTTGGGATGGGGAAGGCTGAGTGGGCCGAGAAATCCTTGCTGGGATGGGAAGGTTTCCTTGGCGTGGAAAGGCATTGGGCTAGGAAATGAGAGAGATGGGAAATGTTCCCGGGCTTTGAAAGCACTGGGAAGCAAAAGCATTGGGATGAGCAATCGCTCCTGGGATGGGAAAACATTGGGATGGGAAGTCTTGAAAGGGGTGGGTAACATTCGCTGAGGAAGGAAATACTTGGAAAAGTCATCCAAGAGAGGGAAATTCTTTGGGACGAGATCTCTTTGGATGAAGAAACGCTTCGTGTTGATGGGAAATCTTTTGTCTGGGAATCTGTTCTCATGTGAACTTGTCAGGATGGGAAATGACCATGAGGATGAAAGCTGGTCCTGGCATGGGAAATGCCAGGGAAAAGAGGCGGTGTGGAAGCGTGGTGGGCATGGCAAGTGCTGCGTGGGAGGGCAAGCCTGCTGGGGATGGCCAAGTCTTGCGCTGGGCAGCCTGCTTGGGTCCAAAGCCTGCAGTCCTCCCCAAGATGTCGGCGAGGGGCTGGTGAGCCGTTGGGACGGAACCCCCGTTGCCCGGGTTCCCCAAGCAACCGCCCCACTCTCCAGCCACCATGGCAGGTCCAGCAGCCAGCTCCCGCTCCTCCCGGGGCTGCGGCCCTGCTGGCGAGCCCAGCGCCCCAGAGCTCAGCCCAGCGGCCTTTTTCCCACAGAGGGTTTCCCCAGACGGCTTCCGCGGCTTGCGCAGACGCAGAACTCCCCCTTCGTCGTCCCAGCCGTGCCGCCAACGGTGGCTGCCTGGCTGCTGCCCTCCCTCCCCGGAGCGACGGCGCTGCCCTTGCAGCCCCCGCAGGTACCCACCCTCCCCTCCGCGCTGCCCCAGGCCACCGTCTGGCACGTGGTGCCGGGGGTCCAGGGGCAGGTGCTGCAGCTCCCCGCCGGGGTGCAGCTGCCACCTGGGGGGCACCTCCCAGCCCAGGGGCACCACCTGCAGCTTGGGCAGCTCCCCGCCGGGGGGCAGCTCCCTGCTGTGGGGCAGCTCCCCCACACCGCTCCTCCCTGTGCCCCCAGTGTCTCCCAGTGGGGACAGCCCCTGCTGACGGAGACGCTGGTGCCCCAGGATCCCCTCTGCTTGGGGCCCAGGGCCGTGCTCCAAGGGGAGCTCCTGCACCCAGCAGGCACCTGCCTGCTGCAGGCTCCTGCCCACCCCGGCCCCCCCCCACTCCTCGTGCCGGGGCCTCTGCTGCGGGCGCAGGCGCTCCCCGCGCCCCGCACCCTGAGCAGCAGCCGGGGGCAGCTGCCGGAGCCCTGCTTGCACGCCGTGGGGCTCAGCGAGGACCAGGGGCCCCCGCTGCCCGGCCCCATCGCCCCCGAGCCTGCCCAGGCTCCAAGGACCGCCAGCACCCAGACGGCGACGCCCGACGGTGAGTTTGGGGCTGGCCCAGCCGGCTGCTGGGCGCCCCACACCCAGGAGCCATGGCAAAGCTGGCATTGGGGGATGCCTTGGGGATTGCATTGGCTTGCTTTTTCCTCAGCGGCGACACTTGCAGAGGTGCCTGAGGAGCCCCTGGAGCTGCTGGAGCTGGGCCCCGATGCCTTCACCGAGGCCTTTCCCCAGCTGGCAGGGGACAGCCAGCAGCTGCAGCACGTGCAGGACGAGCTCCCAGCCGACCTGGACAGCTCCGGCTTGGAGGCGCAGCTCAGCTGCCTGGATGCTGTGGAGCCCCAGGACGCCTTCCCCGCTTTGCCCAGCAGTCCTGCCCTCAGCCGCTTCCTCTCGCAGCTGCCCGATCTCTGCGAGGACATCGAGGAGCCGAGCACACAGGGACTGGCAGCCACCAGAGCGCTGGGTGAGGTCCCCTCAACCCCTGGGCTGCACCCCGACAAGGTGCAGGCTGGGCGGGCGCTGCAGCCCCCTGCAGCTACTGTGCCGCCACTCAGCTCCCCCCCCAAGCCTGCAGCCCGGCCCCAGCTCAGGAGAGCCCTGCCCAAAAGGCCCCCCCAGCAGGAATTCATCCCTGCCCGCAGGAGAACCCTGCCCCAGCCTCCCTCGGCTCCCGTCCAGAGCCCCCCCGACCCTGACTTCCTCACTGCCCTCAGGAGAGCCTTGCCCAAGCCTCGCCTGAGTCCCCTCCAGAGCCCCCCCGACCCTGCCCGCAGGAGACCCCTGCCCAAGCCTCCCTCAGCTCCTGTCCAGAGCCCCCCCGACCCTGACTTCCTCACTGCCCTCAGGAGACCCCTGCCCAAGCCTCTCCCCAAAAGGCCCCCCCAGCAGGAATTCATCCCTGCCCGCAAGAGAACCCTGCCCCAGCCTCCCTTGGCTCCCCTCAAGAGGCCTCAACTTCCCCCAGCCCTGAGGAGAGCCCTGCCCAGTCCCCCTCGCAGTCCCCTCCAGAGCCCCCCGCCTGCCCCTGCGCCCACCGGCACCAAGTGGGGGGCCAAGCGCCCCGCGCCCACCAGCACCCCCAGCACAGCGCAGAGCTCCCAGCACAGGAGGCCCACGATGGACAAGACCCCCGACAAGGAGAAGACGCTGCTGCTGGGCCAGGCTGGCCAAGGCCCCAAGACGCTGCGCCAGGGCAAGACGGCTGGCCACAGCGCGCTGCCTGGCAGCAGCAGCCAAGCGGGCAGTGGCAGGCAGCAGCCAGCGAGCGACAGCACCAGGGCGCCCAGCAAGAGAGCGCGAAGCCCGGGGGCTGCTGGGGGGCAAGGAGCAGCGGCGCCGCCTCTCTGCAGAGCGCGGCTGCTGCCGGAGCACCTCCCCATGAAGCCCCGTGCCCGTGCCCGTGCCCGTGCCCGTGCCGTGCGGCCCCAGGACAGGCTCCGGCCCCAAGCCAGCGGGGCCAAGACGCTGCAGCGCCAGCAGCCGGGGACAAAGACCCCCAGCGAGACTTTGCAGCCGCTGGGGGCCAGGGCCAAGGCGCTGGGGCCAGTGCGCCAGCCGCCCTGTGTGCAGCCGCAGCCCACCTCCAGCGGCATGCCCAGGGCCCGGCCGACGCTGCCAGGCTCCAGCGCTGTGCCCGCTGCCCCCCGGCCCCCAGCTGGCCACAAGGCCCAGGCGCTGCCGGCACCACCAGGCAGCACAGGAGCACAGAGAGCTCCCCCAGAGCAGGCGCCCAGAGTGTGGGGCCTGCCAGCCGCAGGGGGCCAAGCGCAGCGTCCAGCTCTGCCCACGCAGCCGCGCACGCTGCAGCGTCCGGCGCAGCCCCGCGTGGACTACGTGCCCTGCGTGGGGCCTTGGGCGGGCCGCGACGCAGCGCCCACGCCACTGGAGGAGCAGGAGGAGTCGGTGCCCATCACGCCGCAGCAGCGTCCCGAGCGGGAGCGCCTGAAGAAGCTGGCCCAGGAGGAGCGGCAGCGGGCGGCCCACCAGACCAAGATCGGCCCTGTGCAATTCTTCGTGCAGCGGCAGAAGGACCACGCCATAGCCTACTATTACGGCTACCCGTGACCGACCTCGGGCTTCTCCTCGACGGCCCCCGCAGCACCCAGGCAGGCACAGAGACCTCTGCAGGCACCTGCTCCAGCTTCAGCTACGCTCCTCAGCCCTTGCCCCTCTCGCTTGCCCTCTCCCCTCTCTCGTGCTGGAGCTAGGGGATGGGCTTGCCACTCTCAGGGATGGGCAACAGCGCCAATGGCAAATGCGCGCGCGCCTCACCCAGGAAGGTGGCAATGGCAAGCTGGGGAGATGCTGGCAGCAGCTGGGCTGGGAAAGCTTGGCCATGGCAACTGCTGCTTGGGACACCAAAGGGCTGAGAGACAAGACTTGGTTCTTCTTTCGGGGCATTGCTCTTCTTTCCTGCCTTCTGGATTCAATTCCTCTCCTTAGGTGGTCACTCAGCAAGGCCTCTGCCTGCAGCTCTTCTTGCACTGGCATGCCAAGGGGATAAGAACTGGGAGGTCTTTGGGATAGCAAATGATCAGTGGGATGGGAAGTGATGATGGGGATAGCAATTCATTGGAATGAAAAAAATGGGTTTTATTTTTTATAAATTTAAATTTTTTAATTTTCATTTAATTTATTGGTTTTCTTATTTATTTAATTAAATCCACTTTATTGACTGTGTTGTACAGTATGGCATTGTTTTATTATTATAAAATTATAAGTATTTAATAGTATTAAATATTTTTATATATTAATATAAATTATAAATATCATTATTTATTATTTTGTTGGTTTTTATTCCTTTTCTACCCTATTAAACTCTCTTTATCACAACGCACTGGTTTGGACTTTATTTTTCCTTCCGAGTCATTCTGGATTCACTCTGGATGGAGGGACACTAGCGAACGCCTGTGTGCTTCAGATCCAAGGTCACCTTTGCCCTCAACTCAAGATACATCTTTGCATCTGTTGTTGTGAAACAATGTTAACAACCAGAAAAACAAAATTTACATACTTCCTAGAAGCAGCTGTACGTTTGCCGGGGTCTGCTCTATGCATTTTGAAGACTATTCCATGCTCTTCAGCCCCTCCAGTAGGAAATGTATGGTTCTAGGAAAATGCGTCTTGACCTAACGCAAAGCTGTGACGCAGCCTGCAGCCCCTGCAAGCCCTGGCATTTTACCTGCAACCCCTCCAACAACTCTGATGTTCCCTGCATCGACTTCAACCACTGCAGCGGGACCTGAGGCCCCTCAAAGCCTTTCACTCGCCCTGCAGCCCCTTGAGCCCCTGGCATGTTCCCTGCAGCCCCTCCAGCCCCTGGCATGTTCCCTGCAGCCCCTCCAAGCCTGGCACAGGCCCTACAGCTGGCTCTGGGGACGACCCCATTGCTGTCTCAGGCGCCAATACACACAAGGGGAAGGAATGCATGCAGAAGTCATCTCGTTTCGGCAGGGCAGAAAGTCCTCCCAAGAAGGGGAAGGAGCAAGAGGAAGGCGAGGCAGCCTACCCCAAGGTAGGGCCATCCCAGGGCACAGGAGGCTGTTGGAAAGGAGAGCAGATAGAAAAGCAGCAGGAAGCAGGTGATCCCCATCCCTGGGCGAGCTGCGAGCCATGGGACAAGATTGCAGCTGTCCTCCAGGCGAGCACATTGTCAGCTGGCTGCTGCGCTGCTGGGATAGCAGCTGCGGGAGCCTGGCAGCAGAGGGCAGGGAAGCCAAGCAGCTGGGATCCTTCTCTGGGGAAGGGGGCACTGAGAAAGAGCTTGCAAACAGGGCACAAGCCCTCAGCCTCTGGAGGCGGCGCCTGTCAGGTGTGAAGGAAAGGGATCCCTTCTGGGAAGATGCTGTGGGCTTGCTGAGGCTCAAAGAACAGACGGTGCTGGCTGCTACCAGCGTGCTGCAGCAGCGGCAAGACAGAGCCATGGTGGTTTTCCTCAGCTGGGCAGCTGAGCTCCAGCACAAGCGCTCTCTCCCTGCCCCTCCTCCAACGCCAAGGGGAGAAAAGAGGCTGGCAAGGGCTCAAGGGCTGCCAGAAGGACAGGGAGATCACTCCACAAGGAGCGTCACGGGCAAAGCAGGCTCAGCACAGCCTGTTCCAGTCCAGCCCGGGGCCTGCTCCTGAGGGGGCTCTCCACAGGCCGCGGCCTCCTCCAGGCCACAGCCACCTGCTCCACCGGGGGCTTCTCCAGCCACAGGGGGGCTGCAGCGTGGAGATCTGCTCCACGGGGGACCCATGGGCTGCAGGGGGACAGCCTGCTCCACCAGGGGCCTCTCCCTGCACAGGCCGCAGGGGAACTGCTGCTGTGAGCCTGGAGCACCTCCTGCCTCCTGCTGCACGGACCTTGGGGGCTGCACAGAGCTTTCTCACTCCTCCCTGAGCCAGACGCTGCTGGGCAGCAGCTTTTGTTCCCTTTCTTAGATGGGCTCTCCCCCAGGCGCAAACATCATCCTTTTGCTCTGCGTTCTGGGCAGCAGCGGGTGGGTCCCTCCTGGAAGGAGCCTCCTGGAAGCGGCCCTGAGCTCCCATGGGGCAGCTGCTGCATTCTCCTCACAGAGGACACCCCTGCAGCCCCCCGCTCCCACAGCCTGGCCACGCAAACCCAAGCCAAGACACCGAGCGAGCCTCCCTGATTGCCAGCCAGCAGCTGGCTCAGCCTGGGACCCCAGGCCAGTGCCCACAAGACTCTCCTGGGCCTTGAAAAGCAAGCCTTGTGGGGACGGAGCACCCACAAAGAACAGACTCACACAACAGGACTCCTTGCCAAGACCGCCTCACAGACACCTGGGCCTTGAGCAGGTAGCTCACCTTGAGCGAGCTCATTTCCTTCCCAGTAGCTGAAATGTGCCGTTTTGGGGGCATTTGGGGGCTACAGCGTGCTGCTGGGAGGGTTGTTGGAGCTCCTGCAGGGCAGTGCTTCCACTAAGGCAAGGCCTTTTCTGTATCTTCTACTGCCCTGCAAGCAAGGATGCTTGGGGCACACAAGAAGCTGGCAGGGGACACAGCTGCAGGGATTGCAGGGATTCCTAAAGTCATAGCCAAATACAAGAAAGACAGGAGGACGTGATGCTTTTGATAGAAAGGAGCTGGGTTTTGGGTCAAAATCCGTCCCTTTTTCTATCCCGCAGACCCCCAAGGGCGTAGGACAGCAGCACTGCAGGGCAGCAAGAGATGCTGTGCATTTCTCTCGTCCCCCTGAGACAGCCACTGGGTGACGATGGTGCCAAGTGTCTGGAAAGAGACCTTGCTTTCTCAGGCCCAGGTGTCCAGCTGCACACCAAGGCCGTCCCTGGCTTCCAGGCGCAGTTGCCAGGCCCAAGGCCGAGCTCCCCTGCGAATCCCCAGCCCAGCAGACCTTGCTCCTGGCATTGTGGAGCAGCCATTTCACGGCAGCCTTTTCTCCTGGCAGTCAGCTTAGCGCCGAAAGCTCTGTCACCGGGACACCCGAGAGCCGTGGCAGCTCAGCAGAGAGTCACTGTCAGCCTTGGAGCTCACAAAGGTGGGTGGCCGCAAGTGCCCTGAGCGTCCAGCTCGCAATGAGGACTGCTGTGGCACTCAAACTGTCACCTGTTTGCTGCGATGTTGGGATACCTGCTCTGGTAGCCTGGCATCAGAGGCCAGGGAAGCCAAGCAGCCGGGATCCTTCTCTGAGGCAGGGGACACTGAGAGTGGAAATGGAAATGGGGCACAAGCCCTCCGCCTCTCAAAGGAACCCCTCAGATGTTTAGGTATAGTAAACTTATGTATATCTGTGTGACTCTAGACCACAACATGTTAGTGTTCTGGTTTGTCCACTGCTTTGTTGTGGGGGCTTTGAGTTGGCCTCTACTCTTTAGGTGAACGCTGACTTCATATCTATGGTGCACTTTGTTCTTAAAATGGGAAGTTTCTACCAATTTCCTGTCCAAAGTTCCTCATAAGCCAACTGCAATCATCATTTCAGATGTATCTCCCAACTTACACATTTCCTAATTCTCCTTGATATTTACTCAAGAAATGCATTTTCACAGAGACATCATATTTTTCTCTCAACTGGCATCTGGCTGAGCAGAATGATGTCCTTTAATTCCCTTCCACACAATAGGCAACTTGTTCCTTCTGTCTTCTGAACACTTCCTCCTAAGTTCAATGTGAATACAAGTGGCAGAATTTTGCCTCATGTCTTAAATGTGTGGCAGGGCTGCCCTGTCAGGTGTTCTTATACTGGAGGAAAAAAAAAAAAAAAAAAAAAGAATAGCCATACACACCATATAACCACTTAACTTTTTCAGTTCTTCTGTTAACAGTGCATGAACATGGGGTTTTGTGGTTTTATTGTTTGTTTTAAACTCCTGACTGCCATATAGCAAACATGACAAAAAAAAAAAAAAAAAGAAAAACAAAAAAAAACACCCTTGGTTGAGAATCTCTAAGCATGGCTCTGCTTTGTATTATCAAATGTCACTTCACCTGAACCATTTCAATCACAAGGGATATCCTTCTGTCAGGCTCGGTAGGACTTCCCAACTTTATGTCACCTGGAAATCTCAAAGCTCATATGTAATTTTTAGTCTTCGGCCACCATGTCCATACTGAACATACCTAAATTTGAAGTCATCTCTGCTCTGAATAGGAGGTTGGGTTTTCAGAGGTCCCTTCCAGCCTACATTTCTCCATGAGTCTTTGCCTCCTTAGCAGCTGCAGTTTCAGAACTGTCTCTGAGAATCACTACAGGTAACCTCTCCTTTGCTGCTAATTCCCTCTTCGAACAGTGTGAACAATTGCAAACTCCCTTGATTCACTTGCAGCCCCAAAGCCCAAATCCATAGATAAGGTATCAGAAGCTCACAGAAAGTGAAATAGATGTAGTTCATCCCCTGTGTAGGGGAGCACTGGTCCTACAAAGGCAAGCTACTAAATTCTCTGGAAACAAATTAGCTTTAATAAATTATCTTGTAAATTCCACATTACCCGCTACTTCCCTAGTCTTATTTCTTCTTGCTACAAAACTTTGCCCAGCATTGATGTCAAACTAACAGGCCTGCACTTGTCTGGATCACTCTTTACATTCTCCTGGACAGAAGTATATTTGTTACTCTCCCATTCTGGGGACTAGCCCTGATTTGCACAATTGTGATGTATTTTTCCTACTTGAGTTGTTGTTCTGTGTGCCAATGCTGTTAATAGGCTAGGTAGATATCAGCTTGTCATTTTTCACTTGAATCACTGTAGATTTTTATTTCACCTCAGATGATGTTGTGCCTAGTGCCCTACCCTCATTTGCAATGGGAATCCTGTCACTGCCCTTAATAGCACATTGTTGTTGCTGTTAGATGCAGGAAATAAGATTTGCAGCATTTGAGACATCATTAACTTTTGATCTATTTTTGCCTCGAGTATGCAACTGTCCTAATTTGTTCTCTTTGTTCCCCCTGGGTTCTGTGGCTTAAGTATCATTTACTATTATTGTTTAATTTCCTATGTGAAGGAGGTTTTGGGTCATTCGTACTTTATTTTTGCAGTTTTTAACCTCTGAAATGTACCTTTTCTCATTGCTTTTTTTCCCATCTGAATTTTGAATTTTAACTCTGCCTTCTCTGCACTCCAGTCCCAGAGATGCTTAGTCAGACTGTACTGGGTCTGGCTGGAATGTTAACTTTCCCGGCAGCAGCCCATACAGTGCCGTACTCTGTACTTGTAGCTGGAACAGCAGTGTTATCACACCAGTGTTGTGTCTACTGCTGAGCAGCAGTGGAACAGCATTGGGCCTTTCTCTAACCCTCCTAGGGGGTGGGCAAAAAAGTGAGGAGAGAAACATCACTAGGGCAGCTGACCTAAACCAATCAAAGGGATATTCCATACCATGTGGTGTCACACTCAGCAATAAAAGGTGGAAACAGGAAGAAGAGGGGAGGGGTGGGCTCTCGTTGAGAAGACGTCGGTCCTCCTCTCGAACACCGGCTGCGTGCGTTGAGGCCTTGCTTCAAGGACGTGGTCAATCATCGCTCATTTGTGGGAAGCAGAGAGTAATTTCTTTCCTCTGCACTTCCATATAGCTTTCATTTATTTTGTTTGTTTGTTTTCCTCCCTTTTTCCCCTTTCCCTTTTATTTCCCCTTAGTTAAATTGTTTAGTTCATGGTAGTCTTTATTTAATTATTATAATTATTTCCCTTTAATTAAATTATCCTTATCTCAACCCGTGAGTTGTTCTTTGCTTTACTTCTCCCCCTCCTTATCTAAAGGAGGGGGAGTGAGAGAGCGGTTGTGGGGTTTAGCTGCCCAGCACGGTAAAACCACCACAGTCCTTTTTGGCGCCCAACGTGGGGCTCGAAGGGTTGAGATAACAATAGAATTGATTAAACGCATACAACTAACACACTTGCTTGCTAGTAACCATGTTCCTTGCCCTGTTAATAATAATGGCTTTGTTCATATGTCATGCAATTCGTGTCATATTCTCCTTTCTCCTATATATCCGATCCGACAAAGTGCTACAATCTGTGTTCACTTTTTTTAATTCGTTGTGCTGCCAAGCACTGACCTTGGTTTTACTCTGGAATTCAGGCTCTGCGCTGTTATCATTTGGGTCTCATGGAAACTATCTTTCAGAGAATATTCAGAACTACACTGCCTTCCTTTTCTCATCTGGACACCAGTTTATTAATAATATCAGGAATGGTACCTTTCCCTTCTTTCACAGTGGGCTAATTACAACAGTTTGGGAGTATTTTGAAGATCCATCTGTAACCCATGTATTGCTATTTCTAATTCTGAATAACAGGTTTCATTTTCTCTCTAAGATTAGTCAATTGTTTAGAAAACTTATTTGGGAATCTGTCCCGAAACAGTCTCGTGGTGAGTGGCACGGTGTGTGGGATGATGTTAGCAGATACCTGTCACGAGTGTCTCCTCCAATAGTTTTGAACTTCACCCCTGAGCAAGTGCTAAATCCTAAAAACTTGGTAGAATGTTTGAGTTGTATGTCCTGATCCTGATAATGCCGGAGAACAACAGCTTGCAGCATTGTGCTGGGTCCTGGTTTATTCCTATCAAACACTGTTTAACATCATCCAGCAACTTGAAGAGAGGGAGGAAGTCTCTGAATCTGATGACCAAGTAACACATGCTGTGGCTGACCCAGAGGACCAACCAACTATGGTATCAGTCGCCCCCATAGTCAAGTCAAAACAATGGAAACGGAGGTCAGCTCGTTTAGTAAGGGAAGAAGGCTCTCCTAAGAAGGAGGGAGAAGGGGAATTGGCAGGCACCTCTAAAGCAGAGCCGTCACAAAAACAGCAGGAAGACGAGACGGAAATCATAAAGGAATCAGAAATCACTCGATCCTTATCCCTGAGTGAGATGCGAGAAATACGAAAGGATTATGGTCGACGCCCAGGTGAACACATCCTCACTTGGCTGCTCCGATGCTGGGATGCTGGGGCCAGTAGCCTACAATTAGAAGGCAATGAAGCCAAGCAGCTGGGATCCCTCTCTAGAGAAAGGGTAATCGACAAAGTAATCGGGAGAGGAGCACAGGCCCTCAGCCTCTGGAGACGACTCCTGGCAGCTATCAAAGAAAGATATCCCCATAAGGAAGATATTGTATATCACATAGGCAAGTGGACCACTGTGGATAAAGGTCTCCAACATCTGCGGGAATTAGCTGTGCGGGAGATGATTTATAGTGATTTGGACAATGCCCAGACACCTCAAGACCCCGATGAAGTCCAGTGCACAACATCCATGTGGCGTAAATTTGTGCGGAGTGCACCATCAGCACATGCCAGTACCCTGGCAGCAATTCACTGGGATGAGGGGATGGGACCAACAATGTATGATGTCTCCTGCCAGCTTCAAAAATATGAAGACAATCTCTCTGCTCCGCTACAGTCCTGTGTCTCAGCTGTGGAGAAATTGTCTAAAGGACTTGACAAGCTTGTGGAGAAAGTATATTCCCCCTCATCTAGACAGAGTGATACTTCAGCCACTAAGAATCAGCATTCTGTGCAACAGTGCAACAAGGACTTGAGCTAAGCTGGTGCTGGTGTCCAGACATCCAACTCCGCCTGCCTTGAGTGGCCACTTTGGCAGATGAAGACCTAATCATCAACAGTTCTTATGAACATTTTCCAAGAAAGACCTATGGAATGAAAAGATACACCTGCCTATTAATCCTGTCCTGTTAAATCCTTGTCCTGTTAAAGGACAAGGGATAATGATGAGAATGCTTGTATGCTAAAGTATGGGGATCTGAGTGTGACACAAATGTTATGGAATAAGGGGTGGAGGTTGTACTGGGTCTGGCTGGAATGTTAACTTTCCCGGCAGCAGCCCATACAGTGCCGTACTCTGTACTTGTAGCTGGAACAGCAGTGTTATCACACCAGTGTTGTGTCTACTGCTGAGCAGCAGTGGAACAGCATTGGGCCTTTCTCTAACCCTCCTAGGGGGTGGGCAAAAAAGTGAGGAGAGAAACATCACTAGGGCAGCTGACCTAAACCAATCAAAGGGATATTCCATACCATGTGGTGTCACACTCAGCAATAAAAGGTGGAAACAAGAAGAAGAGGGGAGGGGTGGGCTCTCGTTGAGAAGACGTCGGTCCTCCTCTCGAACACCGGCTGCGTGCGTTGAGGCCTTGCTTCAAGGATGTGGTCAATCATCGCTCATTTGTGGGAAGCAGAGAGTAATTTCTTTCCTCTGCACTTCCATATAGCTTTCATTTATTTTGTTTGTTTGTTTTCCTCCCTTTTTCCCCTTTCCCTTTTATTTCCCCTTAGTTAAATTGTTTAGTTCATGGTAGTCTTTATTTAATTATTATAATTATTTCCCTTTAATTAAATTATCCTTATCTCAACCCGTGAGTTGTTCTTTGCTTTACTTCTCCCCCTCCTTATCTAAAGGAGGGGGAGTGAGAGAGCGGTTGTGGGGTTTAGCTGCCCAGCACGGTAAAACCACCACACAGACTCAATTATTCATTTCCTTAGATTTCAAAGTTTGCATTTCTAAGCCTCAAAACCTTCGTTCTAAGCCTGGTGTTGTCTGTCTTGAAATGTAAAATGAGAAAAGTCAGCTCATGATCAGACTTTATTCAAATGTTACTACATTTAAACCCGTACAGGAGCCAAGTCTAAAATGGTCTTATATTTTTTCACTTTTGTGAAGAAATCCATCACATAGTATATCTGTATGAGAATAAGTGGTAATCATCTTTCAGTCTTTTGCTGGGAAGTTGAAGTCTCCCGTAATTCCCATTATTGTTTATGTGTCTGATAACTGTAGACTGGAGCTAAGAGCAAAGAGCAGGCTAGCAAGGCTGTCTTTCTTTAGCAGTGATTTGCACAAAACCACTCTATTGCTGACCCATAACATTTCCCTATCCTCTGCTTCTTGCTAACACAAAGCACCATCTTATTCCATCCATCTGCCCTGGTTTCCAGACTTCCTGAGATTTATCAGTACTTGTATGGCATTCATGCCTTTATTTCACCCTTCCTGTGTTGACACTTGTCTTCAGAGTTTTAGATCCTGAACATGATCATCTCAAAGTTTGCCTGACAGTTTGGTCTTCCTCCCATTGTCGTAGAGTATCAGGTCTCTACCACTTGAAATAGATTGTATTGGATTAGATTATTGGCACTGTCTCTTGTGCTGGTAGTCCATTATCTTCGCGGTCCATACAACTGGCCATCAGCGGACATGAAGTGGCCTTATCCTGCCCATTTACCTGTCTGGAAATCAGCCACTCTCTCTGCCTAGAACAGGGAATGGATTTTCCTCAGCTTTCTTCAAAAGCTCTGAAGTTTTCTGTGACCTTTCCACTTTTATGGTATGATAAGCTTTTGCTTCCACTGAAGGGTAGAAGTCATTATGAATAGTGCCAACAAAACAGAAACATAACAATGAAAATGATATTTGAATTCAGAATAGGTATTTAAAAAGTTCACCTTCTCCAGCACAAATGGGGAAAGTAAAATAAATAAATAAATAAATAGAGCAGTCCTAAATCATCAAAACTGGCCAAAGAATTAGAAGAAGCACTATTTTTCCAAGGCTGCAATGTTTTCCATTCATCTCACTGGGCCAGCAGAGCACTAGAGAGCTGGATGCACTGAACTCCTGGCTCATACCCTAAATGACCTGCAGGAAGATCTTCTTATCTCTGTCCCCCCGTTTCTCCTTTCAATCTCTGTTTTGTCTGTTTGTATCACTAGCTATCAAAGCGCTACTGAGATATGCACGTGCAGCACCCAGCACAACCTTGTTTCAGGCTCCAGTGGGACCTTTAGGCATTACCATCCTATAAACAAGTCACAGTGATAGTGAGTGTAATTACAGTCGTCAAACTATTCCAGCTCCACTTCATTAGCCATGCCCTGAGCTAAATAACATTTTAATAAGTTTGATACGTCATCTGTGGCTTTCTTCACGGTCACTTGCAATCCAGCAAACTCCTTCCTTCATGTTTCTAGATTAGACAGAGGGTTCTTAACTGCAGACATCCACTTCCCTGTTCAGGAAGCAGTGAGACCTTTCATCTTCACCCAGAATTAAGATGATATCCAAGCATCATGAGACACAGCGCGTATGTCTCCTAGGCCCATCCCATAAGAGCAGGACATTTACCTCACATGAGAAGAAGACTTAATGCAGAGGCAAAGCAAGATACTCGGTGTCAAAGCCATGTCTGGATGAGCATTAAAGACAGACCAAAATTACCCAGTACAGGAGGAAAATCTATCATTTGAAGAAGATTATGGTCTCTGATTATTAGTTTCAAAATTAGTTTTTTTCTTTGGATTTCCTCTGAACTTAAACTTAGTTTGGAATGCCTTTGGTTTTGAATAGTTCTGAAATTGTATTACTTCTCCTAAGTAAGTTGATAGTCTGTTCTATTTCCGTGAAATTCAAATAATATAGTGAAGGATCTGCCATCACTTTTACTGTGTGCCAGGCTGAGAGCCTTCCTGTACTTAAAGGCAACCTATAGGAAAGCTGGAGAGGGGGTCTTTATCAGGGCCTGGAGTGACAGGACATGGACTAATAGCTTTACACTGAAAAGTTAGATTTCTAATATATGTTAGGAAGAAATTCTTTACTGATAGTACTTCACATCCAGCCCCTCCAGCCCCTGGCATGTTCCCTGCAGCCCCTCCAAGCCTGGCACAGGCCCTACAGCTGGCTCTGGGGACGACCCCGTTGCTGTCTCAGGCGCCAATACACACAAGGGGAAGGAATGCATGCAGAAGTCATCTCATTTCGGAAGGGCAGAAAGTCCTCCCAAGAAGGGGAAGGAGCAAGAGGAAGGCGAGGCAGCCTACCCCAAGGTAGGGCCATCCCAGGGCACAGGAGGCTGTTGGAAAGGGGAGCAGAGAGAAAAGCAGCAGGAAGCAGGTTATCCCCATCCCTGGGCGAGCTGCGAGCCATGGGACAAGATTGCAGCTGTCCTCCAGGCGAGCACATTGTCAGCTGGCTGCTGCGCTGCTGGGATAGCAGCTGCGGGAGCCTGGCAGCAGAGGGCAGGGAAGCCAAGCAGCTGGGATCCTTCTCTGGGGAAGGGGGCACTGAGAAAGCGCTTGCAAACGGGGCACAAGCCCTCAGCCTCTGGAGGCGGCGCCTGTCAGGCGTGAAGAAAAGGGATCCCTTCTGGGAAGATGCTGTGGTCTTGCTGAGGCTCGAAGAACAGACGGTGCTGGCTGCTACCAGCGTGCTGCAGCAGCAGCAAGACAGAGCCATGGTGGTTTTCCTCAGCTGGGCAGCTGAGCTCCAGCACAAGCGCTCTCTCCCTGCCCCTCCTCCAACGCCAAGGGGAGAAAAGAGGCTGGCAAGGGCTCAAGGGCTGCCAGAAGGACAGGGAGATCACTCCACAAGGAGCGTCACGGGCAAAGCAGGCTCAGCACAGCCTGTTCCAGTCCAGCCCGGGGCCTGCTCCTGCGGGGGCTCTCCACAGGCCGCGGCCTCCTCCAGGCCACAGCCACCTGCTCCACCGGGGGCTCCTCCAGCCACAGGGGGGCTGCAGCGTGGAGATCTGCTCCACGGGGAACCCATGGGCTGCAGGGGGACAGCCTGCTCCACCAGGGGCCTCTCCCTGCACAGGCCGCAGGGGAACTGCTGCTGTGAGCCTGGAGCACCTCCTGCCTCCTGCTGCACGGACCTTGGGGGCTGCACAGAGCTTTCTCACTCCTCCCTGAGCCAGACACTGCTGGGCAGCAGCTTTTGTTCCCTTTCTTAGATGCAAGATACCTTCTTAAATTCAGTCCAGCCAAGTAGGAAAAGTAAATGTGGACAGCTGTATCTTGGCAAAGAAGATAGTAGGGAGCAAGGAGGTTCAGCAGTCAAGATGGAAGGTGATGCCATGAGGCTTACAGGCTAGTAATGTTCTAGTGAAACCCAGCCTTCCTAAAGAAACCTGCCTAACTACTTGATGTGAATAACAGACTCTGTTCAGCTCTTTCCTAACATAGAAATGGTGCTGACTGCTTCTTCAGAGTAACAGAAGTTAGTGATACTACTGAAATAGTTGTGGTTCAGATGTAGATCTGATTTCTCCTAAGCACACTGAATTCACAACTGTTGATCTTCCAGAGGAGGCTTTGCAATTGAACACCTGGAGAATAGGTAAATTTCCCGCTGTTGTTCTCCTCTCCTCTTGTTTTGTTTTGTTTTGTTTTGTTTTGTTCCTAGTAGCATAGGCTTAAGACTCTGAAGAAACAGGCTGCTTTTTTTCATTTCCAGCACTGGCTGTTTCTCCTGAGCCCCGCCTTCTATTTTTGCAGTCATAGGATATGTGAATGTAAATTCGTGGAGAGAGGTAGAAAACTCTTTCAACTGGTGTTTTTTCGGCTATGTGGGGAGAACAAATAGAGTGGTTTTGAATACTCTGGCTCTTATTCAGAGCAGCATGTGGAGGGAGACAGATGCGTTTGTTTTTTTAGTGCAATGGCTTCAGAAGCAAGAGGGGAAAAAGCACTTTCTCTGGGAGCTGAAGAAGGTGTCCTAATCACAGGAGAGGTTTCTAAATGGCATATCTTTGCGAGGGTTCCTGTAGTCCAGAGGTTTTTGTTTGTTTGTTCGACGTTGGAAGGTTTTACTCTTAATATTCACGTCCTTCAGCAGAAGTGAGAAATGTGATTTTATTTTGTGCAGTGTCATGGACCCTCCGAAATCTCCTGGGAATGATGAATACCTCGCCCAGTACCAATGTGATGACGGTGGAGACAAGGAGAAAGCAAGAAGATCAAAAGAACGTGACCTCATTTCAAAAGAAAGCGTTTTGTACGGCAAAGAGTCTTGTGAGCCTGGTGAGAAATTGCGGCATACTTCCTCTCTCAAGTCTGACACTGAATGTAGCTCTAAAAACCTTTCCTCCTCAGCTGTTACAGAGAGATGCCAAGATACAAAGGACAAGACTAAAACCACTGAGAAAGAGCATTACCAATGCAAGAGGGAACATGCTCCTACTGAAGAGAAGGAGAGTCAAAAAGCAGGTCCTTCCAGCAAGAGAAGGGTAAAGTGGAATACAAAGAATACAAACTTGAGCTCCTGATTGGCTTCATGCTGAACTCTGTGCTGTTCTTGTCCTAATCTTGGTCTCTCCATAGATAATATGGTTTAAATCCAAATAGAATCGTGCGATGAGGAAGATCTCACTGCAACAAATTCAACATCTAAAATCAAAGTTGACATTTTCCGTGATTTTCTTCCTGAGCAGAAGTGTGCGGTACTCCTTTTATATTAACGTAGAGATTATTTCAAACAGTCTTGAAGTGCTTGATGACTTAACAGTCTGCAGATTTATTATCAAATCAAAAAAACCCCGACTTGGTAGACTATTTTTTTCCCAGTTTTGAATGACCACTAGGAAGAAGGTTATTCCGGCATCAAGAAAGTCATGTGGAATGTATCAAAATTTACTGAACCAGTAAGTAAAAATTATTTTTTTCTATTAGTTCCATTGTTTCAACTCTTCAGACGCTTATGGATGGCATAGATAACAGAGGGGAGATCGTGGTAATCGGAGCTGCCAACAGACTGGATTCTATACATCCTGCTTTACGAAGACCAGGACGCTTTGGCAGACACTTCCTCTTCAACTTGCCAAATTAAGAGGTGAGAACTTAAATTCAACATTAGTGCTACCATGGCAAAGTCCAACTTTATAGGAAAAAAAAAAAATTGACAACTTGAACAAAAGAGTGATACGTGGAGACACTGCGTTGTTCCATGGAGGGCAAATCTGGTACTGGATATATATGGTCAGGATGATACCACCAAGTAGTTAGTTCTATAATCAAACCTTTCATTCCCAAAGTTGTACCTGTTTGCTTAATTATTTAGTCCACTTGGGTGTTTTCATCATGAAGTTGTGTTTTTGGTCTCAATCCTTCACTTGTGAATGAATAGGGGATGTGTTTGCATTTGATTGTGCCCCTGCTCGGTGGTAGTAGTTTGAGTCATAATTCTTTTCTTCTTTATAGTAATTGTAGCAATTGGAAGCATTGTGCCAGAAGTGCTTTCTGTGAATTTACTGACTGGAAAGCAAATGTGATGAAGTAATGAGACTGTCCCAATGAAAGCTTGCTAAGTTTTAGAGAAGTTTTTTGGACAGCAAAGAAATGTTTCTGGATAAATTTTTCATTACAGTATTTTCCTCTGGGTCCTTAGGTCTCGTAGTTTGGAAACTTGTTATTGAAGCTATAAATGCCTTTTCTTTCATTGTAGGTTCCTAGAAAAAGTTCAGTATAACAAATAAGAAATATTCAATTTCCTGGTTGACAATGCAGAGTGTATATTAAATAACTGTAAAATACTTGAAAGTTGAGCAAGTAAGAAAAGCGTATTAATAGATGAGGGGTTTTGAGGGAGGACTGTTTTTTTTGTTTGTTTGTTTGCCTTTTGGTTTGTTTGTTTCTTGTTGGTATTTTTAAGGAAAACTTGGGACAAGCTAAAATGCAATGATTTTGCTTCCAGGCTAGAAAAGAAATTGTCAAGATTCATACTCGTGACTGGACCCCTCAGCCACCGGACATGTTGCTTGATGAACTAGCTGAGAAATGCATTGGTAAGACTGAAACAGAAACGGATTCTTGCTTGTGACCAAGTTGTAAAGAACCTTAGCTTGTACCAGGCAGTACCCATGCTCTTGTGCCTTGCTGCACAACTAGTCAACGAGGCAGCTGGCACGCCTTCATAGCAATCTGAGTGAGATGCTTTCATCTATTTACTCTTTGTTGTCGTTCCTCTTGTTGTCTGAGAACATTAAATGGTTCTGGGGCATCTTCCTCAAGAGTATAGTTTTTGATGAGGAGTCTGCTTCAGCTGCATAAGTGCAGGATATCAGGCAATGAGCAACATGAAACATCCCTGCAGAGCGGTAGCACTTTGAATTCCCTGTTATGCTGTTTGGTTTTGGCATTACAAATTCTTTAAATGTTGCATGTTGTAAACCTGGGCCTTGACCGATGTAACTTTTGATTTTTGTTTGTTAGGATACTGTGGTGCAGATATCAAATCTTTATGTACTGAAGCTGCGCTGTGCTCTCTACGCCGATGCTATCCTCAGATTTATGCAAGTAGGGAGAAGTTGCTACTAGACGTTAATTCTATTAAAATAAAAGCAAAGGACTTTTTCATGGCTATGAAGAAGGTTGTTCCAGCTTCAAACAGGATCAAGGCTTCACCCGTACAAGCACTATCACCCATTTTCAAGCCACTTTTTCAAAGATCAGTAGAGAATATTTTACAAGTCGTGCAGAAGATCTTCCCGCATGCACAGCTTGCACTAAAGGAGGACCGACAGCAAGGTATAACCACAGCATCCACTTCTTTATAATTCTGCTAAAGCAAAAACTTGTGGTTTGTGCAATCAACTTAAACCTTTCAGACATAATGGTGGTAGAATTTTATTATTTGCATGTGCATGTCTTTCTTTTGGGCAAGTCTGGAATATAACGCATAGGTTTTATTGTGGATTCGAAACTGAAATGCCAAATGGAAGCTCTGAATGACTCAATACACAGTAAAGGACGATGCGTTCTCTACTGAAGCATCCTGCTTCTGACGGCAGCTAAGATAATTAGCATTTGTAGAAGTTGACTTGAGGTTTGAAGTATAAGGCACCTATTTTTCTTTAAAAAATCAAAACTCAGATCTTTGGAGGGGAAGCATTTCTAGGTCAATGTTTCTAATTCCTTTCTGAAGAATGTCAGGACCAGGATACAAGTATAACTGGTCTAAGCTAAATATTGTTTTAGCTATCATCATTTTTAACCAGTCTCCTAATTTAAACGTTTGTGGATCGTACTATACACGTGCACGTGAGATCAATTAGCATTGATACTTACTAGATGAATGGAATTCTGTGGCCATCACATCCTTTATCCCCGTGCTTTCATTGTGGGAACCTCCTCCAGAAAGAAATGGTCTTATTTGTTTCTTTTTTAGCTATTAAGCAACTGCAGAAAGTGTTTGTAATCTCCTTTATTCTAAGGGGGAGAAAAAAATCACCAAGAGTAGCGTACCTTATACGTACACATCAGTGGGACTTAGTACAGCTTTGTAGGGCCTTGTGCCATCTCCTTAGATCTGTGGTGGGCTGAACTCTAGGAAATAGCTTTCAGTGTGTGCTCTCAAATGAAGAAAGGGTTTTGGCACTGATTTAGAAGCTGTATTAATGGAAGAGAAAGAGGCAAAGGCTATTCAGGAAAGTTAACAAACCTCTTTTGCCTTTCAGACCATTTCAATCCTATTTTACAAGATGATATGTTTGACAGTGATGACGATGCATCCTTGGTTTCTGAAGATGAATTAAAAGATGGAATGCCTAACAGACCAGAGAAAAAATGCCTCTGTTTCAGCAGGTAAAGAAAGATAGATCCCTGTTACGTTTAAATTCTCAGGTCTGTTGAGTCTTTGTAAACAGTTCCAGCTGTTAAAAGTGCAAGGGGTGGTAGACGAAGGGATAACATCAAGTTTGTGTGTTGAAGGGGTGCTTGGTATTCACAAGAAGAAAGGGTGGAGGGACTAAAGTTGTAATGAAGTTGCTCTGAATGACCAAATTGAAAAGCCCAGGCTTCTCTTCGTAAGCCAAAGTGATCCGTAGACTACCAGAACACGTTGACTTAATCCATGGCATTCTTTGAAAGACTCAAGACCACATAAATGTGCAGTCTGTCCTTTTAGCTAAAAATACCCCAACTTTATGGGTTTGTGTTGCCACCTTTTGCCCTTCTGTTTTCCAGGATTGTTAAACCAGTAGTGAATTATGTAGCAGAAAGAAAACTGAGAAAGGGCTTGTTAAAACACCTTGAGAAAAAATTGAATGGTGTCTTTATTTGTTAAGCCACCAAGTTGTGTTAATCTTGTGATATTTTAGTATGGAAGTCATGCCAGCCCACAGTTGGAAAGTTAGGTCATGTTGTCACAGCTGGATCAGTTATTTTTCTCAGTTTCTTTTGCTGTGCTGTCCAGAAGATTTTCTGTGCTTTAGAGCAAGGCTAAGTCTCTAGCATCTTTGATTTAAGCCAGCAAAGGTACAGCCTGATTGTAGTGGAGAAACAAATGCTCCTCACCAATTTATTTCCTAGTAGTAAAGCAAGATTGCAGGGATATTAATTTGCAGTCTTGGTTTTGTAAAAATAGGAAACACAAGGGAAGAAGATGAAACAATTGGAATGACTGAATAACTTAACTGGAAATCTTACATGTATTTAATGTACCGCTGCCATTTGGATTATCTGGGGAGGGAAAAGCAAGTCTATAGGAAAATTACTTGGAACATCTGTGTGTCTATTCAGCACCTCATTTATGAACTTGTTTTCTTAACTCTTGTTCTAGGAGTGCTTTCTGTGAACCAACATCATGCCAGCCCCGTCTGCTAATAGTAGGAAAAGAAGGGTACGGCCAGGTTTCTTACGTGGCACCCGTGGTGTTGCATGCTTTGGAGAAGTTTCCCGTTCACACCCTGGACCTTTCTGTTCTGCTTACAAACGTTGCACCGCCAGAAGAAATCTGTGGACAGGTACCTTTTTTCTTTTTCTTCTCATCGGATTCACTGACTGTATGTCAAGGATCAATGGAGTTGCAAGTATGGTGAGCAAAATTAATTGTTAATGGAGGTGGCCTTGTTTTAATGTGCTGGGATGTTTGCTTCTGTCTGAAAATCCCCTTTTCTTTTAGACAGCACCACAAACAATCTGGATGTTGTACATGTCGACATTTTCCATACCCAGTTTTACAGTGAGGCTGTTGCTAGCAGCTCAGGAAGCCGGGCGGTGTTGCTAATAAACATCTCTTTGTGGAAAGAAATGCTGTTCATGTCACTGGGATCCAGAAAGTAGTTCTCATTGCCTCCTAAGACTGTGTGCTCCCAGTAGATGGCTCTGTATCAGACTGCATGTCGGCTACTTTTTGTAGCTTTCTTCTAAATTATATTAGTAAGGCAACCAAGGTTTGGGGCTTCTGTTTATTTGTTTTCACACGGACATGCACAACTTGTGCTGTTGCAGTATGTGCAATAAAAGCATTAACATTCAGAAAACACTTCATTTGCACGGTGATGTGGTTTTAACTAGAAAAAATGAACAGATTTGGTGTTTTTACTTTTAGGCAGGAAATCCATTTTCTTGTTTGGCATCACTACCTTAAAATATTTTTACCTTTAGTGGAAACGTTTGAGAGCCATACAAGTAAGGACAGACATGTTACACGACTGAATACTGATGTGTCCCTTAAGAGGGACATTTCCTTTCTTTGTTATGCGATGATTGTGGCTGTGGCCATATAGCTACGGTGTCTAGCCACTGCCTGAATATATCCTTCCCATCTTCTGACTAGAGTTCTCCGAATACTGATAATCTGAAAGGGTGCACAGAGAAATTCCTTATGTGAAAGGATGCTTGCCACTCTGTTCACGTAGTTTCATTTCATCGGGCAGTCAGATGGCTATGTAGCTATATATTAACAGGTTCTTGTACGTGTTTTAGTTTTCTTACCCAAGCTTTCCTTTTCACTAGCTGATCCGAAATGCTCAGAAGACAGCACCAAGCACAATTTATGTCCCAGATATCCATTTATGGTGGGACAACGCTGGACCTGCCTTGAAACTTACTTTTCTAACTCTACTACGTAACATTCCAGCATTTTTGCCAGTTTTGCTGCTTGCTCCGTCTGATGTACATCACTCAGATCTCCCAGAAGAGGTATTTGTCAATACTTTTCTTACTATTTCTTCAGTGTCTTGTAATTTATGAATGCTTTCAGCATCAAAATGCTGTGCTTTCTTAAGTGCATGCTGTTATTACTCAGGCACCCTAACAAATCACTTAAAATTTGCTTAGAGAAAAAGAATACTGTGAAAGCATCTGCTTAAGGTTTTTTCTGAGTCAAGCAAGTGACTTTCACCCCCTTCTCACACATGCAAATAATAAATTAATACAATAATTCTGGTGGCTACAAAGTGGTTCAGTCAAGAATATGCAGTACTTGAAATGACAAGAGGATGTTTTTACTGAAGAGATTTCTTCTGACAGTCTGCCATTCCATGCTATGTTGGGTAAACTGCTAATAATGCAATTTAGTAGAGAATTGAAACACTTTGATTAAAAAAAAATAAGTATATCAGTTTCTTTCTTCATATAGGCCAAAGCTTTCCAAGCTGGAAAGCTGAGTTCCAATTTCTGCTAAAGTAACTTTGGAATCGAATTCTAGTTGTATTCCTAAATAAACTGTAGTAAAAGTACGTGCAGAACTTCATCGACTTCTGAGAGTTTACATTAAGGGAAGGTGCCCAAAACAGGACCACGCTGTTGTCATTCTGATGATTTGGTCTCAGTCACTGGGGGAAGAGAACGGGTCTTACCTAGACGTGTTTATTATCAACTGCTTTGAAGGTGCTTGAGTTCCCACAGAAGTTTTTGTACAGGCTGTAAATTCCTTCTAAAATAAGTAGTGAAATTCCTTACCTACCATTTAATACTAGAACTTGAAAATGGAGGAAGACGTAGAGGTACTAGCTACTTCAGACACCTTTTGGTAGAGAAATAAAAACTCAGCAAAAAGCCCTCACTTGTCTGCTGAAGCCTGTCTCTTCCCTCTACAGCCATAAAGGTTCTAAGTAAAGGATGCAGCAAGGCAAGTAAATACAAAGGAGGCGCTGTTGGATGTGGTGAAAGCCATTACTTTATCAGTGTAGCGTACAATCCCTTCAGCGAGCTTTAATTCTACAGGTGATTCTTAAAGGTGATATTTGAATTTGCCGTGCCAGCCTGTGAAAAGGTAGCCTTTTAAGGCCAGGAAGATAACTTTTTTCAGTTTGTGTTCTTCAGGTTATTATTAATTTAAAAAGGTACTCGTCTTTTTGGAATAGAAGATGAGTTTTTTGTGGCCTTAAATCTGAAATGTCTCTCCTCCTTCTGCTTTAGATGCAAAAATTATTTAATACGGAATTTGGAGAAGTGTGCAATATTGAGTTGCCTGGTAGGGCAGAGAGAGCATCTTTTTTTGAGGACCTAATTCTAAATGAAGTGGCTAAGCCTCCTGTAAAGAAAAGAGGTGAGGAGGATATAAGTACATCTAAAACTTTCCTATCGAAGTTACTAACTCTTTGGACTTTGCTTTGGTGGTCATTTTCTGTCAGTAATTTGTCATATGCTTGTATTTGAGTACTGTAAATTGGCTAATTTTTCCTGATGAATTGAAGTTGATCGGACATTGGAAGTCGTGCCTGTAGCACCACCAGCTGAGCCTCAGAAGCCACAAGAGTGATCCCCACCAAAGTAGGGATGCTGGAGGAGGAAGAGGAGGATACCTTGCGTGACCTTAGAATTTTCTTGAGGGACGTTACTCGCAGACTTGCCACTGACAGACATTTCAGGGAATTTGCAAAGCCCGTTGACCCACAGAAGGTAAAGTAGTGCTGATCTGTGTGTGTCTGTAACTTCTCAGTGTTCGTATTTCTCAGCGTTTTGGGGAAGGTTCAACTTTGTTTTTAGGGCTGCACTGTAAGGATTTTGCAAGAAGCAGAGGCAGTGCTTTTACTTCTGCTGACTCTCAAATGTGTCTTATGGGATTATTTGCTGAAAGCCCTGGTTTCATTCTAAAAAGCCAGTCCAAATGCCAACACAGTTTGCTCGTGAAAAGGCTTTGATATGTAGGCGTGTCACAGCACTGAAAAGCACAGAGATCTTTCGTTATAATTACAAACAGTATTTACAGGAGTACTTGAGTGAAGTCTAAAGCCCTTTATTGGACTGTCAGTTCCTGTGGGAACAGGAATAGGAGCAGCAGTTTGTAAAAATAAGTTTTGAGATCCTGTTCTCTGTTTCATCTGGAACTCCTCAATAGGAATCAACCATAAGTGCAGTGTGTTTTCTTTTTCCTCCAATTGGCTGCTTAGATGCCTTTTTCTCCTTAATTTATGAGATAAGCCTAAACTAGGGGCGTATATTTCAAAGACAGATGTAACTTGAATATACCTGGGGATCAGCAAAGTCCTCTTCTTGTGGGCATCCACTGGCTTTTCTTCCCCTTTTCTCCTAGGTTCTTGAGCTGTGAAAAATCTAGACAGATACATATGTCCTCATCTGAACTGGTCATTAGTCTCCTCTTCTGGTCTGAGGGAAGAAATCAGTACCTCAGGGCCCAGTTATCTCATTCTAAAGTAGATGCCTGCAATAGGTACCTCACAGGTGCAATTCATGCACCTTTTCCTCAATGTCGACAACAAAGAGAATGCCGGATGGCTTGCTCAGCTTTCACTGTTGTGATTTTCTGAAGCAAAGTGAAATGAATCTCCCACCCTCAGTGTTTCTTCTCTACCATGCACGTGCTTCTGACCTCCCTACTTCTTGTTGTCCTCTCCTAGCCGCTCTAATGAAAAATGAAAAAGCCCTTCAATTTTTGAGAAGCAAACTGGTTAATTTCAGCATCTTCTGATGCATCGCAAATGTTCAGAGTTTTTAGGAAGTCGTTTATTTAAAGTCTTCAGAATAATTTTGGTAGACAGTGTGCAAGGTTAAGAAAACCTCTGAATGCTTGTATTTGATCTGCAGGTACCTGACTGTGCCACAAGGATTAAAGAGCCAATGAATCTTTCAACAGTTCTGACTCAAATTGACTCGCGCCAGTACCTCGCTGCAGGAGACTAGCTGAAGGACATCGATCTAATCTGTAACAATGCCTTAGAGTACTACCCGGATCAAAGATCTACAGGTGGGGATGTGCTTTTTAGCCCTAGTTTAAAAAATCTGTCAAACATATAGATGGATAAATGCTGTGTGCAGACAATAGACTTCGGATGGATTAGATGATTTTGGACGTCCAGACTATAAATATTTTATCATTTTGCTACTTGGGCATGGAATTGTGATATAAGTGTTCCCAAGGAACTAGTGCTTTTGTTTTAATTAACTTCGATGTTGTTATGCTGAAAATATTCACTGAGATAAGCTTTCGGAACCAACCTATGAAGAAAGCAATTTTTTTCTGTGATCAAAACAGTTTCATTGGTTGGTAGACAACATTCAGTTAAAGTGTGTAAAATTTCAGATCGTCACAGCGCCTATGTTTTGGAAGGCACTGCATATTCAATGGTGAGGAACGAAACGGATACAGAGTTTGGACGACTTTGTGAACAAATTAAAGAATCTCGTGAGAAAAGAGGTACGTGCTTTAACGCTAAGGATTTGAAGACTTGTCTCTGCATTTGTAACTGAAAATGCACAACGAAGATCTTTGGTATCTATTCTTTCTTGCAAGGTCGCACCTCTGCAGCGTGTGCTCCATGCGACAACTCCAAGTCACCACAGCAGAACCCTGCTACTGAAGACGAGAAACCAGATGAAGAGAGTAATGAAAATGAGGAGATGCCAGCGGCACCTGTAGATGCCAGTACACCCATTTCTAATGGCAAGTTGCATTTTATTCAGCTGCTCTTGTCGTTCATACCTTCTCCGTTCTTGAGGCGCAACAGGTGTCTCTGATGCCTGTCTCTTTATGGCAGAGGTATTTTGTTTTCAAATTGACTTCCAAATGGGAGAGAGAAATCCAGAGGTCATTCATTCAATATAGTGATGAATTAAAGTTCAAAGAAAGTTGGTTCATTTGATGTACTCTTACTGGAACTTCATTTTGTAAACAGAATGACCCCCCACTCAAGGATATCACAGCTTCCCTCCCGTACTAAAAATGATAGTACTCACCCTTGTAGGAGCAGCAATGTGAAGAAGGTCAAGGGCAGTAAGAAGGGTTCGAAGCTTTGATATAACAAGCCTTACACTTTTTTTGACAGAGCTCCTATTAAGCATCTTTAGCAAGGTCTGGAGATGGGAGAAAAACTCAAACTAGATTTTAATTCTAGGATGTATAATGTCAAGCTTGACTGTTCCTCTGAACAGCCAATTGAATTTAAATTTTTTTAATTTAAATTAATTAGTTTAGTTTTTTTAATTAAAATTCAACTGAATTTAAAGTTTTGAATTTAAATTCCAATTGAATTTATTGAAAAAAATTCCAATTGAATTTAAAGTTTTTTTTGTTGTTGTTGTTTTTCACGAAACTCTAAGTTTATGTGAAAGGTTTTGCTGCAATATCTTTTTGCCAAGGATATTAAGCTTAAGTTATCCACAAGAATACGGTGGGGAGAGGGAAGCTTTAGTTTTGAAAGCTTTTTTTTTTTTTCTTTTTTTTTTTTTCTCTCCAGTTTTTTCTTGAGCACAGCAGTGTTTCAGTGTCCGCCTGCCATTAGTTGCCCCACTACCAAGTCAGGAGGGTCAATTAAACTTGCGTGAGGCAGAATTTCTTTATCTGAATCTACGTGGTTCACATAAATATATTCTTGTTTCCTTCTTTCCCTAGGATTATTCTTCTCCCAGTATTGAATGTTTCAACGGACACCGTTTAAGATCAATGAGCAAAAGCATCCTGCGGTGTTCAGTCTCCAGCTTTGAAGAAAGTATGGCGATACTGAGGGGAAATGTCAAGAGAAGATGCTTTTCAAGGTACTGTATTTCTATATGTTCAATCTCTGTTCGATTTGTAGATTGAAAAGCAAGAGAGAAAGCATGTGCAGTGAGTTGTGGCCTGATAAACCTCCGGCTAAAATCAGCAGAGGCCTATGAGCATGCTGATGGCGTACCAGTACCTTAAAACTAGAATCCCTCTTCTCAGTGAAAGTCTTCTGCTTTTCTAAAAAAACCTGTTTTTTTTCCCAACCCCTTTGAGGTGGTGTTGTGGTTTAACCCGGCCGGCAGCTAAACACCACACAGCCCTTCTGCAACCCTCCCACCTCCCTCTCTGGGATGGGGGAGAGAAATGGGAAAGTGAAGCCCGCGAGTTGAGATAAAGACAGTTTATTAAGACAGGAAAATAATAATGATGATGATGATGATGATGATAGTACTGCTACTAGTAATGTGTACAAAACAAGTGATGTACAATGCAGTTGCTCACTACCCGCTGACCAGTGCCCAGCGTAACCCCTAGCAGCCCGGCTGCCCCACCCTATCCATGGTGCAGCATGTTGCCATAAGGCATAGAATTCTTTGGCCAGTTGGGGTCGGCCATCCTGAGTCTGTCCCCTCGCAGCTGTTGCTGTGCGCCGATTCTGATCGCTAGTAGGACAGTGAGACACCGAAAGGTCCTTGGCTTGTTGTAAGTACTGCTCTGCAGCAATTGAACCATCGGGGTGGTATCAGCACTCTTCTAAACATCCTTTCACACATTCTAATCCAAAATATAGCAACCTACCCGCTACTAGTAGGAGAACTAACTTTGTCCTAACTGAGGATACATGTCCTAACCAGGACATGTATCTTTTCCACTTGGGTGCTATTGCTCACAATTTTGAGAATTCAACATGAGCAAGCTAGGAAATGTGGGTACATACAGAACCGCATGTATATGGCAAGCAACAGACTTGGGATGTGGATCCTGCGTGAGGCCTACAGGCTTCTCTTTGTGTACCATGGAGCACTGGCTTGTAAACATGGTGAAATTTCCCATCCTTGATGGGTCTAATACAACAGGTCTTTTCTCCCTTCTCTGCCCTGTCCTCTTTCTTAATGTAGGCAGTTGAGAAAGCCAAAATTGGAACGAAAAAAAGAATATAACACAGGTAAGTGGCTGTAAGTCCCCGGGATACCTATTTGTGCTGGTTACTGAAGAGGATGGCACTTGGTCACTCCATGGCTTTCATTTGGCCCCAAAGCCTTCTGTAGTCATCTGAATTCACTCCTCAGTGACTTTTCTGTGAAGAGAGGTAGGTGCAAATAGGAGATTTTATGAATTCCTTGGGGAGGGAGCAGTGTGAATTGCAGCTTGGTAGGCACAAAGCAAACTGTTCTAATTGTGCAAAGTAAATCGATACTTGACAGAAATAACTGGAGTAGATTTCCTTCCCGCATGGAACAAAAGTTGCACGTTTGTTTTTGTCTGGCTAGCTTTCAGTCTCTTTAAAAATTTCCCTACAGGTCCCAGTTTTAAGTAGACAGTTTAAACGTGCAGAGCGATAAAGAAGTGGAATGCAGTGGTTGTGACACCAACTTCTGATCTGAAATGTAAAGAAAACTCAATCCACTTCAGGGTGCCTTTTTTGTTTGTCTGTTTCCATTTTACAAGAGCAACGGTGAAATAAGGAGAATCCCATCTTCACTGTTTCAAAATCCTTTGTTTCTGCGTTTCAGTCACCAGAACATTGAGGAGTAGAGCTGGTGCAAAAACTGTGAGACGAGTCCACGGAGAAAACAGGGACTTGGAGCTGCGCTGCAGCTGTAGAGTCGGACACAGTCGGTACTCGACTACTAACTCGTCCATTCTATTTGACAAACTTATGACAAAGTAAGTCATCTTTTCTTGCAGACCTCTTAGAATGATCTTTCTTAGCAAGCCTTTGCACTATGTCATGATGTTGGCCTTGACTTGCTCTTTATTTTGACAGCAAAGAGGTATGCCTGCTCCTGGCATTTCCTTCATGTTTACAGGGAGACACCGTTACCTGGCTAGATAAACACATTTTCTTGAAGGTGCTATTTCAGCATATAAGAATTGATTTAAAAAACAACCAACAACAACAAAAGTGCTTCATGGCTTGCTAGTTTTGTAATCTCACATTTCTCCAGGAATACTTGATTTGCTGCATTTCACCATTACACTCGTCAGTGCCGCTGATTCTGGTTTATCACTATTTGCATTGCAAATCTCCTTGTCCAAAGCTTAAACTGATGTATGCACTGCTTGAAAACAAAACCTGAAGTTGCAGAGCAGTAGACTCAAGTCATTATGTTAGCCGCTGTGTAACCATACTGCTTTCCAAGCATAAGATGTCCAGCTTATTTTGTTTCTATGAAGAGTTTAAATGGCTCCCGTTAAGCAAAGATGTCCCCACACTGATACTATTAAGCAAGGATTCCACCTCCTTTGGCTGAGGTCTGCTCCCTTACTCATATTCGAACATTCATCCAAGTAGCCTGCAATTCCACACTCTCGGGGGAAAGTCCATAGAATAGAAAAGGTTCCTCCAGTCTCTTCCTCAGCCTTTTTTTGAAGCATGCAATAAAGCAAAACATTCACAGGCTGCCCTTCCATGCAAAACAAGGCAAATTAGTAAGACAGGAGCCACAAAACTAATTGTCCTTTAAAGTTAAAATGAGATTTGAAATAGATCGAGTTAGCAAGTGTTGTAAGTCTGTAGCTAAGTCTGGTTTTGCCAATGCAGCACAATTCCCTATCACGTAGCCAGAGCTGCTTCTGTAGCTCCAAGAAGCAAAACTGCTTTGACAAAATACTGTGTCATCAAAGCATTCGTTGGCTCAGTAGGCACGGCTCAGGTTCAACAAGTTTGTGAAAAAATGAGTACTAACAGAAGCAGCAGGGTCCAAAGAAACACTTTATGTCCCCACTGCGAAATGAGGGGCTTTACCTTGGGTGTTATGCACACTGTCAATAGAAAAGCACTGTAACAGAATCTGCCACGGCAGTTTGCATGTTACTGAAAGACCATCAGAGTGGGACTGCAGAAAGATCATTGCGAAGTTACAAAAAAACCATGTGGGGGTGGGAGTTTAGTTGCGTTCGATAACACAATCTTAGATAAAGATTTTGGTCTTAACGTAAAAGTAAGGATGTCTACTGATCTCTTCAACTCCAACAACTGAAGCCCAAGTCTGAAAAATCGCCTTTAAGAATGCAAAGAAAATATTTAACTCTTCTGTATGTTCATACTTTGCTATCAAGCAAAGGAATGAATGCTGATGCCTTAACTATGTAGGGCTGTAGCTTACAGAGAGACTACACCTTCCTGTTTTTTTCCCTTTAAAAACGTTAAATGCACGTGAAATTATTTGGGGGTGTTTTCACATGCAAAGCCTAATGCAGTGCATGCAAGCCCTGTCATCTTCTTCCTCTAGTAGTGTCGCGTTAAGGGGTGTAGCCGATTGACCGTCATGGCGGCACCGACAGTAAACACACGCCGGAGGAAACGCTCTGGTTTTAGCCATGAGCAGCGCGGCCAGGTTCAAAAGGCGTCACGCTGGAGCTCCGAGTTTGGCGGCGTTCCGAGGCCGTTGTGGCGGTTGTGGAGAGGGCCCCGGCTGAGGTGGCTGCTGCTGTCGCTGCTGTCCCCTCTGTCCCTGCTGTTGCCGCTGTTGCCGCTGTTCCTGGACCTTGGAGACCCCCGGCGGCTCCCTGTGCCAGGCCCTGTGGCCCCGGGGAGCTGCCCGCCGCCTCGTCGGCCAGCCCGGCAGCAATCCTGCCAGCACAGAATAGCCCACTGCGTTTCAGGGTAAAGTGACGATTAATTTCTATTTCCTGGCCTGGGTGCTGCTTTCTTCTTTAAGGAAGCTTCAAGGTTAAAGGTTCAACTCAGTTATGTCAGGGTTCAACTCCGTTTCGTGAAGGGGCTCTTGTACGAAAGCTTAAGCTGGGATTGACTCTCTGCTAAGCGGAGGCCAAACGTGGACCTACTGAGAAGCAGGTCCTAAGTGATAACATTTTCTAAAGAGACTGCTAAACACATCTGAACAGTGCTGCTGCAGAACTCTGAATGGGGGGATAGCAACTGTCTTAACTGATCTGGAATCTTGAATTTACTTTTCAATGGACAAGAGGTGTGTCTCTCAAGGCAAACAAAGAGAGGAGTAACACCCGATACTCATGTCAACATAAATTTATGCTCAGAGCGTAGGTGTAGGAACAGCATCGGTATGTATATGGAACATCGGGAGAGGAAGCTCTATCGGTATTTACAGTTTTTCTACTATCTTGTCAGAGAGACATCATCTCCAAATGAGAAATGGATGTATTTTGAAACAGTGGTGGTGGATCGGATTTCTTCTTTCTAGTGTTAATATTTGCTCTTGAATCGTACTTAATACCTGGTAACACCTCAATCAGTTGTCAAAAATAAACTTAAAAATGTGTAAGGCTTATCTCATTGGTCAGTATAAAGATCAAGGTCTTCCCTTCCCTTCCCTTCCCTTCCCTTCCCTTCCCTTCCCTTCCCTTCCCTTCCCTTCCCTTCCCTTCCCTTCCCTTCCCTTCCCTTCCCTTCCCTTCCCTTCCCTTCCCTTCCCTTCCCTTCCCTTCCCTTCCCTTCCCTTCCCTTCCCTTCCCTTCCCTTCCCTTCCCTTTTTTTCTTTTTTTCTTCTTTCCTTTCCTTTCCTTTCCTTTCCTTTCCTTTCCTTTCCTTTCCTTTCCTTTCCTTTCCTTTCCTTTCCTTTCCTTTCCTTTCCTTTCCTTTCCTTTCCTTTCCTTTCCTTTCCTTTCCTTTCCTTTCCTTTCCTTTCCTTTCCTTTCCTTTCCTTTCCTTTCCTTTCCTTTCCTTTCCTTTCCTTTCCTTTCCTTTCCTTTCCTTTCCTTTCCTTTCCTTTCCCCCCAGTATTGTTTTTCTGTTCTCCTTCTCACTGCAGTCTTGATTTTGTTTCTTGTCCCTTAAGTATGTTTCCAATGTGTTGCTGAAACATTTTCCCTTTCAATCCTAAAAAAGGAGCTGTCACTGGTGAAGATCGGAGCTTATCCCTGAGCCCAGGAGCTGTCACCTTAGTCTTCCAATCGGACAAGGACGACTTCATTTCTCATGTAAATGCATTTGTCAGGTTTGCGTATTGTTTTTTCAGGAATGGAAAGTGTGTATAGAATGGATTTAAAATCAATTTTAAATGTAAAACGTCAAGGCAAAAAAGTTCTAATTACAACCTCTGCGCACAATTTGCCAGCTGTGGGACTAGGAGTTTTCTTATTTACTGTGTTTTGTTTAACGTGTCTGAAGTTTAATGGACAGCAATCAAGGCGTGCTAGAAATCTGAAAGCACTTCATGCTTTGTTCTCTCCGTCATTTTGGTATAACAAACTAGGTTATGTTTTAAACCCTCCATGAGGTTAGTGGTTTCCCTAAAGGTAACAAGTCCCTGTGTCCTACTGTAAGACAGTAACAAAACATGAAGTATAGACGTTCATCCTGTCATTATTCAGCTTCTGCCTATGGACACACAACTACGCTTATTTAAAGAGGTATCACCTTGAAACCTAATCAGCATTTTAAAAAGGACTTTGTAGCAGTTATTGGCTTTTGTCCTGGAGGGCTGAGGTTTGTTTTGTTTTGTTTTACATTCAGCATTTCCGTTTCTAGCTTACATTCCCCTGTTGTTTTGCATGAGGAAAGCGTGCAACTTTACAAAGGAGAACGGAAAGAGCTGCTTTTTAGTCTAACTTTTCAGTTTGTCGTAGGAGTTTTAAATGTGGTAGGAGTAAAACACCAGAAGTACTGCTGCCAAAGTTATATTCAAACTCGTCTTTCTTGGAGAAGCAGAAGAAGCCCAGGGAGAAATAAATTTGCAAACATGCTCTTCATGCTCTCCTTTCCCAAGATTTCTCTGAGATATAGCCCATCCTCTGTGGGTTTTGAGGTATATGGTTCCCAGGAGTGAAAAGGAGGGCCAAACATCTCTCCTCTTGGATCTCAGCATGCCAGGGCTTTAGTGTACTGCCACTTACAGCTCCGCTTTTTCACCTGGAAAAAGCGACCGCATGATGTAGACTGAGGAGCCCTCACAAATTAACTTGCCGTCACCAAGTGACGCCCAGAAAAGGTGTATTTAAAAGCTAGGCTCATTATAGAATCACAACAAACCCCTCATGACTGGTGCAGTAGACAGTGAGGTAGAGGGCGAGCCCTGGAAAGACAGAAGAAAAGTAGCAGTGAGTTCTGGGTACCTTTGTGCAGACGAAACAGAAAAACGCAGGCAGTGAAGTAATAGTGTTCCGTTACTCATGCCAGCAATAGATGATTGCAACAATTATCTATTAGATCATAGGTACTAATTAACAGATAATTGCGCAACTCCGGAAATCAATAAATAACTGATTCCCCTCAGAGAATGTCTTCTACATTTTTATATTAAAAAGACTCCAGAGTTGTAATGGATTAAAATCCTACGGAAGGGAAAGAAATGGCATCAGCCACTAGTTCTGCAGAAGCGAAAAGTAATACTGATAGAGTTTAGATGGAAATTTTCACTTTGTGTGTTTAGTTTGGGGATTCTTTTTAAATCATTCATACCAGCGATTTAGTTCTTAAGGCTGTTTCTTTGAGATTAAGTGACAGGACTTCTGTTACTCTTTTCTTCTTGGAATGCTTCTTGATAGTCTTACGTCAACCAGAACTTCTGTCTCTGTCGCAGATGTGAACAATGACCGTAGCTAAGAAGCCCAAATCTTCAAAGCCTAAAAAGCCCTCTTCAAGGCGGTCTGGCAAATCCAAGAAACCAAGTACTAAAATACTGATGTCACGCACCGCCAACTGGGGCCGGATAGTGCCTGCAGAAGATTCAAGCCAAGTCTCTGTGGCCCAAGGACGTGGAGGTGCTATTTACTGTAGATCATCTGAAAAATCTAAGGCTTTTGCCCCAAGAGATCTAAGTACGTGTGCGTTTTATCCTGCCTCCATTTTCTTCAAAGCAAAAGTAGAAAATGCAGTTCTTACTTGTTGCACTGATAGAGAAGGGGACTACTGTGAACAAAGACTTGAAAAGCGAATCCCCTAAGGCAACTGAAGTGACTGATGTTACAGAAATTAATTTTGATATATTTACAGTCAACAGAGAAATATGGGGAGCTTTTTGTAATGCACAGATTCCTCCATGTCTTTTCTGTTTTGCAAAGAAAAGTGTTTGATTGTTGCTATTCACAGCTTCCATTTTTCACAGGTTTTTTGAAGGATAACATTGCTCAGGAAAAGATCTGGTATCTGTAGGGGTACCGTCATTCCTAGTTCCTAGTTTTTACGTTTTTACCGTATAATTTCAAGTCTAAGTTTGTGGTTTAAGTTATAATAAGGAAAAAAACAGTAGTTGAGTTAATCAGGTTAAAGATTATAGATGGAGAGGAACTTGGCATTAGGTGCTACAAACAGAATGGCAGTTAGCCTTGCCTTAGAAAAATTAAAATGGTTGACTAAAGTTGTTTTTTTTTTTGTTTTTTTTTTCCCCCAAAACATTGTGTTGACCAGCCAATTTGAATTTGGTGGTATTAAAGCTGTCTGCAATAAGTTTTTCTGGTTTGGATTGTAGCTAGCTCCTCTAGGTGCTCCTGCAGAAAAGTATTTTTTTAAATACCTTTCTTAGAAACAAACAAACAAGATCTCTTTTTAAATTTAACTTTCTTGCAGTCGTTAATGATGGAATTGCTCCACCACAGAGCATTCTTTTTCCACCTGAGAAGATTTGTATGGATTGGCGAGAAACACAAAGTGTTGGAGTTGGCCTGTACAATCTTGGCAACACATGTTTTCTTAATGCTACTCTACAGTGTTTGACCTACACACCCCCACTTGCCAATTACATGCTTTCTCTTGAGCACAGCCAGTCATGTGAGTACTTCCTAACAGTATTTTGAACCTGTTGGATAGCTCTGAAGGTGAAAGAACAGCAGTGATTCTGTGAGATAAGCTTATTTGCCTGATTTTACCTGTAGAAGCTGGCTTTGAGCACTGTATTAGCAGTGGGCTCCGAATAGCATATGGAGTGCAATTAATGCACCATGTTTTATTTATTTATTTAGTTATTTGTTTGTTTGTTTGTTTGTTTGTTTATTAAAGGATCATTTATTGCTTCATGGGAATAATGAAGTGCATTGGACAGTAATGCATTTAGTAGTAATTTTAGAGAGTAATACATTTTGCAGCCAGTGGAGTTCACATTCCTGTCAGCCTTTACAACTGCGACTTTGCAGTAGTCTTTTAGATTTCTCATCACAAAATGCATTTGAATACAGGCTTAGTGGATATTTTTATTCTGTAAAGTTGTGTGAAATGAAGTGTTACAAGACTGTTGGGACATTGGCATCTTGGGAGAATAGAATGTAGCAAGGAGAGTGGATATTGTATCTATAGTTTAAATTGTACTTAGATGTTTGTAGTTCTGGATATTTCGCTGGACTGGGATGCTTTGTTCTTTCACTCTTCAGGTCGTGAACAAGATTTTTGCATGATGTGCACGATGGAGACTCACATTAACCAGGCCCTGCGTTGCACTGTTGATGCCATCGAGCCTACGCATGTTATCAGTAATCTCAGTCGTAAGTGGCTTCAGATGTGTTTCTTTTCGATAGCTTGTAATCTTCAAATAATAATTTGATGTGTCTAAGTGGTTTTAACACTCAAATGAAGAGAGATTTTAGAAATACAAGAATGATTTCATTTTTAAATGAGGTCAATACTATCATCTTCTTATTTAGGAATAGGACAACATTTCCGTTTTGGCAGTCAAGAAGACGCACACGAGTTCTTGCGCTATACTGTTGATGCTATGCAGGAAGCGTGCTTGAACGGAAGCACCGAGTAAGCATAAACAAGTCCACTTTCATACATTCTCTAGCACCTTCTAGTCCTTTATTTACTCTCAGAAATGATCTCTAGCACCTTTTAGTGCCTTATTTACTATCAGCAACGAAAGTCTACATCATCCTTGGTTTTCATCAAACTCTTTGAAGAGTTAACTCTGTGCCTTAAATCTTCTGAGGTCTGATTATAATTTATTTCCAGATTGGACAGATCTTCTCAAGCTACCACCATCATTCATCAAATATTTGGAGGATTTCTAAGATCGAGAGGTACTTGAAAAAATACTCCTGTCCTTAGAACTGATCTGTGTCTTTTGTCGGTAGTAAAGCAGTCTGTAGTTTGTCTAAAGTAGTATCTGTCAACAACTTGAATTTGGACAGTTAGTCTCCTTCACATAATGTTAAGCATTTATATTTTGCTTCCAGTGAAGTGCTTGAATTGCAAAGCAGTTTCGGATACGTATGAGGCATTTCTTGATATCACTTTGGATATAAAGGTAAGATGTTTTCTAAATATAATTCATGATGTTTAAGTACATGCATAACTTTCTAAATTAAACTTGTTTAACTTAAAAAACCAAACCACATATAATGTTAAAACATAAGAGCTTGGTGGTACTAAGGAAGTGGATTGGACTTTGTCCTTCCGTGGAACCCATGTAAATAGTCTCCACATTTGCATTGGGTTTAAGGGGAAAGAATTCTCTTTCTGCAAAAATTATAATGCTGTCATACTTCTTTGTTGTTCTACCTCAATATACATCTAATTGTTAGACTGATGAATTTGTCCCCAGTATTGATGACAAAGCACACTGTAGATGCTGTCTAGGCTACTGGAAAAGTATTTGTTCCAAAGTCAAATGCCTTCCAGGTGAGGTCAATGCTGAGCATGCTCTTTCTGCCTCCTTCTTCACAGTGCTCCTAGTAGATCGCTTGAGTATGTGTCCTGGTTTCAGTTAGAACAGAATTAATTTTCTTCCTAGTAGCTGGTGGAATGCTGTGTTTTGGCTTAGGATGAGAAGAGTGCTGATAACACCCCGATGTTTTAATTGTTGCAGAGCAGTGCTTATACCAAGCCAAGGACACCTCAGACTTTTGCTCTGTCCTGCCAACAGGCAGGCTGGGGGTGCAGTAAGAGCTGGGAGGGGACAGACCCAGGACAGGTGACCCGAACTAGCCAAAGGGGTATTCCATACCATCTGACGTCATGCTAAACAATATATAGGGGTGGCTAGCCGGGGGGAGGGGGCCGGACTGCTCGGGGTTAAGCTGGGCATCGGTCAGCGGGTGGTGAGCAATTGCATTGTGCATCACTTGTTTGTACATATTATTAGTAGTAGTACTATTATCATCATTGTATTATTATTATTATTATTATTATTATTTTCCTGTCTTATTAAACTGTCTTTATCTCAACTCACGGGCTTCACTTTCCATTTCTCTCCCCCATCCCAGAGAGGGAGGGGGGAGGGTGAGCGAACGGCTGCGTGGTGTTTAGCTGCGGGCCGGGTTAAACCACAACAGTCTTTTTGGCGCCCAACATGGGGCCCGAAAGGCTGAGATAACAGCAGATCTGACCAGAGGGTGTTAAACTAAAATTGGTATAAGTGTTAGACCTGCTTAATAGTCACTTGTCATAATGCTGATTGCTTTAATCTCAACTCTGCTGCGCCTGTTTTCCAAATTGAGTATTGTAGCACGTTATTTTCCGTATGTGCTCTCTGTCATGTTGTTTATCCTCTCTGGGCCCTGGTTTCAGACCATTATGGTACTGTGTGTTGTATCAGTGGCTTATGAGATGATGAAATATCTGGCCATGACTCTAACCTGGTATTTGTACTCAGTGACATCTTCGATTCTATACTTTGGAAACTGTATTTTGGAAACTATTAGGAATTACATCTGTTGCCTTTTTTCATTAGGGAGTCAATCTGTGGAGGGGAAAGGGGAAGATAATTTTTCTTGCTTGATCACTCTCCCTTTCTCCTTCACCACCCCTGTACCCTCCTTGATCACTCTCCCTTCCTCCTTCACCACCCTCTTATCCTCCAAGCTTATTACAATAGCTCTCCAAGATATTGAATAGCCTTGGGATACTCAGACCAGCATAGTCCTGTTGTTCTGCCTCCTGAATGCACTTCAGGTTCTGCTTAAAGTTAAACAACTACTTAGGAAGCTCATCCGGAGATCTGCCCGGAGGCAGTATAGTTGTGGGTGGCAGGGAGTATGGGAGGATATGGGCAGGCATCTAGAGCAGTTGGCACCCCCAGTGTTTTGGAAATTCACCCCTGAACAAGTGCAAAATCCTCAAAAATTGGCAGAATGCTTGAATAAAAGGTGTCGCGATTCGGGAAGTTCCAAAGTAATACAAATCATTGTAACATGCTGGGGCCTGGCTCATGCCTATCGAGCTGCCATGGATACTGCTATCAACTTAGTGACAGACCCTGCGGCCACTCCAAGTCCCGTGACAGATCCAACGGCCACTGTGACCCCTACGGTGGACTCTGCAGCCGCTCCAGTCCCAGCTTCTGCAGATGCTCCAATCCCAGCTCCTGCAGCCACTCCAGTCCCAGTTCCTGCAGCCGCTCCAGTCCCAGCTCCTGAAGCTGCTCCAGTCCCAGCTCCTGCAGCCGCTCTAGTCCCAACTCCTGAAGCCGCTCCAGTCCCAGCTCCTGCAGCCGCTCCAGTCCCAGCTCCTGCAGCCGCTCCAGTCCCAGTTCCTGCAGCCGCTCCAGTCCCAGCTCCTGAAGCCGCCCCAGTCCCAGCTCCTGCAGCCGCTCCAGCTCCAGTTCCTGCAGCCGCTCCAGCTCTGGTTCCTGCAGCTGCTCCAGTCCCAGCTCCTGCAGCTGCTCCAGTCCCAGCTCCTGCAGCTGCTCCAGTTCCAGCTCCTGCAGCCGCTCCAGCTCCGGTTCCTGCAGCCGCTCCAGCTCCAGTTCCTGCAGCTGCTCCAGTCCCAGCTCCTGCAGCTGCTCCAGTTCCAGCTCCTGCAGCCGCTCCAGCTCCAGCTCCTGCAGCCGCTCCAGCTCCGGTTCCTGCAACCGCTCCAGTTCAAGCTCCTGCAGCCGCACCAGTTCCAGCTCCTGCAGCTGCTCCAGCTCCGGTTCCTGCAGCTGCTTCAGCTCCTGCAGCCGCTCCAGCTCCTGTAGCTGGGTCAGAGAAACGAGCTGTAGCAGTGCAAGTTGACCCTGCAGAGGGTATTCCAACCTCTGTGGCAGACCCTACAACAAGGTCAGAGAAACGAGCAGTAGCAGTGCAAGCTGCCCCTGTAGAGAAGGTGAAAAAATGGTATAGAGATTCAGGTCGTTTAGAACGCAGAGAATCTTCTGCCAAATCTAGGTATAGAGACGACGGAGACGACGACGACGCTGGGCCATCAAGGGTTCAGGAGGAGGAAGATGAGGATGCCGAAAAATCAACAGTAACTACCCGAAGCCTAAACGAGCGTGAGTTACGAGATGTGCGAAAAGATTTTGGTCGCTGTATAGGTGAGCAGCTTGTCACCTGGCTGCTCCGATGCTGGGACACTGGAGCCAATTGTGTGGAATTAGACGGCAGGGAAGCCAAGCGACTGGGATCCCTTGCTAGAGATGCAGGCATTGACAAAGCAATTGCAGATGGAGCACAACCTCACAGCCTCTGGAGGCGTCTCCTCTCAGCTGTGAGGGAAAGGTATCCCTTCAAGGAAGAACTTTTATGTCTACCAGGCAAGTGGACCACTATGGAGAAGGGAATCCAGTACCTGAGGGAATTAGCCATACGGGAAGTGATTTATGAGGATCCAGACCTCAGACAAACATCCAAAGATCCAGATGAAGTCAGGTGTACGCGACCCATGTGGCGGAAGTTTGTACGGAGTGCACCATCATCATATGCCAGCTCATTGGCAATAATGGCCTGGAAAGAGGATGAGGAACCCACAGTGGATGAAGTGGCTAAACAACTCCGGCAGTACGAAGAAAGTCTCTCCTCTTCCTTACAGGCCTGCGTCTCAGCTGTGGAGAAACTTTCTGAAGAGTTCCACCAACTTAAAGAGAATCTATCTTCATCCCCACCTGAACCAACCAGTGTCCACCGACCAAAAGAGAACACTGTGGAGAAACTTTCTGAAAAGGTTCACCAACTTGAAGAGAGATTATTCTCCTCCGTACCTGTACAGAGCAGTGTCTCAGCTATCAGGGGTAGGCGTTCATCCACACAAGGAAGACGATATGGTGGGTACTCACCCCGTGCTACCCTGTGGTTTTACTTACGAGACCATGGAGAGGACATGAGAAAATGGGATGGAAAATCTACCGCGACCCTAGAGGCACGGGTACGTGAGTTGCAAAAGAAAACAATCAGGAAGAAGGGATTCTCTGAAAAGTTTGCTGCTCCAACTTCCAGCAGACAGTCCTTCAAACACAGAAACGAAGAAGATTCCGACCAGGATTAGGGAGGCCCTGCCTCCAGCCAGGGGGAGGAAAGGGATAATCGAGTTTATTGGACTGTGTGGATTCGATGGCCTGGCACATCAGACGCACAGAAGTATAAGGCTTTAGTAGACACCGGTGCACAATGCACTATAATGCCATCGAGCTATAAAGGACCAGAGCCCATCTATATTTGTGGAGTGACAGGGGGATCCCAGTAGTTGACTGTATTGGAGGCTGAAGTGAGTCTGACTGGGAATGAGTGGGAAAAGCACCGTATTGTGACTGGCCCGGATGCTCCATGTATCCTTGGCATAGACTATCTCAGAAGAGGATATTGCAAGGACCCAAAAGGGTTCCGGTGGGCTTTTGGTATAGCTGCCTTAGAGACAGAGGGCATTAAACAATTCTCTACCTTGCCTGGTCTCTCAGAGGACCCCTCTGTTGTGGGGTTGCTGAGGGTCGAAGAACAGCAAGTGCCAATCGCTACCACAACTGTGCACTGGCGGCAATATCGCACTAACCGGGACTCCCTGATTCCCATCCATAAGCTAATTCGTCAATTGGAGAGCCAAGGAGTGATCAGCAAGACTCATTCACCTTTCAATAGTCCCATATGGCCAGTGCGAAAGTCTAATGGCGAGTGGAGACTAACAGTGGACTATCGTGGCCTGAACGAAGTGACGCCACCACTGAGTGCTGCAGTGCCGGACATGCTGGAACTTCAGTACGAACTTGAATCGAAGGCAGCCAAGTGGTACGCCACAATTGATATCGCTAATGCATTTTTCTCCATCCCTCTAGCAGCAGAGTGCAGGCCACAGTTTGCTTTCACTTGGAGGGGAGTCCAATATACTTGGAATCGACTGCCCCAGGGCTGGAAACACAGCCCTACCATTTGTCATGGACTGATCCAGTCTGCACTGGAGCAGGGGGAAGCTCCTGAACACCTGCAGTACATCGATGACATTATTGTGTGGGGTGACACAGCAGAGGAAGTTTTTGAGAAAGGGAAGAAAATAGTCCAAATCCTTCTGAAAGCCGGTTTTGCCATAAAACAAAATAAAGTCAAAGGACCTGCACGAGAGATCCAGTTTTTAGGAATAAAATGGCAAGATGGACGTCGTCAAATCCCAATGGATGTGATCAACAAAATAACAGCTATGTCTCCACCAACTAGCAAAAAAGAAACACAGACTTTCCTAGGTGTTGTGGGGTTTTGGAGAATGCACATCCCAAATTACAGTCTGATTGTAAACCCGCTCTACCAAGTAACCCGTAAGAAGAATGAGTTTGAATGGGGCCCTGGACAACGACAAGCCTTTGAACAAATTAGGCAGGAAATAGTCCATGCAGTAGCCCTTGGGCCAGTTCGAACAGGACCAGATGTAAAGAATGTGCTCTACACTGCAGCCGGGGAGAACGGCCCCACCTGGAGCCTCTGGCAGGAAGAACCTGGGGAAACTCGAGGTCGGCCCCTGGGGTTTTGGAGCCGGGGATACAGAGGATCTGAGGCCCGCTATACTCCAACTGAAAAGGAGATATTGGCAGCATATGAAGGAGTTCGATCTGCTTCAGAGGTGGTCGGTACTGAAGCGCAGCTCCTCCTAGCACCCCGATTGCCGGTACTAGGCTGGATGTTCAAGGGAAGGGTCTCTTCTACGCATCATGCAACTGATACTACATGGAGCAAGTGGATTGCACTAATTACTCAGCGGGCTCGAATAGGAAACCCCAGTCGCCCAGGAATCTTGGAAGTGATTATGGACTGGCCAGAAGGTAAATACTTTGGGATATCATCAGAGGAGGAGGTGGGTCATGCTGAAGAAGCCCCACTGTACAACCAGTTACCAGAAAATGAAAAGAAATATGCCCTGTTCACTGATGGGTCCTGTCGTATTGTGGGGAAGCATCGAAGATGGAAGGCTGCTGTATGGAGTCCTACACGACGAGTTGCAGAAGCTGCTGAGGGAGAAGGTGAATCGAGTCAGTTTGCAGAAGTGAAGGCCATTCAGCTGGCTTTAGACATTGCTGAACGAGAAAAATGGCCAGTTCTCTATCTCTACACCGATTCATGGATGGTAGCAAATGCCCTGTGGGGATGGTTACAGCAATGGAAGCAAAACAACTGGCAGTGTAGGGGCAAACCCATCTGGGCTGCTGCATTGCGGCAAGATATTGCTGCTCGGGTAGAGAACCTGGCTGTGAAAGTACGTCACGTAGATGCTCATGTGCCCAAGAATCGGGCTACTGAAGAACATCAGAACAACCAGCAGGTGGATCAGGCTGCTAAGATTGAAGTAGCTCAGGTGGATCTGGATTGGCAGCATAAAGGTGAATTATTTATAGCCCGATGGGCCCATGACACCTCAGGCCATCAAGATAGAGATGCAACATACAGTTGGGCTCGTGATCGAGGGGTGGACCTGACCATGGACACTATAGCACAGGTTATTCATGACTGTGAAACATGTGCTGCAATCAAGCAAGCCAAACGGTCAAAGCCTCTTTGGTATGGAGGACGATGGCTGAAATAGAAATATGGAGAGGCCTGGCAGATTGATTACATCACACTCCCTCAAACTCGCAATGGCAAGCGCCACGTACTTACAATGGTGGAAGCAACCACCGGATGGCTGGAAACATATCCTGTGCCTCATGCCACCGCCCGGAACACTATCCTGGGCCTTGAAAAGCAAGTCGTATGGCGACATGGTACCCCAGAAAGAATAGAGTCAGACAATGGAACTCATTTCCGAAACAACCTTATAGACACTTGGGCCAAAGAACATGGTATTGAGTGGGTGTATCACATCCCCTATCATGCACCAGCCTCCGGGAAAGTTGAACGATACAATGGACTGTTAAAGACTACATTGAAAGCAATGGGCGCTGGGACATTCAAAAACTGGGATACGCATTTGGCAAAGGCCACCTGGCTAGTCAATACTAGGGGATCTGCCAACCGAGCTGGACCTGCCCAATCAAACCTGTTACGTACTGTAGATGGGGATAAAGTTCCTGTAGTGCATGTAAAAAATATGCTGGGTAAAACAGTCTGGGCTACTCCTGCCTCAGGAAAAGGCAAACCCATTCGTGGAATTGTTTTCGCTCAGGGACCTGGATACACTTGGTGGGTGATGCAAAAGAACGGAGAGGTCCGGTGTGTACCTCAAGGAGATTTAATACTGGGTGAGAATAGCCCATGAACTGAATTGTACCATGTTAATTGCTATATAATACTGTATCTTACCACTACCATGACTACTATAGGTGACTAATTAGAATGTATGGAAAAGAGTGTAACCTGAGCATGACATAAATGGTATGGAATAAGGGGTGGATAGATGTCCTGGTTTCAGTTAGAACAGAATTAATTTTCTTCCTAGTAGCTGGTGGAATGCTGTGTTTTGGCTTAGGATGAGAAGAGTGCTGATAACACCCCGATGTTTTAATTGTTGCAGAGCAGTGCTTATACCAAGCCAAGGACACCTCAGACTTTTGCTCTGTCCTGCCAACAGGCAGGCTGGGGGTGCAGTAAGAGCTGGGAGGGGACAGACCCAGGACAGGTGACCCGAACTAGCCAAAGGGGTATTCCATACCATCTGACGTCATGCTAAACAATATATAGGGGTGGCTAGCCGGGGGGAGGGGGCCGGACTGCTCGGGGTTAAGCTGGGCATCGGTCAGCGGGTGGTGAGCAATTGCATTGTGCATCACTTGTTTGTACATATTATTAGTAGTAGTACTATTATCATCATTGTATTATTATTATTATTATTATTATTATTATTATTTTCCTGTCTTATTAAACTGTCTTTATCTCAACTCACGGGCTTCACTTTCCATTTCTCTCCCCCATCCCAGAGAGGGAGGGGGGAGGGTGAGCGAACGGCTGCGTGGTGTTTAGCTGCGGGCCGGGTTAAACCACAACAGTCTTTTTGGCGCCCAACATGGGGCCCGAAAGGCTGAGATAACAGCAGATCTGACCAGAGGGTGTTAAACTAAAATTGGTATAAGTGTTAGACCTGCTTAATAGTCACTTGTCATAATGCTGATTGCTTTAATCTCAACTCTGCTGCGCCTGTTTTCCAAATTGAGTATTGTAGCACGTTATTTTCCGTATGTGCTCTCTGTCATGTTGTTTATCCTCTCTGGGCCCTGGTTTCAGACCATTATGGTACTGTGTGTTGTATCAGTGGCTTATGAGATGATGAAATATCTGGCCATGACTCTAACCTGGTATTTGTACTCAGTGACATCTTCGATTCTATACTTTGGAAACTGTATTTTGGAAACTATTAGGAATTACATCTGTTGCCTTTTTTCATTAGGGAGTCAATCTGTGGAGGGGAAAGGGGAAGATATTTTTTCTTACTTGATCACTCTCCCTTTCTCCTTCACCACCCCTGTATCCTCCTTGATCACTCTCCCTTCCTCCTTCACCACCCTCTTATCCTCCAAGCTTATTACAATAGCTCTCCAAGATATTGAATAGCCTTGGGATACTCAGACCAGCATAGTCTTGTTGTTCTGCCTCCTGAATGCACTTCAGATTCTGCTTAAAGTTAAACAACTACTTAGGAAGCTTATCCAGAGATCTGCCCGGAGGCAGTATAGTTGTGGGTGGCAGGGAGTGTGGGAGGATATGGGCAGGCATCTAGAGCAGTTGGCACCCCCAGTGTTTTGGAAATACACCCCTGAACAACTGCAAAATCCTCAAAAACTGGCAGAATGCTTGAAAAAAATGTGTCACGATTCTGGCAGTTCCAAAGTAACACAAATCATTGTAACATGCTGGGGCCTGGCTGGGTGAGCGAACGGCTACGTGGTGTTTAGCTGCCGGCCGGGTTAAACCACGACAGGTCTGCATCTAGAGATGTCTTTTATATTTATCATGCTGTTGTGGAGATGGGTCCTCTGGCTTTGGTCATGGTTTTTCATGTTCTGCAATTCTCTCCCAAGAAGAAGCCCTTGTTGGGCGGAGAGGTAGAGGTGTGCTCCAGAAACACAGTGATGGCAAGGAGTCCTGCACTTCATTCTTCCAATTTTTTCCAGCTGGAAGCATTCATAGTTGTCAACTGAAGTGGTTATGAGGAGTAGGAAAGACAGCATTGCTGGATTTCTGCTTTCTCCTAGATCTTAGCAGACCACATGATGATAGTTGTTCTTGTTTTATGTTCTTATGGTACGTTATGTTATTATACATTTTTTCTCTGTTATGTTATTTTATGTTCTTATGTTATGTTCTTATGTTCACAACAGAACTCATTTCCAATACTGCCTCAGAGACACCTGGGCCAAAGAGCAGGGCCTTGAGCGGGTAGCTCACCTTGAGCGAGCTCATTTCCTTCCCAGTAGCTGAAATATGCCGTTCCGGGGGCATTTGGGGGCTACAGCGTGCTGCTGAGAGGGATGTTGGAGCTCCTGCAGGGCAGTGCTTCCACTAAGGCAAGGCCTTTTCTGCATCTTCTACTGCCCTGCAAGCGAGGATGCTTGGGGCACACAAGAAGCTGGCAGGGGACACAGCTGCAGGGATTGCAGGGATTCCTAAAGTCATAGCCAAATACAAGAAAGACAGGAGGACGTGATGCTTCCGAGAGAAAGGAGCTCGCTTTGGGGTCAAAATCCATCCATTTTTCAAATAAAATATTTTCATATTTTTTTGGGGGGGCCTCCTCCTCCACCATCACTTCCTGCAACACATCCTCCTCCTCCTCATTTTCTAGGATTTTTGTGTTTTTTATTTTTTGGCCTCCTCCTCTCCCACCTCCTTCTCCTCGCCCACTTTTTTTTGTATTTGTGATTTTTTTGGCCTCCTTCTCCACAACCTCCTCCTCCGCCACGTCCTCCTCCTCCTCTTTTTTGTCTTTTACATTTTGGCCTCCTCCTCCTTTTCAACTCCTCCTCCACCACTTCCTCCTCCTCCTCCACCACATACTACTATATATATATATATATTTTTTTTTTATTATTATTTTGGACTCCTCCTCCAAAACCTTCTCCTCTGCCACCTCCTCCTCCTATGCTTCTTTTGTTTGGATTTTTTTTTTTGGCCTCCACCTCAAACGCCTTTCCTTCCGCAACGTCCTCCTCCTAGTATTATTTTGTTTTTTTTTTCGATATTTTTCCCCTCCTCCTCCTCCTCCACCGCCTCCTCCTCCTCCACCGCCTCCTCCTCCTCCACCGCCTCCTCCTCCTCCTCCACCACCACCTCCTCCTCCTCCTCCACCACCATTTCCTCCTCTTCCACCTCCTCCTTCTCCTCCACCTCCTCCTCCTCCTCCTCCTCCACCTCCTCCTCCTCCTCCTCCTCGTCCACCTCCTCCTCCTCCTCCTCCACCTCCTCCTCCTCCTCCACGTCCTCCTCCGCCTCCTCCTCCTCCTCTACCACTGCCTCCTCCTCCACCACCACCTCCTCCTCCTCCTCCACCTCCTCCTCCTCCTCCACCTCCTCCACCACCTCCTCCTCCTTCACCACCTCCTCCTCCTCCTCCACCTCCTCCACCTCCTCCACCACCGTTTCCTCCACCACCACCACCACCACCACCACCACCACCACCACCACCACCACCACCACCTCCTCCTCCTCCACCTCCACCTTTTCCTCCACCGCCTCCTCCTCCTCCTCCACCGCCTCCTCCTCCTCATTTATAGGGAGGAGCAGCCACACCCCCGCTTGATGACAAGCTATTTGCATAATAGCTAACAATCGCTAACCAGGCATCCAGGCCACAAGCAATGCATCACAGAGCGTCATCAAGTTGCTAGGAGCAGCCAGCTGCTACCTTACAGGGCTACGGTGCCATGGTCCTGTGGGATGACAAACGGAACTAGAACTAGGAGCAGTGGTCAACGCTCAGCACCAGAGAGGGTGTTTTGTTTTGGAGTCCTCCGCCTCCTCCTCCTCAACCACCTCCTCCTCCACCTCCTTCTCCTCCTCCACCTTCTACTCCTTCTCTTTTGTTTTTTGTTTTTTTTTGGCCTCCTCCTCCACCACCTCCTACTCCTCCTCCACCTCCTCCTTTTTGTTTTTCTGTTTTGCCGCTACTTCCTTCTCTCATATTCTACTATTTCTCCACCACCTTCTTCTCTCCTCTTCCACCTCCATCGTGTCCCTCTGCCTAGCCCTTGCTCACCTCCTCTTTTGTCACCGCTTCCTACTCATCCGTCTCCTTTTCCAGAAATGCCGCCACCTCCTCAATCTTCTCCGCCACCTCCTCAATCTTCTCCGCCACCTCCTCCTCCGCCACCTCCTCCACTCACTACCCCCTTCCCCTCTTACCCCCCCCCTTTTCCACCTATGCCTCTTCCTCATCCTCCTCCTTTTCTGTTTCCATCTTCTCCCATCTCCCCTCTCCAGCACTCTGGCTCCCACTGCCCCCCTTTGGCCCTTTTATAGGGAGGAGCAGCCACACCCCTGATTGATGACAAGCCATTTGCATAATAGCTAACAATCGCTACCCAGGCCACAAGCAACGCATCACAGAGCGTCATCAAGATGATAGGAGCCGCCAGCTGCTACCTTACAGGGCCACGGTGCCATGGTCCTGTGGGGTGACAAATGGAACTAGAATTAGGAGCGGTGGGCAGCGCTCACAACCATAGCCTCCCAGAGAAGCCGCCTTGGCACACCTGGTTCGTGGCAACTCCTCCTGACATCTCTGGGCTCACCATCATTGCTAGCAGCATGCCTTAGCAAGGAGCATGCAGAGGAAGTTGGCCAGGAAGTTTCTGCCGAGGTGGAGGAGGCTGTGGAGGAGGAATAGTCGGTGGGGCTGGAGAAGGAGAAGGAGGAAGAGGCAGTGGAGGTGGAGGAGGTGTTGGAGGTGCAAGAGGCAGGGAAGGAGGAGAAGGAGGAGGAAAATGAGAAATAGGATTAGCAGACGGGGGACGAGGAGGATGCGGTAGACAAGGAGGAGGCAGTGAACGAGGAGGAGGCAGTGGACAAGAAAAAGGCCGTGGACGATGAGGAGGAAGTGGTGGAGGAGGACGTGCTGGAGGTATCATAGAATCACAATTGTTAGAGGAGACCTTCACATTTGTCCGGTCTAGTCATCACTGTACTACCAATGTAACATAATAAACCATGTTCCTAAGCACCAGCTCCAACCTGTCCTTGAACACCCTGCTCCTCTGGGGCGTCCTCCACAGGTCGCAGCCTCCTCTAGGGCAGATCCACCTGTTCCACCGGGGGCTCCTCCAGCCACAGGGGGGCTGCAGTGTGGAGATCTGCTCCACGGGGGACCCATGGGCTGCAGGGGGACAGCCTGCTCCACCAGGGGCCTCTCCCCGCACAGGCCGCAGGGGAACTGCTGCTGTGAGCCTGGAGCACCTCCTGCCTCCTGCTGCACGGACCTTGGGGGCTGCACAGAGCTTTCTCACTCCTCCCTGAGCCAGACGCTGCTGGGCAGCAGCTTTTGTTCCCTTTCTTAGATGGGCTCTCCCCCAGGCGCAAACATCATCCTTTTGCTCTGCGTTCTGGGCAGCAGCGGGTGGGTCCCTCCTGGAAGGAGCCTCCTGGCAGCGGCCCTGAGCTCCCATGGGGCAGCTGCTGCATTCTCCTCACAGAGGACACCCCTGCAGCCCCCCGCTCCCACAGCCTGGCCACGCAAACCCAAGCCAAGACACCGAGCGAGCCTCCCTGATTGCCAGCCAGCAGCTGGCTCAGCCTGGGACCCCAGGCCAGTGCCCACAAGACTCTCCTGGGCCTTGAAAAGCAAGCCTTGTGGGGACGGAGCACCCACAAAGAACAGACTCACACAACAGGACTCCTTGCCAACACTGCCTCACAGACACCTGGGCCTTGAGCGGGTAGCTCACCTTGAGCGAGCTCATTTCCTTCCCAGTAGCTGAAATGTGCCGTTCCGGGGGCATTTGGGGGCTACAGCGTGCTGCTGAGAGGGATGTTGGAGCTCCTGCAGGGCAGTGCTTCCACTAAAGCAAGGCCTTTTCTGCATCTTCTACTGCCCTGCAAGCGAGGATGCTTGGGGCACACAAGAAGCTGGCAGGGGACACAGCTGCAGGGATTGCAGGGATTCCTAAAGTCATAGCCAAATACAAGAAAGACAGGAGGACGTGATGCTTCCGAGAGAAAGGAGCTCACTTTGGGGTCAAAATCCGTCCATTTTTCAGGGAAGCAAGAGATGCTGCGCATTTCTCTCGTCCCCCTGAGACAGCCACTGGGTGACGATGGTGCCAAGTGTCTTGAAAGAGACCTTGCTTTCTCAGGCCCAGGTGTCCAGCTGCACACCAAGGCCGTCCCTGGCTTCCAGGCGCAGTTGCCAGGCCCAAGGCCGAGCTCCCCTGCAAACCCCCAGCCCAGCAGACCTTGCTCCTGGCATTGTGGAGCAGCCATTTCACGGCAGCCTTTTCTCCTGGCAGTCTGCTTAGCGCCGAGAGCTCTGCCACCGGGATGCCTGAGAGCACAGGAAACACACACACAAAGAAAACAACAACAACAACAACAAAAAAACACCATTGGGTGACTTCTTGTGAACGCAGCGATCATTTAATCCCTTTGTTTTCCCAGGTGGTGTGGATGATACTGGCTGCACTGTTGGAGTTTGGATTTGGAGAGGAACACGTGAGCACAATCGTATGTTGCATCAGAAGTAGTCAGCATTGTGGAGAAGGTGGGCGTCATTGCCGGCGTCCTAGTGAATGCTGATACTCTTTTTGCAGCTGATGATGAGCCTGGCACTTGACTAAGATGACAATCAGTGCCTGTGCGTTTCTTGAGGCGGAGGGACTTTACCATCCAGCAACCTGAGAGCTAAGTTGGGGGGCACCTGGTATTTGCATATCTGGGGTGGCTAATGGGAGCTGGGAGTCAGAGCAGCATGGAGCCAGCTGGCTGAATAGACTTGGTGCCACGGTGAGGGTGGTTCAGGCTGGGTCATGTTCAGGCTGCTTGTGGCTGGGTCACCAGCCTAATAGAAGCAGCGGGATTATTTTGTAGCTTGAGTGCGCGTGCCAGGCATGACAGTTTCCTTCTGTTCGTCTGTCCTGTAGTGTTGCTTCTGCAATGTCTGTTCTGTGCTTCTCAGGTCTTGATATCCTCCTAGCTTTTTACACTGGACTGACTAGACATGCGACTTGATAGCGGTGCTGAAGGGCCTCAATGCTTGTTTTGTCATCATGACTCTGATCTGAGCACTTCTTGTCTTGCAGTCACTGCTTGAAGTACAGATCTGTTTCAGGTCTTGTGCATCGTATTCAGTTTGAGATCACATCTGTTTCCATCCTCACTCTTGAAGAAGTCAACTGGGCTGCATCAGGAGCTCTTGCTTGGGAATTGATTTCCTAAGCGTCTTCCTATGGAGTTTTCACTCCCCATCCTTCTGGTCTCTTGTCTTGAAGGCAGGCTTTTTATGCATCCATCTTCCCAGTTCTGGCAGTTGCTTCCAGTCACATGTCGTGACATTTGAGTCTCTCCTTGGGTCTGCTGCAGAGCACCTGTTCTGACTTGCTGTTGCCACAGGGCTTCCCTCTGGGGGTCGCTTTTTCTTGTGCCTTGTGTTGTGTGTTTTGTTTGTAGTGTTTGTGGTGTGCCTGTGTGTATGTGTTTGGTCTGGAACTGTCCTGCCTGGCAGTTAGTGATGGTAGCTAATGTCCATGGGTGTACTAATACATTGTCCGGACTGTTTTGGCAAAGACATCCGGTCTGCCTCTGGGCACGTACTGAAGGGCAGCTGGCACAGTCATCTCTGTGGTGTTTAGCAAATGTGGAGGTGGGAGACTATATCTTGTTGCGAGCAGCTGCTCGCATAGCGCTTGAACGGTGTGCTTGAGGACGTCTTTTGAATCTTGAAAGCTTACAGATACGGGGTTTTGAAATTCTTATTTTTATTTCTTTCCTGTCCCCAGTAGAGTGTAAAGCTTTGGAGGAACCTGTCACAGGGAAGAGCTCCTTCTGGAACTGTCCAGCACTCGGTAGGCAACTCGGTGACTGGCCTGATCCCCTTTCCAGGTGCTGAGGCAATGGGGCTGCTGTTTTGAAATGATAATATTGTAAATGGGGTTCCTTTGTGTTGTTGAGGGATGGGTGCTAATGCTGGCAGCTGAATGATTATCTTGTGACTGTGTTTTCCTTTGTTCAGGCTGAAAGGCAGTGTGTAGTCCATGACATCATGACCCGAGGTGCCTCTGGAGTGAGTGGTGTGTGATGAGCAGAGGTAGCTGTTATTTTTGGGGTGCAGTTGTCACTGCAGTTATTTTTTTTACATCCAATCGAGTAAAATACACATGTTAATTCAAAAGAACCTTTTTGCTGGGAAGAAAGCGATTATGCAGGATTATGGATCAGGAGGACTTCATGTCCTTTTCCAGCCTCAATATTTACACTAAAAGCAGATAAGAAATTTGAAGAAGAACAGGAAAAAGAAAAAGAAAATAAACGGGAGCCGTTGGATAACCTACCATCTCCATATCCTACCAATCCACCTCCGGTGGCTGTGGTATCTCTAGCAGTACCACCTTTGCCCCTGCTTCCACCACCATCAGCACCAGAATGAGACCGACCTCCGGCTGCATGCAGGAGAAGTAGAACTGCCATATCTGAGAGAGCTTCTCTATATCCCTTAAGGGAGGTAACTGGTGTATAACTGGGTTGGAGTTTTAACAGTTAGGGTTTTAAGGGTTTCAGGGTTATTGTGTAAGGGCTTTAGAATTTTGGGGGTTGTAGTGTTGATAGGTTGTTTTAGTGTTAGGGTCCTAGGGTTTTATTTTTGGTCAGTTACTTAGGGTTAGTGTTTTAAGATCCTTTTTTTTTTTTTTTTTTTTTCAGGTTAGGTGGGGTTCTCCAGGGTTTGGGTTTTGAGCGTCCTACTGTTTTGGGTTAGGGCTTTGCACATCCTACTGCTTTGGGTTGGCTTTGGGTTTTAAGCATCTTAGGTTTTGGGTTATGGTGTTGAGCGTCCTAATGTTTTGGGTTAGGGCTTTGGGTTTTAAGCATCTTAATTTTTGGGGCAGAGTTTTGTGTGTCTTAATGTTTTCAGTTTGTGTTTAGAGCGTCCTAAAGTTTAGGGTTTTGGTCTGTGTTTTGAGCGTCCTAATGTTTAGAGTTAGGGTTTTGAGCATCCTACTGTTTTGGGTTGGCTTTGGGTTTTGAGCATCTTAATTTTGGGGTTAGGGCTTCAAGTGTTCTAATTTTGTTGTTTAGGGCTTTGAGAATCCTAATGTTTTGGGTATGGGTTTTGAGCGTCTTAAGTGTTTGGGTTAGGGCTTTTAGGCATAGGACTTCAGGGGTTTAGTGTGGTAAATAGTTTGGGTTCGGCCTGTAGGGGTTTCGAAGTTTTTTAGTGTTAGGGCTTGAGGCTTTTTTGAAAGGGCAGTAAGTGCTTGGGTTACAGTGAGTGCTGGTAAATGTGTTTCTCGAACACTCGGCCTGTGATTGGTCAAGCCAGCTGCCTGGGGAATGCTGGTAGGCGTAGTTTTCCGGCTCCGGGCTTCTGGTTGGCCATGTTTGGTGCCCAGAGCATGCGGGGAGATGTAGTTCTCGGGAACTAGGGTTAGGGTTAGTGGTTAGGGTTAGGGTTAGAGGTTGGGGTAGGGGTTAGGGGTTGGGGTTAGGGTGTGGGGTTGGGGGTATGGGTGAGGGTTAGTGTTAGGGTTTGGGGTTAAAGGGTTAGGGTTAAGGTTGGTGTTAGGGTTTGGGGTTAGGGGGTTAGGGTTAAGGGTTAGGGTTTAGGGTTAGGGTTAGGGTTAGGGGTTAGGATTAGGGTTAGGGTCATTAGGGTTAGGGTTAGGGATAGGGTAAGGGTTAGGGTTAGGGTTACGGTTAGGGTTTAGGGTTAGGGTGTTAGGGGGTTAGGGTTAGGGTTAGGGTTAGGGTTAGGGTTAGGGTTAGGGTTAGGGTTAGGGTTAGGGTTAGGGTTAGGGTTAGGGTTAGGGTTAGATCCGTCATTAGGGTTAGGGTTAGTGTTAGGGTTATAAAATATATAAATAAATAAATAAAGCAGTCCTAAATCATCATAAATGGCCAAAGAATTAGAAGAAGCACTTTTTTTCCAAAGCTGCAATGTTTTCCATTCATCTCACTGGGCCAGCAGAGCACTAGAGAGCTGGATGCACTGAAGGCCTGGCTGATACCCTAAATGACCTGCAGGAAGATCTTCTTATCTCTGTCCCCCAGTTTCTCCTTTCAATCTCTGTTTTGTCTGTTTGTATCACTAGCTATCAAAGCGCTACTGAGATATGCACGTGCAGCACCCAGCACAACCTTGTTTCAGGCTCCAGTGAAACCTTTAGGCATTACCATCCTATAAACGAGTAACAGTGATAGTGAGTGTAATTACAGTCGTCAAACTATTCCAGCTCCACATCATTAGCCATGCCCTGAGCTAAATAACATTTTAATCAGTTTGATATGTCATCTGTGGCTTTCTTCACTGCCACTTGCAATCCAGCAAACTCCTTCCTTCATGTTTCTAGATTAGACAGAGGATTCTTAACTGCAAACATCCACTTCCCTGTTCAGGAAGCAGTGAGACCTTTCATCTTCACCCAGAATTAAGATGATATCCAAGCATCATGAGACACAGCGCGTATGTCTCCTAGGCCCATCCCATAAGGGCAGGACATTTACCTCACATGAGAAGAAGACTTAATGCAGAGGCAAAGCAAGATATTCGGTGTCAAAGCCACGTCTGGATGATCATTAAAGACAGACCAAAATCACCCAGTACAGGAGGAAAATCTATCATTTGTAGAAGATTATGGTCTCTGATTATTAGTTTCAAAATTAGTTTTTTCTTTGGATTTCCTCTGAACTTAGTTTGGAATGCCTTTGGTTTTGAATAGTTCTGAAATTGTATTACTTCTCCTAAGTAAGTTGATAGTCTGTTCTATTTCCGTGAAATTCAAATAATATTGTGAAGGATCTGCCATCACTTTTACTGTGTGCCAGGCTGAGAGCCTTCCCGTACTTAAAGGCAACCTATAGGAAAGCTGGGGAGGGGGTCTTTATCAGGGCCTGGAGTGACAGGACATGGAGTAATAGCTTTACACTGAAAAGTTAGATTTCTGATATATGTTTGGAAGAAATTCTTTACTGATAGTACTTCACATCCTGTGCGTCTGCCAACTTCTGCATCTTCTGGTTGCCTCCCCTACTTAAGAGAGGATGCTGGAGTGCTGTGTGAAACACTCAGATCTTCCATAAACAAAGCAATACCTTACCTTTTGCATTCAAAGATGTGCCCAGTATGTTCAGCTAAAACAACTTCTACCCTACAGCGTTTTGTTGAAAGTTCCAATTTCTGTCTCAGTTTCATGTACACCAAATTTTCAAGCAGGATTTCCGGGCCAGTGTTGTCTGTCTGCGATAGACTGCTTTGCTACATCATCGTTCACTGCTCCCTCTGCCAGGCACAGGCCTTTTTGTCTTAATCCCTTGTAAGAAAACTTGCAGAGGTATATGGGGTAGCAGTCAGCAGTGTAAAAGAAGAAGAGACATCCTGCCTTCGTACATATATATACAACACAACATCAAAGAGCTCAGCAAGGTCCACCAAGGAAAGGAAGCAATGCAGGAGAAAGACAGGACAACAGGGATAATGGGGAGCATAAGGGAGGAGGCAGCCAGCGGCCTTAAAAACAAAGCATAAAAAATAGCTTCCAATAGTGGGACATAGTGAATTGGAGCTCTGGGGTCTGCATCTAGAGATGTCTTTTATATTTATCGTGCTGTTGTGGAGATGGGTCCTCTGGCTTTGGTCATGGTTTTTCATGTTCTGCAATTCTCTCCCAAGAAGAAGCCCTTGTTGGGCGGAGAGGTAGAGGTGTGCTCCAGAAACACAGTGATGGCAAGGAGTCCTCCACTTCATTCTTCCAATTTTTTCCAGCTGGAAGCATTCATAGTTGTCAGCTGAATTGGTTGTGAGGAGTAGGAAAGACAGCATTGCTGGATTTCTGCTTTCTCCTAGATCTTAGCAGACCACATGATGATAGTTGTTCTTGTTTTATGTTCTTATGGTACGTTATGTTATTATACATTTTTTCTCTGTTATTTTATGTTCTTATGTTATGTTCTTATGTTCACAACAGAACTCATTTCCAATACTGCCTCAGAGACACCTGGGCCAAAGAGCAGGGCCTTGAGCGGGTAGCTCACCTTGAGCAAGCTCATTTCCTTCCCAGTAGCTGAAATGTGCCGTTTCGGGGGCATCTGGGGGCTACAGCGTGCTGCTGAGAGGGATGTTGGAGCTCCTGCAGGGCAGTGCTTCCACTAAGGCAAGGCCTTTTCTGCATCTTCTACTGCCCTTCAAGCAAGGATGCTTGGGGCACACAAGAAGCTGGCAGGGGACACAGCTGCAGGGATTGCAGGGATTCCTAAAGTCATAGCCAAATACAAGAAAGACAGGAGGACATGATGCTTCCGAGAGAAAGGAGCTCGCTTTTGGGTCAAAATCCATCCATTTTTCAGGGCAGCAAGAGATGCTGTGCATTTCTCTCGTCCCCCTGAGACAGCCACTGGGTGACGATGGTGCCAAGTGTCTTGAAAGAGACCTTGCTTTCTCAGGCCCAGGTGTCCAGCTGCACACCAAGGCCGTCCCTGGCTTCCAGGCGCAGTTGCCAGGCCCAAGGCCGAGCTCCCCTGCGAGCCCCCAGCCCAGCAGACCTTGCTCCTGGCATTGTGGAGCAGCCATTTCACGGCAGCCTTTTCTCCTGGCAGTCTGCTTAGCGCCGAGAGCTCTGCCACCGGGATGCCTGAGAGCACAGGAAACACACACACAAAGAAAACAACAACAACAACAAAACACCATTGGGTGACTTCTTGTGAACGCAGCGATCATTTAATCCCTTTGTTTTCCCAGGTGGTGTGGATGATACTGGCTGCACTGTTGGAGTTTGGATTTGGAGAGGAACACGTGAGCACAATCGTATGTTGCATCAGAAGTAGTCGGCATTGTGGAGAAGGTGGGCGTCATTGCCGGCGTCCTAGTGAATGCTGATACTCTTTTTGCAGCTGATGATGAGCCTGGCACTTGACTAAGATGACAATCAGTGCCTGTGCGTTTCTTGAGGCGGAGGGACTTTACCATCCAGCAACCTGAGAGCTAAGTTGGGGGGCACCTGGTATTTGCATATCTGGGGTGGCTAATGGGAGCTGGGAGTCAGAGCAGCATGGAGCCAGCTGGCTGAATAGACTTGGTGCCACGGTGAGGGTGGTTCAGGCTGGGTCATGTTCAGGCTGCTTGTGGCTGGGTCACCAGCCTAATAGAAGCAGCGGGATTATTTTGTAGCTTGAGTGCGCGTGCCAGGCATGACAGTTTCCTTCTGTTCGTCTGTCCTGTAGTGTTGCTTCTGCAATGTCTGTTCTGTGCTTCTCAGGTCTTGATATCCTCCTAGCTTTTTACACTGGACTGACTAGACATGCGACTTGATAGCGGTGCTGAAGGGCCTCAATGCTTGTTTTGTCATCATGACTCTGATCTGAGCACTTCTTGTCTTGCAGTCACTGCTTGAAGTACAGATCTGTTTCAGGTCTTGTGCATCGTATTCAGTTTGAGATCACATCTGTTTCCATCCTCACTCTTGAAGAAGTCAACTGGGCTGCATCAGGAGCTCTTGCTTGGGAATTGATTTCCTAAGCGTCTTCCTATGGAGTTTTCACTCCCCATCCTTCTGGTCTCTTGTCTTGAAGGCAGGCTTTTTATGCATCCATCTTCCCAGTTCTGGCAGTTGCTTCCAGTCACATGTCGTGACATTTGAGTCTCTCCTTGGGTCTGCTGCAGAGCACCTGTTCTGACTTGCTGTTGCCACAGGGCTTCCCTCTGGGGGTCGCTTTTTCTTGTGCCTTGTGTTGTGTGTTTTGTTTGTAGTGTTTGTGGTGTGCCTGTGTGTATGTGTTTGGTCTGGAACTGTCCTGCCTGGCAGTTAGTGATGGTAGCTAATGTCCATGGGTGTACTAATACATTGTCCGGACTGTTTTGGCAAAGACATCCGGTCTGCCTCTGGGCACGTACTGAAGGGCAGCTGGCACAGTCATCTCTGTGGTGTTTGGCAAATGTGGAGGTGGGAGACTATATCTTGTTGCGAGCAGCTGCTCGCATAGCGCTTGAACGGTGTGCTTGAGGACGTCTTTTGAATCTTGAAAGCTTACAGATACGGGGTTTTGAAATTCTTATTTTTATTTCTTTCCTGTCCCCAGTAGAGTGTAAAGCTTTGGAGGAACCTGTCACAGGGAAGAGCTCCTTCTGGAACTGTCCAGCACTCGGTAGGCAACTCGGTGACTGGCCTGATCCCCTTTCCAGGTGCTGAGGCAATGGGGCTGCTGTTTTGAAATGATAATATTGTAAATGGGGTTCCTTTGTGTTGTTGAGGGATGGGTGCTAATGCTGGCAGCTGAATGATTATCTTGTGACTGTGTTTTCCTTTGTTCAGGCTGAAAGGCAGTGTGTAGTCCATGACATCATGACCCGAGGTGCCTCTGGAGTGAGTGGTGTGTGATGAGCAGAGGTAGCTGTTATTTTTGGGGTGCAGTTGTCACTGCAGTTACTTTTTTACATCCAATCGAGTAAAATACACATGTTAATTCAAAAGAACCTTTTTGCTGGGAAGAAAGCGATTATGCAGGATTATGGATCAGGAGGACTTCATGTCCTTTTCCAGCCTCAATATTTACACTAAAAGCAGATAAGAAATTTGAAGAAGAACAGGAAAAAGAAAAAGAAAATAAACGGGAGCCGTTGGATAACCTACCATCTCCATATCCTACCAATCCACCTCCGGTGGCTGTGGTATCTCTAGCAGTACCACCTTTGCCCCTGCTTCCACCACCATCAGCACCAGAATGAGACCGACCTCCGGCTGCATGCAGGAGAAGTAGAACTGCCATATCTGAGAGAGCTTCTCTATATCCCTTAAGGGAGGTAACTGGTGTATAACTGGGTTGGAGTTTTAACAGTTAGGGTTTTAAGGGTTTCAGGGTTATTGTGTAAGGGCTTTAGAATTTTGGGGGTTGTAGTGTTGATAGGTTGTTTTAGTGTTAGGGTCCTAGGGTTTTATTTTTGGTCAGTTACTTAGGGTTAGTGTTTTAAGATCCTTTTTTTTTTTTTTTTTTTTCAGGTTAGGTGGGGTTCTCCAGGGTTTGGGTTTTGAGCGTCCTACTGTTTTGGGTTAGGGCTTTGCACATCCTACTGCTTTGGGTTGGCTTTGGGTTTTAAGCATCTTAGGTTTTGGGTTATGGTGTTGAGCGTCCTAATGTTTTGGGTTAGGGCTTTGGGTTTTAAGCATCTTAATTTTTGGGGCAGAGTTTTGTGTGTCTTAATGTTTTCAGTTTGTGTTTAGAGCGTCCTAAAGTTTAGGGTTTTGGTCTGTGTTTTGAGCGTCCTAATGTTTAGAGTTAGGGTTTTGAGCATCCTACTGTTTTGGGTTGGCTTTGGGTTTTGAGCATCTTAATTTTGGGGTTAGGGCTTCAAGTGTTCTAATTTTGTTGTTTAGGGCTTTGAGAATCCTAATGTTTTGGGTATGGGTTTTGAGCGTCTTAAGTGTTTGGGTTAGGGCTTTTAGGCATAGGACTTCAGGGGTTTAGTGTGGTAAATAGTTTGGGTTCGGCCTGTAGGGGTTTCGAAGTTTTTTAGTGTTAGGGCTTGAGGCTTTTTTGAAAGGGCAGTAAGTGCTTGGGTTACAGTGAGTGCTGGTAAATGTGTTTCTCGAACACTCGGCCTGTGATTGGTCAAGCCAGCTGCCTGGGGAATGCTGGTAGGCGTAGTTTTCCGGCTCCGGGCTTCTGGTTGGCCATGTTTGGTGCCCAGAGCATGCGGGGAGATGTAGTTCTCGGGAACTAGGGTTAGGGTTAGTGGTTAGGGTTAGGGTTAGAGGTTGGGGTAGGGGTTAGGGGTTGGGGTTAGGGTGTGGGGTTGGGGGTATGGGTGAGGGTTAGTGTTAGGGTTTGGGGTTAAAGGGTTAGGGTTAAGGTTGGTGTTAGGGTTTGGGGTTAGGGGGTTAGGGTTAAGGGTTAGGGTTTAGGGTTAGGGTTAGGGTTAGGGGTTAGGATTAGGGTTAGGGTCATTAGGGTTAGGGTTAGGGATAGGGTAAGGGTTAGGGTTACGGTTAGGGTTTAGGGTTAGGGTGTTAGGGGGTTAGGGTTAGGGTTAGGGTTAGGGTTAGGGTTAGGGTTAGGGTTAGGGTTAGGGTTAGGGTTAGGGTTAGGGTTAGATCCGTCATTAGGGTTAGGGTTAGGGTTAGGGTTATAAAATATATAAATAAATAAATAAAGCAGTCCTAAATCATCATAAATGGCCAAAGAATTAGAAGAAGCACTTTTTTTCCAAAGCTGCAATGTTTTCCATTCATCTCACTGGGCCAGCAGAGCACTAGAGAGCTGGATGCACTGAAGGCCTGGCTGATACCCTAAATGACCTGCAGGAAGATCTTCTTATCTCTGTCCCCCAGTTTCTCCTTTCAATCTCTGTTTTGTCTGTTTGTATCACTAGCTATCAAAGCGCTACTGAGATATGCACGTGCAGCACCCAGCACAACCTTGTTTCAGGCTCCAGTGAAACCTTTAGGCATTACCATCCTATAAACGAGTAACAGTGATAGTGAGTGTAATTACAGTCGTCAAACTATTCCAGCTCCACATCATTAGCCATGCCCTGAGCTAAATAACATTTTAATCAGTTTGATATGTCATCTGTGGCTTTCTTCACTGCCACTTGCAATCCAGCAAACTCCTTCCTTCATGTTTCTAGATTAGACAGAGGATTCTTAACTGCAAACATCCACTTCCCTGTTCAGGAAGCAGTGAGACCTTTCATCTTCACCCAGAATTAAGATGATATCCAAGCATCATGAGACACAGCGCGTATGTCTCCTAGGCCCATCCCATAAGGGCAGGACATTTACCTCACATGAGAAGAAGACTTAATGCAGAGGCAAAGCAAGATATTCGGTGTCAAAGCCACGTCTGGATGATCATTAAAGACAGACCAAAATCACCCAGTACAGGAGGAAAATCTATCATTTGTAGAAGATTATGGTCTCTGATTATTAGTTTCAAAATTAGTTTTTTCTTTGGATTTCCTCTGAACTTAGTTTGGAATGCCTTTGGTTTTGAATAGTTCTGAAATTGTATTACTTCTCCTAAGTAAGTTGATAGTCTGTTCTATTTCCGTGAAATTCAAATAATATTGTGAAGGATCTGCCATCACTTTTACTGTGTGCCAGGCTGAGAGCCTTCCCGTACTTAAAGGCAACCTATAGGAAAGCTGGGGAGGGGGTCTTTATCAGGGCCTGGAGTGACAGGACATGGAGTAATAGCTTTACACTGAAAAGTTAGATTTCTGATATATGTTTGGAAGAAATTCTTTACTGATAGTACTTCACATCCTGTGCGTCTGCCAACTTCTGCATCTTCTGGTTGCCTCCCCTACTTAAGAGAGGATGCTGGAGTGCTGTGTGAAACACTCAGATCTTCCATAAACAAAGCAATACCTTACCTTTTGCATTCAAAGATGTGCCCAGTATGTTCAGCTAAAACAACTTCTACCCTACAGCGTTTTGTTGAAAGTTCCAATTTCTGTCTCAGTTTCATGTACACCAAATTTTCAAGCAGGATTTCCGGGCCAGTGTTGTCTGTCTGCGATAGACTGCTTTGCTACATCATCGTTCACTGCTCCCTCTGCCAGGCACAGGCCTTTTTGTCTTAATCCCTTGTAAGAAAACTTGCAGAGGTATATGGGGTAGCAGTCAGCAGTGTAAAAGAAGAAGAGACATCCTGCCTTCGTACATATATATACAACACAACATCAAAGAGCTCAGCAAGGTCCACCAAGGAAAGGAAGCAATGCAGGAGAAAGACAGGACAACAGGGATAATGGGGAGCATAAGGGAGGAGGCAGCCAGCGGCCTTAAAAACAAAGCATAAAAAATAGCTTCCAATAGTGGGACATAGTGAATTGGAGCTCTGGGGTCTGCATCTAGAGATGTCTTTTATATTTATCGTGCTGTTGTGGAGATGGGTCCTCTGGCTTTGGTCATGGTTTTTCATGTTCTGCAATTCTCTCCCAAGAAGAAGCCCTTGTTGGGCGGAGAGGTAGAGGTGTGCTCCAGAAACACAGTGATGGCAAGGAGTCCTCCACTTCATTCTTCCAATTTTTTCCAGCTGGAAGCATTCATAGTTGTCAGCTGAATTGGTTGTGAGGAGTAGGAAAGACAGCATTGCTGGATTTCTGCTTTCTCCTAGATCTTAGCAGACCACATGATGATAGTTGTTCTTGTTTTATGTTCTTATGGTACGTTATGTTATTATACATTTTTTCTCTGTTATGTTATTTTATGTTCTTATGTTATGTTCTTATGTTCACAACAGACCTCATTTCCAATACTGCCTCAGAGACACCTGGGCCAAAGAGCAGGGCCTTGAGCGGGTAGCTCACCTTGAGCAAGCTCATTTCCTTCCCAGTAGCTGAAATGTGCCGTTCTGGGGGCATTTGGGGGCTACAGCGTGCTGCTGAGAGGGATGTTGGAGCTCCTGCAGGGCAGTGCTTCCACTAAAGCAAGGCCTTTTCTGCATCTTCTACTGCCCTTCAAGCAAGGATGCTTGGGGCACACAAGAAGCTGGCAGGGGACACAGCTGCAGGGATTGCAGGGATTCCTAAAGTCATAGCCAAATACAAGAAAGACAGGAGGACATGATGCTTCCGAGAGAAAGGAGCTCGCTTTTGGGTCAAAATCCATCCATTTTTCAGGGCAGCAAGAGATGCTGTGCATTTCTCTCGTCCCCCTGAGACAGCCACTGGGTGACGATGGTGCCAAGTGTCTTGAAAGAGACCTTGCTTTCTCAGGCCCAGGTGTCCAGCTGCACACCAAGGCCGTCCCTGGCTTCCAGGCGCAGTTGCCAGGCCCAAGGCCGAGCTCCCCTGCGAGCCCCCAGCCCAGCAGACCTTGCTCCTGGCATTGTGGAGCAGCCATTTCACGGCAGCCTTTTCTCCTGGCTGTCTGCTTAGCGCCGAGAGCTCTGCCACCGGGATGCCTGAGAGCACAGGAAACACACACACAAAGAAAACAACAACAACAACAAAACACCATTGGGTGACTTCTTGTGAACGCAGCGATCATTTAATCCCTTTGTTTTCCCAGGTGGTGTGGATGATACTGGCTGCACTGTTGGAGTTTGGATTTGGAGAGGAACACGTGAGCACAATCGTATGTTGCATCAGAAGTAGTCGGCATTGTGGAGAAGGTGGGCGTCATTGCCGGCGTCCTAGTGAATGCTGATACTCTTTTTGCAGCTGATGATGAGCCTGGCACTTGACTAAGATGACAATCAGTGCCTGTGCGTTTCTTGAGGCGGAGGGACTTTACCATCCAGCAACCTGAGAGCTAAGTTGGGGGGCACCTGGTATTTGCATATCTGGGGTGGCTAATGGGAGCTGGGAGTCAGAGCAGCATGGAGCCAGCTGGCTGAATAGACTTGGTGCCACGGTGAGGGTGGTTCAGGCTGGGTCATGTTCAGGCTGCTTGTGGCTGGGTCACCAGCCTAATAGAAGCAGCGGGATTATTTTGTAGCTTGAGTGCGCGTGCCAGGCATGACAGTTTCCTTCTGTTCGTCTGTCCTGTAGTGTTGCTTCTGCAATGTCTGTTCTGTGGCTTCTCAGGTCTTGATATCCTCCTAGCTTTTTACACTGGACTGACTAGACATGCAACTTGATAGCGGTGCTGAAGGGCCTCAATGCTTGTTTTGTCATCATGACTCTGATCTGAGCACTTCTTGTCTTGCAGTCACTGCTTGAAGTACAGATCTGTTTCAGGTCTTGTGCATCGTATTCAGTTTGAGATCACATCTGTTTCCATCCTCACTCTTGAAGAAGTCAACTGGGCTGCATCAGGAGCTCTTGCTTGGGAATTGATTTCCTAAGTGTCTTCCTATGGAGTTTTCACTCCCCATCCTTCTGGTCTCTTGTCTTGAAGGCAGGCTTTTTATGCATCCATCTTCCCAGTTCTGGCAGTTGCTTCCAGTCACATGTCGTGACATTTGAGTCTCTCCTTGGGTCTGCTGCAGAGCACCTGTTCTGACTTGCTGTTGCCACAGGGCTTCCCTCTGGGGGTCGCTTTTTCTTGTGCCTTGTGTTGTGTGTTTTGTTTGTAGTGTTTGTGGTGTGCCTGTGTGTATGTGTTTGGTCTGGAACTGTCCTGCCTGGCAGTTAGTGATGGTAGCTAATGTCCATGGGTGTACTAATACATTGTCCGGACTGTTTTGGCAAAGACATCCGGTCTGCCTCTGGGCACGTACTAAAGGGCAGCTGGCACAGTCATCTCTGTGGTGTTTGGCAAATGTGGAGGTGGGAGACTATATCTTGTTGCGAGCAGCTGCTCGCATAGCGCTTGAACGGTGTGCTTGAGGACGTCTTTTGAATCTTGAAAGCTTACAGATACGGGGTTTTGAAATTCTTATTTTTATTTCTTTCCTGTCCCCAGTAGAGTGTAAAGCTTTGGAGGAACCTGTCACAGGGAAGAGCTCCTTCTGGAACTGTCCAGCACTCGGTAGGCAACTCGGTGACTGGCCTGATCCCCTTTCCAGGTGCTGAGGCAATGGGGCTGCTGTTTTGAAATGATAATATTGTAAATGGGGTTCCTTTGTGTTGTTGAGGGATGGGTGCTAATGCTGGCAGCTGAATGATTATCTTGTGACTGTGTTTTCCTTTGTTCAGGCTGAAAGGCAGTGTGTAGTCCATGACATCATGACCCGAGGTGCCTCTGGAGTGAGTGGTGTGTGATGAGCAGAGGTAGCTGTTATTTTTGGGGTGCAGTTGTCACTGCAGTTATTTTTTTTACATCCAATCGAGTAAAATACACATGTTAATTCAAAAGAACCTTTTTGCTGGGAAGAAAGCGATTATGCAGGATTATGGATCAGGAGGACTTCATGTCCTTTTCCAGCCTCAATATTTACACTAAAAGCAGATAAGAAATTTGAAGAAGAACAGGAAAAAGAAAAAGAAAATAAACGGGAGCCGTTGGATAACCTACCATCTCCATATCCTACCAATCCACCTCCGGTGGCTGTGGTATCTCTAGCAGTACCACCTTTGCCCCTGCTTCCACCACCATCAGCACCAGAATGAGACCGACCTCCGGCTGCATGCAGGAGAAGTAGAACTGCCATATCTGAGAGAGCTTCTCTATATCCCTTAAGGGAGGTAACTGGTGTATAACTGGGTTGGAGTTTTAACAGTTAGGGTTTTAAGGGTTTCAGGGTTATTGTGTAAGGGCTTTAGAATTTTGGGGGTTGTAGTGTTGATAGGTTGTTTTAGTGTTAGGGTCCTAGGGTTTTATTTTTGGTCAGTTACTTAGGGTTAGTGTTTTAAGATCCTTTTTTTTTTTTTTTTTTTTCAGGTTAGGTGGGGTTCTCCAGGGTTTGGGTTTTGAGCGTCCTACTGTTTTGGGTTAGGGCTTTGCACATCCTACTGCTTTGGGTTGGCTTTGGGTTTTAAGCATCTTAGGTTTTGGGTTATGGTGTTGAGCGTCCTAATGTTTTGGGTTAGGGCTTTGGGTTTTAAGCATCTTAATTTTTGGGGCAGAGTTTTGTGTGTCTTAATGTTTTCAGTTTGTGTTTAGAGCGTCCTAAAGTTTAGGGTTTTGGTCTGTGTTTTGAGCGTCCTAATGTTTAGAGTTAGGGTTTTGAGCATCCTACTGTTTTGGGTTGGCTTTGGGTTTTGAGCATCTTAATTTTGGGGTTAGGGCTTCAAGTGTTCTAATTTTGTTGTTTAGGGCTTTGAGAATCCTAATGTTTTGGGTATGGGTTTTGAGCGTCTTAAGTGTTTGGGTTAGGGCTTTTAGGCATAGGACTTCAGGGGTTTAGTGTGGTAAATAGTTTGGGTTCGGCCTGTAGGGGTTTCGAAGTTTTTTAGTGTTAGGGCTTGAGGCTTTTTTGAAAGGGCAGTAAGTGCTTGGGTTACAGTGAGTGCTGGTAAATGTGTTTCTCGAACACTCGGCCTGTGATTGGTCAAGCCAGCTGCCTGGGGAATGCTGGTAGGCGTAGTTTTCCGGCTCCGGGCTTCTGGTTGGCCATGTTTGGTGCCCAGAGCATGCGGGGAGATGTAGTTCTCGGGAACTAGGGTTAGGGTTAGTGGTTAGGGTTAGGGTTAGAGGTTGGGGTAGGGGTTAGGGGTTGGGGTTAGGGTGTGGGGTTGGGGGTATGGGTGAGGGTTAGTGTTAGGGTTTGGGGTTAAAGGGTTAGGGTTAAGGTTGGTGTTAGGGTTTGGGGTTAGGGGGTTAGGGTTAAGGGTTAGGGTTTAGGGTTAGGGTTAGGGTTAGGGGTTAGGATTAGGGTTAGGGTCATTAGGGTTAGGGTTAGGGATAGGGTAAGGGTTAGGGTTAGGGTTACGGTTAGGGTTTAGGGTTAGGGTGTTAGGGGGTTAGGGTTAGGGTTAGGGTTAGGGTTAGGGTTAGGGTTAGGGTTAGGGTTAGGGTTAGATCCGTCATTAGGGTTAGGGTTAGTGTTAGGGTTATAAAATATATAAATAAATAAATAAAGCAGTCCTAAATCATCATAAATGGCCAAAGAATTAGAAGAAGCACTTTTTTTCCAAAGCTGCAATGTTTTCCATTCATCTCACTGGGCCAGCAGAGCACTAGAGAGCTGGATGCACTGAAGGCCTGGCTGATACCCTAAATGACCTGCAGGAAGATCTTCTTATCTCTGTCCCCCAGTTTCTCCTTTCAATCTCTGTTTTGTCTGTTTGTATCACTAGCTATCAAAGCGCTACTGAGATATGCACGTGCAGCACCCAGCACAACCTTGTTTCAGGCTCCAGTGAAACCTTTAGGCATTACCATCCTATAAACGAGTAACAGTGATAGTGAGTGTAATTACAGTCGTCAAACTATTCCAGCTCCACATCATTAGCCATGCCCTGAGCTAAATAACATTTTAATCAGTTTGATATGTCATCTGTGGCTTTCTTCACTGCCACTTGCAATCCAGCAAACTCCTTCCTTCATGTTTCTAGATTAGACAGAGGATTCTTAACTGCAAACATCCACTTCCCTGTTCAGGAAGCAGTGAGACCTTTCATCTTCACCCAGAATTAAGATGATATCCAAGCATCATGAGACACAGCGCGTATGTCTCCTAGGCCCATCCCATAAGGGCAGGACATTTACCTCACATGAGAAGAAGACTTAATGCAGAGGCAAAGCAAGATATTCGGTGTCAAAGCCACGTCTGGATGATCATTAAAGACAGACCAAAATCACCCAGTACAGGAGGAAAATCTATCATTTGTAGAAGATTATGGTCTCTGATTATTAGTTTCAAAATTAGTTTTTTCTTTGGATTTCCTCTGAACTTAGTTTGGAATGCCTTTGGTTTTGAATAGTTCTGAAATTGTATTACTTCTCCTAAGTAAGTTGATAGTCTGTTCTATTTCCGTGAAATTCAAATAATATTGTGAAGGATCTGCCATCACTTTTACTGTGTGCCAGGCTGAGAGCCTTCCCGTACTTAAAGGCAACCTATAGGAAAGCTGGGGAGGGGGTCTTTATCAGGGCCTGGAGTGACAGGACATGGAGTAATAGCTTTACACTGAAAAGTTAGATTTCTGATATATGTTTGGAAGAAATTCTTTACTGATAGTACTTCACATCCTGTGCGTCTGCCAACTTCTGCATCTTCTGGTTGCCTCCCCTACTTAAGAGAGGATGCTGGAGTGCTGTGTGAAACACTCAGATCTTCCATAAACAAAGCAATACCTTACCTCTTGCATTCAAAGATGTGCCCAGTATGTTCAGCTAAAACAACTTCTACCCTACAGCGTTTTGTTGAAAGTTCCAATTTCTGTCTCAGTTTCATGTACACCAAATTTTCAAGCAGGATTTCCGGGCCAGTGTTGTCTGTCTGCGATAGACTGCTTTGCTACATCATCGTTCACTGCTCCCTCTGCCAGGCACAGGCCTTTTTGTCTTAATCCCTTGTAAGAAAACTTGCAGAGGTATATGGGGTAGCAGTCAGCAGTGTAAAAGAAGAAGAGACATCCTGCCTTCGTACATATATATACAACACAACATCAAAGAGCTCAGCAAGGTCCACCAAGGAAAGGAAGCAATGCAGGAGAAAGACAGGACAACAGGGATAATGGGGAGCATAAGGGAGGAGGCAGCCAGCGGCCTTAAAAACAAAGCATAAAAAATAGCTTCCAATAGTGGGACATAGTGAATTGGAGCTCTGGGGTCTGCATCTAGAGATGTCTTTTATATTTATCGTGCTGTTGTGGAGATGGGTCCTCTGGCTTTGGTCATGGTTTTTCATGTTCTGCAATTCTCTCCCAAGAAGAAGCCCTTGTTGGGCGGAGAGGTAGAGGTGTGCTCCAGAAACACAGTGATGGCAAGGAGTCCTCCACTTCATTCTTCCAATTTTTTCCAGCTGGAAGCATTCATAGTTGTCAGCTGAATTGGTTGTGAGGAGTAGGAAAGACAGCATTGCTGGATTTCTGCTTTCTCCTAGATCTTAGCAGACCACATGATGATAGTTGTTCTTGTTTTATGTTCTTATGGTACGTTATGTTATTATACATTTTTTCTCTGTTATGTTATTTTATGTTCTTATGTTATGTTCTTATGTTCACAACAGACCTCATTTCCAATACTGCCTCAGAGACACCTGGGCCAAAGAGCAGGGCCTTGAGCGGGTAGCTCACCTTGAGCAAGCTCATTTCCTTCCCAGTAGCTGAAATGTGCCGTTCTGGGGGCATTTGGGGGCTACAGCGTGCTGCTGAGAGGGATGTTGGAGCTCCTGCAGGGCAGTGCTTCCACTAAAGCAAGGCCTTTTCTGCATCTTCTACTGCCCTTCAAGCAAGGATGCTTGGGGCACACAAGAAGCTGGCAGGGGACACAGCTGCAGGGATTGCAGGGATTCCTAAAGTCATAGCCAAATACAAGAAAGACAGGAGGACATGATGCTTCCGAGAGAAAGGAGCTCGCTTTTGGGTCAAAATCCATCCATTTTTCAGGGCAGCAAGAGATGCTGTGCATTTCTCTCGTCCCCCTGAGACAGCCACTGGGTGACGATGGTGCCAAGTGTCTTGAAAGAGACCTTGCTTTCTCAGGCCCAGGTGTCCAGCTGCACACCAAGGCCGTCCCTGGCTTCCAGGCGCAGTTGCCAGGCCCAAGGCCGAGCTCCCCTGCAAACCCCCAGCCCAGCAGACCTTGCTCCTGGCATTGTGGAGCAGCCATTTCACGGCAGCCTTTTCTCCTGGCAGTCTGCTTAGCGCCGAGAGCTCTGCCACCGGGATGCCTGAGAGCACAGGAAACACACACACAAAGAAAACAACAACAACAACAAAACACCATTGGGTGACTTCTTGTGAACGCAGCGATCATTTAATCCCTTTGTTTTCCCAGGTGGTGTGGATGATACTGGCTGCACTGTTGGAGTTTGGATTTGGAGAGGAACACGTGAGCACAATCGTATGTTGCATCAGAAGTAGTCGGCATTGTGGAGAAGGTGGGCGTCATTGCCGGCGTCCTAGTGAATGCTGATACTCTTTTTGCAGCTGATGATGAGCCTGGCACTTGACTAAGATGACAATCAGTGCCTGTGCGTTTCTTGAGGCGGAGGGACTTTACCATCCAGCAACCTGAGAGCTAAGTTGGGGGGCACCTGGTATTTGCATATCTGGGGTGGCTAATGGGAGCTGGGAGTCAGAGCAGCATGGAGCCAGCTGGCTGAATAGACTTGGTGCCACGGTGAGGGTGGTTCAGGCTGGGTCATGTTCAGGCTGCTTGTGGCTGGGTCACCAGCCTAATAGAAGCAGCGGGATTATTTTGTAGCTTGAGTGCGCGTGCCAGGCATGACAGTTTCCTTCTGTTCGTCTGTCCTGTAGTGTTGCTTCTGCAATGTCTGTTCTGTGCTTCTCAGGTCTTGATATCCTCCTAGCTTTTTACACTGGACTGACTAGACATGCGACTTGATAGCGGTGCTGAAGGGCCTCAATGCTTGTTTTGTCATCATGACTCTGATCTGAGCACTTCTTGTCTTGCAGTCACTGCTTGAAGTACAGATCTGTTTCAGGTCTTGTGCATCGTATTCAGTTTGAGATCACATCTGTTTCCATCCTCACTCTTGAAGAAGTCAACTGGGCTGCATCAGGAGCTCTTGCTTGGGAATTGATTTCCTAAGCGTCTTCCTATGGAGTTTTCACTCCCCATCCTTCTGGTCTCTTGTCTTGAAGGCAGGCTTTTTATGCATCCATCTTCCCAGTTCTGGCAGTTGCTTCCAGTCACATGTCGTGACATTTGAGTCTCTCCTTGGGTCTGCTGCAGAGCACCTGTTCTGACTTGCTGTTGCCACAGGGCTTCCCTCTGGGGGTCGCTTTTTCTTGTGCCTTGTGTTGTGTGTTTTGTTTGTAGTGTTTGTGGTGTGCCTGTGTGTATGTGTTTGGTCTGGAACTGTCCTGCCTGGCAGTTAGTGATGGTAGCTAATGTCCATGGGTGTACTAATACATTGTCCGGACTGTTTTGGCAAAGACATCCGGTCTGCCTCTGGGCACGTACTGAAGGGCAGCTGGCACAGTCATCTCTGTGGTGTTTGGCAAATGTGGAGGTGGGAGACTATATCTTGTTGCGAGCAGCTGCTCGCATAGCGCTTGAACGGTGTGCTTGAGGACGTCTTTTGAATCTTGAAAGCTTACAGATACGGGGTTTTGAAATTCTTATTTTTATTTCTTTCCTGTCCCCAGTAGAGTGTAAAGCTTTGGAGGAACCTGTCACAGGGAAGAGCTCCTTCTGGAACTGTCCAGCACTCGGTAGGCAACTCGGTGACTGGCCTGATCCCCTTTCCAGGTGCTGAGGCAATGGGGCTGCTGTTTTGAAATGATAATATTGTAAATGGGGTTCCTTTGTGTTGTTGAGGGATGGGTGCTAATGCTGGCAGCTGAATGATTATCTTGTGACTGTGTTTTCCTTTGTTCAGGCTGAAAGGCAGTGTGTAGTCCATGACATCATGACCCGAGGTGCCTCTGGAGTGAGTGGTGTGTGATGAGCAGAGGTAGCTGTTATTTTTGGGGTGCAGTTGTCACTGCAGTTACTTTTTTACATCCAATCGAGTAAAATACACATGTTAATTCAAAAGAACCTTTTTGCTGGGAAGAAAGCGATTATGCAGGATTATGGATCAGGAGGACTTCATGTCCTTTTCCAGCCTCAATATTTACACTAAAAGCAGATAAGAAATTTGAAGAAGAACAGGAAAAAGAAAAAGAAAATAAACGGGAGCCGTTGGATAACCTACCATCTCCATATCCTACCAATCCACCTCCGGTGGCTGTGGTATCTCTAGCAGTACCACCTTTGCCCCTGCTTCCACCACCATCAGCACCAGAATGAGACCGACCTCCGGCTGCATGCAGGAGAAGTAGAACTGCCATATCTGAGAGAGCTTCTCTATATCCCTTAAGGGAGGTAACTGGTGTATAACTGGGTTGGAGTTTTAACAGTTAGGGTTTTAAGGGTTTCAGGGTTATTGTGTAAGGGTTTTAGAATTTTGGGGGTTGTAGTGTTGATAGGTTGTTTTAGTGTTAGGGTCCTAGGGTTTTATTTTTGGTCAGTTACTTAGGGTTAGTGTTTTAAGATCCTTTTTTTTTTTTTTTTTTTTTTTTCAGGTTAGGTGGGGTTCTCCAGGGTTTGGGTTTTGAGCGTCCTACTGTTTTGGGTTAGGGCTTTGCACATCCTACTGCTTTGGGTTGGCTTTGGGTTTTAAGCATCTTAGGTTTTGGGTTATGGTGTTGAGCGTCCTAATGTTTTGGGTTAGGGCTTTGGGTTGTAAGCATCTTAATTTTTGGGGCAGAGTTTTGTGTGTCTTAATGTTTTCAGTTTGTGTTTAGAGCGTCCTAAAGTTTAGGGTTTTGGTCTGTGTTTTGAGCGTCCTAATGTTTAGAGTTAGGGTTTTGAGCATCCTACTGTTTTGGGTTGGCTTTGGGTTTTGAGCATCTTAATTTTGGGGTTAGGGCTTCAGGTGTTCTAATTTTGTTGTTTAGGGCTTTGAGAATCCTAATGTTTTGGGTATGGGTTTTGAGCGTCTTAAGTGTTTGGGTTAGGGCTTTTAGGCATAGGACTTCAGGGGTTTAGTGTGGTAAATAGTTTGGGTTCGGCCTGTAGGGGTTTCGAAGTTTTTTAGTGTTAGGGCTTGAGGCTTTTTTGAAAGGGCAGTAAGTGCTTGGGTTACAGTGAGTGCTGGTAAATGTGTTTCTCGAACACTCGGCCTGTGATTGGTCAAGCCAGCTGCCTGGGGAATGCTGGTAGGCGTAGTTTTCCGGCTCCGGGCTTCTGGTTGGCCATGTTTGGTGCCCAGAGCATGCGGGGAGATGTAGTTCTCGGGAACTAGGGTTAGGGTTAGTGGTTAGGGTTAGGGTTAGAGGTTGGGGTAGGGGTTAGGGGTTGGGGTTAGGGTGTGGGGTTGGGGGTATGGGTGAGGGTTAGTGTTAGGGTTTGGGGTTAAAGGGTTAGGGTTAAGGTTGGTGTTAGGGTTTGGGGTTCGGGGGTTAGGGCTAAGGGTTAGGGTTTAGGGTTAGGGTTAGGGTTAGGGTTAGGGGTTAGGATTAGGGTTAGGGTCATTAGGGTTAGGGTTAGGGATAGGGTAAGGGTTAGGGTTAGGGTTACGGTTAGGGTTTAGGGTTAGGGTGTTAGGGGGTTAGGGTTAGGGTTAGGGTTAGGGTTAGGGTTAGGGTTAGATCCGTCATTAGGGTTAGGGTTAGGGTTAGGGTTACGGTTACGGTTACGGTTAGGGTTAGGTTTAGTAAAAGTGTTAGGGTTAGGGTTACGGTTAGGGTTCGGGTTAGTGGTAGGTTAGGGTTAGGGTTAGGGTTAGGGTTAGGGTTAGGGTTAGGGTTAGGGTTAGGGTTATGGTTAGGGTTAGGGTTAGGGTTATGGTTAGGGTTAGGGTTAGGGATATTGGTTGGGTTAGGGTTGCGATTACCGTTACGGTTCGGGTTACGGTTAGGGTTATGGTTACGGTTACTGTTAGGGTTAGGTTTAGCGACAGGGTTATGGTTAGTGTTAGGCTTCTGTTAGGGTTAGGGTTAGGGTTAGGGTAGAGTAAGGTTTAGGGTTCGGGTTACGGTTACGGTTAGGGATAGCTTTAGAGTAAGGGTTAGGGTTAGGGTTAGGGTTGGGGTTATGGTTAGGGTTAGGATTAGGGTTAGGTTTAGGGTTAGGGCTAGGGTTAGGGTTTGGTTTAAATTAGGGTTAGGGTTAGGGTTCTGTTACGGTTAGGGTTAGGGATAGGGTTAGGGTTAGGGTTTGGTTAGGGTTAGGGTTAGGTTTAGACTAGGGTTAGGCTTAGTGTCAAGCTTAGGGTTTTGTTAATGTTAGGGTTAGGGTTATGGTTAGGGTTCGGGTTAGGGTTAGGGTTAGGTTTTGGGTTAGGGTTAAGGTTAGGGTTAGGGTTAGGGTTTGGTTTAGGGTTAGGGTTAGGGTTACGGTTAGGGTTGCGGTTAGGGTTAGGGCTAGGGTTCTGTTAGTGTTAGGTTTAGGGCTAGGGGTAGCGTTAGGGTTAGGGTTAGGGTTAAGGTTAAGTTTCTATTAGCGTTAGGGTTAAGGTTATTGTTACAGGAAGGGATAGGGTAGGTTTGGGTTTAGGGTTAGGACTCTGTTAGTTTTAGGGTTAGGGTTAGGGTTACTGTTACGGTTAGGTTTAGTGTTAGGTTAGGGTTAGGGTTACGGTTACGGTTACGGTTACGGTTAGGGTTAGGTTTAGTAAAAGTGTTAGGGTTAGTGTTAGGGTTACGGTTAGGGTTAGGGTTAGAGTTAGGGTTAGGGTTAGGGTTAGGTTTTGGATTAGGGTTAGGGTTAGGGTTAGGGTTAGGTTTTGGGTTAGGCTTAAGGTTAGGGTTAGTGTTAGGTTTAGGGTTAGGTTTAGGTTTAGGGTTACGGTTAGGGTTAAGGTTAAGGTTAGGGCTAGGGTTCTGTTAGTGTTAGGTTTAAGGTTAGGGGTAGGGTTAGGGTTAGGGTTAGGGTTAGGGTTAGGGTTAGGTTTAGTAAAAGTGTTAGGGTTAGGGTTAGGGTTAAGGTTAAGTTTCTATTAGGGTTAGGGTTAAGGTTATTGTTACGGGAAGGGATAGGGTAGGTTTGGGTTTAGGGTCAGGGTTCTGTTCCTTTTAGGGTTAGGGTTAGGGTTACTGTTACGGTTAGGGTTAGTGTTAGGTTAGGGTTACGGTTAGGGTTATGGTTACGGTTACGGTTAGGGTTAGGTTTAGTAAAAGTGTTAGGGTGAGGGTTAGGTTTAGGGTTAGGGTTAGGGTTAGGGTTAGGGTTAGGGCTAGGGTTAGGGTTAGGGTTAGGGTTAGGGTTAGCGTTAGGGGTAGGGGTAGGGTTAGGATTAGGGTTAGAATTAGGTTAGGTGTAGGGTTAGGATTAGGGTTACGGTTCGGGTTAGGGTTAGGGTTACGGTTATGGTTACTGTTAGGGTTAGGTTTAGGGACAGGGTTAGGGTTAGTGTTAGGCTTCTGTTAGGGTTAGGGTTAGGGTTAGTTTAGGGTTAGGGGTAGGGTTAGGGTTAGGTTTAGGTTTACCGTTATGGATAGGTTTAGTGTTAGGTTTAGGGTTAGGGTTATGTTTAGGTTTATTTTAAGGGTTAGGGTTAGGATTAGGGTTAACGTTAGGGTTAGTGTTAGTATTAGGTTTAGGTTAGGTTTAGAGTTAGGGTTAGGTTTAGGCTTCTGTTAGGGTTAGAATTAGGTTAGGGTTAGGGTTAGGATTATGGTTAGAGTTACGGTTAGGGTTATGTTTAGGATTAGGGTTATGGTTAGGGTTAGGGTTAGTGTTAGGTTTAGGCTTATGGTTAGGTTTAGTATTAGGGTTACGGTTAGGGATAGGGTTAGGGTTAGGGATGTGTTAGTGTTAGAGTATGGTTTCCGGTTACGGTCATGGTTAGGGTTAGGATTAGGGTTAGGTTTAGGGTTGGCGTTAGTGTTAGGCATAGCGTTAGGGTTAGTGTTAGGGCTCTGTTAGGGTTAGTGTTATGTTTAGGGTTAGGGTATGTTTAGGGTTAGGGTTAGGGTTAAGGTTAGCGTTAGGGTTAGGTTTAGGATTAACGTTAGGGTTAGGGTTAGAGTTAGGTTAGGCTTAAGGTTAGGGATAGAATTAGGTTAGGGTTAGGGTTAGGATTAGGGTTAGAGTTATGGTTAGGGTTATGTTTAGGATTAGGGTTATGGATAGGGTTAGGATTAAGGTAAGGGTTAGGGTTAGTGTTAGGTTTAGGGTTAGGGTTAGTGTTAGGGTTAGGCTTATGGTTAGGTGTAGTATTAGGGCTACGGTTAGGGTTAGGGCTAGGGTTAGGCTTCGGTTTAGACTAGGGATAGGGTTAGGGTTCTGTTAGTGTTAGGGTTAGGGTTAGGGTTTGGTTTAGAGTAGGGTTAGTGTTAGGGTTAGAATTTGTTTAGGGTTAGGGTTAGGGTTAGGGTTATGGTTATGGTTAGGGTTAGGGTTAGGGTTAGGGTAAGGGGTAGGGTTAGGGTTAGGGTTAGGTTTATGGTTAGGTTTAGGATTCTGTTACGGTTAGGGTTAGGGTTCGGGAAAGGTGTAGGGTAGGTTTGGGGTTAGGCTTAGGGTTAGGGTTCTGGTTATGGTTAGGGGTAGGGTTAGGTTTAAGGTATGGTTAACTAACTCTAACCCTAACCCTAAACCTAACCCTAATCCTAACCCTAACCCTAAATTAGGGTTACGGTTAAGGTTAGGTTTAGGGTTAGGGTTAAGTATAGGCTTAGATTTAGGGCTACGGTTAGGGTTAGGGTTAGGATTCTGTTAGGGTTAGGGTTAGGGTTAGGTTTAGAATAGGGTTAGGTTTAGGGTTACTGTTAGGGTTAGGTTTAGGGATAGGGTTAGGGTTAGTGTTAGGCTTCTGTTAGGGTTAGGGTTAGTCTTAGGGTAAGTATTAGGGTTAGGTTTAGGGTTCTGTTAGGGGTAGGGGTAGGGTTAGGGTTAGGGTTAGGGTTAGGGTTCGGGTTTGGGCTTGGGTTATGGTTAGGGTTAGGGTTAGGGTTAGGTTTATGGTAGGATTAGGGTTAGGGTTAGGGTTAGGGTTAGTGTTAGGGTTTCGGTTTGGGTTAGGGTTAGGGTTAGGGCTAGCTTAGGCATCGGTTTAGAGTAGTGTTAGGGTTAGGTTTAGGGTTAGTGTTCTGTTAGGTTTAGGGTTAGGGTTAGGGTTAGGTTTCCGGTTACGGTCACGGTTAAGGTTAGGTTTAGGGTTGTGGTTAGCGTTAGGTATAGTGTTAGGGTTAAGGTTAGGGTTAGGGCTCTGTTAGGGTTAGTGTTATGTTTAGGGTTAGGGTAGGTTTAGGGTTATGGTTAGGGTTAGGGTTAGGGTTAAGGTTAGCGTTAGGTTAGGGTTAGGGTTAGGGTTAGGGTTAGGGTTAGGGTTAGCGTTAGGGTTAGGGTTAGGTTTAGGGTTATGTCAAGGGTTAGAATTAGGATTAGGGTTAACGTTAGGGTTATTGTTATTGTTAGGTTTATGTTAGGGCTAGGTTTAGATTTCTGTTAGGGTTATTCTTAGGGTTAGGGTTAGAGTTAGGGTTAGGGTTAGAGTTAGGTTTAGGGTCAGGGTTAGGGTTAGGGTTAGGGTTAGGGTTAGGGTTAGGGTTAGGGTTAGGGCTAGGGTTAGGGTTCTGTTAGGGTTATGGTTAGGTTTAGGGTTAGGGGTAGCGTAAGGGTTAGGGTTATGGTTATTGCTAGGGTTAGGCATCGGTTTAGACTAGTGTTAGGGTTAGGGTTAAGGTTAGGGTTCTGTTAGGGTTAGGGTTAGATTTAGGGTTAGGTTTAGTGTTAGGGTTAGGGTTAAGGTTAGTGTTAGGGTTAGGGTTAGGATTAGGGTTAGGGTTAGGGTTAGGGTTAGGGTTAGGGTTAGGGTTAGGTTTAGGGTTAGAGTTAGGTTAGGGTTAAGGTTAGGGTTAGAGTTAGGTTAGGGTTAGGTTTAGGGTTAGGGTTAGGGTTAGGGTTAGGGTTACTGTTACGGTTACGGTTAGGGTTATGTTTAGGATTAGGGTTAGGGTTAGGGTTAGACTTAGGTTTAGGGTTAGTGTTAGGTTTAGGGTAAAAGTTAGGGTTCTGTTAGGGTTAACGTTAGGGTTAGGGTTAGGGTAAGGTGTAGGGTGGGTTTAAGTTTAGGGTTAGGGTTAGGTTTAGAGTTATGTTAAGGGTTAGAATTAGGATTAGGGTTAACGTTAGGGTTATTGTTAGTGTCAGGTTTAGGTTAGGTTTAAAGTTAGGATTAGGTTTAGGTTTCTGTTAGGGTTAGACTTAGGGTTAGGGTTAGTGTTAGGGTTAGGGTTAGGGTTAGGGTTAGGGTTAGAGTTAGGGTTAGGGTTAGGGTTAGAGTTAGGTTTAGGGTCAGGGCTAGGGTTAGAGTTAGGGTTAGGGTTAGGGTTACGGTTAGGTTTAGGGTTAGGTTAGGGTTAGGGTTAAGCATAGGGTTAGGGTTACGGTTAAGGTTAGGTTTAGGGTTAGGGTTAGGGATAGGCTTAGATTTAGGGCTACGGTTAGGGTTAGGGTTAGGGTTCTGTTCGGGTTAGGGTTAGGGTTAGGTTTAGAATAGGGTTAGGTTTAGGGTTAGGGTTAGGGTTCTGTTAGGTTTATGGTTAGGGTTAGGGTTAGGGTTAGGGTTAGTGTTAGGGTTATGGTTAGGGTTAGGTTTATGGTTAGGGTTATGGTTAGGGTTAGGGCTCTGTTAGGGTTAGTGTTATGTTTAGGGTTAGGGTAGGTTTAGGGTTAGGGTTAGGGTTAGAGTTAGGTTAGGGTTATGTTTAGGGTTAGGGTAGGTTTAGGGTTAGGGTTAGGGTTAGAGTTAGGTTAGGGTTAAAGTTAGGGTTAGTGTTAGGTTAGGGTTAAGATTAGGGTTAGAGTTAGGTTAGAGTTAAGGTTAGGGTTAGAGTTAGGTTAGGGTTAGGCTTAGGCTTAGGCTTAGGGTTAGGGTTAGGGTTAGGGTTACTGTTACGGTTAGGGTTAGTGTTAGGTTAGGGTTAGTGTTAGGTTTAGGTTAGGTTTAGGGTTAGGGTTAGGTTTAGGTTTCTGTTAGGGTTGGACTTAGGGTTAGGGTTAGGGTTAGGTTTAGGGTAAAAGTTAGGGTTCTGTTAGGGTTAAGGTTAGGGTTAGGGTTAGGGTAAGGTGTAGGGTAGTTTTAAGTTTAGGGTTAGGGTTAGGGTTAGGGTTAGGGTTAGTGTTTTGTTTAGGGTTAGGTTTAGGTTTAGTGTTAGGGTTAGGGTTAGGGTTAGGGTTACGGTTAGGTTTAGGGTTAGGGCTAGGGTTCTGTTAGTGTTAGGGTTAGCGTTAGGATTTGGTTTAGGGTTAGGGTTAGGGTTAGGGTTAGGGTTAGGGTTAGCGTTAGGGTTAGGGTTAGGGTTAGGCTTAGGGTTAGGGTTACGGTTACGGTTAGGTTTAGGGCTAGGTTAAGGGTTAGGTTTAGACTAGGTTTAGTGTTTGTGTTAGCTTTAGGGTTCTGTTAGGTTTAGGGTTAGGGTTAAGCTTACGGTTAGGGTTAGGGTTAGGGCTAGGGTTCTGTTAGTGTTAGGGTTAGGGTTAGGGTTTCGTTTAGGGTTAGGTTTCGTGTTTGGGTTAGGATTAGGTTTAGGGTTACGTTTAGGGTTGGGGTTAGGGTTAGGTATAGCGTAAGGGTTCGGGTTAGTATTAGGGCTCTGTTAGGGTTAGTGTTATGTTTAGGGTTAGGGTAGGTTTAGGGTTAGGGTTAGAGTTAGGTTAGAGTTAAGGTTAGGGTTACAGTTAGGTTAGGATTAGGGTTAGGCTTAGGCTTAGGGTTAGGGTTAGGGTTAGGATTAGGGTTAGTGTTAGGTTTAGGGTTAGGGTTAGGGTTAGGGGTAGGGTTAGGGTTAGGGTTAGGGTTAGGGTTAGGGTTAGGGTTAGGGTTAGAATTAGGTTAGGGTTATGGTTAGGGTTAGGGTTAGGGTTACGGTTAGGTTTAGGGTTAGGGCTAAGGTTCTGTTAGTGTTAGGGTTAGGGTTAGGGTTAGGGTTAGGCTTAGGATTAAGGTTAGTGTTAACGGTAGGGTTAGTGTTAGTGTTAGGTTTAGGTCAGGTTTAGAGTTAGGGTTAGGTTTACGTTTCTGTTAGGGTTAGACTGAGGGTTAGGGTTAGGGTTAGGTTTGGGGTAAAGGTTGGGGTTCTGGTAGGGTTAAGGTTAGGGTTAGGGTTAGGGTAAGGTGTAGGGTAGGTTTAAGTTTAGGGTTAGGGTTAGGGTTATGGTTAGGGTTAGGGTTAGGGTTAGGGTTACGGTTACGGTTAGGGTTAGAATTAGGTTAGGGTTAGGGTTAGGGTTACGGTTAGGGTTATGTTTAGGATTAGGGTTAGATTTTGGGTTAGGGTTAGGGTTAGGGTTAGGTTTAGGATTAAGTTTAGTGTTAACGTTAGGGTTAGTGTTAGTTTTAGGTTTAGGTCAGGTTTAGAGATAGGGTTAGGATTCGGTTTCTGTTAGGGTTAGACTTAGGGTTAGGGTTAGGGTTAGGTTTAGGGTAAAGGTTAGGGTTCTGTTAGGGTTAAGGTTAGGGTTAGGGTTAGGGTAAGGTGTAGGGTAGGTTTAAGTTTAGGGTTATGGCTAGGGTTATGGTTAGGGTTAGGGTTAGGGTTAGGGTTACGGTTATGGTTAGGGTTAGGTCTAGGTTAAGGGTTAGGTTTAGACTAGGGTTAGGGTTAGGGTTAGCGTTAGGGTTCTGTTAGGTTTAGGGTTAGGGTTAGGGTTACGGTTAGGTTTAGGGTTAGGGCTAGGGTTCTTTTAGTGTTAGGGTTAGGGTTAGGGTTTGGTTTAGGGTTAGGTTTAGATTTAGTGTTAGGATTAGCGTTAGGGTTAGGGTTAGGTTTAAGGTTAGGGTTAGGGTTATGGTTAGGGTTAGGGTTACGGTTAGGGTTAGGGCTAGGTTAAGGGTTAGGTTTAGACTAGGGTTAGGGTTAGTGTTAGCGTTAGGGTTCTGTTAGGGTTAAGGTTAGGGTTAGGGTTACGGTTAGGTTTAGGGTTAGGGCTAAGGTTCGGTTAGTGTTAGGGTTAGGGATAGGGTTTGGTTTAGGGTTAGGTTTAGATTTAGTGTTAGGGTTAGTGTTAGTGTTATTTTTAGGGTCAGGGTCAGGGTTAGGGTTAGGGTTAGGGTTAGTGTTAAGGTTCGGGTTAGGGTTAGGGTTAGGGTTAGGGTTTGGGTTAGGGTTACGGTTACGGTTATTGTTAGGGTTAGGATAAGGGATAGGTTTAGGGTTAGTGTTAGGCTTCTATTAGGGTTAGGGTTAGAGTAGGTTTAGGGTTAGGTTAGGGTTAGGGTTAGGGTTAGGCTTAAGTTTAGTGTTAGGTTTAGGGTTAGAGTTACTTTTATGGTTAGGGTTAGGATTGTAGTTAGCATTATGTTTAGGGTTATTATCAGGGTTAGGGTTTGGGTTAGACATAGGGTTAGGTTTAGGGTTAGCGTAAGGTTTTTGTTAGGGTTAGTGTTACGGTTACGTTTAGGGTTCTGTTAGGGTTAGATTTAAAGTTAGGGTTAGGGTTAGGGTTTGGGTTAGGTTTGGGTTATGTTCAGGGTTAGGGTTCGGTTAGGGTTACCTTTAGGGTTAGGGTTAGGGTTAGTTTTAGGGTTAGGTTTAGGGTTAGTGTTAGGGGTTAGCGTTAGGGTTAGGGTTAGGGTTAGGGTTAGGGTTAGGGTTAGGGTTAGGGTTAGTGTTCTGTTAGGGTTAGACATAGGGTTAGGTTTAGGGTTAGCGTGAGGTTTGCGTTAGGGTTAGTGTTAGGGTTATGTTTAGGGTTCTGTTAGGGTTATATTTAAGGTTAGGGTTAGGGTTAGGGTTCGGTTAGGGTTAGGGTTAGGGTTAGGTTTAGGGTTAGGTTTAGGGTTAGGGTTAGGGTAGGGGTTAGCGTTATGGTTAGGGTTAGGGTTAGGGTTAGGTTTAGCATTAGGGTTAGGTGTAGGGTTAGGGTTCTGTTAGGGTTGTGGTTAGGGTTAGGTTTAGGGTTCTGTTAGGCTTAGGGTTAGGGTTAGGGTTAGGGTTAGGGTTAGGGTTAAGGTTAGCGTTAGGGTTAGGGTTAGTATTAACGTTAGGGTTAGGGTTAGAGTTAGGTTAGGGTTAAGTTTAGGTTTAGAGTGAGGTTAGGGTTAGGGTTAGGGTTAGGTTTAGGGTTAGGGTTAGAGTTAGGGTTAGGGTTATTGTTATGTTTAGGATTAGGGTTATGGTTAGGCTTAGGGTTAGGATAAGGGTTAGGGTTCGGGTTAGGTTTAGGGTTAGGTTTAGTGTTAGGGTTAGGCTTATGGTTAGGTTTAGTGTTAGGGTTACGGTTAGGGTTAGGGCTAGGGTTAGGCTTCGGTTTAGACTAGGGAGAGGGTTAGGGTTAGGGTTAGGGTTCTGTTAGTGTTAGGGTTAGGGTTAGGGTTAGGGTTAGGGTTAGGGGAGAGTTCTGTTAGTGTTACGGTTAGGGTTAGGGTTAGGGTTAGGGTTAGGGTTAAGGTTCTATTAGGGTTAGGGTTAGGGTTATTGTTAGGGTAAGGGGTAGGGTAGGATTGGGTTTAGGGTTAGGACTCTGTTAATTTTAGGGTTAGGGTTAGGGTTACTGTTACGGTTAGGGTTAGTGTTAGGTTAGGGTTAGGGTTAGGGTTAGGGTTAGGGTTAGGGTTACGGTTACTGTTAGGGTTAGGGTTATGGTTAGGGTTATGTATAGGGTTAGGGTTAGGGCTAGGGTTAGGCTTCGGTTTAGACTAGGGTTAGGGTTAGCGTTAGGGTTAGGGTTCGTTTAGGTTTAGGGTTAGGGTTAGGGTTAGGGTTAGGGTTCTGTTAGGGTTAGGGTTAGGGTTAGGGTTAGGTTTAGTGTTAGGGTTAGGATTAGGGTTAGGGTTAGGGTTAGGTTTAGGGTTAGGGTTAGGATTAGGGTTAGGGTTAGGGTTAGGGTTAGGGTTAGGGTTCTGTTAGGGTTAGGGTTAGGGTTAGGGTTTGGTTTATTGTTAGGGTTAGTATTACTGTTAGGGTTAGGGTTAGGGTTAGGTTTATGGTTAAAGTTAGGTTTCTGTTAGAGTTAGGGGTAGGGTTATGGTTTGGGTTTGGGTAGGTTTAGGGTTAGGGTTAGGGTTAAGGTTCTATTAGGGTTAGGGTTAGGGTTATTGTTAGGGTAAGGGGTAGGGTAGGTTTGGGTTTAGGGTTAGGACTCTGTTAGTTTTAGGGTTAGGGTTAGGGTTACTGTTACGGTTAGGGTTCGTGTTAGGTTAGGGTTAGGGTTAGGGTTAGGGTTATGGTTACGGTTAGGGTTAGGGTTAGGGTTAGGGTTAGGGTAAGGGTTAGGGTTAAGGTTGTATTAGGGTTAGGGTTAGGGTTATTGTTAGCGTAAGGGGTAGGGTAGGTTTGGGTTTAGGGTTAGGACTCTGTTAGTTTTAGGGTTAGGGTTAGGGTTACTGTTACGGTTAGGGTTAGTGTTAGGTTAGGGTTAGGGTTAGGGTTAGGGTTAGGGTTACGGTTACTGTTAGGGTTTGGGTTAGTGTTAACGTTAGGGTTAGTGTTAGGTTTAGGTTAGGTTTAGGGTTAGGGTTAGGTTTAGGTTTCTGTTAGGGTTGGACTTAGGGTTAGGGTTAGGGTTAGGTTTAGGGTAAAAGTTAGGGTTCTGTTAGGGTTAAGGTTAGGGTTAGGGTTAGGGTAAGGTGTAGGGTAGTTTTAAGTTTAGGGTTAGGGTTAGGGTTAGGGTTAGGGTTAGGGTTAGGGTTAGGGTTTTGTTTAGGGTTAGGTTTAGGTTTAGTGTTAGGGTTAGGGTTAGGGTTAGGGTTACGGTTAGGTTTAGGGTTAGGGCTAGGGTTCTGTTAGTGTTAGGGTTAGCGTTAGGATTTGGTTTAGGGTTAGGGTTAGGGTTAGGGTTAGGGTTAGGGTTAGCGTTAGGGTTAGGGTTAGGGTTAGGCTTAGGGTTAGGGTTACGGTTACGGTTAGGTTTAGGGCTAGGTTAAGGGTTAGGTTTAGACTAGGTTTAGTGTTTGTGTTAGCTTTAGGGTTCTGTTAGGTTTAGGGTTAGGGTTAAGCTTACGGTTAGGGTTAGGGTTAGGGCTAGGGTTCTGTTAGTGTTAGGGTTAGGGTTAGGGTTTCGTTTAGGGTTAGGTTTCGTGTTTGGGTTAGGATTAGGTTTAGGGTTACGTTTAGGGTTGGGGTTAGGGTTAGGTATAGCGTAAGGGTTCGGGTTAGTATTAGGGCTCTGTTAGGGTTAGTGTTATGTTTAGGGTTAGGGTAGGTTTAGGGTTAGGGTTAGAGTTAGGTTAGAGTTAAGGTTAGGGTTACAGTTAGGTTAGGATTAGGGTTAGGCTTAGGCTTAGGGTTAGGGTTAGGGTTAGGATTAGGGTTAGTGTTAGGTTTAGGGTTAGGGTTAGGGTTAGGGTTAGGGTTAGGGTTAGGGTTAGGGTTAGGGTTAGAATTAGGTTAGGGTTATGGTTAGGGTTAGGGTTAGGGTTACGGTTAGGTTTAGGGTTAGGGCTAAGGTTCTGTTAGTGTTAGGGTTAGGGTTAGGGTTAGGGTTAGGCTTAGGATTAAGGTTAGTGTTAACGGTAGGGTTAGTGTTAGTGTTAGGTTTAGGTCAGGTTTAGAGTTAGGGTTAGGTTTACGTTTCTGTTAGGGTTAGACTGAGGGTTAGGGTTAGGGTTAGGTTTGGGGTAAAGGTTGGGGTTCTGGTAGGGTTAAGGTTAGGGTTAGGGTTAGGGTAAGGTGTAGGGTAGGTTTAAGTTTAGGGTTAGGGTTAGGGTTATGGTTAGGGTTACGGTTAGGGTTAGAATTAGGTTAGGGTTAGGGTTAGGGTTACGGTTAGGGTTATGTTTAGGATTAGGGTTAGATTTTGGGTTAGGGTTAGGGTTAGGGTTAGGTTTAGGATTAAGTTTAGTGTTAACGTTAGGGTTAGTGTTAGTTTTAGGTTTAGGTCAGGTTTAGAGATAGGGTTAGGATTCGGTTTCTGTTAGGGTTAGACTTAGGGTTAGGGTTAGGGTTAGGTTTAGGGTAAAGGTTAGGGTTCTGTTAGGGTTAAGGTTAGGGTTAGGGTTAGGGTAAGGTGTAGGGTAGGTTTAAGTTTAGGGTTATGGCTAGGGTTATGGTTAGGGTTAGGGTTAGGGTTAGGGTTACGGTTATGGTTAGGGTTAGGTCTAGGTTAAGGGTTAGGTTTAGACTAGGGTTAGGGTTAGGGTTAGCGTTAGGGTTCTGTTAGGTTTAGGGTTAGGGTTAGGGTTACGGTTAGGTTTAGGGTTAGGGCTAGGGTTCTTTTAGTGTTAGGGTTAGGGTTAGGGTTTGGTTTAGGGTTAGGTTTAGATTTAGTGTTAGGATTAGCGTTAGGGTTAGGGTTAGGTTTAAGGTTAGGGTTAGGGTTATGGTTAGGGTTAGGGTTACGGTTAGGGTTAGGGCTAGGTTAAGGGTTAGGTTTAGACTAGGGTTAGGGTTAGTGTTAGCGTTAGGGTTCTGTTAGGGTTAAGGTTAGGGTTAGGGTTACGGTTAGGTTTAGGGTTAGGGCTAAGGTTCGGTTAGTGTTAGGGTTAGGGATAGGGTTTGGTTTAGGGTTAGGTTTAGATTTAGTGTTAGGGTTAGTGTTAGTGTTATTTTTAGGATCAGGGTCAGGGTTAGGGTTAGGGTTAGGGTTAGTGTTAAGGTTCGGGTTAGGGTTAGGGTTAGGGTTAGGGTTTGGGTTAGGGTTACGGTTACGGTTATTGTTAGGGTTAGGATAAGGGATAGGTTTAGGGTTAGTGTTAGGCTTCTATTAGGGTTAGGGTTAGAGTAGGTTTAGGGTTAGGTTAGGGTTAGGGTTAGGGTTAGGCTTAAGTTTAGTGTTAGGTTTAGGGTTAGAGTTACTTTTATGGTTAGGGTTAGGATTGTAGTTAGCATTATGTTTAGGGTTATTATCAGGGTTAGGGTTTGGGTTAGACATAGGGTTAGGTTTAGGGTTAGCGTAAGGTTTTTGTTAGGGTTAGTGTTACGGTTACGTTTAGGGTTCTGTTAGGGTTAGATTTAAAGTTAGGGTTAGGGTTAGGGTTTGGGTTAGGTTTGGGTTATGTTCAGGGTTAGGGTTCGGTTAGGGTTACCTTTAGGGTTAGGGTTAGGGTTAGTTTTAGGGTTAGGTTTAGGGTTAGTGTTAGGGGTTAGCGTTAGGGTTAGGGTTAGGGTTAGGGTTAGGGTTAGGGTTAGGGTTCGGTTAGGGTTAGGGTTAGGGTTAGGTTTAGGGTTAGGTTTAGGGTTAGGGTTAGGGTAGGGGTTAGCGTTATGGTTAGGGTTAGGGTTAGGGTTAGGTTTAGCATTAGGGTTAGGTGTAGGGTTAGGGTTCTGTTAGGGTTGTGGTTAGGGTTAGGTTTAGGGTTCTGTTAGGCTTAGGGTTAGGGTTAGGGTTAGGGTTAGGGTTAAGGTTAGCGTTAGGGTTAGGGTTAGGATTAACGTTAGGGTTAGGGTTAGAGTTAGGTTAGGGTTAAGTTTAGGTTTAGAGTGAGGTTAGGGTTAGGGTTAGGGTTAGGTTTAGGGTTAGGGTTAGAGTTAGGGTTAGGGTTATTGTTATGTTTAGGATTAGGGTTATGGTTAGGCTTAGGGTTAGGATAAGGGTTAGGGTTCGGGTTAGGTTTAGGGTTAGGTTTAGTGTTAGGGTTAGGCTTATGGTTAGGTTTAGTGTTAGGGTTACGGTTAGGGTTAGGGCTAGGGTTAGGCTTCGGTTTAGACTAGGGAGAGGGTTAGGGTTAGGGTTCTGTTAGTGTTAGGGTTAGGGTTAGGGTTAGGGTTAGGGTTAGGGTTAGGGGAGAGTTCTGTTAGTGTTACGGTTAGGGTTAGGGTTAGGGTTAGGGTTAAGGTTCTATTAGGGTTAGGGTTAGGGTTATTGTTAGGGTAAGGGGTAGGGTAGGATTGGGTTTAGGGTTAGGACTCTGTTAATTTTAGGGTTAGGGTTAGGGTTACTGTTACGGTTAGGGTTAGTGTTAGGTTAGGGTTAGGGTTAGGGTTAGGGTTAGGGTTAGGGTTAGGGTTACGGTTACTGTTAGGGTTAGGGTTATGGTTAGGGTTATGTATAGGGTTAGGGTTAGGGCTAGGGTTAGGCTTCGGTTTAGACTAGGGTTAGGGTTAGCGTTAGGATTAGGGTTCGTTTAGGTTTAGGGTTAGGGTTAGGGTTAGGGTTAGGGTTCTGTTAGGGTTAGGGTTAGGGTTAGGGTTAGGTTTAGTGTTAGGGTTAGGATTAGGGTTAGGGTTAGGGTTAGGTTTAGGTTTAGGGTTAGGATTAGGGTTAGGGTTAGGGTTAGGGTTAGGGTTAGGGTTCTGTTAGGGTTAGGGTTAGGGTTAGGGTTAGGGTTTGGTTTATTGTTAGGGTTAGTATTACTGTTAGGGTTAGGGTTAGGGTTAGGTTTATGGTTAAAGTTAGGTTTCTGTTAGAGGTAGGGGTAGGGTTATGGTTTGGGTTTGGGTAGGTTTAGGGTTAGGGTTAGGGTTAAGGTTCTATTAGGGTTAGGGTTAGGGTTATTGTTAGGGTAAGGGGTAGGGTAGGTTTGGGTTTAGGGTTAGGACTCTGTTAGTTTTAGGGTTAGGGTTAGGGTTACTGTTACGGTTAGGGTTCGTGTTAGGTTAGGGTTAGGGTTAGGGTTAGGGTTATGGTTACGGTTAGGGTTAGGGTTAGGGTTAGGGTTAGGGTAAGGGTTAGGGTTAAGGTTCTATTAGGGTTAGGGTTAGGGTTATTGTTAGGGTAAGGGGTAGGGTAGGTTTGGGTTTAGGGTTAGGACTCTGTTAGTTTTAGGGTTAGGGTTAGGGTTACTGTTACGGTTAGGGTTAGTGTTAGGTTAGGGTTAGGGTTAGGGTTAGGGTTAGGGTTACGGTTACTGTTAGGGTTAGGGTTAGTAAAAGTGTTAAGGTTACTGTTAGGGTTAGGGTTCTGTTAGGGTTAGGGTTAGGGTTAGGGTTAGGGCTAGGGTTAGGATTCAGTTTAGACTAGGGTTAGGGTTAGCGTTAGGGTTCTTTTAGGGTTAGGTGTAGGGTTAGGGTTAGGGTTAGGGTTCGGTTAGGGTTAGGGTTAGGTTTAGTGTTAGGGTTAGGATTAGGGTTAGGGTTAAGGTTAGGGTTACGGTTAGGGTTAGGGCTAGGTTAAGGGTTAGGTTTAGACTAGGGTTAGGGTTAGTGTTAGCGTTAGGTTTCTGTTAGGGTTAGGGTTAGCGTGACCGTTAGGTTTAGGGTTAGGGCTAAGGTTCTGTTAGTGTTAGTGTTAGGGTTAGGGTTAGGGTTAGGTTTAGGGTTTGGGTTAGGGTTACGGTTACGGTTATTGTTAGGGTTAGGATACGGGATAGGTTTAGGGTTAGTGTTAGGCTTCTGTTAGGGTTAGGGTTAGAGTAGGTTAGGGTTAGGTTAGGGTTAGGGTTAGGGTTAGGCTTAAGTTTAGTGTTAGGTTTAGGGTTAGATTTACTTTTATGGTTAGGGTTAGGATTATAGTTAGCATTATGGTTAGGGTTTTTGTCAGGGTTAGAGTAAGGTTTAGGGTTACGGTTACGGTTAGGGTTAGGGTTTGGGCTCTGTTAGGGTTAGGGTTTCAGTTAGGGTTAGGAATAGGTTTACGGTTAGGGTTAGGGTTAGGGTAGGTTTAGGGTTAGGTTTAGGGTTAGGGATAGGGTTAGGATTAGGGTTAGATTTAGATTTAGGTTAGTGTTAGGGTTAGGGTTAGGGTTAGGGTTAGGGTTAGGGTTCTGTTAGGGTTAGACATAGGGTTTGGTTTAGGGTTAGCGTGAGGTTTGCGTTAGGGTTAGTGTTAGGGTTATGTTTAGGGTTCTGTTAGGGTTATATTTAAGGTTAGGGTTAGGGTTAGGGTTTGGTTTATTGTTAGGGTTAGTGTTACGGTTAGGGTTAGGGTTAGGGTTAGGTTTAGGGTTAAAGTTAGGCTTCTGTTAGAGTTAGGGGTAGGGTTATGGTTTGGGTTAGGGTAGGTTTAGGGTTAGGGTTAGGGTTAAGGTTCTATTAGGGTTAGGGTTAGGGTTATTGTTAGGGTAAGGGGTAGGGTAGGTTTGGGTTTAGGGTTAGGACTCTGTTAGTTTTAGGGTTAGGGTTAGGGTTACTGTTACGGTTAGGGTTCGTGTTAGGTTAGGGTTAGGGTTAGGGTTAGGGTTACGGTTAGGGTTAGGGTTGGGGTTAGGGTAAGGGTTAGGTTTAGGGTTAGGGTTTGCTTTAGACTAGGGTTAGTGTTAGGGTTAGAGTTAGGTTAGGGTTAGGGTTAGGGTTATGGTTATGGTTAGGGTTTGGATTAGGGTTTGGGTAAGGGGTAGGGTTAGGGTTAGGGTTAGGTTTATGGTTAGGTTTAGGGTTCTGTTAGGGTTAGTGTTAGGGTTCGGGAAAGGTGTAGGTTAGGTTTGGGGTTAGGCTTAGGGTTAGGGTTCTGGTTATGGTTAGGGGTAGGGTTAGGTTTAAGGTATGGGTAACTAACTCTAACCCTAACCCTAACCCTAACCCTAATCCTAACCCTAACCCTAAGTTAGGGTTACGGTTAAGGTTAGGTTTAGGGTTAGGGTTAGGGATAGGCTTAGATTTAGGGCTACGGTTAGGGTTAGGGTTAGGATTCTGTTAGGGTTAGGGTTAGGTTTAGAATAGGGTTAGGTTTAGGGTTCTGTTAGGAGTAGGGGTACGGTTAGGGTTAGGGTTAGGGTTAGTGTTCGGGTTTGGGTTTGGGTTATGGTTAGGGTTAGGGTTAGGGTTAGGGTTATGGTTAGGGTTAGGGTTAGGGTTAGGGTTAGGGTTAGGGTTAGGGTTAGGGTTAGGGTTAGGGTGAGGGCTAGGGTTAGGCATCGGTTTAGACTAGTGTTCGGGTTAGGTTTAGGGTTAGTGTTCTGTTAGGGTTAGGGTTACGGTTAGACTTATTGTTAGGTTTAGTGTTTGGGTTAGTATTAGCGTTAGGTTTAGGGTTAGGGTTAGGTTTCCGGTTACGGTTACGGTTACGGTTACGGTTAGGTTTAGGGTTAGGTTTAGGGTTAAGGTTAGGGTTAGGTATAGCGTTAGGGTTAGGGTTAGGGATAGGGTTAAGGTTAGCGTTAGGGTTAGGGTTAGGATTAGGGTTAGGTTTAGGGTTAGGGTTAGAGTTAGGTTAAGGTTAATGTTAGGGTTATAGTTAGGTTAGGGTTAGGGTTAGGGTTAGGGTTAGGGTTAGGGTTCTATTAGGGTTACGGTTAGGGTTATGTTTAGGATTAGGGTTATGGTTAGGGTTAGGGTTAGGTTTCTGTTTTGGTTAGGGTTAGAGTTGGTTAGGGTTAGGGTTAGGGTTAGGGTTAGGGTTACGGTTACGTTTAGGGTTAGGGATAGGTTTAGGATTAGGTTTTGGATTAGTATTAGGGTTATGGTTAAGGTTAGGTTTCGGGTGAGGTTTTGCGTTAGGGTTAGGGTTATGGTTAGGGTTAGTTTTAGAGTTAGGGTTACGGTTAGTTTTAGGGTTGGGTTATGTTCAGTATTAGGTTAAGGTTAGGGTTAGGGCTAGGATTAGGGTTAGTGTTAGGTTTCATTTATGTTTAGGTTAGGGTTAGGGTTAGGGTTAGGGTTAGGGTTATGGTTAGGGTTAGGGTTAGGGTTAGGGTTACGGTTACGGTTAGGGTTAGAATTAGGTTAGGGTTAGGGTTAGGGTTACGGTTAGGGTTATGTTTAGGATTAGGGTTAGATTTTGGGTTAGGGTTAGGGTTAGGGTTAGGTTTAGGATTAAGTTTAGTGTTAACGTTAGGGTTAGTGTTAGTTTTAGGTTTAGGTCAGGTTTAGAGATAGGGTTAGGATTCGGTTTCTGTTAGGGTTAGACTTAGGGTTAGGGTTAGGGTTAGGTTTAGGGTAAAGGTTAGGGTTCTGTTAGGGTTAAGGTTAGGGTTAGGGTTAGGGTAAGGTGTAGGGTAGGTTTAAGTTTAGGGTTATGGCTAGGGTTATGGTTAGGGTTAGGGTTAGGGTTAGGGTTAGGGTTAGGGTTAGGTCTAGGTTAAGGGTTAGGTTTAGACTAGGGTTAGGGTTAGGGTTAGCGTTAGGGTTCTGTTAGGTTTAGGGTTAGGGTTAGGGTTACGGTTAGGTTTAGGGTTAGGGCTAGGGTTCTTTTAGTGTTAGGGTTAGGGTTAGGGTTTGGTTTAGGGTTAGGTTTAGATTTAGTGTTAGGATTAGCGTTAGGGTTAGGGTTAGGTTTAAGGTTAGGGTTAGGGTTATGGTTAGGGTTAGGGTTACGGTTACGGTTAGGGCTAGGTTAAGGGTTAGGTTTAGACTAGGGTTAGGGTTAGTGTTAGCGTTAGGGTTCTGTTAGGGTTAAGGTTAGGGTTAGGGTTACGGTTAGGTTTAGGGTTAGGGCTAAGGTTCGGTTAGTGTTAGGGTTAGGGATAGGGTTTGGTTTAGGGTTAGGTTTAGATTTAGTGTTAGGGTTAGTGTTAGGGTTATTTTTAGGGTCAGGGTTAGGGTTAGGGTTAGGGTTAGTGTTAAGGTTCGGGTTAGGGTTAGGGTTAGGGTTTGGGTTAGGGTTACGGTTACGGTTATTGTTAGGGTTAGGATAAGGGATAGGTTTAGGGTTAGTGTTAGGCTTCTATTAGGGTTAGGGTTAGAGTAGGTTTATGGTTAGGTTAGGGTTAGGGTTAGGGTTAGGGTTAGGCTTAAGTTTAGTGTTAGGTTTAGGGTTAGAGTTACTTTTATGGTTAGGGTTAGGATTGTAGTTAGCATTATGTTTAGGGTTATTATCAGGGTTAGGGTTTGGGTTAGACATAGGGTTAGGTTTAGGGTTAGCGTAAGGTTTTTGTTAGGGTTAGTGTTACGGTTACGTTTAGGGTTCTGTTAGGGTTAGATTTAAAGTTAGGGTTAGGGTTAGGGTTTGGGTTAGGTTTGGGTTATGTTCAGGGTTAGGGTTCGGTTAGGGTTACCTTTAGGGTTAGGGTTAGGGTTAGTTTTAGGGTTAGGTTTAGGGTTAGTGTTAGGGGTTAGCGTTAGGGTTAGGGTTAGGGTTAGGGTTAGGGTTAGGGTTAGGGTTAGTGTTCTGTTAGGGTTAGACATAGGGTTAGGTTTAGGGTTAGCGTGAGGTTTGCGTTAGGGTTAGTGTTAGGGTTATGTTTAGGGTTCTGTTAGGGTTATATTTAAGGTTAGGGTTAGGGTTAGGGTTCGGGTTAGGTTTGGGTTATGTTCAGGGTTAGGGTTCGGTTAGGGTTAGGGTTAGGGTTAGGTTTAGGGTTAGGTTTAGGGTTAGGGTTAGGGTAGGGGTTAGCGTTATGGTTAGGGTTAGGGTTAGGGTTAGGTTTAGCATTAGGGTTAGGTGTAGGGTTAGGGTTCTGTTAGGGTTGTGGTTAGGGTTAGGTTTAGGGTTCTGTTAGGCTTAGGGTTAGGGTTAGGGTTAGGGTTAGGGTTAAGGTTAGCATTAGGGTTAGGGTTAGGATTAACGTTAGGGTTAGGGTTCGAGTTAGGTTAGGGTTAAGTTTAGGTTTAGAGTGAGGTTAGGGTTAGGGTTAGGGTTAGGTTTAGGGTTAGGGTTAGAGTTAGGGTTAGGGTTATTGTTATGTTTAGGATTAGGGTTATGGTTAGGCTTAGGGTTAGGATAAGGGTTAGGGTTCGGGTTAGGTTTAGGGTTAGGTTTAGTGTTAGGGTTAGGCTTATGGTTAGGTTTAGTGTTAGGGTTACGGTTAGGGTTAGGGCTAGGGTTAGGCTTCGGTTTAGACTAGGGAGAGGGTTAGGGTTAGGGTTAGGGTTCTGTTAGTGTTAGGGTTAGGGTTAGGGTTAGGGTTAGGGTTAGGGTTAGGGTTAGGGGAGAGTTCTGTTAGTGTTACGGTTAGGGTTAGGGTTAGGGTTACGGTTAGGGTTAAGGTTCTATTAGGGTTAGGGTTAGGGTTATTGTTAGGGTAAGGGGTAGGGTAGGATTGGGTTTAGGGTTAGGACTCTGTTAATTTTAGGGTTAGGGTTAGGGTTACTGTTACGGTTAGGGTTAGTGTTAGGTTAGGGTTAGGGTTAGGGTTAGTAAAAGGGTTAGGGTTACTGTTAGGGTTAGGGTTATGGTTAGGGTTATGTATAGGGTTAGGGTTAGGGTTAGGGTTAGGGCTAGGGTTAGGCTTCGGTTTAGACTAGGGTTAGGGTTAGCGTTAGGGTTAGGGTTCGTTTAGGTTTAGGGTTAGGGGTAGGGTTAGGGTTAGGGTTCTGTTAGGGTTAGGGTTAGGGTTAGGGTTAGGTTTAGTGTTAGGGTTAGGATTAGGGTTAGGGTTAGGGTTAGGTTTAGGGTTAGGGTTAGGATTAGGGTTAGGGTTAGGGTTAGGGTTAGGGTTAGGGTTAGGGTTCTGTTAGGGTTAGGGTTAGGGTTAGGGTTTGGTTTATTGTTAGGGTTAGTATTACTGTTAGGGTTAGGGTTAGGGTTAGGTTTATGGTTAAAGTTAGGTTTCTGTTAGAGTTAGGGGTAGGGTTATGGTTTGGGTTTGGGTAGGTTTAGGGTTAGGGTTGGGGTTAAGGTTCTATTAGGGTTAGGGTTAAGGGTTATTGTTAGGGTAAGGGGTAGGGTAGGTTTGGGTTTAGGGTTAGGACTCTGTTAGTTTTAGGGTTAGGGTTAGGGTTACTGTTACGGTTAGGGTTCGTGTTAGGTTAGGGTTAGGGTTAGGGTTAGGGTTATGGTTACGGTTAGGGTTAGGGTTAGGGTTAGGGTTAGGGTAAGGGTTAGGGTTAAGGTTGTATTAGGGTTAGGGTTAGGGTTATTGTTAGCGTAAGGGGTAGGGTAGGTTTGGGTTTAGGGTTAGGACTCTGTTAGTTTTAGGGTTAGGGTTAGGGTTACTGTTACGGTTAGGGTTAGTGTTAGGTTAGGGTTAGGGTTAGGGTTAGGGTTAGGGTTAGGGTTACGGTTACTGTTAGGGTTAGGGTTAGTAAAAGTGTTAAGGTTACTGTTAGGGTTAGGGTTATGTGTAGGGTTAGGGTTAGGGTTAGGGTTAGGGCTAGGGTTAGGATTCAGTTTAGACTAGGGTTAGGGTTAGCGTTAGGGTTCTTTTAGGGTTAGGTGTAGGGTTAGGGTTAGGGTTCGGTTAGGGTTAGGGTTAGGTTTAGTGTTAGGGTTAGGATTAGGGTTAGGGTTAAGGTTAGGGTTACGGTTAGGGTTAGGGCTAGGTTAAGGGTTAGGTTTAGACTAGGGTTAGGGTTAGTGTTAGCGTTAGGTTTCTGTTAGGGTTAGGGTTAGCGTGACCGTTAGGTTTAGGGTTAGGGCTAAGGTTCTGTTAGTGTTAGTGTTAGGGTTAGGGTTAGGGTTCGGTTAGGGTTTGGGTTAGGGTCAGGGTTAGGTTTAGGGTTAGGTTTAGGGTTAGGGTTAGGGTAGGGGTTAGCGTTATGGTTAGGGTTAGGGTTAGGGTTAGGTTTAGCATTAGGGTTAGGTGTAGGGTTAGGGTTCTGTTAGGGTTGTGGTTAGGGTTAGGTTTAGGGTTCTGTTAGGCTTAGGGTTAGGGTTAGGGTTAGGGTTAGGGTTAAGGTTAGCGTTAGGGTTAGGGTTAGGATTAACGTTAGGGTTAGGGTTAGAGTTAGGTTAGGGTTAAGTTTAGGTTTAGAGTGAGGTTAGGGTTAGGGTTAGGGTTAGGTTTAGGGTTAGGGTTAGAGTTAGGGTTAGGGTTATTGTTATGTTTAGGATTAGGGTTATGGTTAGGCTTAGGGTTAGGATAAGGGTTAGGGTTCGGGTTAGGTTTAGGGTTAGGTTTAGTGTTAGGGTTAGGCTTATGGTTAGGTTTAGTGTTAGGGTTACGGTTAGGGTTAGGGCTAGGGTTAGGCTTCGGTTTAGACTAGGGAGAGGGTTAGGGTTAGGGTTAGGGTTAGGGTTAGGGTTAGGGTTAGGGTTCTGTTAGGGTTAGACATAGGGTTAGGTTTAGGGTTAGCGTGAGGTTTGCGTTAGGGTTAGTGTTAGGGTTATGTTTAGGGTTCTGTTAGGGTTATATTTAAGGTTAGGGTTAGGGTTAGGGTTCGGGTTAGGTTTGGGTTATGTTCAGGGTTAGGGTTCGGTTAGGGTTAAGGTTAGGGTTAGGGTTAGGGTTAGGGTTAAGGTTCTATTAGGGTTAGGGTTAGGGTTATTGTTAGGGTAAGGGGTAGGGTAGGTTTGGGTTTAGGGTTAGGACTCTTTTAGCTTTAGGGTTAGGGTTAGGGTTACTGTTACGGTAAGGGTTGGTGTTAGGTTAGGGTTAGGGTTAGGGTTAGGGTTAGTAAAAGGGTTAGGGTTACTGTTAGGGTTAGGGTTATGGTTAGGGTTATGTATAGGGTTAAGGTTAGGGTTAGGGCTAGGGTTAGGCTTCGGTTTAGACTAGGGTTAGGGTTAGCGTTAGGGTTAGGGTTCTTTTAGGTTTAGGGTTAGGGTTAGGGTTAGGGTTCTGTTAGGGTTAGGGTTAGGGTTAGGGTTAGGTTTAGTGTTAGGGTTAGGATTAGGGTTAGGGTTAGGGTTAGGGTTAGGGTTAGGGTTTGGTTTATTGTTAGGGTTAGTGTTACGGTTAGGGTTAGGGTTAGGGTTAGGTTTAGGGTTAAAGTTAGGCTTCTGTTAGAGTTAGGGGTAGGGTTATGGTTTGGGTTAGGGTAGGTTTAGGGTTAGGGTTAGGGTTAAGGTTCTATTAGGGTTAGGGTTAGGGTTATTGTTAGGGTAAGGGGTAGGGTAGGTTTGGGTTTAGGGTTAGGACTCTGTTAGTTTTAGGGTTAGGGTTAGGGTTACTGTTACGGTTAGGGTTCGTGTTAGGTTAGGGTTAGGGTTAGGGTTACGGTTAGGGTTAGGGTTGGGGTTAGGGTAAGGGTTAGGTTTAGGGTTAGGGTTTGCTTTAGACTAGGGTTAGTGTTAGGGTTAGAGTTAGGTTAGGGTTAGGGTTAGGGTTATGGTTATGGTTAGGGTTTGGGTTAGGGTTTGGGTAAGGGGTAGGGTTAGGGTTAGGGTTAGGTTTATGGTTGGGTTTAGGGTTCTGTTAGGGTTAGTGTTAGGGTTCGGGAAAGGTGTAGGTTAGGTTTGGGGTTAGGCTTAGGGTTAGGGTTCTGGTTATGGTTAGGGGTAGGGTTAGGTTTAAGGTATGGGTAACTAACTCTAACCCTAACCCTAACCCTAACCCTAATCCTAACCCTAACCCTAAGTTAGGGTTACGGTTAAGGTTAGGTTTAGGGTTAGGGTTAGGGATAGGCTTAGATTTAGGGCTACGGTTAGGGTTAGGGTTAGGATTCTGTTAGGGTTAGGGTTAGGTTTAGAATAGGGTTAGGTTTAGGGTTCTGTTAGGAGTAGGGGTACGGTTAGGGTTAGGGTTAGGGTTAGGGTTAGTGTTCGGGTTTGGGTTTGGGTTATGGTTAGGGTTAGGGTTAGGGTTAGGGTTATGGTTAGGGTTAGGGTTAGGGTTAGGGTTAGGGTTAGGGTTAGGGTGAGGGCTAGGGTTAGGCATCGGTTTAGACTAGTGTTCGGGTTAGGTTTAGGGTTAGTGTTCTGTTAGGGTTAGGGTTACGGTTAGACTTATTGTTAGGTTTAGTGTTTGGGTTAGTATTAGCGTTAGGTTTAGGGTTAGGGTTAGGTTTCCGGTTACGGTTACGGTTACGGTTACGGTTAGGTTTAGGGTTAGGTTTAGGGTTGGGGTTAGTATTAGCGTTAGGTTTAGGGTTAGGGTTAGGTTTCCGGTTACGGTTACGGTTACGGTTAGGTTTAGGGTTAGGTTTAGGGTTGGGGTTAGGGTTAGGTATAGCGTTAGGGTTAGGGTTAGGGATAGGGTTAGGGTTAGGGTTAGGGTTAGGGTTCTGTTAGGGTTAGGGTTAGGGTTAGGGTTTGGTTTATTGTTAGGGTTAGTATTACTGTTAGGGTTAGGGTTAGGGTTAGGTTTATGGTTAAAGTTAGGTTTCTGTTAGAGTTAGGGGTAGGGTTATGGTTTGGGTTTGGGTAGGTTTAGGGTTAGGGTTAGGGTTAAGGTTCTATTAGGGTTAGGGTTAGGGTTATTGTTAGGGTAAGGGGTAGGGTAGGTTTGGGTTTAGGGTTAGGACTCTGTTAGTTTTAGGGTTAGGGTTAGGGTTACTGTTACGGTTAGGGTTCGTGTTAGGTTAGGGTTAGGGTTAGGGTTAGGGTTATGGTTACGGTTAGGGTTAGGGTTAGGGTTAGGGTAAGGGTTAGGTTTAAGGTTGTATTAGGGTTAGGGTTAGGGTTATTGTTAGCGTAAGGGGTAGGGTAGGTTTGGGTTTAGGGTTAGGACTCTGTTAGTTTTAGGGTTAGGGTTAGGGTTACTTTTACGGTTAGGGTTAGTGTTAGGTTAGGGTTAGGGTTAGGGTTAGGGTTAGGGTTAGGGTTACGGTTACTGTTAGGGTTAGGGTTAGTAAAAGTGTTAAGGTTACTGTTAGGGTTAGGGTTATGTGTAGGGTTAGGGTTAGGGTTAGGGTTAGGGCTAGGTTTAGGATTCAGTTTAGACTAGGGTTAGGGTTAGCGTTAGGGTTCTTTTAGGGTTAGGTGTAGGGTTAGGGTTAGGGTTAGGGTTCGGTTAGGGTTAGGGTTAGGTTTAGTGTTAGGGTTAGGATTAGGGTTAGGGTTAAGGTTAGGGTTACGGTTAGGGTTAGGGCTAGGTTAAGGGTTAGGTTTAGACTAGGGTTAGGGTTAGTGTTAGCGTTAGGTTTCTGTTAGGGTTAGGGTTAGCGTGACCGTTAGGTTTAGGGTTAGGGCTAAGGTTCTGTTAGTGTTAGTGTTAGGGTTAGGGTTAGGGTTAGGTTTAGGGTTTGGGTTAGGGTTACGGTTACGGTTATTGTTAGGGTTAGGATACGGGATAGGTTTAGGGTTAGTGTTAGGCTTCTGTTAGGGTTAGGGTTAGAGTAGGTTAGGGTTAGGTTAGGGTTAGGGTTAGGGTTAGGCTTAAGTTTAGTGTTAGGTTTAGGGTTAGATTTACTTTTATGGTTAGGGTTAGGATTATAGTTAGCATTATGGTTAGGGTTATTGTCAGGGTTAGAGTTAGGGTTAGGGTTACGGTTACGGTTAGGGTTAGGGTTTGGGCTCTGTTAGGGTTAGGGTTTCAGTTAGGGTTAGGAATAGGTTTACGGTTAGGGTTAGGGTTAGGGTAGGTTTAGGGTTAGGTTTAGGGTTAGGGATAGGGTTAGGATTAGGGTTAGATTTAGATTTAGGTTAGTGTTAGGGTTAGGGTTAGGGTTAGGGTTAGGGTTAGGGTTCTGTTAGGGTTAGACATAGGGTTAGGTTTAGGGTTAGCGTGAGGTTTGCGTTAGGGTTAGTGTTAGGGTTATGTTTAGGGTTCTGTTAGGGTTATATTTAAGGTTAGGGTTAGGGTTCGGGTTAGGTTTGGGTTATGTTCAGGGTTAGGGTTCGGTTAGGGTTAGGGTTAGGGTTAAGGTTAGGGTTAGGGTTAGGGTTAGGGTTAAGGTTCTATTAGGGTTAGGGTTAGGGTTATTGTTAGGGTAAGGGGTAGGGTAGGTTTGGGTTTAGGGTTAGGACTCTTTTAGCTTTAGGGTTAGGGTTAGGGTTACTGTTACGGTAAGGGTTGGTGTTAGGTTAGGGTTAGGGTTAGGGTTAGGGTTAGTAAAAGGGTTAGGGTTACTGTTAGGGTTAGGGTTATGGTTAGGGTTATGTATAGGGTTAAGGTTAGGGTTAGGGCTAGGGTTAGGCTTCGGTTTAGACTAGGGTTAGGGTTAGCGTTAGGGTTAGGGTTCTTTTAGGTTTAGGGTTAGGGTTAGGGTTAGGGTTCTGTTAGGGTTAGGGTTAGGGTTAGGGTTAGGTTTAGTGTTAGGGTTAGGATTAGGGTTAGGGTTAGGGTTAGGGTTAGGGTTAGGGTTAGGGTTTGGTTTATTGTTAGGGTTAGTGTTACGGTTAGGGTTAGGGTTAGGGTTAGGTTTAGGGTTAAAGTTAGGCTTCTGTTAGAGTTAGGGGTAGGGTTATGGTTTGGGTTAGGGTAGGTTTAGGGTTAGGGTTAGGGTTAAGGTTCTATTAGGGTTAGGGTTAGGGTTATTGTTAGGGTAAGGGGTAGGGTAGGTTTGGGTTTAGGGTTAGGACTCTGTTAGTTTTAGGGTTAGGGTTAGGGTTACTGTTACGGTTAGGGTTCGTGTTAGGTTAGGGTTAGGGTTAGGGTTACGGTTAGGGTTAGGGTTGGGGTTAGGGTAAGGGTTAGGTTTAGGGTTAGGGTTTGCTTTAGACTAGGGTTAGTGTTAGGGTTAGAGTTAGGTTAGGGTTAGGGTTAGGGTTATGGTTATGGTTAGGGTTTGGGTTAGGGTTTGGGTAAGGGGTAGGGTTAGGGTTAGGGTTAGGTTTATGGTTAGGTTTAGGGTTCTGTTAGGGTTAGTGTTAGGGTTCGGGAAAGGTGTAGGTTAGGTTTGGGGTTAGGCTTAGGGTTAGGGTTCTGGTTATGGTTAGGGGTAGGGTTAGGTTTAAGGTATGGGTAACTAACTCTAACCCTAACCCTAACCCTAACCCTAACCCTAACCCTAATCCTAACCCTAACCCTAAGTTAGGGTTACGGTTAAGGTTAGGTTTAGGGTTAGGGTTAGGGATAGGCTTAGATTTAGGGCTACGGTTAGGGTTAGGGTTAGGATTCTGTTAGGGTTAGGGTTAGGTTTAGAATAGGGTTAGGTTTAGGGTTCTGTTAGGAGTAGGGGTACGGTTAGGGTTAGGGTTAGGGTTAGGGTTAGTGTTCGGGTTTGGGTTTGGGTTATGGTTAGGGTTAGGGTTAGGGTTAGGGTTATGGTTAGGGTTAGGGTTAGGGTTAGGGTTAGGGTTAGGGTTAGGGTTAGGGTGAGGGCTAGGGTTAGGCATCGGTTTAGACTAGTGTTCGGGTTAGGTTTAGGGTTAGTGTTCTGTTAGGGTTAGGGTTACGGTTAGACTTATTGTTAGGTTTAGTGTTTGGGTTAGTATTAGCGTTAGGTTTAGGGTTAGGGTTAGGTTTCCGGTTACGGTTACGGTTACGGTTACGGTTAGGTTTAGGGTTAGGTTTAGGGTTGGGGTTAGGGTTAGGTATAGCGTTAGGGTTAGGGTTAGGGATAGGGTTAAGGTTAGCGTTAGGGTTAGGGTTAGGATTAGGGTTAGGTTTAGGGTTAGGGTTAGAGTTAGGTTAAGGTTAATGTTAGGGTTATAGTTAGGTTAGGGTTAGGGTTAGGGTTAGGGTTAGGGTTAGGGTTAGGGTTAGGGTTCTGTTAGGGTTACGGTTAGGGTTATGTTTAGGATTAGGGTTATGGTTAGGGTTAGGGTTAGGTTTCTGTTTTGGTTAGGGTTAGAGTTGGTTAGGGTTAGGGTTAGGGTTAGGGTTAGGGTTACGGTTACGTTTAGGGTTAGGGATAGGTTTAGGATTAGGTTTTGGATTAGTATTAGGGTTATGGTTAAGGTTAGGTTTCGGGTGAGGTTTTGCGTTAGGGTTAGGGTTATGGTTAGGGTTAGTTTTAGAGTTAGGGTTACGGTTAGTTTTAGGGTTGGGTTATGTTCAGTATTAGGTTAAGGTTAGGGTTAGGGCTAGGATTAGGGTTAGTGTTAGGTTTCATTTATGTTTAGGTTAGGGTTAGGGTTAGGGTTAGGGTTAGGGTTAGGGTTAGGTTTAGGGTTAGGGTTAGTGTTAGGTTTAGGGTTAGGTTTATGGTTAGGGTTAGGGTTAGGGTTAGGGTTACGGTTACGGTTACGGTTACGGTTACGGTTACGGTTATGTTTATGATTAGGTTTAGGGTTAGTGTTAGGCTTCTGTTAGGGTTAGGGTTAGAGTAGGTTAGGGTTAGGTTAGGGTTAGGGTTAGGGTTAGGCTTAAGTTTAGTGTTAGGTTTAGGGTTAGAGTTACTTTTATGGTTAGGGTTAGGATTATAGTTAGCATTATGGTTAGGGTTATTGTCAGGGTTAGAGTTAGGGTTAGGGTTACGGTTACGGTTAGGGTTAGGGTTTGGGCTCTGTTAGGGTTAGGGTTTCGGTTAGGGTTAGGAATAGGTTTACGGTTAGGGTTAGGGTTAGGGTAGGTTTAGGGTTAGGTTTAGGGTTAGGGATAGGGTTAGGATTAGGGTTAGATTTAGATTTAGGTTAGTGTTAGGGTTAGGGTTAGGGTTAGGGTTAGGGTTAGGGTTAGGGTTAGTGTTCTGTTAGGGTTAGACATAGGGTTAGGTTTAGGGTTAGCGTGAGGTTTGCGTTAGGGTTAGTGTTAGGGTTATGTTTAGGGTTCTGTTAGGGTTATATTTAAGGTTAGGGTTAGGGTTAGGGTTTTGTTAGGTTTATGTTTAGGGTTAGGGTTAGGGTTAGGGGTAGGATTAGTTTTAGGGTTTGGGTTAGGGATAGGGTTAGGCTTAGGCTTAGGGTTAAGTTTAGTGTTAACGTTAGGGTTAGTGTTAGTGTTAAGGTTTAGGTTAGGTTTGGAGTTAGGGTTAGGTTTAGGTTTCTGTTAGGCTTAGACTTAGGGCTACGGTTAGGTTTAGGGTTAGGGTTAGGGTAAAGATTAGGGTTCTGTTAGGGTAAAGGTTAGGGTTAGGTTTAGGGTAAGGTGTAGGGTAGGTTTAAGTTTAGGGTTAGGGTTACGGTTAGGGTTAGGTTTAGGGTTACGTTAAGGGTTAGAATTAGGATTAGGGTTAACATTAGGGTTATTGTTAGTGTTAGGTTTATGTTAGGTTTATAGTTAGGGTTAGGTTTAGATTTCTGTTAGGGTTAGACTTAGGGTTAGGGTTAGAGTTAGGGTTAGGGTTAGGATTAGAGTTAGTTTTAGGGTCAGGGCTAGGGTTAGGTTTAGGGTTAGGGTTTGGGTTAGGGTTAGGTTTAGGGTTAGGTTAGGGTTAGGGTTAGGGTTAGGGTTAGGGTTAGAGTTATGTTTAAGGTTAGGTTTAGGGTTAGGGTTAGCGATAGGCTTAGATTTAGGTCTACGGTTAGGGTTAGGGTTTGGATTCAGTTAGGATTAGGGTTAGGGTTAGGTTTAGAATCGGCTTAGGTTTAGGGTTAGGCTTAGGGTTAGGGTTAGGGTTAAGGTTAGGGTTAGGGTTAGTGTTAGGGTTAGGGTTAGGTTAGGGTTATGGTTATGGTTAGGGTTAGGGTTAGGTTTAGGGTTAGGTTTAGAATTGGTTTAGGGTTAGAGTTAGGTTTAGGGTCAGGGCTAGTGTTAGGTTTAGGGTTAGGGTTAGGGTTAGGGTTAGGGTTAGGGTTAGGGTTAGGGTTAGGGTTACGGTTAGGGTTAGGGTTAGGGTTAGGGTTAGGGTTAGGGTTAGGGTTAGGTTTAGGGTTACGGTTAGCGTTAGGGTTAGGGTTAGGGATAGGCTTAGATTTAGGGTTACGGTTATGGTTAGGGATAGGGTTCTGTTAGGGTTATGGTTAAGGTTAGGTTTATGGTTAGGGTTAGGGTTAAGGTTAGTGTTAGCGTTAGGGTTAGGATTAGGGTTAGGGTTATGGTTAGGGTTAGAGTTAAGTTAGGGTTAAGGTTAGGGTTAGAGTTAGGTTAGGGTTAGGTTTAGGGTTAGGGTTAGGATTAGGTTTACGGTTACGGTTACGGTTAGAGTTATATTTAGGATTAGGGTTAGGGTTAGGGTTAGACTTAGGGTTAGTGTTAGGTTTCGGTTTAGGGTAAAAGTTAGAGTTCTGTTAGGGTTAACGTTAGGGTTAGGGTTAGGTTAAGGTGTAGGGTAGGTTTAAGTTTAGGGTTAGAGTTAGGTTTAGAGTTATGTTAAGGGTTAGAATTAGGATTAGGGTTAACGTTAGGGTTATTGTTAGTGTCAGGTTTAGGTTAGGTTTAGAGTTAGGGTTAGGTTTAGGTTTCTGTTAGGGTTAGACTTAGGGTTAGGGTTAGAATTAGGGTTAGGGTTAGGGTTAGAGTTAGGTTTAGGGTCAGGGCTAGGGTTAGGGTTAGGGTTAGGGTTAGGATTAGGGTTAGAGTTAGGTTTAGGGTTAGGTTAGGGTTAGGGTTAAGGTTAGGGTTAGGGTTAGGGTTAAGGTTAGGTTTAGGGTTCGGGTTAGGGACAGGCTTAGATTTAGGGCTACGGTTAGGGTTAGTTTTAGGGTTAGTTTTAGAATAGGGTTAGGTTTAGGGTTAGGGTTCGGGTTCTGTTAGGTTTATGATTAGGGTTAGGGTTAGGGTTAGTGTTAGGGTTAGGGTTAGGGTTAGGGTTAGGGTTAGGGTTACGTTTAGGGTTAGGGTTAGAGTTAGGTTAGGGTTAGGGTTAGGGTTAGGGTTATGGTTATGGTTAGGGTTAGGGTTAGGGATAGGCTTAGATTTAGGGTTACGGTTAGGGTTAGGGTTAGGGTTCTGTTAGGGCTATGGTTAGGGTTAGGATTACGGTTAGGGTTATGGTTATGGTTAGGGCTCTGTTAGGGTTAGTGTTATGTTTAGAGTTAGGGTTGGTTTAGGGTTAGGGTTAGGGTTAGGGTTAGAGTTAGTTTAGGGTTAAGGTTAGGGTTAGAGTTAGGTTAGGGTTAGGGTTAGTGTTAGGGTTAGGTTTAGGGTTAGAATTAGTTTATGGTTAGGGTTAGGGTTAGGGTTAGGGTTAGGGTTAGGGTTAGGGTTACGGTTAGGGTTAGGGTTAGGGTTAGGGTTAGGGTTAGGGTTAGGGTTATGTTAAGGGTTAGAATTAGGATTAGGGTTAACGTTAGGGTTATTGTTAGTGTTAGGTTTACGTTAGGTATAGAGTTTGGGTTAGGTTTAGATTTCTGTTAGGGTTAGACTTAGGGTTAAGGTTAGAGTTAGGGTTAGGTTTAGAGTTAGGTTTAGGGTCAGGGCTAGGGTTAGGGTTAGGGTTAGGGTTAGGATTAGGGTTCTGTTAGGGTTAGGGTTAGGGTTTGGTTTAGGGTTAGGGTTAGGGTTAGGGTTAGGGTTAGGGTTAGGGTTAGGGTTAGGGTTAGGGTTAGGGTTAGGGTTAGGGTTAGGGTTAGGGCTAGGGCTAGGGTTAGGCTTCGCTTTAGACTAGGGTTAGGATTAGGGTTAGGGTTCTGTTAGGGTTAGGGTTAGGGTTAGGGTTAGGGTTAGGGTTAGGGGTAGGGTAAGGGTTAGGATTAGGGTTAGGGTTATTGCTGGGGTTAGGCATCGGTTTAGACTAGTGTTAGGGTTAGGGTTAAGGTTAGTGTTAGCGTTAGGGTTAGGATTAGGGTTAGGGTTATGGTTAGGGTTAGAATTAGGTTCGGGTTAAGGTTAGGGTTAGAGATATGTTAGGGTTAGGGTTAGGGTTAGGGTTAGGGTTAGGTTTACGGTTACGGTTACTGTTAGAGTTATGTTTAGGATTAGGGTTTGGGTTAGGGTTAGAGTTAGGTTTAGGGTCAGGGCTAGGGTTAGGGTTAGGGTTAGGGTTAGGATTAGGGTTAGGGTTAGGTTTAGGGTTCTGTTAGGGGTAGGGTTAGGGTTAGGGTTAGGGTTAGGTTTAGGGTTAGGTTTAGGTTTACGTTTAGGGTTAGGGTTAGAGTTGGGTTAGGGTTAGGGTTAGGGTTAGGGTTATGGTTAGGGTTAGGGTTAGGGTTCTGTTAGGGCTATGGTTAGGGTTAGGTTAATGGTTAGGATTATGGTTAGGGTTAGGGCTCTGTTAGAGTTAGTGTTATGTTTATAGTTAGGGTTGGTTTAGGGTTAGGGTTAGGGTTTGGGTTAGAGTTAGGTTAGGGTTAAGGTTAGGGTTAGAGTTAGGTTAGGGTTAGGGTTAGGGTTAGGGTGAGGTTTAGGGTTAGGGTGAGGGACAGTGTTAGGGTTAGTGTTAGTGTTAGGTTTAGGGTTAGAATTAGGTTATAGTTACGGTTAGGGTTAGGGTTAGGGTTAGGGTTAGGGTTAGAGTTAGGGTTAGGGTTAGGGTTAGGGTTAGGGTTAGGGTTAGGGTTAGGGTTAGGGTTAGGGTTAGGGTTACGGTTTGGTTTAGGGTTGGGTTATGTTCAGTATTAGGGTTAAGGTTAGGGTTAGGGCTAGGATTAGGGTTAGCGTTATGTTTCATTTAGGTTAGGGTTAGGGTTAGGATTAGGGTTAGAGTTAGGTTAGAGTTAAGGTTAGGTTTAGATTTAGGGTAGGGTTAGGCTTAGGGTTAGGCTTAGGGTTAGTGTTTGGGTTAGCGTTAGGTTTAGGGTTAGAATTTGGTTAGGGTTAGGATTAGGGTTACGTTTAGGGTTATGTTTAGGATTAGGGTTAGGATTAGGTTTAGGGTTTGGCTTAGGGTTAGGGTTAGGCTTAGGGTTAAGGTTAGTGTTCACGTTAGGTTTAGTGTTAGTGTTATGTTTAGGTTAGGTTTAGGGTAAAGGTTAGGGTTCTGTTAGGGTTAAGGTTAGGGTTAGGGTTAGGGTAATGTGTAGGGTAGGTTTAAGTTTAGGGTTAGGGTTAGGGTTATGGTTCGGGTTTGGGTTAGGGTTACGGTTACGGTTAGGGTTAGGGCTAGGTTAATGGTTAGGTTTAGATTAGGGTTAGGGTTAGTGTTAGTGTTTGGGTTCTGTTAGGTTTAGGGTTAGGGTTAAGCTTACGGTTAGGTTTAGGGTTAGGGCTAGGGTTCTGTTAGTGTTAGGGTTAAGGTTAGGGTTTGGTTTTGGGTTAGGTTTAGCTTTAGTGTTAGAGTTAGGGTTCGCTTTAAGGTTAGGGTTATGGTTAGGGTTAGGGTTACGTTTAGGGTTACGGTTAGGGTTAGGGCTAGGTTAAGGGTTAGATTTAGACTAGGGTTAGGGTTAGTGATAGCGTTAGGGTTCTGTTAGGGTTAGGGTTAGGGTTAGGGTTATGGGTACGTTTAGGTTTTGGGCTAAGGTTCTGTTAGCGTTAGGTTTAATGTTAGGGTCAGGGTTAGGGTTAGGGTTAGGGTTAGGGTTAAGGTTAGGGTTAGGGTTAGGGTTAGGCTTCTGTTAGGGTTAGGGTTAGAGTAGGTTTAGGGTTAGGTTAGGGGTAGGGTTAGGCTTAAGTTTAGTGTTAGGTTTAGGGTTAGAGTTAGTTTTATGGTTAGGGTTAGGATTATAGTCAGCATTATGGTTAGGGTTATTGTCAGGGTTAGAGTTAGGGTTTGGTTTACGGTTTCGGTTAGGGTTAGGGTTAGGGCTCTGTTAGGGTTAGGATTTCGGTTAGGGTTAGGAATAGGTTTAGGGTTAGGGTTAGGGTTAGGGTTAGGGTAGGTTTAGGGTTAGGGTTAGGGTTAGGGATAGGGTTAGGATTAGGGTTAGATTTAGATTTAGGTTCGTGGTAGGGTTAGGGTTAGGGTTAGTGTTCTGTTAGGGTTAGACATAGGGTTAGGTTTAGGGTTAGCGTAAGGTTTGCGTTAGGGTTAGTGTTAGGGTTATGTTTAGGGTTCTGTTAGTGTTATATTTAAGGTTAGGGTTAGGGTTAGGGTTCGGGTTAGGTTTGGGTTATGTTCAGGGTTAGGGTTCAGTTAGGGTTAGGGTTAGGGTTAGGGTTAGGGTTAGGTTTAGGGTTAGGTTTAGGGTTAGGGTTAGGGGTTAGCGTTAGGGTTAGGGTTAGGGTTACGGTTAGGGTTTCAGTTAGGGTTAGGTTTAGGGTTAGGGTTATGTTCGGGTTAGGGTTTCGGTTAGGGTTAGGAATAGGTTTAGGGTTAGGGTTAGGGTTAGGTATTAGTGTTAGGGTTAGGATTAGGGTTAGGGTTAGGGTTAGGGCTAGGGTTAGGGTTAGGGTTAGGGTTTGGTTTATTGTTAGGCTTAGTGTTACGGTTAGGGTTATGGTTAGGGTTAGGTTTGGTGTTAAAGTTAGGCTTCATTAGAGTTAGGGGTAGGGTTATGGTTTGGGTTAGGGTAGGTTTAGGGTTAGGGTTAGGATTAGGGATAGGGTTAGGATTAGGGTTAGATTTAGAGTTAGGTTAGTGTTAGTGTTAGGTTTAGGGTTACGGTTAGCATAAGGTTTGCGTTAGGGTTAGTGTTAGGATTATGTTTACGGTTCTGTTATGGTTAGATTTAGGGTTCGGGTTAGGGTTACGGTTAGGATTAGGGTTAGGGTTTGGGTTAGGGTAGGTATTGTTTTAGGGTTAGGGTTAGGGTTAGGTTTAGGTTTAGGTGTAGGGTTCGGGTTAAGGCTGGGGTTAGGGTTAGGGTTAGGGTTTGATTTAGAGTTAGGTTAGGGTTATGCTTAGTGATAGGGTTCTTTTAGGTTTAGACTTAGGGATAGGGTTAGGATTAGCGTTAGAGTTAGGGTTAGGGTTCGGGCTAGGTTTAGGTTTGGGTTAGGGTTAGGGTTAGGGTTAAGGTTAGGTTTAGCGTTAGGGTTAGGTTCAGGGTTCTGTTAGGCTTAGACTTAGGGTTAGGGTTTGGGTTATGTTTAGGGGTAGGGTTAGTGTAATGTTAGGGTTAGACTTAGGGTTAGGGTTAGCGTAAGGTTTACGTTAGCTTTAGGGTTAGGGTTATGTTTAGGGGTCTGTTAGGGCAGACGTAGTGTTAGGGTTATTGTTAGGGTTCGTATTAGTGTTAATGTTAGAGTTAGGGTTAGGGTTCAGGTTACGGTTACGGTTAGGTTTAGGGTTAGAGTTAGATTTAGGGTCAGTGTTAGGCTTCTGTTAGGGTTAGGGTTAGGATTATGGTTAGGGTTAGGGTTAGGTTTAGGGTTAGTGTTAGGGTTGGGGTTAGGGCTAGGGTTAGGCTTCGGTTTAGACTAGGGTTAGGGTTAGCGTTAGGGTTAGGGTTCTTTTAGGGTTAGGGTTAGGGTTAGGTTTAGTGTTAGGGTTAGGGTTAGGGTTAGGGTTAGGGTTAGGGTTAGGGTTAGGGTTAGGGTTAGGGTTAGAGTATCGGTTCCGGTTCCGGTTACGGTTAGGGTTAGGATTAGGGTTAGGTTTAGGGTTGGCGTTAGTGTAAGGTATAGCAATAGGGTTAGGGTTAGTGTTAGGGCTCTGTTAGTGTTAGTGTTATGTTTAGTGTTAGGGTATATTTAGGGTTAGGTTTAGGGTTAGGCTTAACGTTAGGGTTAGGGTTAGTGTTAGGTTAGGGTTAAGTTTAGGGTTAGAGTTAGGTTAGGGTTAGTGTTAGGTTTAGGGTTAGGCTTAGAGTTAGGGTTAGGGTTAGGGTTAGTGTTAGGGTTATTGTTAGGGTTAGAATTAGGTTAGGGTTAGGGTTAGGATTAGGGTTAGAGTTACAGTTAGGGTTATGTTTAGGATTAGGGTTATGGTTAGTGTTAGGGTTAGGGTTAGGGCAAGGGTTAGGGTTCGTGTTAGGTTTAGGTTTAGGGTTAGTGTTTGGGTTAGGCTTATGGTTAGATTTAGTATTAGGGTTACGTTTAGGGTTAGGGCTAGGGTTAGGCTTCGGTTTAGACTAGGGATAGGGTTAGGGTTAGGGTTAGGGTTCTGTTAGTGTTAGGGTTAGGGTTAGGGTTAGGGTAGAGTTCTGTTAGTGTTACGGTTAGGGTTAGGGTTAGGGTTAGGGTTAGGTTTAGGGTTAGGACTCTGTTAGCTTTAGGGTTAGGGTTATGGTTAAGGTTCTATTAGGGTTAGGGTTAGGGTTATTGTTAGGGTAAGGGATAGGGTAGGTTTGGGTTTAGGGTTAGGACTCTGTTAGTTTTAGGGTTAGGGTTAGGGTTACTGTTACGGTTAGGGTTAGTGTTAGGTTAGGGTTAGTGTTAGGGTTAGGGTTACGGTTACTGTTAGGGTTAGGGTTCGTAAAAGGGTTAGGGTTACTCTTCGGGTTAGGGTTAGGGTTATGATTAGGGTTAGGGTAAGGGTTAGGTTTAGGTTTAGGGTTTGGTTTAGACTAGGGATAGTGTTAGGGTTAGAGTTAGGTTAGAGTTAGGGTTAGGGTTAGGGTTAGGGTTAGGGTTAGGGTTAGGGTTAGGGTTAGGGTTAGGGTTAGGGTTAGGGTTAGGGTTAGGGTTAGGGTTTGGGTTAGGGTTAGGGTTCTGTTACGGTTAGGGTTAGGGTTAGGGTTAGGGTTAGGTTTAGTGTTAGGGTTATGATTAGGTTTAGGGTTAGGGTTAGGGTTTGGATTAGGGTTAGGGTTAGGGTTAGGGTTAGGGTTAGGTTTAGGGTTAGGGTTAGGGTTAGTGTTGGCGTTAGTGTTAGGTATAGCGTTAGGGTTAGGGTTAGTGTTAGGGCTCTGTTAGGGTTAGTGTTATGTTTAGGGTTAGGGTATGTTTAGGGTTAGGGTTCGGGTTAGGGTTAACGTTAGGGTTAGGGTTAGAGTTTGGTTAGGGTTAAGGTTAGGGTTAGAGTTAGGTTAGGGTAAGGGTTAGGTTTAGGATTAGGGTTATGGTTAGGGTTAGGGTTAGGTTTAGTGTTAGGGTTAGTGTTAGGGTTAGAATTAGGTTAGGGTTAGGGTTAGGATTAGGGTTAGAGTTACGGTTAGGGTTATGTTTAGGATTAGGGTTATGGTTAGGGTTAGGGTTCTGTTAGTGTTAGGGTTAGGGTTAGGGTTAGGGTTAGGGTTAGGGTTAGGGTTAGGGTAGAGTTCTGTAAGTGTTACGGTTAGGGTTAGGGTTAGGGTTAGGGTTAGGGTTAGGGTTAGGGTTAGAGTATCGGTTCCGGTTCCGGTTACGGTTAGGGTTAGGATTAGGGTTAGGTTTAGGGTTGGCGTTAGTGTAAGGTATAGCAATAGGGTTAGGGTTAGTGTTAGGGCTCTGTTAGTGTTAGTGTTATGTTTAGGGTTAGGGTATATTTAGGGTTAGGGTTAGGGTTAGGCTTAACTTTAGGTTTAGGGTTAGTGTTAGGTTAGGGTTAAGTTTAGGGTTAGAGTTAGGTTAGGGTTAGTGTTAGGTTTAGGGTTAGGCTTAGAGTTAGGGTTAGGGTTAGGGTTAGTGTTAGGGTTATTGTTAGGGTTAGAATTAGGTTAGGGTTAGGGTTAGGATTAGGGTTAGAGTTACAGTTAGGGTTATGTTTAGGATTAGGGTTATGGTTAGTGTTAGGGTTAGGGTTAGGGCAAGGGTTAGGGTTCGTGTTAGGTTTAGGGTTAGGGTTAGTGTTTGGGTTAGGCTTATGGTTAGATTTAGTATTAGGGTTACGTATAGGGTTAGGGCTAGGGTTAGGCTTCGTTTTAGACTAGGGATAGGGTTAGGGTTAGGGTTAGGGTTCTGTTAGTGTTAGGGTTAGGTTTAGGGTTAGGGTAGAGTTCTGTTAGTGTTACGGTTAGGGTTAGGGTTAGGTTTAGGTTTAGGGTTAGGACTCTCTTAGTTTTAGGGTTAGGGTTATGGTTAAGGTTCTATTAGGGTTAGGGTTAGGGTTATTGTTACGGTAAGGGATAGGGTAGGTTTGGGTTTAGGGTTAGGACTCTGTTAGTTTTAGGGTTTGGGTTAGGGTTACTGTTACGGTTAGGGTTAGTGTTAGGTTAGGGTTAGGGTTAGGGTTAGGGTTACGGTTACTGTTAGGGTTAGGCTTCGTAAAAGGGTTAGGGTTACTCTTCGGGTTAGGGTTAGGCTTAGGGTTATGATTAGGGTTAGGGTAAGGGTTAGGTTTAGGTTTAGGGTTTGGTTTAGACTAGGGATAGTGTTAGGGTTAGAGTTAGGTTTAGGTTTAGGGTTTGCTTTAGACTAGGGTTAGTGTTAGGGTTAGAGTTAAGTTAGGGTTATGGTTATGGTTAGGGTTATGGTTATGGTTAGGGTTAGGGTTAGGGTTAGCGTTTGGGTTCTGTTAGGGTTAGGGTTAGGGTTAGGGATAGGTTTAGTGTTAGGGTTAGGATTAGGGTTAGGCTTAGGGTTAGGGTTAGGTTTAGGGTTAGGGTTAGGGTTAGGGTTAGGGTTAGGGTTAGGGTTAGGGTTATTGTTAGGGTTAGAATTAGGTTAGGGTTAGGGTTAGGATTAGGGTTAGAGTTTCGGTTAGGGTTATGTTTAGGATTAGGGTTATGGTTAGGCTTAGGGTTAGGGTAAGGTTTAGGGTTAGTGTTAGGTTTAGGGTTCGGGTTAGTGTTAGGGTTAGGCTTATGGTTAGGTTTAGTATTAGGGTTACAGTTAGGGTTAGGGTTAGGGTTAGGGTTATGGTTAGGGTTAGGGTTAGGGTTAGGGTTCTGTTAGTGTTAGGGTTAGTGTTAGGGTTAGGGTTATTAAAAGGGTTAGGGTTACTGTTAGGGTTAGGGTTATGGTTAGGGTTATGTATAGGGTTAGGGTTAGGGTTAGCGTTAGGGTTAGGGCTAGGGTTAGGCTTCGGTTTAGACTAGGGTTAGGGTTAGGGTTAGGGTTAGGGTTCTTTTAGGTTTAGGGTTAGGGTTAGGGTTAGGGTTAGGGTTAGGGTTCTGTTAGGGTTAGGGTTAGGGTTAGGGTTAGTGTTAGGGTTAGGATTAGGGTTAGGGTTAGGGTTAGGGTTAGGGTTTGGTTTATTGTTAGGGTTAGTGTTACAGTTAGGGTTAGGGTTAGGGTTAGGTTTAGGGTTAAAGTTAGGCTTCTGTTAGAGTTAGGGGTAGGGTTATGGTTTGGGTTAGGGTAGGTTTAGGGTTAGGGTTAGGGTTAAGGTTCTATTAGAGTTAGGGTTAGGGTTATTGTTAGGGTAAGGGGTAGGGTAGGTTTGGGTTTAGGGTTAGGACTCTGTTAATTTTAGGGTTAGGGTTAGGGTTACTGTTACGGTTAGGGTTCGTGTTAGATTAGGGTTAGGGTTAGGGTTAGGGTTAGGGTTACGGTTAGGGTTAGGGTTAGGGTTAGGGTAAGGGTTAGGTGTAGGGTTAGGGTTTGGTTTAGACTAGGGTTAGTGTTAGGGTTAGAGTTAGGTTAGGGTTAGGTTTAGGGTTATGGTTATGGTTAGGGTTAGGGTTAGGGTAAGGGGTAGGTTTAGGGTTAGAGTTAGGTTTATGGGTAGGTTTAGGGTTCTGTTAGGGTTAGGGTTAGGGTTCGGGAAAGGTGTAGGGTAGGTTTGGGGTTAGGCTTAGGGTTAGGGTTCTGGTTATGGTTAGGGGTAGGGTTAGGTTTAAGGTATGGTTAACTAACTCTAACCCTAACCCTAACCCTAACCCTAACCCTAACCCTAACCCTAACCCTAACCCTAACCCTAATCCTAACCCTAACCCTAAGTTAGGGTTACGGTTAAGGTTAGGTTTAGGGTTAGGGTTAGGGATAGGCTTAGATTTAGGGCTACGGTTAGGGTTAGGGTTAGGATTCTGTTAGGGTTAGTGTTAGGTTTAGAATAGGGTTAGGTTTAGGGTTACTGTTAGGGTTAGGTTTAGGGATAGGGTTAGGGTTAGTGTTAGGCTTCTGTTAGGGTTAGGGTTAGTCTTAGGGTAAGCGTTAGGTTAGGTTTAGGGTTCTGGTAGGGGTAGGGGTAGGGGTAGGGTTAGGGTTAGGGTTAGGGTTAGGGTTCGGGTTCGGGTTTGGGGTTGGGTTATGGTTAGTGTTAGAGTTCTGTTAGTGTTAGGGTTAGGGTTAGGGTTAGGGTTAGGGTTAGGGCTAGGGTTAGGGTTAGGGTTAGGGTTAGGGTTAGGGTTAAGGTTCTATTAGGGTTAGGGTTAGGGTTTTTGTTAGGGTAAGGGGTAGGGTAGGTTTGGGTTTAGGGTTAGGACTCTGTTAATTTTAGGGTTAGGGTTAGGGTTACGGTTACTGTTAGGGTTAGGGTTAGTAAAAGGGTTAGGGTTACTGTTCGGGTTAGCGTTAGGGTTAGGGTTATGATTAGGGTTAGGGTAAGGGTTAGGTTTAGGTTTAGTGTTTGCTTTAGACTAGGGTTAGTGCTAGGGTTAGAGTTAGGTTAGGGTTAGGGTTAGGGTTATGGTTAGGGTTAGGGTTAGGGTTAGGGTTAGGGTTCTGTTAGGGTTAGGGTTAGGGATAGGTTTCGTGTTAGGGTTAGGATTAGGGTTAGGGTTAGGGTTAGGGTTAGGTTTAGGGTTAGGGTTAGGGTTAGGGTTAGGGTTAGGGTTAGGGTTAGGGTTAGGGTTAGGCTTAGTGTTAGAGTATGGTTTCCGGTTACGGTTACGGTTAGGGTTAGGATTAGGGTAAGGTTTAGGTGTGGCGTTAGTGTTAGGTATAGCGTTAGGGTTAGGGTTAGTGTTAGGGCTCTGTTAGGGTTAATGATATGTTTAGGTTTAGGGTATGTTTAGGGTTAGGGTTAGGGTTAGGGTTAAGGTTAGCGTTAGGGTTAGGGTTAGGATTAACGTTAGGGTTAGGGTTAGAGTTAGGTTAGCGTTAAGGTTAGGGTTAGAGTTAGGTTAGGGTTAGGGTTAGGTTTAGGGTTAGGGTTAACGTTACTGTTAGGGTTAGAGTTGTTTAGGGTTATTGTTAGGGTTAGAATTAGGTTAGGGTTAAGGTTAGGATTAGGGTTAGAGTTACGGTTATGGTTATGTTTAGGATTAGGGTTATGGTTAGGCTTAGGGTTAGGGTAAGGTTTAGGGTTAGTGTTAGGTTTAGGGTTAGGGTTAGTGTTAGGGTTAGGCTTATGGTTAGGTTTAGTATTAGGGTTACGGTTAGGGTTAGGGCTAGGGTTAGGCTTCGGTTTAGACTAGGGATAGGTTTAGGGTTAGGGTTAGGGTTAGGGTTAGGGTTAGGGTTAGGGTTAGGGTTAGGGTTAGGGTTATTAAAAGGGTTAGGGTTACTGTTAGGGTTAGGGTTATGGTTTGGGTTATGTATAGGGTTAGGGTTAGGGTTAGGGTTAGGGCTAGGGTTAGGCTTCGGTTTAGACTAGGGTTAGGATTAGGGTTAGGGTTCTTTTAGGTTTAGGGTTAGGGTTAGGTTTAGGGTTAGGGTTCTGTTAGGGTTAGGGTTAGGGTTAGGGTTAGGTTTAGTGTTAGGGTTAGGATTAGGTTTAGGGTTAGGGTTAGGGTTAGGGTTTGGTTTATTGTTAGGGTTAGTGTTACGGTTAGGGTTAGGGTTAGGTTTAGGGTTAAAGTTAGGCTTCTGTTAGAGTTAGGGGTAGGGTTATGGTTTGGGTTAGGGTAGGTTTAGGGTTAGGGTTAGGGTTAAGGTTCTATTAGAGTTAGGGTTAGGGTTATTGTTAGGGTAAGGGGTAGGGTAGGTTTGGGTTTAGGGTTAGGACTCTGTTAATTTTAGGGTTAGGGTTAGGGTTACTGTTACGGTTAGGGTTCGTGTTAGGTTAGGGTTAGGGTTAGGGTTAGGGTTACGGTTAGGGTTAGGGTTAGGGTTAGGGTAAGGGTTAGGTGTAGGGTTAGGGTTTGGTTTAGACTAGGGTTAGTGTTAGGGTTAGAGTTAGGTTAGGGTTAGGGTTAGGGTTAGGGTTAGGGTTATGGTTAGGGTTAGGGTTCGGGTAAGGGTTAGGGTTAGGGTTAGGGTTACGTTTATGGGTAGGTTTAGGGTTCTGTTAGGGTTAGGGTTAGGGTTCGGGAAAGGTGTAGGGTAGGTTTGGGGTTAGGCTTAGGGTTAGGTTTCTGGTTATGGTTAGGGGTAGGGTTAGGTTTAAGGTATGGTTAACTAACTCTAACCCTAACCCTAACCCTAACCCTAACCCTAACCCTAACCCTAACCCTAACCCTAACCCTAACCCTAACCCTAACCCTAACCCTAACCCTAACCCTAACCCTAACCCTAACCCTAATCCTAACCCTAACCCTAAGTTAGGGTTACGGTTAAGGTTAGGTTTAGGGTTAGGGTTAGGGATAGGCTTAGATTTAGGGCTACGGTTAGGTTTAGGGTTAGGATTCTGTTAGGGTTAGTGTTAGGTTTAGAATAGGGTTAGGTTTAGGGTTACTGTTAGGGTTAGGTTTAGGGATAGGGTTAGGGTTAGTGTTAGGCTTCTGTTAGGGTTAGGGTTAGTCTTAGGGTAAGCGTTAGGTTAGGTTTAGGGTTCTGGTAGGGGTAGGGGTAGGGTTAGGGTTAGGGTTAGGGTTAGGGTTCGGGTTCGGGTTTGGGGTTGGGTTATGGTTAGGGTTAGGGTTTGGGTTTGTGTTAGGGTTAGGGTTAGGGCTAGGGTTAGGCATCGGTTTAGACTAGTGTTCGGGTTAGGTTTAGGGTTAGTGTTCTGTTAGGGTTAGGGTTAGGGTTAGATTTATTGTTAGGTTTAGTGTTTGGGTTAGTATTAGGGTTAGGTTGAAGGTTGGGGTTTGGGTTAGGTTTCCGGTTACGGTTACGGTTACGGTTAGGTGTAGGGTTAGGTTTAGGGTTGGGGTTAGGGTTAGGTATAGCGTTAGGTTTAGGGTTAGGTTTAGGGTTAGGGTTATGTTTAGGATTAGTGTTATATTTAGGGTTAAGGTAGGTTTAGGGTTAGGGTTAGGGTTAGGGTTAGGGTTAGGGTTAGGGTTAGGGTTAGGGTTAAGGTTAGCGTTCGGGTTAGGTTTAGGATTAGGGTTAGGGTTAGGGTTAGGGTTATGTTTAGGATTAGTGTTATGTTTAGGGTTAGGGTAGGTTTAGGGTTAGGGTTAGGGTTAGGGTTAGGGTTAGGGTTAGGGTTAAGGTTAGCGTTCGGGTTAGGTTTAGGATTAGGGTTAGGGTTAGGGTTAGGTTTAGTGTTAGGGTTAGTGTTAGGGTTAGAATTAGGTTAGGGTTAGGGTTAGGATTAGGGTTAGAATTACGGTTAGGGTTATGTTTAGGATTAGGGTTATGGTTAGGGTTAGGGTTCTGTTAGTGTTAGTGTTAGGGTTAGGGTTAGGGTTAGGGTTAGGGTGGAGTTCTGTTAGTGTTACGGTTAGGGTTAGGGTTAGGGTTAGGGTTAGGTTTAGGTTTAGGGTTAGGGTTAGGGTTAAGGTTCTATTAGGGTTAGGGTTAGGGTTATTGTTAGGGTAAGGGGTAGGGTAGTTTTGGGTTTAGGGTTAGGACTCTGTTAGTTTTAGGGTTAGGGTTAGGGTTACGGTTACTGTTAGGGTTAGGGTTAGTAAAAGCGTTAGGGTTACTGTTCGGTTTAGCGTTAGGGTTATGATTAGGGTTAGGGTAAGGGTTAGGTTTAGGTTTAGGGTTTGCTTTAGACTAGGGTTAGTGTTAGGGTTAGAGTTAGGTTAGGGTTAGGGTTACGGTTAGGGTTAGGGTTAGGGTTAGGGTAAGGGTTAGGTGTAGGGTTAGGGTTTGGTTTAGACTAGGGTTAGTGTTAGGGTTAGAGTTAGGTTAGGGTTAGGGTTAGGGTTAGGGTTATGGTTAGGGTTAGGGTTCGGGTAAGGGGTAGGGTTAGGGTTAGGATTACGTTTATGGGTAGGTTTAGGGTTCTGTTAGGGTTAGGGTTAGGGTTCGGGAAAGGTGTAGGGTAGGTTTGGGGTTAGGCTTAGGGTTAGGTTTCTGGTTATGGTTAGGGGTAGGGTTAGGTTTAAGGTATGGTTAACTAACTCTAACCCTAACCCTAACCCTAACCCTAACCCTAACCCTAACCCTAACCCTAACCCTAACCCTAACCCTAATCCTAACCCTAACCCTAAGTTAGGGTTACGGTTAAGGTTAGGTTTAGGGTTAGGGTTAGGGATAGGCTTAGATTTAGGGCTACGGTTAGGGTTAGGGTTAGGATTCTGTTAGGGTTAGTGTTAGGTTTAGAATAGGGTTAGGTTTAGGGTTACTGTTAGGGTTAGGTTTAGGGATAGGGTTAGGGTTAGTGTTAGGCTTCTGTTAGGGTTAGGGTTAGTCTTAGGGTAAGCGTTAGGTTAGGTTTAGGGTTCTGGTAGGGGTAGGGGTAGGGTTAGGGTTAGGGTTAGGGTTAGGGTTCGGGTTCGGGTTTGGGGTTGGGTTATGGTTAGGGTTAGGGTTTGGGTTTGTGTTAGGGTTAGGGTTAGGGCTAGGGTTAGGCATCGGTTTAGACTAGTGTTCGGGTTAGGTTTAGGGTTAGTGTTCTGTTAGGGTTAGGGTTAGGGTTAGATTTATTGTTAGGTTTAGTGTTTGGGTTAGTATTAGGGTTAGGTTGAAGGTTGGGGTTTGGGTTAGGTTTCCGGTTACGGTTACGGTTACGGTTAGGTGTAGGGTTAGGTTTAGGGTTGGGGTTAGGGTTAGGTATAGCGTTAGGTTTAGGGTTAGGGTTAGGGTTAGGGTTAGGGTTAGGGTTAGGGTTAGGGTTAGGGTTAGGGTTAAGGTTAGCGTTCGGGTTAGGTTTAGGATTAGGGTTAGGGTTAGGGTTAGGTTTAGTGTTAGGGTTAGTGTTAGGGTTAGAATTAGGTTAGGGTTAGGGTTAGGATTAGGGTTAGAATTACGGTTAGGGTTATGTTTAGGATTAGGGTTATGGTTAGGGTTAGGGTTCTGTTAGTGTTAGGGTTAGGGTTAGGGTTAGGGTTAGGGTTAGGGTGGAGTTCTGTTAGTGTTACGGTTAGGGTTAGGGTTAGGGTTAGGGTTAGGTTTAGGTTTAGGGTTAGGGTTAGGGTTAAGGTTCTATTAGGGTTAGGGTTAGGGTTATTGTTAGGGTAAGGGGTAGGGTAGCTTTGGGTTTAGGGTTAGGACTCTGTTAGTTTTAGGGTTAGGGTTAGGGTTACGGTTACTGTTAGGGTTAGGGTTAGTAAAAGCGTTAGGGTTACTGTTCGGTTTAGCGTTAGGGTTATGATTAGGGTTTGGGTAAAGGTTAGGTTTAGGTTTAGGGTTTGCTTTAGACTAGGGTTAGTGTTAGGGTTAGAGTTAGGTTAGGGTTAGGGTTAGGGTTATGTTTATGGTTAGGGTTAGGGTTAGGGTTAGGGTTAGGGTTCTGTTAGGGTTAGGGTTAGGGTTAGGGATACGTTTAGTGTTAGGGTTAGGATTAGGGTTAGGGTTAGGGTTAGGATTTGGTTTAGGGTTAGGGTTAGGTTTAGGGTTAGGGTTACGGTTAGTGTTAGAGTATGGTTTCCGGTTACGGTTACGGTTAGGGTTAGGATTAGGGTTAGGTTTAGGGTTGGCGTTAGTGTTAGGTATAGCGTTAGGGTTAGGGTTAGTGTTAGGGCTCTGTTTGGGTTAATGTTATGTTTAGGTTTAGGGTATGTTTAGGGTTAGGGTTAGGGTTAATGTTAGCGTTAGGGTTAGGGTTAGGATTAATGTTAGGGTTAGGGTTAGGATTAATGTTAGGGTTAAGGTTAGGGTTAGAGTTAGGTTAGGGTTAGGGTTAGGGTTAGGTTTAGGGTTAGGGTTAGAGTTAGGGTTAGGGTTAGGGTTAGTGTTAGGGTTATTGTTAGGGTTAGAATTAGGTTAGGGTTAGGGTTAGGATTAGGGTTAGAGTTACGGTTAGGGTTATGTTTAGGATTAGGGTTATGGTTAGGCTTAGGGTTAGGGTAAGGTTTAGGGTTAGTGTTAGGTTTAGGGTTAGGGTTAGTGTTAGGGTTAGGCTTATGGTTAGGTTTAGTATTAGGGTTACGGTTAGGGTTAGGGTTAGGGTTAGGGTTAGGGTTCTGTTAGTGTTAGGGTTAGGGTTAGGGTTAGGGTTGTTAAAAGGGTTAGGGTTACTGTTAGGGTTAGGGTTATGGTTAGGGTTATGTATAGGGTTAGGGTTAGGGTTAGCGTTAGGGTTAGGGCTAGGGTTAGGCTTCGGTTTAGACTAGGGTTAGGGTTAGGGTTAGGGTTAGGGTTCTTTTAGGTTTAGGGTTAGGGTTAGGGTTAGGGTTAGGGTTAGGGTTAGGGTTAGGGTTCTGTTAGGGTTAGGGTTAGGGTTAGGGTTAGGGTTAGTGTTAGGGTTAGGATTAGGTTTAGGGTTAGGGTTAGGGTTAGGGTTTGGTTTATTGTTAGGGTTAGTGTTACAGTTAGGGTTAGGGTTAGGGTTAGGTTTAGGGTTAAAGTTAGGCTTCTGTTAGAGTTAGGGGTAGGGTTAGGGTTAGGGTTAGGGTAGGTTTAGGGTTAGGGTTAGGGTTAAGGTTCTATTAGAGTTAGGGTTAGGGTTATTGTTAGGGTAAGGGGTAGGGTAGGTTTGGGTTTAGGGTTAGGACTCTGTTAATTTTAGGGTTAGGGTTAGGGTTACTGTTATGGTTAGGGTTCGTGTTAGATTAGGGTTAGGGTTAGGGTTAGGGTTAGGGTTACGGTTAGGGTTAGGGTTAGGGTTAGGGTAAGGGTTAGGTGTAGGGTTAGGGTTTGGTTTAGACTAGGGTTAGTGTTAGGGTTAGAGTTAGGTTAGGGTTAGGTTTAGGGTTGTGGTTATGGTTAGGGTTATGGTTAGGGTAAGGGGTAGGTTTAGGGTTAGGGTTAGGTTTATGGGTAGGTTTAGGGTTCTGTTAGGGTTAGGGTTAGGGTTCGGGAAAGGTGTAGGGTAGGTTTGGGGTTAGGCTTAGGGTTAGGTTTCTGGTTATGGTTAGGGGTAGGGTTAGGTTTAAGGTATGGTTAACTAACTCTAACCCTAACCCTAACCCTAACCCTAACCCTAACCCTAACCCTAACCCTAACCCTAACCCTAACCCTAACCCTAACCCTAACCCTAACCCTAATCCTAACCCTAACCCGAAGTTAGGGTTACGGTTAAGGTTAGGTTTAGGGTTAGGGTTAGGGATAGGCTTAGATTTAGGGCTACGGTTAGGGTTAGGGTTAGGATTCTGTTAGGGTTAGTGTTAGGTTTAGAATAGGGTTAGGTTTAGGGTTACTGTTAGGGTTAGGTTTAGGGATAGGGTTAGGGTTAGTGTTAGGCTTCTGTTAGGGTTAGGGTTAGTCTTAGGGTAAGCGTTAGGTTAGGTTTAGGGTTCTGGTAGGGGTAGGGGTAGGGTTAGGGTTAGGGTTAGGGTTAGGGTTAGGGTTAGGGTTCGGGTTCGGGTTTGGGGTTGGGTTATGGTTAGGGTTAGGGTTCTGTTAGTGTTAGGGTTAGGGTTAGGGTTAGGGCTAGGGTTAGGGTTAGGGTAGAGTTCTGTTAGTGTTACGGTTAGGGTTAGGGTTAGGGTTAGGTTTAGGGTTAGGGTTAGTGTTAGGGTTAGGGTTAGGGTTAGGTTTAGGGTTAGGGTTAGGGTTAAGGTTCTATTAGGGTTAGGGTTAGGGTTATTGTTAGGGTAAGGGGTAGGGTAGGTTTGGGTTTAGGGTTAGGACTCTGTTAGTTTTAGGGTTAGGGTTAGGGTTACGGTTACTGTTAGGGTTAGGGTTAGTAAAAGGGTTAGGGTTACTGTTCGGGTTAGCGTTAGGGTTAGGGTTATGATTAGGGTTAGGGTAAGGGTTAGGTTTAGGTTTAGGGTTTGCTTTAGACTAGGGTTAGTGCTAGGGTTAGAGTTAGGTTAGGGTTAGGGTTAGGGATAGGTTTAGTGTTAGGGTTAGGATTAGGGTTAGGGTTAGGGTTAGGGTTAGGTTTAGGGTTAGGGTTAGGGTTAGGGTTAGGGTTAGGGTTAGAGTATGGTTTCCGGTTACGGTTACGGTTAGGGTTAGGATTAGGGTAAGGTTTAGGGTTGGCGTTAGTGTTAGGTATAGCGTTAGGGTTAGGGTTAGTGTTAGGGCTCTGTTAGGGTTAATGATATGTTTAGGTTTAGGGTATGTTTAGGGTTAGGGTTAGGGTTAAGGTTAGCGTTAGGGTTAGGGTTAGGATTAACGTTAGGGTTAGGGTTAGAGTTAGGTTAGGGTTAAGGTTAGGGTTAGAGTTAGGTTAGGGTTAGGGTTAGGGTTAGGTTTAGGGTTAGGGTTAACGTTACGGTTAGGGTTAGAGTTGTTTAGGGTTATTGTTAGGGTTAGAATTAGGTTAGGGTTAAGGTTAGGATTAGGGTTAGAGTTACGGTTATGGTTATGTTTAGGATTAGGGTTATGGTTAGGCTTAGGGTTAGGGTAAGGTTTAGGGTTAGTGTTAGGTTTAGGGTTAGGGTTAGTGTTAGGGTTAGGCTTATGGTTAGGTTTAGTATTAGGGTTACGGTTAGGGTTAGGGTTAGGGTTAGGCTTCGTTTTAGACTAGGGATAGGTTTAGGGTTAGGGTTAGGGTTAGGGTTAGGGTTAGGGCTAGGGTTAGGCTTCGGTTTAGACTAGGGTTAGGGTTAGGGTTAGGGTTCTTTTAGGTTTAGGGTTAGGGTTAGGGTTAGGGTTAGGGTTCTGTTAGGGTTAGGGTTAGGGTTAGGGTTAGGTTTAGTGTTAGGGTTAGGATTAGGTTTAGGGTTAGGGTTAGGGTTAGGGTTTGGTTTATTGTTAGGGTTAGTGTTACGGTTAGGGTTAGGGTTAGGTTTAGGGTTAAAGTTAGGCTTCTGTTAGAGTTAGGGGTAGGGTTATGGTTTGGGTTAGGGTAGGTTTAGGGTTAGGGTTAGGGTTAAGGTTCTATTAGAGTTAGGGTTAGGGTTATTGTTAGGGTAAGGGGTAGGGTAGGTTTGGGTTTAGGGTTAGGACTCTGTTAATTTTAGGGTTAGGGTTAGGGTTACTGTTACGGTTAGGGTTCGTCTTAGGTTAGGGTTAGGGTTAGGGTTAGGGTTACGGTTAGGGTTAGGGTTAGGGTTAGGGTAAGGGTTAGGTGTAGGGTTAGGGTTTGGTTTAGACTAGGGTTAGTGTTAGGGTTAGAGTTAGGTTAGGGTTAGGGTTAGGGTTAGGGTTATGGTTAGGGTTAGGGTTCGGGTAAGGGGTAGGGTTAGGGTTAGGGTTACGTTTATGGGTAGGTTTAGGGTTCTGTTAGGGTTAGGGTTAGGGTTCGGGAAAGGTGTAGGGTAGGTTTGGGGTTAGGCTTAGGGTTAGGTTTCTGGTTATGGTTAGGGGTAGGGTTAGGTTTAAGGTATGGTTAACTAACTCTAACCCTAACCCTAACCCTAACCCTAACCCTAACCCTAACCCTAACCCTAACCCTAACCCTAACCCTAACCCTAACCCTAACCCTAAGTTAGGGTTACGGTTAAGGTTAGGTTTAGGGTTAGGGTTAGGGATAGGCTTAGATTTAGGGCTACGGTTAGGGTTAGGGTTAGGATTCTGTTAGGGTTAGTGTTAGGTTTAGAATAGGGTTAGGTTTAGGGTTACTGTTAGGGTTAGGTTTAGGGATAGGGTTAGGGTTAGTGTTAGGCTTCTGTTAGGGTTAGGGTTAGTCTTAGGGTAAGCGTTAGGTTAGGTTTAGGGTTCTGGTAGGGGTAGGGGTAGGGTTAGGGTTAGGGTTAGGGTTAGGGTTCGGGTTCGGGTTTGGGGTTGGGTTATGGTTAGGGTTAGGGTTTGGGTTTGTGTTAGGGTTAGGGTTAGGGCTAGGGTTAGGCATCGGTTTAGACTAGTGTTCGGGTTAGGTTTAGGGTTAGTGTTCTGTTAGGGTTAGGGTTAGGGTTAGATTTATTGTTAGGTTTAGTGTTTGGGTTAGTATTAGGGTTAGGTTGAAGGTTGGGGTTTGGGTTAGGTTTCCGGTTACGGTTACGGTTACGGTTAGGTGTAGGGTTAGGTTTAGGGTTGGGGTTAGGGTTAGGTATAGCGTTAGGTTTAGGGTTAGGGTTAGGGTTAGGGCTCTGTTAGGGTTAGTGTTATGTTTAGGGTTAGGGTAGGTTTAGGGTTAGGGTTAGGGTTAGGGTTAGGGTTAGGGTTAGGGTTAGGGTTAAGGTTAGCGTTCGGGTTAGGTTTAGGATTAGGGTTAGGGTTAGGGTTAGGGTTCGGTTTAGGGTTAGGGTTACGGTTAGGGTTATGTTTAGGATTAGGGTTATGTTTAGGATTAGGGTTATGGTTAGGGTTAGGGTTAGGTTTCTTTTTTGGTTAGGGTTAGAGTTGGTTAGGTTTAGGGTTAGGGTTAGGGTTACGGTTATGTTTAGGGTTAGGGATAGGTTTGGGATTAGGTTTTGGATTAGTATTAGGGTTATGGTTAAGGTTAGGTTTTGGGTGAGGTTTTGCGTTAGGGTTAGGGTTATGGTTAGGGTTAGGTTTAGAGTTAGGGTTATGGTTATGTTTAGGGTTGGGTTATGTTCAGTATTAGGGTTAAGGTTAGGGTTAGGGCTAGGATTAGGGTTAGTGTTAGGTTTCATTTATGTTTAGGTTAGGGTTAAGGTTAGGGTTAGGGTTAGAGTTAGGTTAGGGTTAGCGTTAGGCTTAGAGTTAGGGTTAGGTTTAGGGTTAGGGTTAGGGTTAGGGTTAGGGTTAAGGTTAGTGTTAACGTTAGGGATAGTGTTAGTGTTAGGTTTAGGTTAGGTTTGGAGTTAAGGTTAGGTTTAGGTTTCTGTTAGGGTTAGACTTAGGGTTACGGTTAGGTTTAGGGTTAGGGTTAGGGTAAAGATTAGGGTTCTGTTAGGGTTAAGGTTAGGGTTAGGTTTAGGGTAAGGTGTAGGGTAGGTTTAAGTTTAGGGTTAGGGTTAGGGTTAGGGTTAGATTTAGGGTTAGGTTTAGTGTTAGGGTTAGGGTTAGGTTAGTGTTAGTGTTAGGGTTAGGATTAGGATTAGGGTTAGGGTTAGGGTTAGGGTTAGAGTTAGGTTAGGGTTAAGGTTAGGGTTGGAGTTAGGTTAGGGTTAGGGTTAGTGTTAGGGTTAGGGTTAGGGTTAGGTTTAGGGTTAGGGTTAGGGTTAGGGTTAGACTTAGGGTTGCGGTTAGTGTTAGGTTTAGGTTTAGGGTAAAAGTTAGGGTTCTGTTAGGGTTAACGTTAGGGTTAGGGTTAGGATAAGGTGTAGGGAAGGTTTAAATTTAGTGTTAGGGTTAGGTTTGGTGTTATGTTAAGGGTTAGAATTAGGATTAGGGTTAACCTTAGGGTTATTGTTAGTGTCGGGTTTAGGTTAGGTTTAGAGTTAGGGTTAGGTTTAGGTTTCTGTTAGGGTTAGACTTAGGGTTAGGGTTAGAGTTAGGGTTATGGTTATAGTTAGGTTTAGGGTCAGGGCTAGGGTTAGGGTTAGGGTTAGGGTTAGGGTAAGGGTTAGGGTTAGGGTTAGGGTTAGGTTTAGGGTTAGTGTTAGCGTTAGGGTTCTGTTAGGGTTAGGGTTAGAGTTACGGTTAGGTTTAGGGTTAGGGCTAAGGTTCTGTTAGTGTTAGGGTTAGGGTTAGGGTTTGGTTTAGGGTTAGGTTTAGGTTTAGTGTTAGGGTTAGGGTTAGGGTTAGGGTTAGTGTTAGGGTCAGAGTTAGGGTTAGCGTTAGGGTTAGGGTTAGGGTTAAGGTTAGGGTTAGGGTTAGGGTTAGGTTTTGGGTTAGGGTTACGGTTACGGATTTTGTTAGGGTTAGGATAAGGGATAGGTTTAGGTTTAGTGTTAGGCTTCTGTTATGTTTAGGGTTTGAGTAGGTTTAGGGTTAGGTTAGGGTTAGGGTTAGGGTTAGGCTTAAGTTTAGTGTTAGGTTTATGTTTAGAGTTACTTTTATGGTTAGGGTTAGGATTATAGTCAGTATTATGGTTAGGGTTATTGTCAGGGTTAGAGTTAGGGTTAGGGTTACGGTTACGGTTAGGATTAGGGTTAGGGCTCTGTTAGGGTTCGGGTTTCGGTTAGGCTTAGGAATAGGTTTAGGGTTAGGGTTAGGGTTAGGGTTAGGGTTAGGTTTAGGGTTAGGGTTAGGGTTATTGGTTAGCGTTAGGGTTAGGGTTAGGGTTAGGGTTAGGGTTAGGTTTAGGGTTAGGTTTAGCGTTAGGTTTATGTTTAGGGTTAGGGTTCTGTTAGGGTTAAGGTTAGGGTTGTGGTTAGGGTTAGGTTTAGGGTTCTGTTAGGCTTAGGCTTAGGGTTAGGGTTAGGGTTATGTTTAGGGTTAGGGTTAGTGTAATGTTAGGGTTAGACTTAGTGTTAGGGTTAGCGTAAGGTTTACGTTAGGATTAGGGTTAGGGTTATGTTTAGGGTTCTGTTAGGGTTAGACATAGGGTTAGGGTTATGTTTAGGGTTAGTATTAGGATTAATGTTAGAGTTAGGGTTAGGGATCAGGTTACGGTTACATTTAGGGTTAGGGTTAGAGTTAGGTTTAGGGTCAGTGTTAGGCTTCTGTTAGGTTTAGGGTTAGGATTATGGTTAGTGTTAGGGTAGGTTTAGGGTTAGGTTTAGTGTTAGGGTTGGGTTAGGGTTAGGGTAAGGGTTAGGGTTAGGCTTCTGTTAGGGTTAGGGTTAGAGTAGGTTTAGTGTTTGGTTAGGGTTAGGTTTAGGATTAGGGTTAGGCTTAAGTTTATTGTTAGTTTTAGGGTTAGAGTTACTTTTATGGTTAGGGTTAGGATTATAGTCAGCGTTATGGTTAGGGTTATTGTCAGGGTTAGAGTTAGGGTTAGGGTTACGGTTAGGGTTAGGGTTAGGGTTAGGGCTCTGTTAAGGTTAGGGTTCCGTTTAGGGTTAGGGTTATGTTACAGTTAGGGTTTCGGTTAGGGTTAGGTTTAGGGTTAGGGTTATGTTAGGGTTAGGGTTTCGGTTAGGGTTAGGAATAGGTTTAGGGTTAGGGTTAGGGTTAGGGTTAGGTTTAGGGTTAGCGTAAGGTTTGCGTTAGGGTTAGTGTTAGGGTTATGTTTAGGGTTCTGTTAGTGTTATATTTAAGGTTAGGGTTAGGGTTAGGGTTCGGGTTAGGTTTGGGTTATGTTCAGGGTTAGGGTTCAGTTAGGGTTAGGGTTAGGGTTAGGGTTAGGTTTAGGGTTAGGTTTAGGGTTAGGGTTAGGGGTTAGCGTTAGGGTTAGGGTTAGGGTTACGGTTAGGGTTTCAGTTAGGGTTAGGTTTAGGGTTAGGGTTATGTTCGGGTTAGGGTTTCGGTTAGGGTTAGGAATAGGTTTAGGGTTAGGGTTAGGGTTAGGTATTAGTGTTAGGGTTAGGATTAGGGTTAGGGTTAGGGTTAGGGCTAGGGTTAGGGTTAGGGTTAGGGTTTGGTTTATTGTTAGGCTTAGTGTTACGGTTAGGGTTATGGTTAGGGTTAGGTTTGGTGTTAAAGTTAGGCTTCATTAGAGTTAGGGGTAGGGTTATGGTTTGGGTTAGGGTAGGTTTAGGGTTAGGGTTAGGATTAGGGATAGGGTTAGGATTAGGGTTAGATTTAGAGTTAGGTTAGTGTTAGTGTTAGGTTTAGGGTTACGGTTAGCATAAGGTTTGCGTTAGGGTTAGTGTTAGGATTATGTTTACGGTTCTGTTATGGTTAGATTTAGGGTTCGGGTTAGGGTTACGGTTAGGATTAGGGTTAGGGTTTGGGTTAGGGTAGGTATTGTTTTAGGGTTAGGGTTAGGGTTAGGTTTAGGTTTAGGTGTAGGGTTCGGGTTAAGGCTGGGGTTAGGGTTAGGGTTAGGGTTTGATTTAGAGTTAGGTTAGGGTTATGCTTAGTGATAGGGTTCTTTTAGGTTTAGACTTAGGGATAGGGTTAGGATTAGCGTTAGAGTTAGGGTTAGGGTTCGGGCTAGGTTTAGGTTTGGGTTAGGGTTAGGGTTAGGGTTAAGGTTAGGTTTAGCGTTAGGGTTAGGTTCAGGGTTCTGTTAGGCTTAGACTTAGGGTTAGGGTTTGGGTTATGTTTAGGGGTAGGGTTAGTGTAATGTTAGGGTTAGACTTAGGGTTAGGGTTAGCGTAAGGTTTACGTTAGCTTTAGGGTTAGGGTTATGTTTAGGGGTCTGTTAGGGCATACGTAGTGTTAGGGTTATTGTTAGGGTTCGTATTAGTGTTAATGTTAGAGTTAGGTTTAGGGTTCAGGTTACGGTTACGGTTAGGTTTAGGGTTAGAGTTAGATTTAGGGTCAGTGTTAGGCTTCTGTTAGGGTTAGGGTTAGGATTATGGTTAGGGTTAGGGTAGGTTTAGGGTTAGGTTTAGTGTTATGGTTAGGGTTAGCTTTAGGGTTAGGTTTAGGGTTAGTGTTAGGGTTGGGGTTAGGGCTAGGGTTAGGCTTCGGTTTAGACTAGGGTTAGGGTTAGCGTTAGGGTTAGGGTTCTTTTAGGGTTAGGCTTAGGGTTAGGGTTCTGTTAGGGTTAGGGTTAGGGTTAGGGTTAGGTTTAGTGTTAGGGTTAGGGTTAGGGTTAGGGTTAGGGTTAGGGTTAGGGTTAGGGTTAGGGTTAGAGTATCGGTTCCGGTTCCGGTTACGGTTAGGGTTAGGATTAGGGTTAGGTTTAGGGTTGGCGTTAGTGTAAGGTATAGCAATAGGGTTAGGGTTAGTGTTAGGGCTCTGTTAGTGTTAGTGTTATGTTTAGTGTTAGGGTATATTTAGGGTTAGGTTTAGGGTTAGGCTTAACGTTAGGGTTAGGGTTAGTGTTAGGTTAGGGTTAAGTTTAGGGTTAGAGTTAGGTTAGGGTTAGTGTTAGGTTTAGGGTTAGGCTTAGAGTTAGGGTTAGGGTTAGGGTTAGTGTTAGGGTTATTGTTAGGGTTAGAATTAGGTTAGGGTTAGGGTTAGGATTAGGGTTAGAGTTACAGTTAGGGTTATGTTTAGGATTAGGGTTATGGTTAGTGTTAGGGTTAGGGTTAGGGCAAGGGTTAGGGTTCGTGTTAGGTTTAGGTTTAGGGTTAGTGTTTGGGTTAGGCTTATGGTTAGATTTAGTATTAGGGTTACGTTTAGGGTTAGGGCTAGGGTTAGGCTTCGGTTTAGACTAGGGATAGGGTTAGGGTTAGGGTTAGGGTTCTGTTAGTGTTAGGGTTAGGGTTAGGGTTAGGGTAGAGTTCTGTTAGTGTTACGGTTAGGGTTAGGGTTAGGGTTAGGGTTAGGTTTAGGGTTAGGACTCTGTTAGCTTTAGGGTTAGGGTTATGGTTAAGGTTCTATTAGGGTTAGGGTTAGGGTTATTGTTAGGGTAAGGGATAGGGTAGGTTTGGGTTTAGGGTTAGGACTCTGTTAGTTTTAGGGTTAGGGTTAGGGTTACTGTTACGGTTAGGGTTAGTGTTAGGTTAGTGTTAGTGTTAGGGTTAGGGTTACGGTTACTGTTAGGGTTAGGGTTCGTAAAAGGGTTAGGGTTACTCTTCGGGTTAGGGTTAGGGTTATGATTAGGGTTAGGGTAAGGGTTAGGTTTAGGTTTAGGGTTTGGTTTAGACTAGGGATAGTGTTAGGGTTAGAGTTAGGTTAGAGTTAGGGTTAGGGTTAGGGTTAGGGTTAGGGTTAGGGTTAGGGTTAGGGTTAGGGTTAGGGTTAGGGTTAGGGTTAGGGTTAGGGTTAGGGTTAGGGTTCTGTTACGGTTACGGTTAGGGTTAGGGTTAGGGTTAGGGTTAGGGTTATGGTTAGGGTTTGGGTTAGGGTTAGGGTTCTGTTACGGTTACGGTTAGGGTTAGGGTTAGGGTTAGGGTTAGGTTTAGTGTTAGGGTTATGATTAGGTTTAGGGTTAGGGTTAGGGTTTGGATTAGGGTTAGGGTTAGGGTTAGGGTTAGGTTTAGGGTTAGGTTTAGGGTTAGGGTTAGGGTTAGTGTTGGCGTTAGTGTTAGGTATAGCGTTAGGGTTAGGGTTAGTGTTAGGGCTCTGTTAGGGTTAGTGTTATGTTTAGGGTTAGGGTATGTTTAGGGTTAGGGTTCGTGTTAGGGTTAACGTTAGGGTTAGGGTTAGAGTTTGGTTAGGGTTAAGGTTAGGGTTAGAGTTAGGTTAGGGTAAGGGTTAGGTTTAGGATTAGGGTTATGGTTAGGGTTAGGGTTAGGTTTAGGTTTAGGGTTAGGGTTAGGGTTAAGGTTCTATTAGGGTTAGGGTTAGGGTTATTGTTAGGGTAAGGGGTAGGGTAGCTTTGGGTTTAGGGTTAGGACTCTGTTAGTTTTAGGGTTAGGGTTAGGGTTACGGTTACTGTTAGGGTTAGGGTTAGTAAAAGCGTTAGGGTTACTGTTCGGTTTAGCGTTAGGGTTATGATTAGGGTTTGGGTAAAGGTTAGGTTTAGGTTTAGGGTTTGCTTTAGACTAGGGTTAGTGTTAGGGTTAGAGTTAGGTTAGGGTTAGGGTTAGGGTTATGTTTATGGTTAGGGTTAGGGTTAGGGTTAGGGTTCTGTTAGGGTTAGGGTTAGGGTTAGGGATACGTTTAGTGTTAGGGTTAGGATTAGGGTTAGGGTTAGTGTTAGGGTTTGGTTTAGGGTTAGGGTTAGGTTTAGGGTTAGGGTTACGGTTAGTGTTAGAGTATGGTTTCCGGTTACGGTTACGGTTAGGGTTAGGATTAGGGTTAGGTTTAGGGTTGGCGTTAGTGTTAGGTATAGCGTTAGGGTTAGGGTTAGTGTTAGGGCTCTGTTTGGGTTAATGTTATGTTTAGGTTTAGGGTATGTTTAGGGTTAGGGTTAGGGTTAATGTTAGCGTTAGGGTTAGGGTTAGGATTAATGTTAGGGTTAGGGTTAGGATTAATGTTAGGGTTAAGGTTAGGGTTAGAGTTAGGTTAGGGTTAGGGTTAGGGTTAGGTTTAGGGTTAGGGTTAGAGTTAGGGTTAGGGTTAGGGTTAGTGTTAGGGTTATTGTTAGGGTTAGAATTAGGTTAGGGTTAGGGTTAGGATTAGGGTTAGAGTTACGGTTAGGGTTATGTTTAGGATTAGGGTTATGGTTAGGCTTAGGGTTAGGGTAAGGTTTAGGGTTAGTGTTAGGTTTAGGGTTAGGGTTAGTGTTAGGGCTAGGCTTATGGTTAGGTTTAGTATTAGGGTTACGGTTAGGGTTAGGGTTAGGGTTAGGGTTAGGGTTAGGGTTCTGTTAGTGTTAGGGTTAGGGTTAGGGTTAGGGTTGTTAAAAGGGTTAGGGTTACTGTTAGGGTTAGGGTTATGGTTAGGGTTATGTATAGGGTTAGGGTTAGGGTTAGCGTTAGGGTTAGGGCTAGGGTTAGGCTTCGGTTTAGACTAGGGTTAGGGTTAGGGTTAGGGTTAGGGTTCTTTTAGGTTTAGGGTTAGGGTTAGGGTTAGGGTTAGGGTTAGGGTTAGGGTTCTGTTAGGGTTAGGGTTAGGGTTAGTGTTAGGGTTAGGATTAGGTTTAGGGTTAGGGTTAGGGTTAGGGTTTGGTTTATTGTTAGGGTTAGTGTTACAGTTAGGGTTAGGGTTAGGGTTAGGTTTAGGGTTAAAGTTAGGCTTCTGTTAGAGTTAGGGGTAGGGTTAGGGTTAGGGTTAGGGTAGGTTTAGGGTTAGGGTTAGGGTTAAGGTTCTATTAGAGTTAGGGTTAGGGTTATTGTTAGGGTAAGGGGTAGGGTAGGTTTGGGTTTAGGGTTAGGACTCTGTTAGTTTTAGGGTTAGGGTTAGGGTTACTGTTATGGTTAGGGTTCGTGTTAGATTAGGGTTAGGGTTAGGGTTAGGGTTAGGGTTACGGTTAGGGTTAGGGTTAGGGTTAGGGTAAGGGTTAGGTGTAGGGTTAGGGTTTGGTTTAGACTAGGGTTAGTGTTAGGGTTAGATTTAGGTTAGGGTTAGGTTTAGGGTTGTGGTTATGGTTAGGGTTAGGGTTAGGGTAAGGGGTAGGGTTAGGGTTAGGGTTACGTTTATGGGTAGGTTTAGGGTTCTGTTAGGGTTAGGGTTAGGGTTCGGGAAAGGTGTAGGGTAGGTTTGGGGTTAGGCTTAGGGTTAGGTTTCTGGTTATGGTTAGGGGTAGGGTTAGGTTTAAGGTATGGTTAACTAACCCTAACCCTAACCCTAACCCTAACCCTAACCCTAACCCTAACCCTAACCCTAACCCTAACCCTAACCCTAACCCTAATCCTAACCCTAACCCGAAGTTAGGGTTACGGTTAAGGTTAGGTTTAGGGTTAGGGTTAGGGATAGGCTTAGATTTAGGGCTACGGTTAGGGTTAGGGTTAGGATTCTGTTAGGGTTAGTGTTAGGTTTAGAATAGGGTTAGGTTTAGGGTTACTGTTAGGGTTAGGTTTAGGGATAGGGTTAGGGTTAGTGTTAGGCTTCTGTTAGGGTTAGGGTTAGTCTTAGGGTAAGCGTTAGGTTAGGTTTAGGGTTCTGGTAGGGGTAGGGGTAGGGTTAGGGTTAGGGTTAGGGTTAGGGTTAGGGTTAGGGTTCGGGTTCGGGTTTGGGGTTGGGTTATGGTTAGGGTTAGGGTTCTGTTAGTGTTAGGGTTAGGGTTAGGGTTAGGGCTAGGGTTAGGGTTAGGGTAGAGTTCTGTTAGTGTTACGGTTAGGGTTAGGGTTAGGGTTAGGTTTAGGGTTAGGGTTAGTGTTAGGGTTAGGGTTAGGGTTAGGTTTAGGGTTAGGGTTAGGGTTAAGGTTCTATTAGGGTTAGGGTTAGGGTTATTGTTAGGGTAAGGGGTAGGGTAGGTTTGGGTTTAGGGTTAGGACTCTGTTAGTTTTAGGGTTAGGGTTACGGTTACTGTTAGGGTTAGGGTTAGTAAAAGGGTTAGGGTTACTGTTCGGGTTAGCGTTAGGGTTAGGGTTATGATTAGGGTTAGGGTAAGGGTTAGGTTTAGGTTTAGGGTTTGCTTTAGACTAGGGTTAGTGCTAGGGTTAGAGTTAGGTTAGGGTTAGGGTTAGGGATAGGTTTAGTGTTAGGGTTAGGATTAGGGTTAGGGTTAGGGTTAGGGTTAGGTTTAGGGTTAGGGTTAGGGTTAGGGTTACGGTTAGGGTTAGAGTATGGTTTCCGGTTACGGTTACGGTTAGGGTTAGGATTAGGGTAAGGTTTAGGGTTGGCGTTAGTGTTAGGTATAGCGTTAGGGTTAGGGTTAGTGTTAGGGCTCTGTTAGGGTTAATGATATGTTTAGGTTTAGGGTATGTTTAGGGTTAGGGTTAGGGTTAAGGTTAGCGTTAGGGTTAGGGTTAGGATTAACGTTAGGGTTAGGGTTAGAGTTAGGTTAGGGTTAAGGTTAGGGTTAGAGTTAGGTTAGGGTTAGGGTTAGGGTTAGGTTTAGGGTTAGGGTTAACGTTACGGTTAGGGTTAGAGTTGTTTAGGGTTATTGTTAGGGTTAGAATTAGGTTAGGGTTAAGGTTAGGATTAGGGTTAGAGTTACGGTTATGGTTATGTTTAGGATTAGGGTTATGGTTAGGCTTAGGGTTAGGGTAAGGTTTAGGGTTAGTGTTAGGTTTAGGGTTAGGGTTAGTGTTAGGGTTAGGCTTATGGTTAGGTTTAGTATTAGGGTTACGGTTAGGGTTAGGGTTAGGGTTAGGCTTCGTTTTAGACTAGGGATAGGTTTAGGGTTAGGGTTAGGGTTAGGGTTAGGGTTAGGGTTAGGGTTAGGGTTAGGGTTAGGGTTATTAAAAGGGTTAGGGTTACTGTTAGGGTTAGGGTTATGGTTAGGGTTATGTATAGGGTTAGGGTTAGGGTTAGGGTTAGGGTTAGGGCTAGGGTTAGGCTTCGGTTTAGACTAGGGTTAGGGTTAGGGTTAGGGTTCTTTTAGGTTTAGGGTTAGGGTTAGGGTTAGGGTTAGGGTTCTGTTAGGGTTAGGGTTAGGGTTAGGGTTAGGTTTAGTGTTAGGGTTAGGATTAGGTTTAGGGTTAGGGTTAGGGTTTGGTTTATTGTTAGGGTTAGTGTTACGGTTAGGGTTAGGGTTAGGTTTAGGGTTGAAGTTAGGCTTCTGTTAGAGTTAGGGGTAGGGTTATGGTTTGGGTTAGGGTAGGTTTAGGGTTAGGGTTAGGGTTAAGGTTCTATTAGAGTTAGGGTTAGGGTTATTGTTAGGGTAAGGGGTAGGGTAGGTTTGGGTTTAGGGTTAGGACTCTGTTAATTTTAGGGTTAGGGTTAGGGTTACTGTTACGGTTAGGGTTCGTGTTAGGTTAGGGTTAGGGTTAGGGTTAGGGTTACGGTTAGGGTTAGGGTTAGGGTTAGGGTAAGGGTTAGGTGTAGGGTTAGGGTTTGGTTTAGACTAGGGTTAGTGTTAGGGTTAGAGTTAGGTTAGGGTTAGGGTTAGGGTTAGGGTTATGGTTAGGGTTAGGGTTCGGGTAAGGGGTAGGGTTAGGGTTAGGGTTACGTTTATGGGTAGGTTTAGGGTTCTGTTAGGGTTAGGGTTAGGGTTCGGGAAAGGTGTAGGGTAGGTTTGGGGTTAGGCTTAGGGTTAGGTTTCTGGTTATGGTTAGGGGTAGGGTTAGGTTTAAGGTATGGTTAACTAACTCTAACCCTAACCCTAACCCTAACCCTAACCCTAACCCTAACCCTAACCCTAACCCTAACCCTAACCCTAACCCTAACCCTAACCCTAACCCTAATCCTAACCCTAACCCGAAGTTAGGGTTACGGTTAAGGTTAGGTTTAGGGTTAGGGTTAGGGATAGGCTTAGATTTAGGGCTACGGTTAGGGTTAGGGTTAGGATTCTGTTAGGGTTAGTGTTAGGTTTAGAATAGGGTTAGGTTTAGGGTTACTGTTAGGGTTAGGTTTAGGGATAGGGTTAGGGTTAGTGTTAGGCTTCTGTTAGGGTTAGGGTTAGTCTTAGGGTAAGCGTTAGGTTAGGTTTAGGGTTCTGGTAGGGGTAGGGGTAGGGTTAGGGTTAGGGTTAGGGTTAGGGTTCGGGTTCGGGTTTGGGGTTGGGTTATGGTTAGGGTTAGGGTTTGGGTTTGTGTTAGGGTTAGGGTTAGGGCTAGGGTTAGGCATCGGTTTAGACTAGTGTTCGGGTTAGGTTTAGGGTTAGTGTTCTGTTAGGGTTAGGGTTAGGGTTAGATTTATTGTTAGGTTTAGTGTTTGGGTTAGTATTAGGGTTAGGTTGAAGGTTGGGGTTTGGGTTAGGTTTCCGGTTACGGTTACGGTTACGGTTAGGTGTAGGGTTAGGTTTAGGGTTGGGGTTAGGGTTAGGTATAGCGTTAGGTTTAGGGTTAGGGTTAGGTTTAGGGCTCTGTTAGGGTTAGTGTTATGTTTAGGGTTAGGGTAGGTTTAGGGTTAGGGTTAGGGTTAGGGTTAGGGTTAGGGTTAGGGTTAAGGTTAGCGTTCGGGTTAGGTTTAGGATTAGGGTTAGGGTTAGGGTTAGGGTTCGGTTTAGGGTTAGGGTTACGGTTAGGGTTATGTTTAGGATTAGGGTTATGTTTAGGATTAGGGTTATGGTTATTGTTAGGGTTAGGTTTCTTTTTTGGTTAGGGTTAGAGTTGGTTAGGTTTAGGGTTAGGGTTAGGGTTACGGTTATGTTTAGGGTTAGGGATAGGTTTGGGATTAGGTTTTGGATTAGTATTAGGGTTATGGTTAAGGTTAGGTTTTGGGTGAGGTTTTGCGTTAGGGTTAGGGTTATGGTTAGGGTTAGGTTTAGAGTTAGGGTTATGGTTATGTTTAGGGTTGGGTTATGTTCAGTATTAGGGTTAAGGTTAGGGTTAGGGCTAGGATTAGGGTTAGTGTTAGGTTTCATTTATGTTTAGGTTAGGGTTAAGGTTAGGGTTAGGGTTAGAGTTAGGTTAGGGTTAGCGTTAGGCTTAGAGTTAGGGTTAGGTTTAGGGTTAGGGTTAGGGTTAGGGTTAGGGTTAGGGTTAAGGTTAGTGTTAACGTTAGGGATAGTGTTAGTGTTAGGTTTAGGTTAGGTTTGGAGTTAAGGTTAGGTTTAGGTTTCTGTTAGGGTTAGACTTAGGGTTACGGTTAGGTTTAGGGTTAGGGTTAGGGTAAAGATTAGGGTTCTGTTAGGGTTAAGGTTAGGGTTAGGTTTAGGGTAAGGTGTAGGGTAGGTTTAAGTTTAGGGTTAGGGTTAGGGTTAGGGTTAGATTTAGGGTTAGGTTTAGTGTTAGGGTTAGGGTTAGGTTAGTGTTAGTGTTAGGGTTAGGATTAGGATTAGGGTTAGGGTTAGGGTTAGAGTTAGGTTAGGGTTAAGGTTAGGGTTGGAGTTAGGTTAGGGTTAGGGTTAGTGTTAGGGTTAGGGTTAGGGTTAGGTTTAGGGTTAGGGTTAGGGTTAGGGTTAGACTTAGGGTTGCGGTTAGTGTTAGGTTTAGGTTTAGGGTAAAAGTTAGGGTTCTGTTAGGGTTAACGTTAGGGTTAGGGTTAGGATAAGGTGTAGGGAAGGTTTAAATTTAGTGTTAGGGTTAGGTTTGGTGTTATGTTAAGGGTTAGAATTAGGATTAGGGTTAACGTTAGGGTTATTGTTAGTGTCGGGTTTAGGTTAGGTTTAGAGTTAGGGTTAGGTTTAGGTTTCTGTTAGGGTTAGACTTAGGGTTAGGGTTAGAGTTAGGGTTATGGTTATAGTTAGGTTTAGGGTCAGGGCTAGGGTTAGGGTTAGGGTTAGGGTTAGGGTAAGGGTTAGGGTTAGGGTTAGGGTTAGGTTTAGGGTTAGTGTTAGCGTTAGGGTTCTGTTAGGGTTAGGGTTAGAGTTACGGTTAGGTTTAGGGTTAGGGCTAAGGTTCTGTTAGTGTTAGGGTTAGGGTTAGGGTTTGGTTTAGGGTTAGGTTTAGGTTTAGTGTTAGGGTTAGGGTTAGGGTTAGGGTTAGTGTTAGGGTCAGAGTTAGGGTTAGCGTTAGGGTTAGGGTTAGGGTTAAGGTTAGGGTTAGGGTTAGGGTTAGGTTTTGGGTTAGGGTTACGGTTACGGATTTTGTTAGGGTTAGGATAAGGGATAGGTTTAGGTTTAGTGTTAGGCTTCTGTTATGTTTAGGGTTTGAGTAGGTTTAGGGTTAGGTTAGGGTTAGGGTTAGGGTTAGGCTTAAGTTTAGTGTTAGGTTTATGTTTAGAGTTACTTTTATGGTTAGGGTTAGGATTATAGTCAGTATTATGGTTAGGGTTATTGTCAGGGTTAGAGTTAGGGTTAGGGTTACGGTTACGGTTAGGATTAGGGTTAGGGCTCTGTTAGGGTTCGGGTTTCGGTTAGGCTTAGGAATAGGTTTAGGGTTAGGGTTAGGGTTAGTGTTAGGGTTAGGTTTAGGGTTAGGGTTAGGGTTATTGGTTAGCGTTAGGGTTAGGGTTAGGGTTAGGGTTAGGTTTAGGGTTAGGTTTAGCGTTAGGTTTATGTTTAGGGTTAGGGTTCTGTTAGGGTTAAGGTTAGGGTTGTGGTTAGGGTTAGGTTTAGGGTTCTGTTAGGCTTAGGCTTAGGGTTAGGGTTAGGGTTATGTTTAGGGTTAGGGTTAGTGTAATGTTAGGGTTAGACTTAGTGTTAGGGTTAGCGTAAGGTTTACGTTAGGATTAGGGTTAGGGTTATGTTTAGGGTTCTGTTAGGGTTAGACATAGGGTTAGGGTTATGTTTAGGGTTAGTATTAGGATTAATGTTAGAGTTAGGGTTAGGGATCAGGTTACGGTTACATTTAGGGTTAGGGTTAGAGTTAGGTTTAGGGTCAGTGTTAGGCTTCTGTTAGGTTTAGGGTTAGGATTATGGTTAGTGTTAGGGTAGGTTTAGGGTTAGGTTTAGTGTTAGGGTTGGGTTAGGGTTAGGGTAAGGGTTAGGGTTAGGCTTCTGTTAGGGTTAGGGTTAGAGTAGGTTTAGTGTTTGGTTAGGGTTAGGTTTAGGATTAGGGTTAGGCTTAAGTTTATTGTTAGTTTTAGGGTTAGAGTTACTTTTATGGTTAGGGTTAGGATTATAGTCAGCGTTATGGTTAGGGTTATTGTCAGGGTTAGAGTTAGGGTTAGGGTTACGGTTAGGGTTAGGGTTAGGGTTAGGGCTCTGTTAAGGTTAGGGTTCCGTTTAGGGTTAGGGTTATGTTACAGTTAGGGTTTCGGTTAGGGTTAGGTTTAGGGTTAGGGTTATGTTAGGGTTAGGGTTTCGGTTAGGGTTAGGAATAGGTTTAGGGTTAGGGTTAGGGTTAGGGTTAGGTTTAGGGTTAGCGTAAGGTTTGCGTTAGGGTTAGTGTTAGGGTTATGTTTAGGGTTCTGTTAGTGTTATATTTAAGGTTAGGGTTAGGGTTAGGGTTCGGGTTAGGTTTGGGTTATGTTCAGGGTTAGGGTTCAGTTAGGGTTAGGGTTAGGGTTAGGGTTAGGTTTAGGGTTAGGTTTAGGGTTAGGGTTAGGGGTTAGCGTTAGGGTTAGGGTTAGGGTTACGGTTAGGGTTTCAGTTAGGGTTAGGTTTAGGGTTAGGGTTATGTTCGGGTTAGGGTTTCGGTTAGGGTTAGGAATAGGTTTAGGGTTAGGGTTAGGGTTAGGTATTAGTGTTAGGGTTAGGATTAGGGTTAGGGTTAGGGTTAGGGCTAGGGTTAGGGTTAGGGTTAGGGTTTGGTTTATTGTTAGGCTTAGTGTTATGGTTAGGGTTATGGTTAGGGTTAGGTTTGGTGTTAAAGTTAGGCTTCATTAGAGTTAGGGGTAGGGTTATGGTTTGGGTTAGGGTAGGTTTAGGGTTAGGGTTAGGATTAGGGATAGGGTTAGGATTAGGGTTAGATTTAGAGTTAGGTTAGTGTTAGTGTTAGGTTTAGGGTTACGGTTAGCATAAGGTTTGCGTTAGGGTTAGTGTTAGGATTATGTTTACGGTTCTGTTATGGTTAGATTTAGGGTTCGGGTTAGGGTTACGGTTAGGATTAGGGTTAGGGTTTGGGTTAGGGTAGGTATTGTTTTAGGGTTAGGGTTAGGGTTAGGTTTAGGTTTAGGTGTAGGGTTCGGGTTAAGGCTGGGGTTAGGGTTAGGGTTAGGGTTTGATTTAGAGTTAGGTTAGGGTTATGCTTAGTGATAGGGTTCTTTTAGGTTTAGACTTAGGGATAGGGTTAGGATTAGCGTTAGAGTTAGGGTTAGGGTTCGGGCTAGGTTTAGGTTTGGGTTAGGGTTAGGGTTAGGGTTAAGGTTAGGTTTAGCGTTAGGGTTAGGTTCAGGGTTCTGTTAGGCTTAGACTTAGGGTTAGGGTTTGGGTTATGTTTAGGGGTAGGGTTAGTGTAATGTTAGGGTTAGACTTAGGGTTAGGGTTAGCGTAAGGTTTACGTTAGCTTTAGGGTTAGGGTTATGTTTAGGGGTCTGTTAGGGCATACGTAGTGTTAGGGTTATTGTTAGGGTTCGTATTAGTGTTAATGTTAGAGTTAGGGTTAGGGTTCAGGTTACGGTTACGGTTAGGTTTAGGGTTAGAGTTAGATTTAGGGTCAGTGTTAGGCTTCTGTTAGGGTTAGGGTTAGGATTATGGTTAGGGTTAGGGTAGGTTTAGGGTTAGGTTTAGTGTTATGGTTAGGGTTAGCTTTAGGGTTAGGTTTAGGGTTAGTGTTAGGGTTGGGGTTAGGGCTAGGGTTAGGCTTCGGTTTAGACTAGGGTTAGGGTTAGCGTTAGGGTTAGGGTTCTTTTAGGGTTAGGCTTAGGGTTAGGGTTCTGTTAGGGTTAGGGTTAGGGTTAGGGTTAGGTTTAGTGTTAGGGTTAGGGTTAGGGTTAGGGTTAGGGTTAGGGTTAGGGTTAGGGTTAGGGTTAGGGTTAGAGTATCGGTTCCGGTTCCGGTTACGGTTAGGGTTAGGATTAGGGTTAGGTTTAGGGTTGGCGTTACTGTAAGGTATAGCAATAGGGTTAGGGTTAGTGTTAGGGCTCTGTTAGTGTTAGTGTTATGTTTAGTGTTAGGGTATATTTAGGGTTAGGTTTAGGGTTAGGCTTAACGTTAGGGTTAGGGTTAGTGTTAGGTTAGGGTTAAGTTTAGGGTTAGAGTTAGGTTAGGGTTAGTGTTAGGTTTAGGGTTAGGCTTAGAGTTAGGGTTAGGGTTAGGGTTAGTGTTAGGGTTATTGTTAGGGTTAGAATTAGGTTAGGGTTAGGGTTAGGATTAGGGTTAGAGTTACAGTTAGGGTTATGTTTAGGATTAGGGTTATGGTTAGTGTTAGGGTTAGGGTTAGGGCAAGGGTTAGGGTTCGTGTTAGGTTTAGGTTTAGGGTTAGTGTTTGGGTTAGGCTTATGGTTAGATTTAGTATTAGGGTTACGTTTAGGGTTAGGGCTAGGGTTAGGCTTCGGTTTAGACTAGGGATAGGGTTAGGGTTAGGGTTAGGGTTCTGTTAGTGTTAGGGTTAGGGTTAGGGTTAGGGTAGAGTTCTGTTAGTGTTACGGTTAGGGTTAGGGTTAGGGTTAGGGTTAGGTTTAGGGTTAGGACTCTGTTAGCTTTAGGGTTAGGGTTATGGTTAAGGTTCTATTAGGGTTAGGGTTAGGGTTATTGTTAGGGTAAGGGATAGGGTAGGTTTGGGTTTAGGGTTAGGACTCTGTTAGTTTTAGGGTTAGGGTTAGGGTTACTGTTACGGTTAGGGTTAGTGTTAGGTTAGGGTTAGTGTTAGGGTTAGGGTTACGGTTACTGTTAGGGTTAGGGTTCGTAAAAGGGTTAGGGTTACTCTTCGGGTTAGGGTTAGGGTTATGATTAGGGTTAGGGTAAGGGTTAGGTTTAGGTTTAGGGTTTGGTTTAGACTAGGGATAGTGTTAGGGTTAGAGTTAGGTTAGAGTTAGGGTTAGGGTTAGGGTTAGGGTTAGGGTTAGGGTTAGGGTTAGGGTTAGGGTTAGGGTTAGGGTTAGGGTTAGGGTTAGGGTTAGGGTTAGGGTTAGGGTTTGGGTTAGGGTTAGGGTTCTGTTACGGTTAGGGTTAGGGTTAGGGTTAGGGTTAGGTTTAGTGTTAGGGTTATGATTAGGTTTAGGGTTAGGGTTAGGGTTTGGATTAGGGTTAGGGTTAGGGTTAGGGTTAGGGTTAGGTTTAGGGTTAGGGTTAGGGTTAGTGTTGGCGTTAGTGTTAGGTATAGCGTTAGGGTTAGGGTTAGTGTTAGGGCTCTGTTAGGGTTAGTGTTATGTTTAGGGTTAGGGTATGTTTAGGGTTAGGGTTCGGGTTAGGGTTAACGTTAGGGTTAGGGTTAGAGTTTGGTTAGGGTTAAGGTTAGGGTTAGAGTTAGGTTAGGGTAAGGGTTAGGTTTAGGATTAGGGTTATGGTTAGGGTTAGGGTTAGGTTTAGTGTTAGGGTTAGTGTTAGGGTTAGAATTAGGTTAGGGTTAGGGTTAGGATTAGGGTTAGAGTTACGGTTAGGGTTATGTTTAGGATTAGGGTTATGGTTAGGGTTAGGGTTCTGTTAGTGTTAGGGTTAGGGTTAGGGTTAGGGTTAGGGTTAGGGTAGAGTTCTGTAAGTGTTACGGTTAGGGTTAGGGTTAGGGTTAGGGTTAGGGTTAGGGTTAGAGTATCGGTTCCGGTTCCGGTTACGGTTAGGGTTAGGATTAGGGTTAGGTTTAGGGTTGGCGTTAGTGTAAGGTATAGCAATAGGGTTAGGGTTAGTGTTAGGGCTCTGTTAGTGTTAGTGTTATGTTTAGGGTTAGGGTATATTTAGGGTTAGGGTTAGGGTTAGGCTTAACTTTAGGTTTAGGGTTAGTGTTAGGTTAGGGTTAAGTTTAGGGTTAGAGTTAGGTTAGGGTTAGTGTTAGGTTTAGGGTTAGGCTTAGAGTTAGGGTTAGGGTTAGGGTTAGTGTTAGGGTTATTGTTAGGGTTAGAATTAGGTTAGGGTTAGGGTTAGGATTAGGGTTAGAGTTACAGTTAGGGTTATGTTTAGGATTAGGGTTATGGTTAGTGTTAGGGTTAGGGTTAGGGCAAGGGTTAGGGTTCGTGTTAGGTTTAGGGTTAGGGTTAGTGTTTGGGTTAGGCTTATGGTTAGATTTAGTATTAGGGTTACGTATAGGGTTAGGGCTAGGGTTAGGCTTCGTTTTAGACTAGGGATAGGGTTAGGGTTAGGTTTAGGGTTCTGTTAGTGTTAGGGTTAGGTTTAGGGTTAGGGTAGAGTTCTGTTAGTGTTACGGTTAGGGTTAGGGTTAGGTTTAGGTTTAGGGTTAGGACTCTGTTAGCTTTAGGGTTAGGTTTATGGTTAAGGTTCTATTAGGGTTAGGGTTAGGGTTATTGTTACGGTAAGGGATAGGGTAGGTTTGGGTTTAGGGTTAGGACTCTGTTAGTTTTAGGGTTAGGGTTAGGGTTACTGTTACGGTTAGGGTTAGTGTTAGGTTAGGGTTAGGGTTAGGGTTAGGGTTACGGTTACTGTTAGGGTTAGGCTTCGTAAAAGGGTTAGGGTTACTCTTCGGGTTAGGGTTAGGCTTAGGGTTATGATTAGGGTTAGGGTAAGGGTTAGGTTTAGGTTTAGGGTTTGGTTTAGACTAGGGATAGTGTTAGGGTTAGAGTTAGGTTTAGGTTTAGGGTTTGCTTTAGACTAGGGTTAGTGTTAGGGTTAGAGTTAAGTTAGGGTTATGGTTATGGTTAGGGTTATGGTTATGGTTAGGGTTAGGGTTAGGGTTAGCGTTTGGGTTCTGTTAGGGTTAGGGTTAGGGTTAGGGATAGGTTTAGTGTTAGGGTTAGGATTAGGGTTAGGCTTAGGGTTAGGGTTAGGTTTAGGGTTAGGGTTAGGGTTAGGGTTAGGGTTAGGGTTAGGGTTAGGGTTATTGTTAGGGTTAGAATTAGGTTAGGGTTAGGGTTAGGATTAGGGTTAGAGTTACGGTTATGGTTATGTTTAGGATTAGGGTTATGGTTAGGCTTAGGGTTAGGGTAAGGTTTAGGGTTAGTGTTAGGTTTAGGGTTAGGGTTAGTGTTAGGGTTAGGCTTATGGTTAGGTTTAGTATTAGGGTTACGGTTAGGGTTAGGGCTAGGGTTAGGCTTCGGTTTAGACTAGGGATAGGTTTAGGGTTAGGGTTAGGGTTAGGGTTAGGGTTAGGGTTAGGGTTATTAAAAGGGTTAGGGTTACTGTTAGGGTTAGGGTTATGGTTTGGGTTATGTATAGGGTTAGGGTTAGGGTTAGGGTTAGGGTTAGGGCTAGGGTTAGGCTTCGGTTTAGACTAGGGTTAGGGTTAGGGTTAGGGTTCTTTTAGGTTTAGGGTTAGGGTTAGGGTTAGGGTTAGGGTTCTGTTAGTGTTACGGTTAGGGTTAGGGTTAGGTTTAGGGTTAAAGTTAGGCTTCTGTTAGAGTTAGGGGTAGGGTTATGGTTTGGGTTAGGGTAGGTTTAGGGTTAGGGTTAGGGTTAAGGTTCTATTAGAGTTAGGGTTAGGGTTATTGTTAGGGTAAGGGGTAGGGTAGGTTTGGGTTTAGGGTTAGGACTCTGTTAATTTTAGGGTTAGGGTTAGGGTTACTGTTACGGTTAGGGTTCGTGTTAGGTTAGGGTTAGGGTTAGGGTTAGGGTTAGGGTTAGGGTTACGGTTAGGGTTAGGGTTAGGGTTAGGGTAAGGGTTAGGTGTAGGGTTAGGGTTTGGTTTAGACTAGGGTTAGTGTTAGGGTTAGAGTTAGGTTAGGGTTAGGGTTAGGTTTAGGGTTATGGTTAGGGTTAGGGTTCGGGTAAGGGGTAGGGTTTGGGTTAGGGTTACGTTTATGGGTAGGTTTAGGGTTCTGTTAGGGTTAGGGTTAGGGTTCGGGAAAGGTGTAGGGTAGGTTTGGGGTTAGGCTTAGGGTTAGGTTTCTGGTTATGGTTAGGGGTAGGGTTAGGTTTAAGGTATGGTTAACTAACTCTAACCCTAACCCTAACCCTAACCCTAACCCTAACCCTAACCCTAACCCTAACCCTAACCCTAACCCTAATCCTAACCCTAACCCTAAGTTAGGGTTACGGTTAAGGTTAGGTTTAGGGTTAGGGTTAGGGATAGGCTTAGATTTAGGGCTACGGTTAGGTTTAGGGTTAGGATTCTGTTAGGGTTAGTGTTAGGTTTAGAATAGGGTTAGGTTTAGGGTTACTGTTAGGGTTAGGTTTAGGGATAGGGTTAGGGTTAGTGTTAGGCTTCTGTTAGGGTTAGGGTTAGTCTTAGGGTAAGCGTTAGGTTAGGTTTAGGGTTCTGGTAGGGGTAGGGGTAGGGTTAGGGTTAGGGTTAGGGTTAGGGTTCGGGTTCGGGTTTGGGGTTGGGTTATGGTTAGGGTTAGGGTTTGGGTTTGTGTTAGGGTTAGGGTTAGGGCTAGGGTTAGGCATCGGTTTAGACTAGTGTTCGGGTTAGGTTTAGGGTTAGTGTTCTGTTAGGGTTAGGGTTAGGGTTAGATTTATTGTTAGGTTTAGTGTTTGGGTTAGTATTAGGGTTAGGTTGAAGGTTGGGGTTTGGGTTAGGTTTCCGGTTACGGTTACGGTTACGGTTAGGTGTAGGGTTAGGTTTAGGGTTGGGGTTAGGGTTAGGTATAGCGTTAGGTTTAGGGTTAGGGTTAGGTTTAGGGCTCTGTTAGGGTTAGTGTTATGTTTAGGGTTAGGGTAGGTTTAGGGTTAGGGTTAGGGTTAGGGTTAGGGTTAGGGTTAGGGTTAGGGTTAAGGTTAGCGTTCGGGTTAGGTTTAGGATTAGGGTTAGGGTTAGGGTTAGGGTTCGGTTTAGGGTTAGGGTTACGGTTAGGGTTATGTTTAGGATTAGGGTTATGTTTAGGATTAGGGTTATGGTTAGGGTTAGGGTTAGGTTTCTTTTTTGGTTAGGGTTAGAGTTGGTTAGGTTTAGGGTTAGGGTTAGGGTTACGGTTATGTTTAGGGTTAGGGATAGGTTTGGGATTAGGTTTTGGATTAGTATTAGGGTTATGGTTAAGGTTAGGTTTTGGGTGAGGTTTTGCGTTAGGGTTAGGGTTATGGTTAGGGTTAGGTTTAGAGTTAGGGTTATGGTTATGTTTAGGGTTGGGTTATGTTCAGTATTAGGGTTAAGGTTAGGGTTAGGGCTAGGATTAGGGTTAGTGTTAGGTTTCATTTATGTTTAGGTTAGGGTTAAGGTTAGGGTCAGGGTTAGAGTTAGGTTAGGGTTAGCGTTAGGCTTAGAGTTAGGGTTAGGTTTAGGGTTAGGGTTAGGGTTAGGGTTAGGGTTAGGGTTAAGGTTAGTGTTAACGTTAGGGATAGTGTTAGTGTTAGGTTTAGGTTAGGTTTGGAGTTAAGGTTAGGTTTAGGTTTCTGTTAGGGTTAGACTTAGGGTTACGGTTAGGTTTAGGGTTAGGGTTAGGGTAAAGATTAGGGTTCTGTTAGGGTTAAGGTTAGGGTTAGGTTTAGGGTAAGGTGTAGGGTAGGTTTAAGTTTAGGGTTAGGGTTAGGGTTAGGGTTAGATTTAGGGTTAGGTTTAGTGTTAGGGTTAGGGTTAGGTTAGTGTTAGTGTTAGGGTTAGGATTAGGATTAGGGTTAGGGTTAGGGTTAGAGTTAGGTTAGGGTTAAGGTTAGGGTTGGAGTTAGGTTAGGGTTAGGGTTAGTGTTAGGGTTAGGGTTAGGGTTAGGTTTAGGGTTAGGGTTAGGGTTAGGGTTAGACTTAGGGTTGCGGTTAGTGTTAGGTTTAGGTTTAGGGTAAAAGTTAGGGTTCTGTTAGGGTTAACGTTAGGGTTAGGGTTAGGATAAGGTGTAGGGAAGGTTTAAATTTAGTGTTAGGGTTAGGTTTGGTGTTATGTTAAGGGTTAGAATTAGGATTAGGGTTAACGTTAGGGTTATTGTTAGTGTCGGGTTTAGGTTAGGTTTAGAGTTAGGGTTAGGTTTAGGTTTCTGTTAGGGTTAGACTTAGGGTTAGGGTTAGAGTTAGGGTTATGGTTATAGTTAGGTTTAGGGTCAGGGCTAGGGTTAGGGTTAGGGTTAGGGTTAGGGTAAGGGTTAGGGTTAGGGTTAGGGTTAGGTTTAGGGTTAGTGTTAGCGTTAGGGTTCTGTTAGGGTTAGGGTTAGAGTTACGGTTAGGTTTAGGGTTAGGGCTAAGGTTCTGTTAGTGTTAGGGTTAGGGTTAGGGTTTGGTTTAGGGTTAGGTTTAGGTTTAGTGTTAGGGTTAGGGTTAGGGTTAGGGTTAGTGTTAGGGTCAGAGTTAGGGTTAGCGTTAGGGTTAGGGTTAGGGTTAAGGTTAGGGTTAGGGTTAGGGTTAGGTTTTGGGTTAGGGTTACGGTTACGGATTTTGTTAGGGTTAGGATAAGGGATAGGTTTAGGTTTAGTGTTAGGCTTCTGTTATGTTTAGGGTTTGAGTAGGTTTAGGGTTAGGTTAGGGTTAGGGTTAGGGTTAGGCTTAAGTTTAGTGTTAGGTTTATGTTTAGAGTTACTTTTATGGTTAGGGTTAGGATTATAGTCAGTATTATGGTTAGGGTTATTGTCAGGGTTAGAGTTAGGGTTAGGGTTACGGTTACGGTTAGGATTAGGGTTAGGGCTCTGTTAGGGTTCGGGTTTCGGTTAGGCTTAGGAATAGGTTTAGGGTTAGGGTTAGGGTTAGTGTTAGGGTTAGGTTTAGGGTTAGGGTTAGGGTTATTGGTTAGCGTTAGGGTTAGGGTTAGGGTTAGGGTTAGGGTTAGGGTTAGGTTTAGGGTTAGGTTTAGCGTTAGGTTTATGTTTAGGGTTAGGGTTCTGTTAGGGTTAAGGTTAGGGTTGTGGTTAGGGTTAGGTTTAGGGTTCTGTTAGGCTTAGGCTTAGGGTTAGGGTTAGGGTTATGTTTAGGGTTAGGGTTAGTGTAATGTTAGGGTTAGACTTAGTGTTAGGGTTAGCGTAAGGTTTACGTTAGGATTAGGGTTAGGGTTATGTTTAGGGTTCTGTTAGGGTTAGACATAGGGTTAGGGTTATGTTTAGGGTTAGTATTAGGATTAATGTTAGAGTTAGGGTTAGGGATCAGGTTACGGTTACATTTAGGGTTAGGGTTAGAGTTAGGTTTAGGGTCAGTGTTAGGCTTCTGTTAGGTTTAGGGTTAGGATTATGGTTAGTGTTAGGGTAGGTTTAGGGTTAGGTTTAGTGTTAGGGTTGGGTTAGGGTTAGGGTAAGGGTTAGGGTTAGGCTTCTGTTAGGGTTAGGGTTAGAGTAGGTTTAGTGTTTGGTTAGGGTTAGGTTTAGGATTAGGGTTAGGCTTAAGTTTATTGTTAGTTTTAGGGTTAGAGTTACTTTTATGGTTAGGGTTAGGATTATAGTCAGCGTTATGGTTAGGGTTATTGTCAGGGTTAGAGTTAGGGTTAGGGTTACGGTTAGGGTTAGGGTTAGGGTTAGGGCTCTGTTAAGGTTAGGGTTCCGTTTAGGGTTAGGGTTATGTTACAGTTAGGGTTTCGGTTAGGGTTAGGTTTAGGGTTAGGGTTATGTTAGGGTTAGGGTTTCGGTTAGGGTTAGGAATAGGTTTAGGGTTAGGGTTAGGGTTAGGGTTAGGTTTAGGGTTAGCGTAAGGTTTGCGTTAGGGTTAGTGTTAGGGTTATGTTTAGGGTTCTGTTAGTGTTATATTTAAGGTTAGGGTTAGGGTTAGGGTTCGGGTTAGGTTTGGGTTATGTTCAGGGTTAGGGTTCAGTTAGGGTTAGGGTTAGGGTTAGGGTTAGGTTTAGGGTTAGGTTTAGGGTTAGGGTTAGGGGTTAGCGTTAGGGTTAGGGTTAGGGTTACGGTTAGGGTTTCAGTTAGGGTTAGGTTTAGGGTTAGGGTTATGTTCGGGTTAGGGTTTCGGTTAGGGTTAGGAATAGGTTTAGGGTTAGGGTTAGGGTTAGGTATTAGTGTTAGGGTTAGGATTAGGGTTAGGGTTAGGGCTAGGGTTAGGGTTAGGGTTAGGGTTTGGTTTATTGTTAGGCTTAGTGTTACGGTTAGGGTTATGGTTAGGGTTAGGTTTGGTGTTAAAGTTAGGCTTCATTAGAGTTAGGGGTAGGGTTATGGTTTGGGTTAGGGTAGGTTTAGGGTTAGGGTTAGGATTAGGGATAGGGTTAGGATTAGGGTTAGATTTAGAGTTAGGTTAGTGTTAGTGTTAGGTTTAGGGTTACGGTTAGCATAAGGTTTGCGTTAGGGTTAGTGTTAGGATTATGTTTACGGTTCTGTTATGGTTAGATTTAGGGTTCGGGTTAGGGTTACGGTTAGGATTAGGGTTAGGGTTTGGGTTAGGGTAGGTATTGTTTTAGGGTTAGGGTTAGGGTTAGGTTTAGGTTTAGGTGTAGGGTTCGGGTTAAGGCTGGGGTTAGGGTTAGGGTTAGGGTTTGATTTAGAGTTAGGTTAGGGTTATGCTTAGTGATAGGGTTCTTTTAGGTTTAGACTTAGGGATAGGGTTAGGATTAGCGTTAGAGTTAGGGTTAGGGTTCGGGCTAGGTTTAGGTTTGGGTTAGGGTTAGGGTTAGGGTTAAGGTTAGGTTTAGCGTTAGGGTTAGGTTCAGGGTTCTGTTAGGCTTAGACTTAGGGTTAGGGTTTGGGTTATGTTTAGGGGTAGGGTTAGTGTAATGTTAGGGTTAGACTTAGGGTTAGGGTTAGCGTAAGGTTTACGTTAGCTTTAGGGTTAGGGTTATGTTTAGGGGTCTGTTAGGGCATACGTAGTGTTAGGGTTATTGTTAGGGTTCGTATTAGTGTTAATGTTAGAGTTAGGGTTAGGGTTCAGGTTACGGTTACGGTTAGGTTTAGGGTTAGAGTTAGATTTAGGGTCAGTGTTAGGCTTCTGTTAGGGTTAGGGTTAGGATTATGGTTAGGGTTAGGGTAGGTTTAGGGTTAGGTTTAGTGTTATGGTTAGGGTTAGCTTTAGGGTTAGGTTTAGGGTTAGTGTTAGGGTTGGGGTTAGGGCTAGGGTTAGGCTTCGGTTTAGACTAGGGTTAGGGTTAGCGTTAGGGTTAGGGTTCTTTTAGGGTTAGGCTTAGGGTTAGGGTTCTGTTAGGGTTAGGGTTAGGGTTAGGGTTAGGTTTAGTGTTAGGGTTAGGGTTAGGGTTAGGGTTAGGGTTAGGGTTAGGGTTAGGGTTAGGGTTAGAGTATCGGTTCCGGTTCCGGTTACGGTTAGGGTTAGGATTAGGGTTAGGTTTAGGGTTGGCGTTAGTGTAAGGTATAGCAATAGGGTTAGGGTTAGTGTTAGGGCTCTGTTAGTGTTAGTGTTATGTTTAGTGTTAGGGTATATTTAGGGTTAGGTTTAGGGTTAGGCTTAACGTTAGGGTTAGGGTTAGTGTTAGGTTAGGGTTAAGTTTAGGGTTAGAGTTAGGTTAGGGTTAGTGTTAGGTTTAGGGTTAGGCTTAGAGTTAGGGTTAGGGTTAGGGTTAGTGTTAGGGTTATTGTTAGGGTTAGAATTAGGTTAGGGTTAGGGTTAGGATTAGGGTTAGAGTTACAGTTAGGGTTATGTTTAGGATTAGGGTTATGGTTAGTGTTAGGGTTAGGGTTAGGGCAAGGGTTAGGGTTCGTGTTAGGTTTAGGTTTAGGGTTAGTGTTTGGGTTAGGCTTATGGTTAGATTTAGTATTAGGGTTACGTTTAGGGTTAGGGCTAGGGTTAGGCTTCGGTTTAGACTAGGGATAGGGTTAGGGTTAGGGTTAGGGTTCTGTTAGTGTTAGGGTTAGGGTTAGGGTTAGGGTAGAGTTCTGTTAGTGTTACGGTTAGGGTTAGGGTTAGGGTTAGGGTTAGGTTTAGGGTTAGGACTCTGTTAGCTTTAGGGTTAGGGTTATGGTTAAGGTTCTATTAGGGTTAGGGTTAGGGTTATTGTTAGGGTAAGGGATAGGGTAGGTTTGGGTTTAGGGTTAGGACTCTGTTAGTTTTAGGGTTAGGGTTAGGGTTACTGTTACGGTTAGGGTTAGTGTTAGGTTAGGGTTAGTGTTAGGGTTAGGGTTACGGTTACTGTTAGGGTTAGGGTTCGTAAAAGGGTTAGGGTTACTCTTCGGGTTAGGGTTAGGGTTATGATTAGGGTTAGGGTAAGGGTTAGGTTTAGGTTTAGGGTTTGGTTTAGACTAGGGATAGTGTTAGGGTTAGAGTTAGGTTAGAGTTAGGGTTAGGGTTAGGGTTAGGGTTAGGGTTAGGGTTAGGGTTAGGGTTAGGGTTAGGGTTAGGGTTAGGGTTAGGGTTAGGGTTAGGGTTAGGGTTAGGGTTAGGGTTAGGGTTAGGGTTAGGGTTAGGGTTAGGGTTAGGGTTTGGGTTAGGGTTAGGGTTCTGTTACGGTTAGGGTTAGGGTTAGGGTTAGGGTTAGGTTTAGTGTTAGGGTTATGATTAGGTTTAGGGTTAGGGTTAGGGTTTGGATTAGGGTTAGGGTTAGGGTTTGGATTAGGGTTAGGGTTAGGGTTAGGGTTAGGTTTAGGGTTAGGGTTAGGGTTAGTGTTGGCGTTAGTGTTAGGTATAGCGTTAGGGTTAGGGTTAGTGTTAGGGCTCTGTTAGGGTTAGTGTTATGTTTAGGGTTAGGGTATGTTTAGGGTTAGGGTTAGGGTTAGGGTTAACGTTAGGTTTAGGGTTAGAGTTTGGTTAGGGTTAAGGTTAGGGTTAGAGTTAGGTTAGGGTAAGGGTTAGGTTTAGGATTAGGGTTATGGTTAGGGTTAGGGTTAGGTTTAGTGTTAGGGTTAGTGTTAGGGTTAGAATTAGGTTAGGGTTAGGGTTAGGATTAGGGTTAGAGTTACGGTTAGGGTTATGTTTAGGATTAGGGTTATGGTTAGGGTTAGGGTTCTGTTAGTGTTAGGGTTAGGGTTAGGGTTAGGGTTAGGGTTAGGGTAGAGTTCTGTAAGTGTTACGGTTAGGGTTAGGGTTAGGGTTAGGGTTAGGGTTAGGGTTAGAGTATCGGTTCCGGTTCCGGTTATGGTTAGGGTTAGGATTAGGGTTAGGTTTAGGGTTGGCGTTAGTGTAAGGTATAGCAATAGGGTTAGGGTTAGTGTTAGGGCTCTGTTAGTGTTAGTGTTATGTTTAGGGTTAGGGTATATTTAGGGTTAGGGTTAGGGTTAGGCTTAACTTTAGGTTTAGGGTTAGTGTTAGGTTAGGGTTAAGTTTAGGGTTAGAGTTAGGTTAGGGTTAGTGTTAGGTTTAGGGTTAGGCTTAGAGTTAGGGTTAGGGTTAGGGTTAGTGTTAGGGTTATTGTTAGGGTTAGAATTAGGTTAGGGTTAGGGTTAGGATTAGGGTTAGAGTTACAGTTAGGGTTATGTTTAGGATTAGGGTTATGGTTAGTGTTAGGGTTAGGGTTAGGGCAAGGGTTAGGGTTCGTGTTAGGTTTAGGTTTAGGGTTAGTGTTTGGGTTAGGCTTATGGTTAGATTTAGTATTAGGGTTACGTATAGGGTTAGGGCTAGGGTTAGGCTTCGTTTTAGACTAGGGATAGGGTTAGGGTTAGGGTTAGGGTTCTGTTAGTGTTAGGGTTAGGTTTAGGGTTAGGGTAGAGTTCTGTTAGTGTTACGGTTAGGGTTAGGGTTAGGTTTAGGTTTAGGGTTAGGACTCTGTTAGCTTTAGGGTTAGGGTTATGGTTAAGGTTCTATTAGGGTTAGGGTTAGGGTTATTGTTACGGTAAGGGATAGGGTAGGTTTGGGTTTAGGGTTAGGACTCTGTTAGTTTTAGGGTTTGGGTTAGGGTTACTGTTACGGTTAGGGTTAGTGTTAGGTTAGGGTTAGGGTTAGGGTTAGGGTTACGGTTACTGTTAGGGTTAGGCTTCGTAAAAGGGTTAGGGTTACTCTTCGGGTTAGGGTTAGGCTTAGGGTTATGATTAGGGTTAGGGTAAGGGTTAGGTTTAGGTTTAGGGTTTGGTTTAGACTAGGGATAGTGTTAGGGTTAGAGTTAGGTTTAGGTTTAGGGTTTGCTTTAGACTAGGGTTAGTGTTAGGGTTAGAGTTAAGTTAGGGTTATGGTTATGGTTAGGGTTATGGTTATGGTTAGGGTTAGGGTTAGGGTTAGCGTTTGGGTTCTGTTAGGGTTAGGGTTAGGGTTAGGGATAGGTTTAGTGTTAGGGTTAGGATTAGGGTTAGGCTTAGGGTTAGGGTTAGGTTTAGGGTTACGGTTAGGGTTAGGGCTAGGGTTAGGCTTCGGTTTAGACTAGGGATAGGTTTAGGGTTAGGGTTAGGGTTAGGGTTAGGGTTAGGGTTAGGGTTATTAAAAGGGTTAGGGTTACTGTTAGGGTTAGGGTTATGGTTTGGGTTATGTATAGGGTTAGGGTTAGGGTTAGGGTTAGGGTTAGGGCTAGGGTTAGGCTTCGGTTTAGACTAGGGTTAGGGTTAGGGTTAGGGTTCTTTTAGGTTTAGGGTTAGGGTTAGGGTTAGGGTTAGGGTTCTGTTAGGGTTAGGGTTAGGGTTAGGGTTAGGTTTAGTGTTAGGGTTAGGATTAGGTTTAGGGTTAGGGTTAGGGTTAGGGTTTGGTTTATTGTTAGGGTTAGTGTTACGGTTAGGGTTAGGGTTAGGTTTAGGGTTAAAGTTAGGCTTCTGTTAGAGTTAGGGGTAGGGTTATGGTTTGGGTTAGGGTAGGTTTAGGGTTAGGGTTAGGGTTAAGGTTCTATTAGAGTTAGGGTTAGGGTTATTGTTAGGGTAAGGGGTAGGGTAGGTTTGGGTTTAGGGTTAGGACTCTGTTAATTTTAGGGTTAGGGTTAGGGTTACTGTTACGGTTAGGGTTCGTGTTAGGTTAGGGTTAGGGTTAGGGTTAGGGTTAGGGTTACGGTTAGGGTTAGGGTTAGGGTTAGGGTAAGGGTTAGGTGTAGGGTTAGGGTTTGGTTTAGACTAGGGTTAGTGTTAGGGTTAGAGTTAGGTTAGGGTTAGGGTTAGGTTTAGGGTTATGGTTAGGGTTAGGGTTCGGGTAAGGGGTAGGGTTTGGGTTAGGGTTACGTTTATGGGTAGGTTTAGGGTTCTGTTAGGGTTAGGGTTAGGGTTCGGGAAAGGTGTAGGGTAGGTTTGGGGTTAGGCTTAGGGTTAGGGTTCTGGTTATGGTTAGGGGTAGGGTTAGGTTTAAGGTATGGTTAACTAACTCTAACCCTAACCCTAACCCTAACCCTAACCCTAACCCTAACCCTAACCCTAACCCTAACCCTAACCCTAATCCTAACCCTAACCCTAAGTTAGGGTTACGGTTAAGGTTAGGTTTAGGGTTAGGGTTAGGGATAGGCTTAGATTTAGGGCTACGGTTAGGTTTAGGGTTAGGATTCTGTTAGGGTTAGTGTTAGGTTTAGAATAGGGTTTTGTTTAGGGTTACTGTTAGGGTTAGGTTTAGGGATAGGGTTAGGGTTAGTGTTAGGCTTCTGTTAGGGTTAGGGTTAGTCTTAGGGTAAGCGTTAGGTTAGGTTTAGGGTTCTGGTAGGGGTAGGGGTAGGGTTAGGGTTAGGGTTAGGGTTAGGGTTCGGGTTCGGGTTGGGGGTTGGGTTATGGTTAGGGTTAGGGTTTGGGTTTGTGTTAGGGTTAGGGTTAGGGCTAGGGTTAGGCATCGGTTTAGACTAGTGTTCGGGTTAGGTTTAGGGTTAGTGTTCTGTTAGGGTTAGGGTTAGGGTTAGATTTATTGTTAGGTTTAGTGTTTGGGTTAGTATTAGGGTTAGGTTGAAGGTTGGGGTTTGGGTTAGGTTTCCGGTTACGGTTACGGTTACGGTTAGGTGTAGGGTTAGGTTTAGGGTTGGGGTTAGGGTTAGGTATAGCGTTAGGTTTAGGGTTAGGGTTAGGGTTAGGGTTATGTTTAGGATTAGTGTTATGTTTAGGGTTAGGGTAGGTTTAGGGTTAGGGTTAGGGTTAGGGTTAGGGTTAGGGTTAGGGTTAGGGTTAGGGTTAGGGTTAGGGTTAGGGTTAAGGTTAGCGTTCGGGTTAGGTTTAGGATTAGGGTTAGGGTTAGGGTTAGGGTTATGTTTAGGATTAGTGTTATGTTTAGGGTTAGGGTAGGTTTAGGGTTAGGGTTAGGGTTAGGGTTAGGGTTAGGGTTAGGGTTAGGGTTAGGGTTAGGGTTAAGGTTAGCGTTCGGGTTAGGTTTAGGATTAGGGTTAGGGTTAGGGTTAGGGTTAGGTTTAGTGTTAGGGTTAGTGTTAGGGTTAGAATTAGGTTAGGGTTAGGGTTAGGATTAGGGTTAGAATTACGGTTAGGGTTATGTTTAGGATTAGGGTTATGGTTAGGGTTAGGGTTCTGTTAGTGTTAGGGTTAGGGTTAGGGTTAGGGTTAGGGTTAGGGTAGAGTTCTGTTAGTGTTACGGTTAGGGTTAGGGTTAGGGTTAGGGTTAGGTTTAGGTTTAGGGTTAGGGTTAGGGTTAAGGTTCTATTAGGGTTAGGGTTAGGGTTATTGTTAGGGTAACGGGTAGGGTAGGTTTGGGTTTAGGGTTAGGACTCTGTTAGTTTTAGGGTTAGGGTTAGGGTTACGGTTACTGTTAGGGTTAGGGTTAGTAAAAGCGTTAGGGTTACTGTTCGGTTTAGCGTTAGGGTTATGATTAGGGTTAGGGTAAGGGTTAGGTTTAGGTTTAGGGTTTGCTTTAGACTAGGGTTAGTGTTAGGGTTAGAGTTAGGTTAGGGTTAGGGTTACGGTTAGGGTTAGGGTTAGGGTTAGGGTAAGGGTTAGGTGTAGGGTTAGGGTTTGGTTTAGACTAGGGTTAGTGTTAGGGTTAGAGTTAGGTTAGGGTTAGGGTTAGGGTTAGGGTTATGGTTAGGGTTAGGGTTCGGGTAAGGGGTAGGGTTAGGGTTAGGATTACGTTTATGGGTAGGTTTAGGGTTCTGTTAGGGTTAGGGTTAGGGTTCGGGAAAGGTGTAGGGTAGGTTTGGGGTTAGGCTTAGGGTTAGGTTTCTGGTTATGGTTAGGGGTAGGGTTAGGTTTAACGTATGGTTAACTAACTCTAACCCTAACCCTAACCCTAACCCTAACCCTAACCCTAACCCTAACCCTAACCCTAACCCTAACCCTAACCCTAACCCTAACCCTAATCCTAACCCTAACCCTAAGTTAGGGTTACGGTTAAGGTTAGGTTTAGGGTTAGGGTTAGGGATAGGCTTAGATTTAGGGCTACGGTTAGGGTTAGGGTTAGGATTCTGTTAGGGTTAGTGTTAGGTTTAGAATAGGGTTAGGTTTAGGGTTACTGTTAGGGTTAGGTTTAGGGATAGGGTTAGGGTTAGTGTTAGGCTTCTGTTAGGGTTAGGGTTAGTCTTAGGGTAAGCGTTAGGTTAGGTTTAGGGTTCTGGTAGGGGTAGGGGTAGGGTTAGGGTTAGGGTTAGGGTTAGGGTTCGGGTTCGGGTTTGGGGTTGGGTTATGGTTAGGGTTAGGGTTTGGGTTTGTGTTAGGGTTAGGGTTAGGGCTAGGGTTAGGCATCGGTTTAGACTAGTGTTCGGGTTAGGTTTAGGGTTAGTGTTCTGTTAGGGTTAGGGTTAGGGTTAGATTTATTGTTAGGTTTAGTGTTTGGGTTAGTATTAGGGTTAGGTTGAAGGTTGGGGTTTGGGTTAGGTTTCCGGTTACGGTTACGGTTACGGTTAGGTGTAGGGTTAGGTTTAGGGTTGGGGTTAGGGTTAGGTATAGCGTTAGGTTTAGGGTTAGGGTTAGGGTTAGGGTTAGGGTTAGGGTTAGGGTTAGGGTTAGGGTTAAGGTTAGCGTTCGGGTTAGGTTTAGGATTAGGGTTAGGGTTAGGGTTAGGTTTAGTGTTAGGGTTAGTGTTAGGGTTAGAATTAGGTTAGGGTTAGGGTTAGGATTAGGGTTAGAATTACGGTTAGGGTTATGTTTAGGATTAGGGTTATGGTTAGGGTTAGGGTTCTGTTAGTGTTAGGGTTAGGGTTAGGGTTAGGGTTAGGGTTAGGGTTAGGGTGGAGTTCTGTTAGTGTTACGGTTAGGGTTAGGGTTAGGGTTAGGGTTAGGTTTAGGTTTAGGGTTAGGGTTAGGGTTAAGGTTCTATTAGGGTTAGGGTTAGGGTTATTGTTAGGGTAAGGGGTAGGGTAGGTTTGGGTTTAGGGTTAGGACTCTGTTAGTTTTAGGGTTAGGGTTAGGGTTACGGTTACTGTTAGGGTTAGGGTTAGTAAAAGCGTTAGGGTTACTGTTCGGTTTAGCGTTAGGGTTATGATTAGGGTTAGGGTAAGGGTTAGGTTTAGGTTTAGGGTTTGCTTTAGACTAGGGTTAGTGTTAGGGTTAGAGTTAGGTTAGGGTTAGGGTTACGGTTAGGGTTAGGGTTAGGGTTAGGGTAAGGGTTAGGTGTAGGGTTAGGGTTTGGTTTAGACTAGGGTTAGTGTTAGGGTTAGAGTTAGGTTAGGGTTAGGGTTAGGGTTAGGGTTATGGTTAGGGTTAGGGTTCGGGTAAGGGGTAGGGTTAGGGTTAGGATTACGTTTATGGGTAGGTTTAGGGTTCTGTTAGGGTTAGGGTTAGGGTTCGGGAAAGGTGTAGGGTAGGTTTGGGGTTAGGCTTAGGGTTAGGTTTCTGGTTATGGTTAGGGGTAGGGTTAGGTTTAAGGTATGGTTAACTAACTCTAACCCTAACCCTAACCCTAACCCTAACCCTAACCCTAACCCTAACCCTAACCCTAACCCTAACCCTAACCCTAACCCTAACCCTAACCCTAACCCTAACCCTAACCCTAACCCTAATCCTAACCCTAACCCTAAGTTAGGGTTACGGTTAAGGTTAGGTTTAGGGTTAGGGTTAGGGATAGGCTTAGATTTAGGGCTACGGTTAGGGTTAGGGTTAGGATTCTGTTAGGGTTAGTGTTAGGTTTAGAATAGGGTTAGGTTTAGGGTTACTGTTAGGGTTAGGTTTAGGGATAGGGTTAGGGTTAGTGTTAGGCTTCTGTTAGGGTTAGGGTTAGTCTTAGGGTAAGCGTTAGGTTAGGTTTAGGGTTCTGGTAGGGGTAGGGGTAGGGTTAGGGTTAGGGTTAGGGTTAGGGTTCGGGTTCGGGTTGGGGGTTGGGTTATGGTTAGGGTTAGGGTTTGGGTTTGTGTTAGGGTTAGGGTTAGGGCTAGGGTTAGGCATCGGTTTAGACTAGTGTTCGGGTTAGGTTTAGGGTTAGTGTTCTGTTAGGGTTAGGGTTAGGGTTAGATTTATTGTTAGGTTTAGTGTTTGGGTTAGTATTAGGGTTAGGTTGAAGGTTGGGGTTTGGGTTAGGTTTCCGGTTACGGTTACGGTTACGGTTAGGTGTAGGGTTAGGTTTAGGGTTGGGGTTAGGGTTAGGTATAGCGTTAGGTTTAGGGTTAGGGTTAGGGTTAGGGTTAGGGTTAGGGTTAGGGTTAGGGTTAAGGTTAGCGTTCGGGTTAGGTTTAGGATTAGGGTTAGGGTTAGGGTTAGGGTTAGGTTTAGTGTTAGGGTTAGTGTTAGGGTTAGAATTAGGTTAGGGTTAGGGTTAGGATTAGGGTTAGAATTACGGTTAGGGTTATGTTTAGGATTAGGGTTATGGTTAGGGTTAGGGTTCTGTTAGTGTTAGGGTTAGGGTTAGGGTTAGGGTTAGGGTTAGGGTGGAGTTCTGTTAGTGTTACGGTTAGGGTTAGGGTTAGGGTTAGGGTTAGGTTTAGGTTTAGGGTTAGGGTTAGGGTTAAGGTTCTATTAGGGTTAGGGTTAGGGTTATTGTTAGGGTAAGGGGTAGGGTAGCTTTGGGTTTAGGGTTAGGACTCTGTTAGTTTTAGGGTTAGGGTTAGGGTTACGGTTACTGTTAGGGTTAGGGTTAGTAAAAGCGTTAGGGTTACTGTTCGGTTTAGCGTTAGGGTTATGATTAGGGTTTGGGTAAAGGTTAGGTTTAGGTTTAGGGTTTGCTTTAGACTAGGGTTAGTGTTAGGGTTAGAGTTAGGTTAGGGTTAGGGTTAGGGTTATGTTTATGGTTAGGGTTAGGGTTAGGGTTAGGGTTAGGGTTCTGTTAGGGTTAGGGTTAGGGTTAGGGATACGTTTAGTGTTAGGGTTAGGATTAGGGTTAGGGTTAGGGTTAGGGTTTGGTTTAGGGTTAGGGTTAGGTTTAGGGTTAGGGTTAGGGTTAGTGTTAGAGTATGGTTTCCGGTTACAGTTACGGTTAGGGTTAGGATTAGGGTTAGGTTTAGGGTTGGCGTTAGTGTTAGGTATAGCGTTAGGGTTAGGGTTAGTGTTAGGGCTCTGTTTGGGTTAATGTTATGTTTAGGTTTAGGGTATGTTTAGGGTTAGGGTTAGGGTTAATGTTAGCGTTAGGGTTAGGGTTAGGATTAATGTTAGGGTTAGGGTTAGGATTAATGTTAGGGTTAAGGTTAGGGTTAGAGTTAGGTTAGGGTTAGGGTTAGGGTTAGGTTTAGGGTTAGGGTTAGAGTTAGGGTTAGGGTTAGGGTTAGTGTTAGGATTATTGTTAGGGTTAGAATTAGGTTAGGGTTAGGGTTAGGATTAGGGTTAGAGTTACGGTTAGGGTTATGTTTAGGATTAGGGTTATGGTTAGGCTTAGGGTTAGGGTAAGGTTTAGGGTTAGTGTTAGGTTTAGGGTTAGGGTTAGTGTTAGGGTTAGGCTTATGGTTAGGTTTAGTATTAGGGTTACGGTTAGGGTTAGGGTTAGGGTTAGGGTTAGGGTTCTGTTAGTGTTAGGGTTAGGGTTAGGGTTAGGGTTGTTAAAAGGGTTAGGGTTACTGTTAGGGTTAGGGTTATGGTTAGGGTTATGTATAGGGTTAGGGTTAGGGTTAGCGTTAGGGTTAGGGCTAGGGTTAGGCTTCGGTTTAGACTAGGGTTAGGGTTAGGGTTAGGGTTAGGGTTCTTTTAGGTTTAGGGTTAGGGTTAGGGTTAGGGTTAGGGTTAGGGTTAGGGTTCTGTTAGGGTTAGGGTTAGGGTTAGGGTTAGGGTTAGTGTTAGGGTTAGGATTAGGTTTAGGGTTAGGGTTAGGGTTAGGGTTTGGTTTATTGTTAGGGTTAGTGTTACAGTTAGGGTTAGGGTTAGGGTTAGGTTTAGGGTTAAAGTTAGGCTTCTGTTAGAGTTAGGGGTAGGGTTAGGGTTAGGGTTAGGGTAGGTTTAGGGTTAGGGTTAGGGTTAAGGTTCTATTAGAGTTAGGGTTAGGGTTATTGTTAGGGTAAGGGGTAGGGTAGGTTTGGGTTTAGGGTTAGGACTCTGTTAATTTTAGGGTTAGGGTTAGGGTTACTGTTATGGTTAGGGTTCGTGTTAGATTAGGGTTAGGGTTAGGGTTAGGGTTAGGGTTACGGTTAGGGTTAGGGTTAGGGTTAGGGTAAGGGTTAGGTGTAGGGTTAGGGTTTGGTTTAGACTAGGGTTAGTGTTAGGGTTAGAGTTAGGTTAGGGTTAGGTTTAGGGTTGTGGTTATGGTTAGGGTTAGGGTTCGGGTAAGGGGTAGGTTTAGGGTTAGGGTTAGGTTTATGGGTAGGTTTAGGGTTCTGTTAGGGTTAGGGTTAGGGTTTGGGAAAGGTGTAGGGTAGGTTTGGGGTTAGGCTTAGGGTTAGGTTTCTGGTTATGGTTAGGGGTAGGGTTAGGTTTAAGGTATGGTTAACTAACTCTAACCCTAACCCTAACCCTAACCCTAACCCTAACCCTAACCCTAACCCTAACCCTAACCCTAACCCTAACCCTAACCCTAACCCTAACCCTAACCCTAACCCTAACCCTAATCCTTACCCTAACCCGAAGTTAGGGTTACGGTTAAGGTTAGGTTTAGGGTTAGGGTTAGGGATAGGCTTAGATTTAGGGCTACGGTTAGGGTTAGGGTTAGGATTCTGTTAGGGTTAGTGTTAGGTTTAGAATAGGGTTAGGTTTAGGGTTACTGTTAGGGTTAGGTTTAGGGATAGGGTTAGGGTTAGTGTTAGGCTTCTGTTAGGGTTAGGGTTAGTCTTAGGGTAAGCGTTAGGTTAGGTTTAGGGTTCTGGTAGGGGTAGGGGTAGGGTTAGGGTTAGGGTTAGGGTTAGGGTTAGGGTTCGGGTTCGGGTTTGGGGTTGGGTTATGGTTAGGGTTAGGGTTCTGTTAGTGTTAGGGTTAGGGTTAGGGTTAGGGCTGGGGTTAGGGTTAGGGTAGAGTTCTGTTAGTGTTACGGTTAGGGTTAGGGTTAGGGTTAGGTTTAGGGTTAGGGTTAGTGTTAGGGTTAGGGTTAGGGTTAGGTTTAGGGTTAGGGTTAGGGTTAAGGTTCTATTAGGGTTAGGGTTAGGGTTATTGTTAGGGTAAGGGGTAGGGTAGGTTTGGGTTTAGGGTTAGGACTCTGTTAGTTTTAGGGTTAGGGTTAGGGTTACGGTTACTGTTAGGGTTAGGGTTAGTAAAAGGGTTAGGGTTACTGTTCGGGTTAGCGTTAGGGTTAGGGTTATGATTAGGGTTAGGGTAAGGGTTAGGTTTAGGTTTAGGGTTTGCTTTAGACTAGGGTTAGTGCTAGGGTTAGAGTTAGGTTAGGGTTAGGGTTAGGGATAGGTTTAGTGTTAGGGTTAGGATTAGGGTTAGGGTTAGGGTTAGGGTTAGGTTTAGGGTTAGGGTTAGGGTTAGGGTTAGGGTTAGGGTTAGAGTATGGTTTCCGGTTACGGTTACGGTTAGGGTTAGGATTAGGGTAAGGTTTAGGGTTGGCGTTAGTGTTAGGTATAGCGTTAGGGTTAGGGTTAGTGTTAGGGCTCTGTTAGGGTTAATGATATGTTTAGGTTTAGGGTATGTTTAGGGTTAGGGTTAGGGTTAAGGTTAGCGTTAGGGTTAGGGTTAGGATTAACGTTAGGGTTAGGGTTAGAGTTAGGTTAGGGTTAAGGTTAGGGTTAGAGTTAGGTTAGGGTTAGGGTTAGGGTTAGGTTTAGGGTTAGGGTTAACGTTACGGTTAGGGTTAGAGTTGTTTAGGGTTATTGTTAGGGTTAGAATTAGGTTAGGGTTAAGGTTAGGATTAGGGTTAGAGTTACGGTTATGGTTATGTTTAGGATTAGGGTTATGGTTAGGCTTAGGGTTAGGGTAAGGTTTAGGGTTAGTGTTAGGTTTAGGGTTAGGGTTAGTGTTAGGGTTAGGCTTATGGTTAGGTTTAGTATTAGGGTTACGGTTAGGGTTAGGGTTAGGGTTAGGCTTCGTTTTAGACTAGGGATAGGTTTAGGGTTAGGGTTAGGGTTAGGGTTAGGGTTAGGGTTAGGGTTAGGGTTAGGGTTAGGGTTAGGGTTATTAAAAGGGTTAGGGTTACTGTTAGGGTTAGGGTTATGGTTAGGGTTATGTATAGGGTTAGGGTTAGGGTTAGGGTTAGGGTTAGGGTTAGGGTTAGGGCTAGGGTTAGGCTTCGGTTTAGACTAGGGTTAGGGTTAGGGTTAGGGTTCTTTTAGGTTTAGGGTTAGGGTTAGGGTTAGGGTTAGGGTTCTGTTAGGGTTAGGGTTAGGGTTAGGGTTAGGTTTAGTGTTAGGGTTAGGATTAGGTTTAGGGTTAGGGTTAGGGTTAGGGTTTGGTTTATTGTTAGGGTTAGTGTTACGGTTAGGGTTAGGGTTAGGTTTAGGGTTAAAGTTAGGCTTCTGTTAGAGTTAGGGGTAGGGTTATGGTTTGGGTTAGGGTAGGTTTAGGGTTAGGGTTAGGGTTAAGGTTCTATTAGAGTTAGGGTTAGGGTTATTGTTAGGGTAAGGGGTAGGGTAGGTTTGGGTTTAGGGTTAGGACTCTGTTAGTTTTAGGGTTAGGGTTAGGGTTACGGTTACGGTTAGGGTTCGTGTTAGGTTAGGGTTAGGGTTAGGGTTAGGGTTACGGTTAGGGTTAGGGTTAGGGTTAGGGTAAGGGTTAGGTGTAGGGTTAGGGTTTGGTTTAGACTAGGGTTAGTGTTAGGGTTAGAGTTAGGTTAGGGTTAGGGTTAGGGTTAGGGTTATGGTTAGGGTTAGGGTTCGGGTAAGGGGTAGGGTTAGGGTTAGGGTTACGTTTATGGGTAGGTTTAGGGTTCTGTTAGGGTTAGGGTTAGGGTTCGGGAAAGGTGTAGGGTAGGTTTGGGGTTAGGCTTAGGGTTAGGTTTCTGGTTATGGTTAGGGGTAGGGTTAGGTTTAAGGTATGGTTAACTAACTCTAACCCTAACCCTAACCCTAACCCTAACCCTAACCCTAACCCTAACCCTAACCCTAACCCTAAACCTACCCTAACCCTAAACATAACACTAACCCTAACAGAGCCAGGCCAGCCCCTAACAGGGCTAGGATTAGGGTTAGTGTTAGGTTTCATTTATGTTTAGGTTAGGGTTAAGGTTAGGGTTAGGGTTAGAGTTAGGTTAGGGTTAGCGTTAGGCTTAGAGTTAGGGTTAGGTTTAGGGTTAGGGTTAGGGTTAGGGTTAGGGTTAGGGTTAAGGTTAGTGTTAACGTTAGGGATAGTGTTAGTGTTAGGTTTAGGTTAGGTTTGGAGTTAAGGTTAGGTTTAGGTTTCTGTTAGGGTTAGACTTAGGGTTACGGTTATGTTTAGGGTTAGGGTTAGGGTAAAGATTAGGGTTCTGTTAGGGTTAAGGTTAGGGTTAGGTTTAGGGTAAGGTGTAGGGTAGGTTTAAGTTTAGGGTTAGGGTTAGGGTTAGGGTTAGATTTAGGGTTAGGTTTAGTGTTAGGGTTAGGGTTAGGTTAGTGTTAGTGTTAGGGTTAGGATTAGGGTTAGGGTTAGGGTTAGGGTTAGGGTTAGAGTTAGGTTAGGGTTAAGGTTAGGGTTGGAGTTAGGTTAGGGTTAGGGTTAGTGTTAGGGTTAGGGTTAGGGTTAGGTTTAGGGTTAGGGTTAGGGTTAGGGTTAGGGTTAGACTTAGGGTTGCGGTTAGTGTTAGGTTTAGGTTTAGGGTAAAAGTTAGGGTTCTGTTAGGGTTAACGTTAGGGTTAGGGTTAGGATAAGGTGTAGGGAAGGTTTAAATTTAGTGTTAGGGTTAGGTTTGGTGTTATGTTAAGGGTTAGAATTAGGATTAGGGTTAACGTTAGGGTTATTGTTAGTTTCGGGTTTAGGTTAGGTTTAGAGTTAGGGTTAGGTTTAGGTTTCTGTTAGGGTTAGACTTAGGGTTAGGGTTAGAGTTAGGGTTATGGTTATAGTTAGGTTTAGGGTCAGGGCTAGGGTTAGGGTTAGGGTTAGGGTTAGGGTAAGGGTTAGGGTTAGGGTTAGGGTTAGGTTTAGGGTTAGTGTTAGCGTTAGGGTTCTGTTAGGGTTAGGGTTAGAGTTACGGTTAGGTTTAGGGTTAGGGCTAAGGTTCTGTTAGTGTTAGGGTTAGGGTTAGGGTTTGGTTTAGGGTTAGGTTTAGGTTTAGTGTTAGGGTTAGGGTTAGGGTTAGGGTTAGGGTTAGTGTTAGGGTCAGAGTTAGGGTTAGCGTTAGGGTTAGGGTTAGGGTTAAGGTTAGGGTTAGGGTTAGGGTTAGGTTTTGGGTTAGGGTTACGGTTACGGATTTTGTTAGGGTTAGGATAAGGGATAGGTTTAGGTTTAGTGTTAGGCTTCTGTTATGTTTAGGGTTTGAGTAGGTTTAGGGTTAGGTTAGGGTTAGGGTTAGGGTTAGGCTTAAGTTTAGTGTTAGGTTTATGTTTAGAGTTACTTTTATGGTTAGGGTTAGGATTATAGTCAGTATTATGGTTAGGGTTATTGTCAGGGTTAGAGTTAGGGTTAGGGTTACGGTTACGGTTAGGATTAGGGTTAGGGCTCTGTTAGGGTTCGGGTTTCGGTTAGGCTTAGGAATAGGTTTAGGGTTAGGGTTAGGGTTAGTGTTAGGGTTAGGTTTAGGGTTAGGGTTAGGGTTATTGGTTAGCGTTAGGGTTACTGTTAGGGTTAGGGTTAGGGTTAGGGTTAGGTTTAGGGTTAGGTTTAGCGTTAGGTTTATGTTTAGGGTTAGGGTTCTGTTAGGGTTAAGGTTAGGGTTGTGGTTAGGGTTAGGTTTAGGGTTCTGTTAGGCTTAGGCTTAGGGTTAGGGTTAGGGTTATGTTTAGGGTTAGGGTTAGTGTAATGTTAGGGTTAGACTTAGTGTTAGGGTTAGCGTAAGGTTTACGTTAGGATTAGGGTTAGGGTTATGTTTAGGGTTCTGTTAGGGTTAGACATAGGGTTAGGGTTATGTTTAGGGTTAGTATTAGGATTAATGTTAGAGTTAGGGTTAGGGATCAGGTTACGGTTACATTTAGGGTTAGGGTTAGAGTTAGGTTTAGGGTCAGTGTTAGGCTTCTGTTAGGTTTAGGGTTAGGATTATGGTTAGTGTTAGGGTAGGTTTAGGGTTAGGTTTAGTGTTAGGGTTGGGTTAGGGTTAGGGTAAGGGTTAGGGTTAGGCTTCTGTTAGGGTTAGGGTTAGAGTAGGTTTAGTGTTTGGTTAGGGTTAGGTTTAGGATTAGGGTTAGTCTTAAGTTTATTGTTAGTTTTAGGGTTAGAGTTACTTTTATGGTTAGGGTTAGGATTATAGTCAGCGTTATGGTTAGGGTTATTGTCAGGGTTAGAGTTAGGGTTAGGGTTACGGTTAGGGTTAGGGTTAGGGTTAGGGCTCTGTTAAGGTTAGGGTTCCGTTTAGGGTTAGGGTTATGTTACAGTTAGGGTTTCGGTTAGGGTTAGGTTTAGGGTTAGGGTTATGTTAGGGTTAGGGTTTCGGTTAGGGTTAGGAATAGGTTTAGGGTTAGGGTTAGGGTTAGGGTTAGGTTTAGGGTTAGCGTAAGGTTTGCGTTAGGGTTAGTGTTAGGGTTATGTTTAGGGTTCTGTTAGTGTTATATTTAAGGTTAGGGTTAGGGTTAGGGTTCGGGTTAGGTTTGGGTTATGTTCAGGGTTAGGGTTCAGTTAGGGTTAGGGTTAGGGTTAGGGTTAGGTTTAGGGTTAGGTTTAGGGTTAGGGTTAGGGGTTAGCGTTAGGGTTAGGGTTAGGGTTACGGTTAGGGTTTCAGTTAGGGTTAGGTTTAGGGTTAGGGTTATGTTCGGGTTAGGGTTTCGGTTAGGGTTAGGAATAGGTTTAGGGTTAGGGTTAGGGTTAGGTATTAGTGTTAGGGTTAGGATTAGGGTTAGGGTTAGGGTTAGGGCTAGGGTTAGGGTTAGGGTTAGGGTTTGGTTTATTGTTAGGCTTAGTGTTACGGTTAGGGTTATGGTTAGGGTTAGGTTTGGTGTTAAAGTTAGGCTTCATTAGAGTTAGGGGTAGGGTTATGGTTTGGGTTAGGGTAGGTTTAGGGTTAGGGTTAGGATTAGGGATAGGGTTAGGATTAGGGTTAGATTTAGAGTTAGGTTAGTGTTAGTGTTAGGTTTAGGGTTACGGTTAGCATAAGGTTTGCGTTAGGGTTAGTGTTAGGATTATGTTTACGGTTCTGTTATGGTTAGATTTAGGGTTCGGGTTAGGGTTACGGTTAGGATTAGGGTTAGGGTTTGGGTTAGGGTAGGTATTGTTTTAGGGTTAGGGTTAGGGTTAGGTTTAGGTTTAGGTGTAGGGTTCGGGTTAAGGCTGGGGTTAGGGTTAGGGTTAGGGTTTGATTTAGAGTTAGGTTAGGGTTATGCTTAGTGATAGGGTTCTTTTAGGTTTAGACTTAGGGATAGGGTTAGGATTAGCGTTAGAGTTAGGGTTAGGGTTCGGGCTAGGTTTAGGTTTGGGTTAGGGTTAGGGTTAGGGTTAAGGTTAGGTTTAGCGTTAGGGTTAGGTTCAGGGTTCTGTTAGGCTTAGACTTAGGGTTAGGGTTTGGGTTATGTTTAGGGGTAGGGTTAGTGTAATGTTAGGGTTAGACTTAGGGTTAGGGTTAGCGTAAGGTTTACGTTAGCTTTAGGGTTAGGGTTATGTTTAGGGGTCTGTTAGGGCATACGTAGTGTTAGGGTTATTGTTAGGGTTCGTATTAGTGTTAATGTTAGAGTTAGGGTTAGGGTTCAGGTTACGGTTACGGTTAGGTTTAGGGTTAGAGTTAGATTTAGGGTCAGTGTTAGGCTTCTGTTAGGGTTAGGGTTAGGATTATGGTTAGGGTTAGGGTAGGTTTAGGGTTAGGTTTAGTGTTATGGTTAGGGTTAGCTTTAGGGTTAGGTTTAGGGTTAGTGTTAGGGTTGGGGTTAGGGCTAGGGTTAGGCTTCGGTTTAGACTAGGGTTAGGGTTAGCGTTAGGGTTAGGGTTCTTTTAGGGTTAGGCTTAGGGTTAGGGTTCTGTTAGGGTTAGGGTTAGGGTTAGGGTTAGGTTTAGTGTTAGGGTTAGGGTTAGGGTTAGGGTTAGGGTTAGGGTTAGGGTTAGGGTTAGGGTTAGAGTATCGGTTCCGGTTCCGGTTACGGTTAGGGTTAGGATTAGGGTTAGGTTTAGGGTTGGCGTTAGTGTAAGGTATAGCAATAGGGTTAGGGTTAGTGTTAGGGCTCTGTTAGTGTTAGTGTTATGTTTAGTGTTAGGGTATATTTAGGGTTAGGTTTAGGGTTAGGCTTAACGTTAGGGTTAGGGTTAGTGTTAGGTTAGGGTTAAGTTTAGGGTTAGAGTTAGGTTAGGGTTAGTGTTAGGTTTAGGGTTAGGCTTAGAGTTAGGGTTAGGGTTAGGGTTAGTGTTAGGGTTATTGTTAGGGTTAGAATTAGGTTAGGGTTAGGGTTAGGATTAGGGTTAGAGTTACAGTTAGGGTTATGTTTAGGATTAGGGTTATGGTTAGTGTTAGGGTTAGGGTTAGGGCAAGGGTTAGGGTTCATGTTAGGTTTAGGTTTAGGGTTAGTGTTTGGGTTAGGCTTATGGTTAGATTTAGTATTAGGGTTACGTTTAGGGTTAGGGCTAGGGTTAGGCTTCGGTTTAGACTAGGGATAGGGTTAGGGTTAGGGTTAGGGTTCTGTTAGTGTTAGGGTTAGGGTTAGGGTTAGGGTAGAGTTCTGTTAGTGTTACGGTTAGGGTTAGGGTTAGGGTTAGGGTTAGGTTTAGGGTTAGGACTCTGTTAGCTTTAGGGTTAGGGTTATGGTTAAGGTTCTATTAGGGTTAGGGTTAGGGTTATTGTTAGGGTAAGGGATAGGGTAGGTTTGGGTTTAGGGTTAGGACTCTGTTAGTTTTAGGGTTAGGGTTAGGGTTACTGTTACGGTTAGGGTTAGTGTTAGGTTAGTGTTAGTGTTAGGGTTAGGGTTACGGTTACTGTTAGGGTTAGGGTTCGTAAAAGGGTTAGGGTTACTCTTCGGGTTAGGGTTAGGGTTATGATTAGGGTTAGGGTAAGGGTTAGGTTTAGGTTTAGGGTTTGGTTTAGACTAGGGATAGTGTTAGGGTTAGAGTTAGGTTAGGGTTAGGGTTAGGGTTAGGGTTAGGGTTAGGGTTAGGGTTAGGGTTAGGGTTAGGGTTAGGGTTAGGGTTAGGGTTAGGGTTAGGGTTAGGGTTAGGGTTAGGGTTAGGGTTAGGGTTAGGGTTAGGGTTAGGGTTAGGGTTAGGGTTTGGGTTAGGGTTAGGGTTCTGTTACGGTTACGGTTAGGGTTAGGGTTAGGGTTAGGGTTAGGTTTAGTGTTAGGGTTATGATTAGGTTTAGGGTTAGGGTTAGGGTTTGGATTAGGGTTAGGGTTAGGGTTAGGGTTAGGGTTAGGTTTAGGGTTAGGGTTAGGGTTATTGTTGGCGTTAGTGTTAGGTATAGCGTTAGGGTTAGGGTTAGTGTTAGGGCTCTGTTAGGGTTAGTGTTATGTTTAGGGTTAGGGTATGTTTAGGGTTAGGGTTCGGGTTAGGGTTAACGTTAGGGTTAGGGTTAGAGTTTGGTTAGGGTTAAGGTTAGGGTTAGAGTTAGGTTAGGGTAAGGGTTAGGTTTAGGATTAGGGTTATGGTTAGGGTTAGGGTTAGGTTTAGGTTTAGGGTTAGGGTTAGGGTTAAGGTTCTATTAGGGTTAGGGTTAGGGTTATTGTTAGGGTAAGGGGTAGGGTAGCTTTGGGTTTAGGGTTAGGACTCTGTTAGTTTTAGGGTTAGGGTTAGGGTTACGGTTACTGTTAGGGTTAGGGTTAGTAAAAGCGTTAGGGTTACTGTTCGGTTTAGCGTTAGGGTTATGATTAGGGTTTGGGTAAAGGTTAGGTTTAGGTTTAGGGTTTGCTTTAGACTAGGGTTAGTGTTAGGGTTAGAGTTAGGTTAGGGTTAGGGTTAGGGTTATGTTTATGGTTAGGGTTAGGGTTAGGGTTAGGGTTAGGGTTCTGTTAGGGTTAGGGTTAGGGTTAGGGATACGTTTAGTGTTAGGGTTAGGATTAGGGTTAGGGTTAGGGTTAGGGTTTGGTTTAGGGTTAGGGTTAGGTTTAGGGTTAGGGTTACGGTTAGTGTTAGAGTATGGTTTCCGGTTACGGTTACGGTTAGGGTTAGGATTAGGGTTAGGTTTAGGGTTGGCGTTAGTGTTAGGTATAGCGTTAGGGTTAGGGTTAGTGTTAGGGCTCTGTTTGGGTTAATGTTATGTTTAGGTTTAGGGTATGTTTAGGGTTAGGGTTAGGGTTAATGTTAGCGTTAGGGTTAGGGTTAGGATTAATGTTAGGGTTAGGGTTAGGATTAATGTTAGGGTTAAGGTTAGGGTTAGAGTTAGGTTAGGGTTAGGGTTAGGGTTAGGTTTAGGGTTAGGGTTAGAGTTAGGGTTAGGGTTAGGGTTAGTGTTAGGGTTATTGTTAGGGTTAGAATTAGGTTAGGGTTAGGGTTAGGATTAGGGTTAGAGTTACGGTTAGGGTTATGTTTAGGATTAGGGTTATGGTTAGGCTTAGGGTTAGGGTAAGGTTTAGGGTTAGTGTTAGGTTTAGGGTTAGGGTTAGTGTTAGGGTTAGGCTTATGGTTAGGTTTAGTATTAGGGTTACGGTTAGGGTTAGGGTTAGGGTTAGGGTTAGGGTTCTGTTAGTGTTAGGGTTAGGGTTAGGGTTAGGGTTGTTAAAAGGGTTAGGGTTACTGTTAGGGTTAGGGTTATGGTTAGGGTTATGTATAGGGTTAGGGTTAGGGTTAGCGTTAGGGTTAGGGCTAGGGTTAGGCTTCGGTTTAGACTAGGGTTAGGGTTAGGGTTAGGGTTAGGGTTCTTTTAGGTTTAGGGTTAGGGTTAGGGTTAGGGTTAGGGTTAGGGTTAGGGTTCTGTTAGGGTTAGGGTTAGGGTTAGGGTTAGGGTTAGTGTTAGGGTTAGGATTAGGTTTAGGGTTAGGGTTAGGGTTAGGGTTTGGTTTATTGTTAGGGTTAGTGTTACAGTTAGGGTTAGGGTTAGGGTTAGGTTTAGGGTTAAAGTTAGGCTTCTGTTAGAGTTAGGGGTAGGGTTAGGGTTAGGGTTAGGGTAGGTTTAGGGTTAGGGTTAGGGTTAAGGTTCTATTAGAGTTAGGGTTAGGGTTATTGTTAGGGTAAGGGGTAGGGTAGGTTTGGGTTTAGGGTTAGGACTCTGTTAATTTTAGGGTTAGGGTTAGGGTTACTGTTATGGTTAGGGTTCGTGTTAGATTAGGGTTAGGGTTAGGGTTAGGGTTAGGGTTACGGTTAGGGTTAGGGTTAGGGTTAGGGTAAGGGTTAGGTGTAGGGTTAGGGTTTGGTTTAGACTAGGGTTAGTGTTAGGGTTAGAGTTAGGTTAGGGTTAGGTTTAGGGTTGTGGTTATGGTTAGGGTTAGGGTTAGGGTAAGGGGTAGGTTTAGGGTTAGGGTTAGGTTTATGGGTAGGTTTAGGGTTCTGTTAGGGTTAGGGTTAGGGTTCGGGAAAGGTGTAGGGTAGGTTTGGGGTTAGGCTTAGGGTTAGGTTTCTGGTTATGGTTAGGGGTAGGGTTAGGTTTAAGGTATGGTTAACTAACCCTAACCCTAACCCTAACCCTAACCCTAACCCTAACCCTAACCCTAACCCTAACCCTAACCCTAATCCTAACCCTAACCCGAAGTTAGGGTTACGGTTAAGGTTAGGTTTAGGGTTAGGGTTAGGGATAGGCTTAGATTTAGGGCTACGGTTAGGGTTAGGGTTAGGATTCTGTTAGGGTTAGTGTTAGGTTTAGAATAGGGTTAGGTTTAGGGTTACTGTTAGGGTTAGGTTTAGGGATAGGGTTAGGGTTAGTGTTAGGCTTCTGTTAGGGTTAGGGTTAGTCTTAGGGTAAGCGTTAGGTTAGGTTTAGGGTTCTGGTAGGGGTAGGGGTAGGGTTAGGGTTAGGGTTAGGGTTAGGGTTAGGGTTCGGGTTCGGGTTTGGGGTTGGGTTATGGTTAGGGTTAGGGTTCTGTTAGTGTTAGGGTTAGGGTTAGGGTTAGGGCTAGGGTTAGGGTTAGGGTAGAGTTCTGTTAGTGTTACGGTTAGGGTTAGGGTTAGGGTTAGGTTTAGGGTTAGGGTTAGTGTTAGGGTTAGGGTTAGGGTTAGGTTTAGGGTTAGGGTTAGGGTTAAGGTTCTATTAGGGTTAGGGTTAGGGTTATTGTTAGGGTAAGGGGTAGGGTAGGTTTGGGTTTAGGGTTAGGACTCTGTTAGTTTTAGGGTTAGGGTTAGGGTTACGGTTACTGTTAGGGTTAGGGTTAGTAAAAGGGTTAGGGTTACTGTTCGGGTTAGCGTTAGGGTTAGGGTTATGATTAGGGTTAGGGTAAGGGTTAGGTTTAGGTTTAGGGTTTGCTTTAGACTAGGGTTAGTGCTAGGGTTAGAGTTAGGTTAGGGTTAGGGTTAGGGATAGGTTTAGTGTTAGGGTTAGGATTAGGGTTAGGGTTAGGGTTAGGGTTAGGTTTAGGGTTAGGGTTAGGGTTAGGGTTAGGGTTAGGGTTAGAGTATGGTTTCCGGTTACGGTTACGGTTAGGGTTAGGATTAGGGTAAGGTTTAGGGTTGGCGTTAGTGTTAGGTATAGCGTTAGGGTTAGGGTTAGTGTTAGGGCTCTGTTAGGGTTAATGATATGTTTAGGTTTAGGGTATGTTTAGGGTTAGGGTTAGGGTTAAGGTTAGCGTTAGGGTTAGGGTTAGGATTAACGTTAGGGTTAGGGTTAGAGTTAGGTTAGGGTTAAGGTTAGGGTTAGAGTTAGGTTAGGGTTAGGGTTAGGGTTAGGTTTAGGGTTAGGGTTAACGTTACGGTTAGGGTTAGAGTTGTTTAGGGTTATTGTTAGGGTTAGAATTAGGTTAGGGTTAAGGTTAGGATTAGGGTTAGAGTTACGGTTATGGTTATGTTTAGGATTAGGGTTATGGTTAGGCTTAGGGTTAGGGTAAGGTTTAGGGTTAGTGTTAGGTTTAGGGTTAGGGTTAGTGTTAGGGTTAGGCTTATGGTTAGGTTTAGTATTAGGGTTACGGTTAGGGTTAGGGTTAGGGTTAGGCTTCGTTTTAGACTAGGGATAGGTTTAGGGTTAGGGTTAGGGTTAGGGTTAGGGTTAGGGTTAGGGTTAGGGTTAGGGTTAGGGTTAGGGTTATTAAAAGGGTTAGGGTTACTGTTAGGGTTAGGGTTATGGTTAGGGTTATGTATAGGGTTAGGGTTAGGATTAGGGTTAGGGTTAGGGTTCTTTTAGGTTTAGGGTTAGGGTTAGGGTTAGGGTTAGGGTTAGGGTTAGGGTTCTGTTAGGGTTAGGGTTAGGGTTAGGGTTAGGGTTAGTGTTAGGGTTAGGATTAGGTTTAGGGTTAGGGTTAGGGTTAGGGTTTGGTTTATTGTTAGGGTTAGTGTTACAGTTAGGGTTAGGGTTAGGGTTAGGTTTAGGGTTAAAGTTAGGCTTCTGTTAGAGTTAGGGGTAGGGTTAGGGTTAGGGTTAGGGTAGGTTTAGGGTTAGGGTTAGGGTTAAGGTTCTATTAGAGTTAGGGTTAGGGTTATTTTTAGGGTAAGGGGTAGGGTAGGTTTGGGTTTAGGGTTAGGACTCTGTTAATTTTAGGGTTAGGGTTAGGGTTACTGTTATGGTTAGGGTTCGTGTTAGATTAGGGTTAGGGTTAGGGTTAGGGTTAGGGTTACGGTTAGGGTTAGGGTTAGGGTTAGGGTAAGGGTTAGGTGTAGGGTTAGGGTTTGGTTTAGACTAGGGTTAGTGTTAGGGTTAGAGTTAGGTTAGGGTTAGGTTTAGGGTTGTGGTTATGGTTAGGGTTAGGGTTAGGGTAAGGGGTAGGTTTAGGGTTAGGGTTAGGTTTATGGGTAGGTTTAGGGTTCTGTTAGGGTTAGGGTTAGGGTTCGGGAAAGGTGTAGGGTAGGTTTGGGGTTAGGCTTAGGGTTAGGTTTCTGGTTATGGTTAGGGGTAGGGTTAGGTTTAAGGTATGGTTAACTAACCCTAACCCTAACCCTAACCCTAACCCTAACCCTAACCCTAACCCTAACCCTAACCCTAACCCTAACCCTAACCCTAATCCTAACCCTAACCCGAAGTTAGGGTTACGGTTAAGGTTAGGTTTAGGGTTAGGGTTAGGGATAGGCTTAGATTTAGGGCTACGGTTAGGGTTAGGGTTAGGATTCTGTTAGGGTTAGTGTTAGGTTTAGAATAGGGTTAGGTTTAGGGTTACTGTTAGGGTTAGGTTTAGGGATAGGGTTAGGGTTAGTGTTAGGCTTCTGTTAGGGTTAGGGTTAGTCTTAGGGTAAGCGTTAGGTTAGGTTTAGGGTTCTGGTAGGGGTAGGGGTAGGGGTAGGGTTAGGGTTAGGGTTAGGGTTAGGGTTAGTGTTAGGGTTCGGGTTCGGGTTTGGGGTTGGGTTATGGTTAGGGTTAGGGTTCTGTTAGTGTTAGGGTTAGGGTTAGGGTTAGGGTTAGGGCTAGGGTTAGGGTTAGGGTAGAGTTCTGTTAGTGTTACGGTTAGGGTTAGGGTTAGGGTTAGGTTTAGGGTTAGGGTTAGTGTTAGGGTTAGGGTTAGGGTTAGGTTTAGGGTTAGGGTTAGGGTTAAGGTTCTATTAGGGTTAGGGTTAGGGTTATTGTTAGGGTAAGGGGTAGGGTAGGTTTGGGTTTAGGGTTAGGACTCTGTTAGTTTTAGGGTTAGGGTTAGGGTTACGGTTACTGTTAGGGTTAGGGTTAGTAAAAGGGTTAGGGTTACTGTTCGGGTTAGCGTTAGGGTTAGGGTTATGATTAGGGTTAGGGTAAGGGTTAGGTTTAGGTTTAGGGTTTGCTTTAGACTAGGGTTAGTGCTAGGGTTAGAGTTAGGTTAGGGTTAGGGTTAGGGATAGGTTTAGTGTTAGGGTTAGGATTAGGGTTAGGGTTAGGGTTAGGGTTAGGTTTAGGGTTAGGGTTAGGGTTAGGGTTAGGGTTAGAGTATGGTTTCCGGTTACGGTTACGGTTAGGGTTAGGATTAGGGTAAGGTTTAGGGTTGGCGTTAGTGTTAGGTATAGCGTTAGGGTTAGGGTTAGTGTTAGGGCTCTGTTAGGGTTAATGATATGTTTAGGTTTAGGGTATGTTTAGGGTTAGGGTTAGGGTTAAGGTTACCGTTAGGGTTAGGGTTAGGATTAACGTTAGGGTTAGGGTTAGAGTTAGGTTAGGGTTAAGGTTAGGGTTAGAGTTAGGTTAGGGTTAGGGTTAGGGTTAGGTTTAGGGTTAGGGTTAACGTTACGGTTAGGGTTAGAGTTGTTTAGGGTTATTGTTAGGGTTAGAATTAGGTTAGGGTTAAGGTTAGGATTAGGGTTAGAGTTACGGTTATGGTTATGTTTAGGATTAGGGTTATGGTTAGGCTTAGGGTTAGGGTAAGGTTTAGGGTTAGTGTTAGGTTTAGGGTTAGGGTTAGTGTTAGGGTTAGGCTTATGGTTAGGTTTAGTATTAGGGTTACGGTTAGGGTTAGGGTTAGGGTTAGGCTTCGTTTTAGACTAGGGATAGGTTTAGGGTTAGGGTTAGGGTTAGGGTTAGGGTTAGGGTTAGGGTTAGGGTTAGGGTTAGGGTTAGGGTTATTAAAAGGGTTAGGGTTACTGTTAGGGTTAGGGTTATGGTTAGGGTTATGTATAGGGTTAGGGTTAGGGTTAGGGTTAGGGTTAGGGTTAGGGTTAGGCTTCGGTTTAGACTAGGGTTAGGGTTAGGGTTAGGGTTAGGGTTAGGGTTAGCGTTAGGGTCAGGGTTAGGTTTCTGTTTTGGTTAGGGTTAGAGTTCGTTAGAGTTCGGGTTAGGGTTAGTGTTACGGTTACGTTTTGGTTTAGAGTTAGCGTTAGGATTAGGTTTTGGTTTAGGGTTAGGGTTATGGTTAGGGTTAGGATTAGGGTTAGGGTCAGGGTAAGGGTTAGGTTTTGTGTTGGGTTATTTTCAAGGTTAGTTTTAGGTTTAGGACTAGGATTAGGGTTAGCGTTAGGTTTTGATTTAGTTTTAATTTAGGGTTAGGGTTAGGGTTCTGTTAGGGTTAGGGTTAGGGTTCGTATTAGGGTTAGGTTAGTGGTAGGATTAGGTTTAGGGTTAGGGTTAGGGTTAGGATTACGTTTAGGGTTAGTGTTAGGGCTAGGGTTCTGTTAGGGTTAGGGTTAGGGTAGGTTTAGGGTTAGGGATAGGGTTAGGGTTAGGGTTAGGGTTTATGGTTAGAGTTAGGGTTAGGGTTAGGGTTAGTATTAGGTTTAGGGCTGGGTTAGAATTAGAGTTAGGGATAGGCTTCTGTTAGGGTTAGGTTTTGGCTTAGGGTTAGGGTTAGGGTTCTGTTAGTGTTAGGGTTAGAGTTGGTTACGGTTAGGGTTAGCGTTAGGGTTAGGCTTAGGGTTAGGGTTAGGGTTAGGGTTAGGGTTAGGGTTAGGGTTAGGGTTAGGGTTAGGGTTAGGGTTAGTATTAGGGTTAGTGTTCTGTTAGTGTTAGGGTTAGGATTACGGTTAGGAACACAACCCCATGGTTGCCGTAGGAACAGAACACCATGTTTACAATGCCACAAAATCCACAAGGTTACCATGGCAACACAACGCCATGTTTGCCATAGCAACAAAACCCTAAGTTTCCATGGCAACCCATCCCCGTTGTTACCATGGCAACACAACGCCATTATTCCAATGGCAACACAATCCCTTGGTTGGCATGGCAACAAAAACCCATGGTTGCCATTGTAAAACGTCCCCATGGTTCCCATGGAAACCAAACCCCATGGTTGTCATGGCAATCTATCCCCATGGTTACCATGGCAACACAACCCCATGGTTGCCATGGCAACACATCCCCATGGATACCATGGTATCCAACCTCATGGTTACCATGGCAAGACAACCCCATGTTTGCCATGGCAACACCACCCCATGGTTGCCATGGCAACAGAAACCCATGTTTCCATGGAAACAATACCCCATTGTTACAATAGCAACACAATAGCATGTTTACCATAGCAACCCAACCTCATGTTTGCCATGGTAACACATACCCATGGTTGCCATGGCAACACAACCCCATCGTTGACATTGCAACAAAACCCCTTGGTTACCATGGCAACACAACCCCCTGGTTACCATGGCAACACAACGATATGGTTACCTTGGCAACAAAACGACATGGTTGCCATGGCAACACAATTCCGTGGTTACCATGGCAACACAACCGCATGGTTACCATAGCAACCCAACCTCATGGTTAGCATGGCAACACAACACCATGGTTACCATGGAAACAGAAAGCCATGGTTGCCATGGCAACACCACCCGATGGTTACCATGGCAACCCAAGACCATGCTTGCCATGGGAACACAACCAAATTGGTACAATGGCAACGCACCCACAACTCCAGGTTTATAATGGCAAAACAACCGCATGGTTACCATGTCAACACAACCCCATGTTTGCCATTGAAACACAACACCTTGGTTACCATGAAAACACAAAGCCATTGTTGCCATGGTACCAAAATTCCCATGGTTACCATGGCAACAAAACCCAATGGTTACCATGGAAACACCACCGCATGGTTGCCATGGCAATGCAACACCATGATTACCATGGCAACAAAAAACCATGGTTGCCATGGCAACAAAACCCTATCGTTGCCATGGCAACCCAACACCATGGTTACCATGGCAACATAAAACCATGGTTGCCATGGCAACACCACCCCATGGTTGCAATGGCCACCCAATTCCATGGTTGCCATGGCAACAGAATCAAATGGTTACCATGGAAACCCAACCCCATGGTTACCATGGCAACACAACCACATTATTGCCATAGCAGAACAATACCATGGTTACCATGGAAACCCAACCCCATGGTTACCATAGCAACACAAACCCATAGTTTGCATGGAAACACCACGCCATGGTTGCCATGGCAAAACAACGAAGTGGTTACCAAGGCAATACAACACCATCGTTGACATGGCAAAAAACCAATTTGGTTACCATGGCAACACATCCCCGTGGTTACCATGGCAACACAACCCCGTGGTTACCATGGAAACACAACAACATGGTTACCACAGCAACCCAACCGCATGGTTGCCATAACAACACAACCCCATGGTTGCCATGGCAACACAACCAAATGGCTACCATGGCAACAGAAAATCATGGTTGCCATGGCAACACCACCCGATGGTTGCCGTAACAGCCCAACCCCATGGTTTCCATGGCAACCCAACCCCATGGTTACAATGGCAACACCACCCCATGCTTACCATGGCAACACCACCCCATGGTAGCCATGGCAAAAAAGATCCATGGTTGCCATGGCAACACAACCCCGTGGTTACCATTGCAACACAACCGCATGGTTGCCAATGAGACACAACCCCATTTTTACCATAGCAACACAATCAAATGGTTACCATAGCAACCCAACCGCATGGTTGCCATGGCAACACAACACCATGGTTGCCATGGCAACACAACCAAGTGGTTACCATGGCAACAGAAAACCATGGTTGCCATGGCAACACAACTCCATGGTTACCATGGCAACAGAAAACCATGGTTACCATGGTATCGCCACCCGATGGTTGCCATGGCTACCCAACCTAATGGCTGCCATTGCAACACAACCAAATGGTTACCATGGAAACAAAATCCCGTGGTTACAATGGCAACACAACCCCTTGGTTGCTATGGCAACACAACACCATGGTTACCATGGAAAAACAACCCCATGGTTGCCATGGTAACAAAACCCCATGGTTACAATGGCAACCCAAACCCATGTTTACCATGGCAACACCACCCCGTGGTTGCCATGGAAATACAACACCATGGTTACCATGGCAACAGAAAACCATGGTTGCCATGGCAACACCACACGATGTTTGCCATGGAAACACATCCGCATGGTTGCCATGGCAACCCAAACCCATGGTTGCCATGACAACACAACCCCATGGTTGCCATGGCAACACAACCCCATGGTTACCATGGCAACACAACACCATTGTGTCCATGGAAACCCAACTTGATGGTTACCATGGCAACACCACCCAATGGTTTCCATCGCAACACAACCGCATGGTTACCATGGCAACACAACCGCATGTTTGCCATGGCAACCCAACCCCATGGTTACCATGGTTACACAAGCAAATGGTTACCATGGCCACCCAACCCCATGGTTACCATGGAAACACCTCCCCATGGTTCCCATGGCAACACAACAACATGGCTACCATGGCAACTAAACCCCATGGTTACCATGTCAACACAACAACATGGCCACCATAGCCACACAAAATCATGGCTACCATGGCAACACAACCCTATGGTAGCCATGGTTACACAAGCAAATGGTTACCATGGCCACCCAACCCCATGGTTACCATGGAAACACCTCCCCATGGTTTCCATGGCAACACAACAACATGGCTACCATGGCAACTAAACCCCATGGTTACCATGTCAACACAACAACATGGCTACCATAGCCAGACAACCCCATGGTTGACATGGCAACACAACCCCATGGTTGCCAAGGCAACACAACCAAAAGGTTAACAAGGCCACCAAACCCCATTGTTACCATGGCAACAAAACCTAATGGTTGCCATGGGAACAAAACCCCATGGTTACCATTTCAATCCTACAGCATGTTTACCATGGCAACACAACCCCATGGTTGCCATGGCAACACATCCCCATGGATACCATGGGATCCAACCTCATGGTTACCATGGCAAGACAACCCCATGTTTGCCATGGCAAAAAGAAACCATGGTTGCCATGGCAACCCAACCCCATGGTTACCATGGCAACACCACCCCATGGTTACCATGGCAACAGAAACCCATGTTTCCATTGAAACAATACCCCATTGTTACAACAGCAACACGATGGCATGTTTACCATAGCAACCCAACCGCATGTTTGCCATGGTAACACACACCCATGGTTGCCATGGCTACACAACCCCATCGTTGACATTGCAACAAAACCCCTTAGTTACCATGGCAACACAACCCCATGGTTACAATGGCAACACAACGATATGGTTACCTTGGCAACAAAACGACATGGTTGCCATGGCAACACAATTCCGTGGTTACCATGGCAACACAACCGCATGGTTACCATAGCAACCCAACCTCATGGTTAGCATGGCAACACAACACCATGGTTGCCATGGCAACAAAACCCCATGGTTACCATGGAAACAGAAAGCCATGGTTGCCATGGCAACACCACCCGATGGTTACCATGGCAACCCAAGACCATGCTTGCCATGGGAACACAACCAAATTGGTACAATGGCAACGCACCCACAACTCCAGGTTTATAATGGCAAAACAACCGCATGGTTACCATGTCAACACAACCCCATGTTTGCCATTGAAACACAACACCTTGGTTACCATGAAAACACAAAGCCATGGTTGCCATGGTACCAAAATTCCCATGGTTACCATGGCAACAAAACCCAATGGTTACCATGGAAACACCACCGCATGGTTGCCATGGCAATGCAACACCATGATTACCATGGCAACAAAAAACCATGGTTGCCATGGCAACAAAACCCTATCGTTGCCATGGCAACCCAACACCATGGTTACCATGGCAACATAAAACCATGGTTGCCATGGCAACACCACCCCATGGTTGCAATGGCCACCCAATTCCAAGGTTGCCATGGCAACAGAATCAAATGGTTACCATGGAAACCCAACCCCATGGTTACCATGGCAACACAACCACATTATTGCCATAGCAGAACACTACCATGGTTACCATGGAAACCCAACCCCATGGTTACCATAGCAACACAAACCCATAGTTTGCATGGAAACACCACGCCATGGTTGCCATGGCAATACAACGAAGTGGTTACCAAGGCAATACAACACCATCGTTGACATGGCAAAAAACCACTTTGGTTACCATGGCAACACATCCCCGTGGTTACCATGGCAACACAACCCCGTGGTTACCATGGAAATACAACAACATGGTTACCACAGCAACCCAACCGCATGGTTGCCATAACAACACAACCCCATGGTTGCCATGGCAACACAACTCCAATGTTACAATGGCAACACAACCGCATGGTTACAATGGTGACTCAACAGCATGGTTACCATGGCAACACAAAATCCTGGTTAACATGGCAACACAACCCCATGGTTTCCATGGCAACACAACTCCAACGTTAAAATGGCAACACAACCGCATGGTTACCGTGGCAACAAAACTCCATGGTTGACATGGCAACACAACCGCATGGTTACCATAGCAACCCAAGCGCATGGTTGCCATGGCAACACAACTCCAATGTTGCCATGGCAACACAACCAAATAGTTACCATGGCAACAGAAAACCATGGTTGCCATGGCAACACAACCCCACGGTTGCCATGGCAACACAACCCTATGGTTTCAGTAGCAACAAAACCCCATGGTTGCCATGGCAACCGAACCCCATGGTTACCATGGCAACACAACCCGTTGGTGGCCATGGCAACACAACACCATGGTTAACATGGCAACACAACCCCATGGTTTCCATGGCAACACAACTCCAATGTTACAATGGCAACACAACCGCATGGTTACCATTGCAACCCAACCGCATGGTTGCCATGGCAACACAACCAAATAGTTACCAACGCAATATAATCACATGGTTACCCTGCAAACACAACCCCATGGTTACCATGGGAACAGAAACCATGGTTGCCATGGCATCGCCACTCGATGGTTGCCATGGCAACCCAACCCCATAGTTACCATGGTAACAAAACCCCTTGGTTACCATGGCCACAGAAAACCATGGTTTCCATGGAAACACCACCCGAGGGTTCCCGTTGCAACCCAACTCCATGGTTACCATGAACACCCCATCCCATGTTTGCCATGGCAACACAACACTATGGTTACCATGGCAACAAAATTCCATGGTTGCCATGGCAACACAACCCCTTAGTTACCATGGCAACACCACCTCATGGTTGCTATTGGAAAAAAATACCATGGTTACCATGGCAAAAGAAAACCATGGTTGCCTTGGCAACACCACCCCATGGAAGCCATGGCAACACAACCATATGGTTAACATGGCAAAAAAACGCCATGGTTGCCATGGCAACACAACTTTTTTGGTACCATGGCAAATCAACCCCATGGTTAACATGGCAACACCACCTAATGTTTGCCATCGCAACACAACCGCATGGTTGCCATGGCAACACAACAGCATTTTTGCCATGGCAACCCAACCCCATGGTTAACAAGACAACACAACCCCTTGGTTGCCATGGCAACACAACACAATGGTTACCATAGAAACACAAACCCATGGTTGCCATGGCAACAAAATTCCATGGTTGCCATGGCAACACAACCCCATGGTTACCATGGCAACACCACCCCATGGTTGCTATTGGAAAAAAATACCATGGTTACCATGGCAAAAGAAAACCATGGTTGCCTTGGCAACACCACCCGGTGGTTGCCATGGCAACACTACCCCATGGTAACCATTGCAACACAACAAAATGGTAACCATGGAAATACAACCCCATGGTTGCCATGACAACACCACCCCATGTTTGCCATCGCAACACAACCAAATTTTTACCATGGTAACACAACCGCATGTTTGCCATAGCAACCCAACCCCATGGTTTCCATGGCAACAAAACCCTATGGTTTCCATGGCAACACAACTCCAGGGTTACAATGGCAACACAACCGCATGGTTACCATGGCAACCCAACAGCATGATTACCATGGCAACAAAACTCCATGGTTACCATGGCAACACATCCGCATGGTAGCCATTGCAACCCATCCCCATGGCTGCCATGACAGCACAACCCCATGGTTGCCATGGTAACACCACCAAATGGTTACCATGGCAACACAACCGCATGTTTGCCATGGCAACCCAACCCCATGGTTGCCATGGCAACACAATTCCAGGGTTAAAATGGCAATGCAACCGCATGGTTACAATGGTAACTCAACAGCACGGTTACCATGGCAACAAAACTCCATGGTGGACATGGCAACACAACACCAAAGTTGCCATGGCAACAAAACCAAATAGTTGCCATGGCAACAGAAAACCATGGTTGCCATGGTAAGAAAACCCCATGGTTCCCATGGCAATACAACACCATGGTTCCCATGGCAACATAAAACCATGGTGCCAAGGCAACACCACCCCATGGTTGCCATGGCAACCCAATTCCATGGTTGCCATGGCAACAGAATCAAATGGTTACCATGGAAACACAACCCCATGCTTACCATGGCAACACAACCCCATGGTTACCATGTCAACACAAACCCATGGTTGCCATGGAAACAGAACCCCTTGGTTTCCATGGCAACAAAACCCCTTGGTTACCATGGCCACAGAAAACCATGGTTTCCATGGAAACACCACCCGAGGGTTGCCGTTGCAACCCAACCCCCTGGTTACCATGAAAACCCCACCCCATGGTTGCCATGGCAACCCAACCCCATGGTTACCATGACAAAACAAACCCATGTTTGCCATGGCAACACAACCCCATGATTACCAGGGCAACACAACCCCATGGTTTCCATGGAAGCAAAATCCCATGGTTGCCATGGAAACCCAACCCCATGGTTACCATGGCAACACCACCCCACGGTTGCCATGGCAATATAACCACATGGTTACCCTGCCAACACAACCCCATGGTTACCATGGCAACAGAAAACCATGGTTACCATGGCATTGCCACCCGATGGTTGCCATGGCAACCGAACCTAATGGCTGCCATGGCAACACAACCCAATTGTTACCATGGAAACAAAACCCCATGGTTACAATGGCAACACAACCCCTTGGTTGCCATGGCAACACAACACTATGGTTACCATGGAAACACAATCCCGTGGTTACCATGGCAACACAACCCCTTGGTTGCCATGGCAACAACACACGATGGTTGCCATGGCAAATCAACCACATGGTGTCCATGGCAAAACAACCAAATAGTTAAAATGGTAACCCAAGCGCATTGTTACCATGGCAACACAACCCCTTGGTTGCCATGGCAACGCAACACCATAGTTACCATGGAAACACAAACCCATGGTTGCCATGGCAAAAAAAAAGCATGGTTCCCATGGAAACCGAACCCCATGGTTACCATGGCAACACCACACCATGGTTGCCATTGGAAAACAATACCATGGTTACCATGGCAACAGAAAACCATGGTTGCCTTGGCAACATCACCCGGTGGTTGCCAAGGCAACACAACCCCACGGTAACCATTGCAACACAACCAAAAGGTAACCATGGAAATACAACCCAATGGTTACCATGGCAACAAAACACCATGGTTGCCATGGCAGCACAACATCATGTTTACCATGGCAACGCAACCCCATTGTTGCCATGGCAAACCAACCCCATGGTTACCATGGCAACACAACCCCATGGTTACCATGGCAACACAACCCCTTGGTTGCCATGGCAAAACAACCCCATGGTTACCATGGCAACACAACCCCTTGGTTGCCATGGCAACACAACCCCATGGTTACCATGGCAACACAACCCCATGGTTTCAGTAGCAACAAAACCCCATGGTTCCCATGGCAACCGAACCCCATGGTTACCATGGCAACACAACCCCTTGGTTGCCATGGCAACACAACACCATGGTTAACATGGCAACACAACCCCATGGTTTCCATGGCAACACAACTCCAACGTTAAAATGGCAACACAACCTCATTGTTACCATGGTAACTCAACAGCATGGTTACCATGGCAACACAACCCCATGGTTGACATGGCAACACAACCGCATGGTTACCATAGCAACCCAACGGCATGGTTGCCATGGCAACACAACACCAAAGTTGCCATGGCAACACAACCAAATTGTTACCATGGCAATATAACCACATGGTTACTCTGCAAACACAACCCCATGGTTACCATGGCAACAGAAACCATGGTTGCCATGGCATCGCCACTCGATGGTTGCCATGGCAACCCAACCCCATAGTTACCATGGCAACAAAACCCCTTGGTTACCATGGCCACAGAAAACCATGGTTTCCATGGAAACACCACCCGAGGGTTCCCGTTGCAACCCAACTCCATGATTACCATGAACACCCCATCCCATGTTTGCCATGGAAACACAACTCCATGGTTACCAGGGCAACACAACCCCATGGTTTCCATGGAAGCAAAATCCCATGATTGCCATGGCAACCCCACCCCATGGTTGCCATGGCAACACCACCCAACGGTTGCCATGGCAACACAACCCCATGGTTACCATAACAACACAAACCCATGTTTGCCATGGCAACACAACCCCATGGTTACCAGGGCAACACAACCGCATGGTTTCCATGGAAGCAAAATCCCATGGTTGCCATGGCAACACAACCGCATTGTTACCATGGCAACACAACTGTATGTTTGCCATGGCAACAAAACCCCATGGTTGCCATTGAAACACAACCCCATGGTTACCATGGAACACCACCCCATGGAAGCCATGGCAACACAACCATATGGTTAACATGGCAAAAAAACGCCATGGTTGCCATGGCAACACAACTTTTTTGGTACCATGGCAAATCAACCCCATGGTTAACATGGCAACACCACCCAATGTTTGCCATCGCAACACAACCGCATGGTTGCCATGGCAACACAACAGCATTTTTGCCATGGCAACCCAACCCCATGGTTAACAAGACAACACAACCCCTTGGTTGCCATGGCAACACAACACAATGGTTACCATAGAAACACAAACCCATGGTTGCCATGGCAACAAAATTCCATGGTTGCCATGGCAACAAAACTCCATGGTTACCATGGCAACACATCCGCATGGTAGCCATTGCAACCCATCCCCATGGCTGCCATGACAGCACAACCCCATGGTTGCCATGGTAACACCACCAAATGGTTACCATGGCAACACAACCGCATGTTTGCCATGGCAACCCAACCCCATGGTTGCCATGGCAACACAATTCCAGGGTTAAAATGGCAATGCAACCGCATGGTTACAATGGTAACTCAACAGCACGGTTACCATGGCAACAAAACTCCATGGTGGACATGGCAACACAACACCAAAGTTGCCATGGCAACAAAACCAAATAGTTGCCATGGCAACAGAAAACCATGGTTGCCATGGTAAGAAAACCCCATGGTTCCCATGGCAATACAACACCATGGTTCCCATGGCAACATAAAACCATGGTGCCAAGGCAACACCACCCCATGGTTGCCATGGCAACCCAATTCCATGGTTGCCATGGCAACAGAATCAAATGGTTACCATGGAAACACAACCCCATGCTTACCATGGCAACACAACCCCATGGTTACCATGTCAACACAAACCCATGGTTGCCATGGAAACAGAACCCCTTGGTTTCCATGGCAACAAAACCCCTTGGTTACCATGGCCACAGAAAACCATGGTTTCCATGGAAACACCACCCGAGGGTTGCCGTTGCAACACAACCCCCTGGTTACCATGACAACCCCACCCCATGGTTGCCATGGAAACAAAACACCATGGTTACCATGGCAACAGAACTCCATTGTTGCTATGGCAACCAAACCCCATGGTTGCCATGGCAGCCCAACCCCATGGTTACCATGAAAACACAAACCCATGGTTACCATGACAACACAAACCCATGTTTGCCATGGCAACACAACCCCATGATTACCAGGGCAACACAACCCCATGGTTTCCATGGAAGCAAAATCACATGGTTGCCATGGAAACCCAACCCCATGGTTACCATGGCAACACCACCCCACGGTTGCCATGGCAATATAACCCCATGGTTACCCTGCCAACACAACCCCATGGTTACCATGGCAACAGAAAACCATGGTTACCATGGCATCGCCATTGATGGTTGCCATGGCAACCGAACCTAATGGCTGCCATGGCAACACAACCAAATTGTTACCATGGAAACAAAACCCCATGGTTACAATGGCAACACAACCCCTTGGTTGCCATGGCAACACAACACTATTGTTACCATGGAAACACAATCCCGTGGTTACCATGGCAACACAAACCCTTGGTTGCCATGGCAACACCACACGATGGTTGCCATGGCAAATCAACCACATGGTGTCCATGGCAAAACAACCAAATAGTTAAAATGGTAACCCAAGCGCATTGTTACCATGGCAACACAACCCCTTGGTTGCCATGGCAACGCAACACCATAGTTACCATGGAAACACAAACCCATGGTTGCCATGGCAAAAAAAAAGCATGGTTCCCATGGAAACCGAACCCCATGGTTACCATGGCAACACCACACCATGGTTGCCATTGGAAAACAATACCATGGTTACCATGGCAACAGAAAACCATGGTTGCCTTGGCAACATCACCCGGTGGTTGCCAAGGCAACACAACCCCACGGTAACCATTGCAACACAACCAAAAGGTAACCATGGAAATACAACCCAATGGTTACCATGGCAACAAAACACCATGGTTGCCATGGCAGCACAACATCATGTTTACCATGGCAACGCAACCCCATTATTGCCATGGCAAACCAACCCCATGGTTACCATGGCAACACAACCCCATGGTTTCAGTAGCAACAAAACCCCATGGTTCCCATGGCAACCGAACCCCATGGTTACCATGGCAACACAACCAAATTGTTACCATGGAAACAAAACCCCATGGTTACAATGGCAACACAACCCCTTGGTTGCCATGGCCACACAACACTATGGTTTCCATGGAAACACAATCCCGTGGTTACCATGGCAACACAACTCCAACGTTAAAATGGCAACACAACCTCATTGTTACCATGGTAACTCAACAGCATGGTTACCATGGCAACACAACCCCATGGTTGACATGGCAACACAACCGCATGGTTACCATAGCAACCCAACCGCATGGTTGCCATGGCAACACGACACCAAAGTTGCCATGGCAACACAACCAAATAGTTACCATGGCAATATAACCACATGGTTACTCTGCAAACACAACCCCATGGTTACCATGGCAACAGAAACCATGGTTGCCATGGCATCGCCACTCGATGGTTGCCATGGCAACCCAACCCAATAGTTACCATGGCAACAAAACCCCTTGGTTACCATGGCCACAGAAAACCATGGCTTCCATGGAAACACCACCCGAGGGTTGCCGTTGCAACCCAACCCCCTGGTTACCATGACAACCCCACCCCATGGTTGCCATGGAAACACAACACCATGGTTACCATGGCAACAGAACTCCATTGTTGCTATGGCAACCAAACCCCATGGTTGCCATGGCAACCCAACCCCATGGTTACCATGACAAAACAAACCCATGTTTGCCATGGCAACACAACCCCATGATTACCAGGGCAACACAACCCCATGGTTTCCATGGAAGCAAAATCCCATGGTTGCCATGGAAACCCAACCCCATGGTTACCATGGCAACACCACCCCACGGTTGCCATGGCAATATAACCCCATGGTTACCCTGCCAACACAACCCCATGGTTACCATGGCAACAGAAACACCATGGTTACCATGGCATCGCCACCCGATGGTTGCCATGGCAACCGAACCTAATGGCTGCCATGGCAACACATCCAAATCGTTACCATGGAAACAAAACCCCATGGTTACAATGGCAACACAACCCCTTGGTTGCCATGGCAACACAACACTATGGTTACCATGAAAACACAATCCCGTGGTTACCATGGCAACACAACCCCTTGGTTGCCATGGCAACACCACACGATGGTTGCCATGGCAAATCAACCACATGGTGTCCATGGCAAAACAACCAAATAGTTAAAATGGTAACCCAAGCGCATTGTTACCATGGCAACACAACCCCTTGGTTGCCATGGCAACGCAACACCATAGTTACCATGGAAACACAAACCCATGGTTGCCATGGCAAAAAAAAAGCATGGTTCCCATGGAAACCGAACCCCATGGTTACCATGGCAACACCACACCATGGTTGCCATTGGAAAACAATACCATGGTTACCATGGCAACAGAAAACCATGGTTGCCTTGGCAACATCACCCGGTGGTTGCCAAGGCAACACAACCCCACGGTAACCATTGCAACACAACCAAAAGGTAACCATGGAAATACAACCCAATGGTTACCATGGCAACAGAACGCCATGGTTGCCATGGCAGCACAACATCATGTTTACCATGGCAACGCAACCCCATTGTTGCCATGGCAAAACAACCTCATGGTTACCATGGCAACACACCAGCATGGTTACCATGGCAACACAACCCCTTGGTTGCCATGGCAACACAACCCATTGTTTACCATGGCAACACAACCCCATGGTTCCCATGGCAACCGAACCCCATGGTTCCCATGGCAACCGAACCCCATGGTTACCATGGCAACACAACCAAATTGTTACCATGGAAACAAAACCCCATGGTTACAATGGCAACACAACCCCTTGGTTTCCATGGCCACACAACACTATGGTTTCCATGGAAACACAATCCCGTGGTTACCATGGCAACACAACCCCGTGGTTGCCATGGCAACACAACAGCATGGTTACCATGGCAACACAACCCCATGGTTGACATGGCAACACAACCGCATGGTTACCATAGCAACCCAACCGCATGGTTGCCATGGCAACACAACACCAAAGTTGCCATGGCAACACAACCAAATAGTTACCATGGCAATATAACCACATGGTTACTCTGCAAACACACCCCATGGTTACCATGGCAACAGAAACCATGGTTGCCATGGCATCGCCACTCGATGGTTGCCATGGCAACCCAACCCCATAGTTACCATGGCAACAAAACCCCTTGGTTACCATGGCCACAGAAAACTATGGTTTCCATGGAAACACCACCCGAGGGTTCCCGTTGCAACCCAACTCCATGATTACCATGAACGCCCCATCCCATGTTTGCCATGGCAACACAACCCCATGGTTACCAGGGCAACACAACCCCATGGTTTCCATGGAAGAAAAATCCCATGATTGCCATGGCAACCCCACCCCATGGTTGCCATGGCAACACCACCCCACGGTTGCCATGGCAACACAACCCTATGGTTACCACGGCAACACAACACCATTGTGTCCATGGAAACCCAACTTGATGGTTACCATGGCAACACCACCCAATGGTTGCCATCGCAACACAGCCGCATGGTTACCATGGCAACACAACCCCTTTATTGCCATAGCAAAACAACACAATGGTTTCCATAGAAACACAAACCCATGGTTGCCATGGGAACAAAATTCCATGGTTCCCATTGCAACACAACCCCATGGTTACCATGGCAACACAACCCCATGGTTTCAGTAGCAACAAAACCCCATGGTTGCCATAGCAACCGAACCCCATGGTTACCATGGCAATACCACCCAATGGTTGCCATGTCAACACAACCGCATGGTTACCATGGCAACAAAACCCCATGGTATCCATGGCAACACAACTCCAATGTTACAATGGCAACACAACCGCATGGTTGCCATGGTGACTCAACAGCATGGTTACCATGGCAACAAAACTCCATGGTTGACATGGTAACACAACCGCATGGTTACCATTGCAACCCAACCGCATGGTTGCCATGGCAACACAACATCAAAGTTGCCATGGCAACAAAGCCAAATAGTTACCATGGCAACGGAAAACCATGGTTGCCATGGTAACAAAACCCCATGGTTCCCATGGCAATACAACACCGTGGTTCCCATGGCAACATAAAACCGTGGTGCCAAGGCAACACCACCCCATGGTTGCCATGGCAACCCAATTCCATGGTTGCCATGGCAACAGAATCAAATGGTTACCATGGAAACACAACCCCATGCTTACCATGGGAGCACAACCCCATGGTCACCAGGGCAACACAACCCCATGGTTTCCAAGGAAGCAAAATCCCATTGTTGCCATGGCAACCCCACCCCATGGTTACCATAACAACACAAACCCATGTTTGCCATGGCAACACAACCCCATGGTTACCAGGGCAACACAACCCCATGGTTTCCATGGAAGCAAAATCCCATGGTTGCCATGGCAACCCCACCCCATGGTTACCATGGCAACACCACCCCACGGTTGCCATGGCAACACAACCGCATTGTTACCATGGCAACAGAACTGTATGTTTGCCATGGCAACAAAACCCCATGGTTGCAATTGAAACACAATCCCATGGTTACCATGGCAACACCACCCCATGGAAGCCATGGCAACACAACCATATGGTTAACATGGCAAAAAAACGCCATGGTTGCCATGGCAACACAACTTTTTTGGTACCATGGCAAATCAACCCCATGGTTAACATGGCAACACCACCCAATGTTTGCCATCGCAACACAACCGCATGGTTGCCATGGCAACACAACAGCATTTTTGCCATGGCAACCCAACCCCATGGTTAACAAGACAACACAACCCCTTGGTTGCCATGGCAACACAACACAATGGTTACCATAGAAACACAAACCCATGGTTGCCATGGCAACAAAATTCCATGGTTGCCATGGCAACACAACCCCATGGTTACCATGGCAACACCACCCCATGGTTGCTATTGGAAAAAAATACCATGGTTACCATGGCAAAAGAAAACCATGGTTGCCTTGGCAACACCACCCGGTGGTTGCCATGGCAACACTACCCCATGGTAACCATTGCAACACAACAAAATGGTAACCATGGAAATACAACCCCATGGTTGCCATGACAACACCACCCCATGTTTGCCATGGCAACACAACCAAATTTTTACCATGGTAACACAACCGCATGTTTGCCATAGCAACCCAACCCCATGGTTTCCATGGCAACAAAACCCCATGGTTGCCATGGCAACCATCCCCATGGTTAACATGGCAACACAACCCTATGGTTTCCATGGCAACACAACTCCAAGGTTACAATGGCAACACAACCGCATGGTTACCATGGCAACCCAACAGCATGATTACCATGGCAACAAAACTCCATGGTTACCATGGCAACACATCCGCATGGTAGCCATTGCAACCCATCCCCATGGCTGCCATGACAGCACAACCCCATGGTTGCCATGGTAACACCACCAAATGGTTACCATGGCAACACAACGGCATGTTTGCCATGGCAACCCAACCCCATGGTTGCCATGGCAACACAATTCCAGGGTTAAAATGGCAATGCAACCGCATGGTTACAATGGTAACTCAACAGCACGGTTACCATGGCAACAAAACACCTTGGTTACCATGGCCACAGAAAACCATGGTTTCCATGGAAACACCACCCGAGGTTTCCAGTTGCAACCCAACTCCATGGTTACCACGACAACAACACCCCATGGTTGCCATGGCAACAGAACTCCATGGTTACCATGGCAACAGAACTCCATGGTTGCTATGGCAACCAAAACCCATGGTTGCCATGGCAACACAACCCCATGGTTACCAGGGCAACACAACACCATTGTGTCCATGGAAACCCAACTTGATGGTTACCATGGCAACACCACGCAATGGTTGTCATCGCAACACAACCGCATGGTTACCATGGCAACACAACCGCATGGTTTCCATGGCAACACAACTCCAATGTTACAATGGCAACACAATCGCATGGTTACCACGGCAACAGAACTCCATGGTTGCTATGGCAACCAAACCCCATGGTTGCCATGGCAACCCAACCCCATGGTTACCATAACAACACAAACCCATGTTTGCCATGGAAACACAACCCCATGGTTACCAGGGCAACACAACCCCATGGTTTCCATGGAAGCAAAATCCCATGATTGAAATGGAAACCGTACCCCATGGTTGCCATGGCAACACCACCCCACGGTTGCCATGGCAACACAACCGCATGGTTGCCATGGCAACCCAAACCCATGGTTGCCATGAGAACACAACCAAATAGTTACCAACGCAATATAATCACATGGTTACCCTGCAAACACAACCCCATGGTTACCATGGCAACAGAAACCATGGTTGCTATGGCATCGCCACTCGATGGTTGCCATGGCAACCCAACCCCATAGTTACCAGGGCAACACAACCCCATGGTTTCCATGGAAGCAAAATCCCATGGTTGTCATGGCAACCCCACCCCATGGTTACCATGGCAACACCACCCCACGGTTGCCATGGCAACACACCCGCATTGTTACCATGGCAACACCACCCCATGGAAGCCATGGCAACACAACCATATGGTTAACATGGCAAAAAACTGCCATGGTTGCCATGGCAACACAACTTTTTTGGTTACCATGGCAAATCAACCCCATGATTAACATGGCAACACCACCCAATGTTTGCCATCGCAACACAACAGCATGGTTGCCATGGCAACAGAACTCCATGGTTGCTATGGCAACCAAAACCCATGGTTGCCATGGAAACCCAACCCCATGGTTACCATAAAAACACAAACCCATGTTTGCCATGGAAACACAACCCATGGTTACCAGGGCAACACAACCGCATGGTTTCCATGGCAACACAACTCCAATGTTACAATGGCAACACAACCGCATGGTTACCATTGCAACCCAACCGCATGGTTGCCATGGCAACACAACCAAATAGTTACCAACGCAATATAATCACATCGTTACCCTGCAAACACAATCCCACGGTTACCATGGCAACAGAAACCATGGTTGCCATGGCATCGCCACTCGATGGTTGCCATGGCAACCCAACCCCATAGTTACCATGGCAACAAAACCCCTTGGTTACCATGGCCACAGAAAACCATGGTTTCCATGGAAACACCACCCGAGGGTTCCCGTTGCAACCCAAATCCATGGTTACCATGAACACCCCATCCCATGTTTGCCATGGCAACACAACACCATGGTTACCATGGCAACAAAATTCCATGGTTGCCATGGCAACACAACCCCTTAGTTACCATGGCAACACCACCCCATGGTTGCTATTGGAAAAAAATACCATGGTTACCATGGCAAAAGAAAACCATGGTTGCCTTGGCAACACCACCCGGTGGTTTCCATGGCAACACTACCCCATGGTAACCATTGCAACACAACAAAATGGTAACCATGGAAATAAAACCCCATGGTTGCCATGACAACACCACCCCATGTTTGCCATAGCAACCCAACCCCATGGTTGCCATGGCAACACAATTCCAGGGTTAAAATGGCAATACAACCGCATGGTTACAATGGTAACTCAACAGCACGGTTACCATGGCAACAAAACTCCATGGTGGACATGGCAACACAACACCAAAGTTGCCATGGCAACAAAACCAAATAGTTACCATGGCAACAGAAAACCATGGTTGCCATGGTAACAAAACCCCATGGTTCCCACGGCAATACAACACCATGGTTCCCATGGCAACATAAAACCATGGTGCCAAGGCAACACCACCCCAAGGTTGCCATGGCAACCCAATTCCATGGTTGCCATGGCAACAGAATCAAATGGTTACCATGGAAACACAACCCCATGCTTACCATGGCAACACAACCCCATGGTTACCATGTCAACACAAACCCATGTTTGCCATGGCAACACAACCCCATGAATACCAGGGCAACACAACCCCATGGTTTCCATGGAAGCAAAATCCCATGGTTGCCATGGCAACCCAACCCCATGGTTACCATGGCAACAAAACCCCTTGGTTACCATGGCCACAGAAAACCATGGTTTCCATGGAAACACCACCCGAGGGTTGCCGTTGCAACCCAACACCCCTGGTTACCATGACAACCCCACCCCATGGTTGCCATGGAAACAAAACACCATGGTTACCATGGCAACAGAACTCCATTGTTGCTATGGCAACCAAACCCCATGGTTGCCATGGCAACCCAACCCCATGGTTACCATGACAAAACAAACCCATGTTTGCCATGGCAACACAACCCCATGATTACCAGGGCAACACAACCCCATGGTTTCCATGGAAGCAAAATCCCATGGTTGCCATGGAAACCCAACCCCATGGTTACCATGGCAACACCACCCCACGGTTACCATGGCAATATAACCTCATGGTTACCCTGCCAACACAACCCCATGGTTACCATGGCAACAGAAACACCATGGTTACCATGGCATCGCCACCCGATGGTTGCCATGGCAACCGAACCTAGTGGCTGCCATGGCAACACAACCCAATTGTTACCATGGAAACAAAACCCCATGGTTACAATGGCAACACAACCCCTTGGTTGCCATGGCAACACAACACTATGGTTACCATGGAAACACAATCCCGTGGTTACCATGGCAACACAACCCCTTGGTTGCCATGGCAACACCACACGATGGTTGCCATGGCAAATCAACCACATGGTGTCCATGGCAAAACAACCAAATAGTTAAAATGGTAACCCAAGCGCATTGTTACCATGGCAACACAACCCCTTGGTTGCCATGGCAACGCAACACCATAGTTACCATGGAAACACAAACCCATAGTTGCCATGGCAAAAAAAAAAGCATGGTTCCCATGGAAACCGAACCCCATGGTTACCATGGCAACACCACACCATGGTTGCCATTGGAAAACAATACCATGGTTACCATGGCAACAGAAAACCATGGTTGCCTTGGCAACATCACCCGGTGGTTGCCAAGGCAACACAACCCCACGGTAACCATTGCAACACAACCAAAAGGTAACCATGGAAATACAACCCAATGGTTACCATGGCAACAAAACACCATGGTTGCCATGGCAGCACAACATCATGTTTACCATGGCAACGCAACCCCATTGTTGCCATGGCAAACCAACCCCATGGTTACCATGGCAACACAACCCCATGGTTACCATGGCAACACAACCCCATGGTTGCCATGGCAACACAACCCCATGGTTACCATGGCAACACAACCCCATGGTTTCAGTAGCAACAAAACCCCATGGTTCCCATGGCAACCGAACCCCATGGTTACCATGGCAACACAACCCCTTGGTTGCCATGGCAACACAACACCATGGTTAACATGGCAACACAACCCCATGGTTTCCATGGCAACACAACCCCATGGTTTCAGTAGCAACAAAACCCCATGGTTCCCATGGCAACCGAACCCCATGGTTACCATGGCAACACAACCCCTTGGTTGCCATTGCAACCCAACACCATGGTTAACATGGCAACACAACCCATGGTTTCCATGGCAACACAACTCCAACGTTAAAATGGCAACACAACCGCATGGTTACCGTGGCAACAAAACTCCATGGTTTACATGGCAACACAACCGCATGGTTACCATAGCAACCCAACCGCATGGTTGCCATGGCAAAACGACACCAAAGTTTCCATGGCAACACAACCAAATAGTTACCATGGCAATATAACCACATGGTTACTCTGCAAACACAACCCCATGGTTACCATGGCAACAGAAACCATGGTTGCCATGGCATCGCCACTCGATGGTTGCCATGGCAACCCAACCCCGTAGTTACCATGGCAACAAAACCCCTTGGTTACCATGGCCACAGAAAACCATGGTTTCCATGGAAACACCATCCGAGGGTTCCCGTTGCAACCCAACTCCATGGTTACCATGACAACCCGACCCTATGGTTGCCATGGTAACACAACCCCATGGTTACCAGGGCAACACAACCCCATGGTTTCCATGGAAGCAAAATCCCATGGTTGCCATGGCAACCCCACCCCATGGTTACCATAACAACACAAACCCATGTTTGCCATGGCAACACAACCCCATGGTTACCAGGGCAACACAACCCCATGGTTTCCATGGAAGCAAAATCCCATGGTTGCCATGGCAACCCCACCCCATGGTTACCATGGCAACACCACCCCACGGTTGCCATGGCAACACAACCGCATTGTTACCATGGCAACACAACTATATGTTTGCCATGGCAACAAAACCCCATGGTAACCATAAGGTAGTGTTGCCATCGCAACCATGGGGTTCTGTTGCAATGGTAACAATGGGGTTGGGATGCAATGGTAACCAGACAGTTCTCTTGGAATGGCAACTATGGGGTTGTGTTGCCATGGCAACGATGGGGTTGTGTTGCCATGGCAACCACGGGGTTGTGTTGCCATGGGAACCATGGGGTTGTGTTGCCATGGTAACTACGGGGTTGGGTTGCCATGGTAACAATGGCGTTTTGTTGCCATGGCAACCATGGTGTAGTGTTTCCATGGCAACCATGGGGTTGTGTTGCCATGGTAACTATGGGGTTGGGTTGCCATGGCAACCACGGGGTTGTGTTACCATGGGAACCATGGGGTTGGGTTGCTATGGAAACTATGGGGTTTATTTGCCATGGCAACCATGAAGTTGAGATGCGTGGTAACCATGCGGTTGTGTTGCCATGGTAACCATTGGGTTGGGTTGCCATGGCCACCGCTGGGTTTGGTTGCTATGGTAACCATGGGTTTCTGTTGCCATGGTAACCATGGGGTTGGTTTGCCATGGTAACCATGGCGTTCTGTTGCCATGGTAACTATGGGGTTGGGTTGCCATGGTAACCATGGGGTAGTGTTGCCATGGCAACCATGGTGTTGTGTTGCCATGGTAACTATGGGGTTGGGTTGCTATGGAAACTATGGGATTCTGTTGCCATGGTAACCATGGCGTTCTGTTGCCATGGTAACCATGGGGTAGTGTTGCCATGGCAACCATGGGGTTGTGTTGCCATGGTAACTATGGGGTTGGGTTGCAATGGTTATCAGGCGGTTCTTTTGGAATGGCAACCATGGGGTAGTGTAGCCATGGTAACCATGCGGTTGTGTTGCAATGGTAACCATGGGGTTGTGTTGCCATGGCAACTATGGGGTTCTGTTGCCATGGCAACCATGGGGTAGTGTTTCCATGGCAACCATGGGGTTGTGTTGCCATGGTAACGATGGGGTTGGGTTGCCATGGGAACCATGGGGTTGTGTTGCCATGGTAACTATGGGGTGGGTTGCTATGGAAACTATGGGGTTTAGTTGCCATAGCAACCATGGGTTTGAGATGCGTGGTAACCATGCAGTTGGGTTGCCGTGGTAACCATGCGGTTGTGTTGTTGTGGTAACCATGCGGTTGTGTTTCCATGGCAACCATGGGGTAGTGTTTCCATGGCACCATGGGGTTGTGTTGCAAAGGTAACGATGGGGTTGGGTTGCCATGGCAACCACAGGGTTGTGTTGCCATGGGAACCATGGGGTTGTGTTGCCATGGTAACCATGGGGTTGGGTTGCCATGGCAACCACGGGGTTTGGTTGCTATGGTAACCATGGGTTTCTGTTGCCATGGTTACCATGGGGTTGGGTTGCCATGGTAACCATGGCGTACAGTTGCCATGGCAACTATGGGGTTCTGTTCCATGGCAACTATGGGGTAGTGTTGCCATGGCAACCATGCGGTTGTGTTGCCATGGTAACCATGGGGTTTGGTTGCCATGGCAACCACGGGGTTTGGTTGCTATGGTAATCATGTGGTTGGGTTGCCATGGCAACCATGGGGTTGTGCTGCCATGGTAACCATGGCGTTTAGTTGCCATGGCAACTATGGCGTTCTGTTGCCATGACAACCATGGGGTTGGGTTGCCATGGCAACCATGGGGTTGTGTTGCCATGGTAACGATGGGGTTGTGTTGCCATGGTAACTATGGGGTTGGGTTGCTATGGAAACTATGGGGTTTAGTTGCCATGGCAACCATGGGGTTGAGATGCCGTGGTAACCATGCAGTTGGGTTTCCGTGGTAACCATGCGGTTTTCTTGTGGTAAACATGCGGTTGTGTTGCCATGGTAACCATGGGGTTGGGTTGCCATGGCAACCACGGGGTTTGGTCACTATGGTAACCATGGGGTTCTGTTGCCATGGTAACCATGGGGTAGTGTTGCCATGGCAACCATGGGGTTCTGTTGCCATGGTAACAATGGGGTTGGGTTGCAATGGTAACAAGGCAGTTCCCTTGGAATGGAAACTATGAGGTTGTGTTGCCATGGGAACCATGGGGTTGTGTTGCCATGGTAACTATGGGGTTGGGTTGCCATGGCAACCACGGAGTTGTGTTGCCATGGGAACCATGGCGTTGTGTTGCCATGGTAACTATGGGATTGGGTTGCTATTGAAACTATGGGGTTTAGTTGCCATGGCAACCATGGGGTTGAGATGCCGTGGTAACCATGCATTTGGGTTGCCGTGGTAACCATGCGGTTTTGTTGTTTGGTAACCATGCGGTTGTGTTGCCATGGGAACCATGGGTTTGGGTTGCCATGGCAACCACGGGGTTTGGTTACTATGGTAACCATGGGGTTCTGTTGCCAGGGAAACCATGGGGTAGTGTTTCCATGGCAACCATGGGGTTCTGTTGCCATGGTAACAATGGGGTTCTGTTGCCATGGTAACCACGGGGTTGGGTTGCCATGGTAACCACGGGGTTTGGTCACTCTGGTAACCATGGGGTTCTGTTGCCATGGTAACCATGGGGTAGTGTTGCCTTGGCAACCATGGGGTTCTGTTGCCATGGTAACAATGGGGTTGGGTTGCAATGGTAACAAGGCAGATCTCTTGGAATGGCAACCACGGGGTTGTGTTGCCATGGGATCCATGGGGTTGTGTTTCCATGGTAACTATGGGGTTGGGTTGCTATGGTAACCATGCGGCTGTGTTGCCATGGCAACCATGGGGTTGTGTTGCCATGATAACAATGGCGTTTTGTTGCCATGGCAACTATGGTGTTCTGTTGCCATGGCAACCATGGGGTAGTGTTTCCATGGCAACCATGGGGTTGTGTTGCCATGGAAACCATGGGGTTAACATGCCGTGGTAACCATGCAGTTGGGTTGCCGTGGTAACCATGAGGTTGTGTTGTTGTGGTAACCATGTGGTTGTGTTGCCATGGTAACCATGGGGTTGGGTTGCCATGGTAACCATGGCGTTTAGTTGCCATGGCAACTATGGGGTTCTGTTGCCATGGTTACCATGGGGTAGTGTTGCCATGGCAACCATGGGGTTGTGTTGCCATGGTAACTATGGGGTTGGGTTGCAATGGTTATCAGGCGGTTCTTTTGGAATGGCAACCATGGGGTAGTGTTGCCATGGTAACCATGGGGTTTGGTTGCTACGGTGACCATGGCGTTCTGTTGCCATGGTAACCATGGGGTTGGGTTGCCATGGTAACCATGGCGTTTAGTTGCCACGGCAACTATGGGGTTCTGTTGCCATGGTAACATGGGGAAGTGTTGCCAAGGCAACCATGGGGTTGTGTTGCCATGGTAACAATGGGGTTGGGTTGCAATAGTAACCAGGCAGTTCTCTTGGAATGGCAAACATGGGGTTGTGTTGCCAAGGTAACGATGGGGTTGGGTTGCCATGGCAACCACGGGGTTGTGTTGCCATGGGAACACAGGGGTTGTGTTGCCATGGTAACTATGGGGTTGGGTTGCTATGGAAACTATTGGGTTTAGTTGCCTTGGCAACCATGGCGTTGAGATGCGTGGTAACCATGCAGTTGGGTTGCCGTGGTAACCATGCGGTTGTGTTGTTGTGGTAACCATGCGGTTGTGTTGCCATGGTAACCATGGGGTTGGGTTGCCATTGCAACCACGGGGTTGTGTTGCCATGGGAACCATGGGGTTGTGTTGCCATGGTACCCATGGGGTAGTGTTGCCATGGCAACCACGGGGTTGCGTTGCCATGGTAACCATGGTGTCGGGTTGCCATGGCAACCACGGGGTTGTGTTGCCATGGTAACCATGGGGTAGTGTTGCCATAGCAACCACGGGGTTGTGTTGCCATGGGAACCATGGGGTTGTGTTGCCATGGGAATCATGGGGTTGGGTTGCCATGGCAACCACGGGGTTTGGTTGCTATGGTAACCATGGCGTTCTGTTGCCATGGTAACCATGGGGTTGGGTTGCCATGGCAGCTATGGGGTTCTGTTGCCATGGTAACCATGGGGTAGTGTTGCCATGGCAACCACGGGGTTGTGTTGCCATGGGAACCACGGGGTTTTGTTGCTATGGTAACCATGGCGTTCTGTTGCCATGGTAACCATGGGGTTGTGTTGCCATGGTAACTATGGGGTTGGGTTGCTATGGAAACTATGGGGTTTAGTTGCCATGGCAACCATGGGGTTGAGATGCCGTGGGAAGCATGCGGTTGGGTTGCCGTGGTAACCATGCGGTTTTGTTGTTGTGGTAACCATGCGGTTGTGTTGCCATGGTAACTATGGGGTTGTGTTGCCATGGCAACCACGGGGTTTGGTTGCTATGGTGTTGCAGGAAGCACGGCCGAAAGCACGACAGACACCAGTAGAGTCAGATCATGCTCCATTTTATTGCCCGAATAGCCTAACTTTTATAGAGAACTTAACAGGGGTGGACAGTGTTTCACACAAGATTATTGGTCAAAAGCACTCAGACAAACAGCTACAAGAAAACAACCCCACCTGCAAGAAAACAACCCCCTTGTGATTAGCAGTCACATAGACCTTGTCCTTGAGGCCAGCTACTGGTAACAATATTTTCCTGAATTCCTCAATTGGGCGATGTGGGAACACTGTCATGGGAACTTCTCATAGTTGCCCTGGTAGCTTGGTTTGCTCAGCTACAGCAAGCCATGGGATTTTTGCTGTTTCAAGAAATCCCTCAACAATTCCCCTTTTCTTCTTTTGAGCAAACCAAGCCTGACACAGCAGTTTTACAAGTAACTCTTTAGCTATACTTACAACACACAACGATGATTACCACCACCATAAACCAAATCCTTAATCCTCTTGTGATTAAACCCAGCAACCATCTACACTTTGTTTCAAACAAGTCAGTGAACCATTGATTGAAAGGATTGATACCATATTGAATCTTTCTCATGTGCTCTTTCAGGAAAGTAATGGATTTGTGAATTGACTCATTATGATCAGAAAGGTTTAAACAGTACATTCCCTTAAAGTCCTCACACCCATTCCTTTAAGCCAAAAGCAAGATGTCAATAGCAGCTTGATCCTGTAAAAGCAGATGTCGCAGACTATTTTGATCTGGTAACATCTCCTCAAGTATCTCTGTCGTGGCATAGGCTTGCCTCTCGGCCCAGCATACCAATTTTTCTAAGTTGTTACGTGCGGCCGCAGATGCCACTCCAGGCACTGAAATTGCTAATGCCGCTCTAGCTGCAACCCCACACAATTCAACATTATCATTGCAATCCAATGCAAGCAATGTCCATTTATGTCTGGTGATCTCACGCAACTGTAACAAGCTAGGAGCAAATACAATGAGTTTATCTATGTAACATGGACATCTGATAGCATTTGCAGGGATACCTTGCCAGGCCCCATCCCCACAAATCAGAAGCACATCAGGAGGTAAGGCCAAAGCTGTACAATTGTTCCAAACACTGTAGTTGTTACCCCTTGTCTCCATGCTATAAACCCCTAAACCCTGCTTAGCAGCGTCATTGCAATCACAGGTGTTATTTGTGTCTTTGTACCAGTATGGCCTTTTCCAGGTTCCTGTAGCAGGAATCATCTGATATCCACGGCTACGTTCACTTTTGTAGCCACCTTTCAGGTTGATACACATTTGACTACAGATACCAAGGTTTTGACATTCATCAATGTCTCCACAGTTTCTCTTGTCTATAAACTCAAACCCAGCTGGACAGTCACATTCATTTATGATGCATTCCTCCAAGGGCTCATCACCCCAGTCCTTGCAGTCTCTCTGCTGGTTACACACTTTATTGATATCTATGCATTCTCCACTTCTGCAGTTGAATTTGCCAGGTCCAGAGCACTGAATAACATTGTTACAGTTTGCTTCATCAGTGCCATACAGACAGTCTCTCACACCACTGCACTGCCTACTCCCATGGACACAGTTCCCATCTTCACATCTGAACTGGTCTGGCCTGCAGGTCCAAGAAGGGCAGTTAATTTCATCACTTCCATCCTTGCAATCAGGATCTCCATCACATCGCCACTTCTTGTGGATACATTCACCTGAGCTGCACTGCACCTCACTCGTAGCACACTTCACTGGAGGTGCAGGCTGGCGGCCACACTGCTCCAAAGATTCATCCGAGTGGTTGGAGCAGTCAGCATCATCATCACACACCCAGCTGATAGGGATGCAGGTAGAACTCTTGCACTGAAACTCATGAACACCACAGGTAGGAGGTGCACACTCCAACTCATCGCTACCATCACTGCAGTCATCTTGAACATTGCAGACAAAGCTTTTGGAGATACATTGCCCACTACTGCATGTGAATTCTGCTGCACTACAAGTCACAATGCCACAATTCTCTTCATCTTCTCCACTGTCACAATCCTTTTCACCATCACATTTCCAGGACACTGGGATACACTGGGTTGACTGAGGACCACAGCTGATTTCATTTACCCGGCATGCTCTCATATGACACAGCTCAGCACTCTCATCAGACCCATTTTCACAGTCCGGATCCCCATCACACTGCCATCTATTTGGCACACACTGACCACTGTTGCACACAAAGTCAGATTCAGCACACCTCTTCACACAAGCACTCTCATCACTGCCATCTGAGCAATCTTCACATTTTGCTCTAGCACCGTCGGCAGCAGTGCACAGGCAGGCGAGGGCGAGCAGCAGGCAGAGTGCCCCGCAGCGCGGCAGCACCCACCGCCGCCCTGCACCTGTGTCACTTATACTACTCCTATTACCCGTGCTGTTAGTGTCAGTGGCATCCTCCTGGCACCGTTTCCGTCTTTGTCGCCCCTTACTCTCCCCCTTTTCTTTTTGCCACTGACCATTCACCACAAATGGATGAGACACATGATTACTAGTTAGGAAAGAGAGTGTAACGTCTGCTATACGGCTGCAGGCAGTGCCGGCTGCAACCTTAGAAGCGGTTTGTGAAAGAGCCTGCCGGTGGGCATTTGGCAGTGTAATCTGCGTCTCTGCACTCCTGCCCCGCAATAGAGCTAAATCGTCATTAATAGTCTGTAGAATGTGGCAACCCCACGGAATGTTATCCAGAAACATAGTTATAACACCGATCTGGGGACGAATAGTCTTTTTTTGAATTGCAAGATAACTTCTTATAAAAAGAATGCCAGAGAGAAGCAGCACAGCCGCTGCTGCCGCTGTCTCCATGGTTACGTCAGACAGGCTGCAGGGTCCTGATCTCCGCCCCTCTGCTCTGTGCCGACTGGCCACACGGTGAGGGTCGGCCGCCATTGTCCACTGACGCCTCTGGTCTCCCGTAGCAACTCGATCTCGGACGGCCTGCGCCGCAGTGTGATCACGTCAATTTCCCGCGGCCCTCCGCAAATTCCACGTCCCGCCGCAACTCCGTTTCCCGCGGCCCTCCGCAAATTCCACGTCCCGCCGCAACTCCGTTTCCCGCGGCCCTCCGCAAATTCCACGTCCCGCCGCAACTGTAATTCCCGCGGCCCTCCGCAATTCCACGTCCCGCCGCAACTCTAATTCCCGCGGCCCTCCGCAAATTCCACGTCCCGCCGCAACTCCGTTTCCCGCGGCCCTCCGCAAATTCCACGTCCCGCCGCAACTCCGTTTCCCGCGGCCCTCCGCAAATTCCACGTCCCGCCGCAACTGTAATTCCCGCGGCCCTCCGCAAATTCCACGTCCCGCCGCAACTCCGTTTCCCGCGGCCCTCCGCAAATTCCACGTCCCGCCGCAACTCCGTTTCCCGCGGCCCTCCGCAAATTCCACGTCCCGCCGCAACTCCGTTTCCCGCGGTTTTCCGCGTGTCTCAGCGGGAATACCACGCCTCACCGTGAGTCCTGTGTACCGTGTTTCTGGGCCGGTGTCCGGTCCGCTCAAGCGCCGGTCGGATGGGCGCTCCGAAGTCCCGACGGCGCGGCGAGGTCGCGGCGCCGCTGGTCCCGGCGCCGCTGGTCTCCTGGTCTACCTGCGTTCGGATGTGCCGGCGCCGCTGGTGTCCCGCTGCGCTGCGATGTTTGTCCCGGCGAAGCTGCGATGTTCCGTTCGGGTCCTGTTCAGGTCTCAGCCTGTTCGGGCGCCATATGTTGCAGGAAGCACGGCCGAAAGCACGACAGACACCAGTAGAGTCAGATCATGCTCCATTTTATTGCCCGAATAGCCTAACTTTTATAGAGAACTTAACAGGGGTGGACAGTGTTTCACACAAGATTATTGGTCAAAAGCACTCAGACAAACAGCTACAAGAAAACAACCCCACCTGCAAGAAAACAACCCCCTTGTGATTAGCAGTCACATAGACCTTGTCCTTGAGGCCAGCTACTGGTAACAATATTTTCCTGAATTCCTCAATTGGGCGATGTGGGAACACTGTCATGGGAACTTCTCATAGTTGCCCTGGTAGCTTGGTTTGCTCAGCTACAGCAAGCCATGGGATTTTTGCTGTTTCAAGAAATCCCTCAACACTATGGTAACCATGGGGTTCAGTTGCCATGGTAACCATGGGTTTGCGTTGCCATGGTAACCATGGCGTTTAGTTGCCATGGCAACTATGGGGTTCTGTTGCCATGGTAACCATGGGGTAGTGTTGCCATGGCAAGCACGGGGTTGTGTTGCCATGGGAACCATGGGGTTGTGTTGCCATGGTAACCATGGGGTTGGGTTGCCATGGCAACCACTGGGTTTGGTTGCTATGGTGACCATGGCGTTCTGCTGCCATGGTAACCATGGGGTTTGGTTGCCATGGTAACTATGGGGTTCTGTTGCCATGGTAACCATGGGGTAGTGTTGCCATGGCAACCATGGGGTTGTGTTGCCATGGTAACTATGGGGTTGGGTTGCAATGGTTATCAGGCGGTTCTTTAAGAATGGCAACCATGGGGTAGTGTTGCCATGGTAACCATGCGGTTGTGTTGCCATGGTAACCATGGGGTTGTGTTGCCATGGTAACTATGGGGTTGGGTTGCTATGGAAACTATGGGGTTTAGTTGCCATGGCAACGATGGGGTTGAGATGCCGTGGGAACCATGCGGTTGGGTTGCCGTGGTAACCATGCGGTTTTGTTGTTGTGGTAACCATGGGGTTGTGTTGCCATGGTAACTATGGGGTTGGGTTGCCATGGCAACCACGGGGTTTGGTTGCTATGGTAACCATGGGTTTCTGTTGCAATGGTAACCATGGGGTAGGGGTGCCATGGCAAACATAGGGTTGTGTTGCCATGGTAACGATGGGGTTGGGTTCTTATGGCAACCACGGGGTTTGGTTGCTATGGTAACCATGGGGTTCAGTTGCCACGGTAACCATGGGGTTGCGTTGCCATGGTAACCATTCCGTTTAGTTGCCATGGCAACTATTGTGTTCTGTTGCCATGGTAACCATGGGGCAGTGTTGCCATGGCAACCATGCGGTTGTGTTGCCATGGTAACTATGGGGTTGGGTTGCCATGGCAAGCACGGGGTTGTGTTGCCATGGGAACCATGTGGTTGTGTTGCCATGGTAACCATGGGGTAGTGTTGCCATGGCAACCACGGGGTTTTGTTGCCATGGTAACCATGGCGTTTAGTTGCCATGGCAACCATGGGGTTGTGTTTCCATGGTAAATATGGGCTTGGGTTGCAATGCTTATCAGGCGGTTCTTTAAGAATGGCAACCATGGGGTAGTGTTGCCATGGTAACCATGCGGTTGTGTTACCATGGTAACTATGGGGTTGGGTTGCCATGGCAACCACGGGGTTTGGGTGCTATGGTAACCATGGGTTTCTGTTGCCATGGTAACCATGGGGTTGTGTTGCCATGGCAACTATGGGGTTCTGTTGCCATGTTAACCATGGGGTAGTGTTGCCATGGCAACCATGGGGTTGTGTTGCCATGGTAACTATGGGGTTGGGTTGCCATGGCAACCATGGCGTTGTGTTGCCATGGTAACTATGGGGTTGGGTTGCAATGGTTATCAGGCGGTTCCTTAAGAATGGCAACCATGGGGTAGTGTTGCCATGGTAACCATGCGGTTGTGTTGCCATGGTAACTATGGGGTTGGGTTGCCATGGCAACCACGGGGTTTGGTTGCTATGGTATCCATGGGGTTCTGTTGCCATGATAACCATGCGGTTGGGTTGCCATGGCAACTATGGGGTTCTGTTGCCATGGTAACCATGGGGTAGTGTTGCCATGGCAACCATGGTGTTTAGTTGCCATGGCAACTATGGCGTTCTGTTGCCATGGTAACCATGGGGTTGTGTTGCCATGGCAAGTATGGGGTTCTGTTGCCATTTTAACCATGGGGTAGTGTTGCCATGGCAACCATGGCGTTTAGATGCCGTGGCAACCACGGGGTTTGGTTGCTATGGTAACCATGGGTTTCTGTTGCCATGGTAACCATGGGGTTGGGTTGCCATGGCAACCACGTGGTTTGGTTGCTATGGTAACCATGGGTTTCTGTTGCCATGGTAACCATGGGTTTGGGTTGCCATGGTAACCATGGCGTTAAGTTGCCATGGAAACTATGGGGTCACGTTACCATGGTAACCATGGCGTTTGGTTTCCATGGCAACTATGGGGTTCTGTTGCCATGGTAACCATGGGGTAGTGTTGCCATGGCAACCATGGGGTTGTGTTGCCATGGTAACTATGGGGTTGGGTTGCCATGGCAACCATGGGGTTGTGTTGCCATGGTAACTATGGGGTTGGGTTGCAATGGTTATCAGGCGGTTCTTTAAGAATGGAAACCATGGGGTAGTGTTGCCATGGTAACCATGCGGTTGTGTTGCCATGGTAACTATGGGGTTGGGTTGCCATGGCATCCACGGGGTTTGGTTGCTATGGTAACCATGGGTTCCTGTTGCCATGGTAACCATGGGGTTGGGTTGCCATGGCAACTATGGGGTTCTGTTGCCATGGTAACCATGGGGTAGTGTTGCCATGGCAACCATGGCTTACAGTTGCCATGGCAACTAGGGGTTCTGTTGCCATGGTAACCATGGGGTAGTGTTTCCATGGCAACCACGGGGTTGTGTTGCCATGGGAACCATGGGGTTGTGTTGCCATGGGTAACCATGGGGTTGGGTTGCCATGGCAACTATGTGGTTCTGTTGCCATGGTAACCATGGGGTAGTGTTGCCATGGCAACCATGGGGTTGTGTTGCCATGGTAACCATGGGGTTTTGTTGCCATGGTAACTATGGGGTTGGGTTATAATGGTTATCAGGCGGTTCTTTAAGAATGGCAACCATGGGGTAGTGTTGCCATGGTAACCATGCGGTTGTGTTGCCATGGTAACCATGGGGTTTTGTTGCCATGGTAACTATGGGGTTGGGTTGCTATGGAAACTATGGGGTTTAATTGCCATGGCAACGATGGGGTTGAGATGCCGTGGGAACCATGCGGTTTGGTTGCCGTGGTAACCATGCGGTTTTGTTGTTGTGGTAACCATGCGGTTGTGTTGCCATGGTAACTATGGGTTTGCGTTGCCATGGCAACCACGGGGTTTGGTTGCTATGGTAACAATGGGTTTCTGTTGCCATGGTAACCATGGGGTTGGGTTGCCATGGCAACCATAGGGTTGTGTTGCCATGGTAACGATGGGGTTGGGTTGCCATGGCAACCACGGGGTTTGGTTGCTATGGTGAACATGGGGTTAAGTTGCCATGGTAACCATGGGGTCGCGTTGCCATGGTAACCATGGCGTTTAGTTGCCATGGCAACTATGGGGTTCTGTTGCCATGGTAACCATGGGGTAGTGTTGCCATGGCAACCATGCGGTTGTGTTGCCATGGTAACTATGGGGTTGGGTTGCCATGGCAACCATGGGGTAGTGTTGCCATGGTAACCATGCGGTTGTGTTGCCATGGTAACTATGGGGTTGGGTTGCCATGGCAACCGCGGGGTTTGGTTGCTATGGTAACCATGGGTTTCTGTTGCTATGGTAACTATGGGGTTGGGTTGCCATGGCAACCATGGGGTTGTGTTGCCATGGTAACCATGCGGTTGTGTTGCCATGGTAACTATGGGGTTGGGTTGCCATGGCAACCGCGGGGTTTGGTTGCTATGGTAGCCATGGGGTTCTGTTGCCATGGTAACCATGGGGTAGTGTTGCCATGGCAACCATGGCGTTTAGTTGCCATGGCAGCTATGGGGTTCTGTTGCCATGGTAACCATGGGGTAGTGTTGCCATGGCAACCATGGGGTTGTGTTGCCATGGGAACCATGGGCTTGTGTTGCCATGGTAACTATTGGGTTTGGTTGCCATGGCAACCACGGGGTTTGGTTGCTATGGTAACCATGGGTTTCTGTTGCCATGGTAACCATGGGGTTGGGTTGCCATGGCAACTATGGGGTTCTGTTGCCATGGTAACCATGGGGTAGTGTTGCCATGGCAACCATGGGGTTGGGTTGCCATGGCAACTATGGGGTTCTGTTGCGATGGTAACCATGGGGTTGGGTTGCCATGGCAACCACGTGGTTTGGTTGCTATGGTAACCATGGGTTTCTGTTGCCATGGTAACCATGGGGTTGGGTTGCCATGGCAACCACGTGGTTTGGTTGCTATGGTAACCATGGGTTTCTGTTGCCATGGTAACCATGGGTTTGGGTTGCCATGGTAACCATGGCGTTAAGTTGCCATGGAAACTATGGGGTCACGTTGCCATGGTAACCATGGCGTTTGGTTTCCATGGCAACTATGGGGTTCTGTTGCCATGGTAACCATGGGGTAGTGTTGCCATGGCAACCATGGGGTTTTGTTGCCATGGTAACTATGGGGTTGGGTTGCCATGGCAACCATGGGGTTGTGTTGCCATGGTAACTATGGGGTTGGGTTGCAATGGTTATCAGGCGGTTCTTTAAGAATGGAAACTATGGGGTAGTGTTGCCATGGTAACCATGCGGTTGTGTTGCCATGGTAACTATGGGGTTGGGTTGCCATGGCATCCACGGGGTTTGGTTGCTATGGTAACCATGGGTTCCTGTTGCCATGGTAACCATGGGGTTGGGTTGCCATGGCAACTATGGGGTTCTGTTGCCATGGTAACCATGGGGTAGTGTTGCCATGGCAACCATGGCTTATAGTTGCCATGGCAACTAGGGGTTCTGTTGCCATGGTAACCACGGGGTAGTGTTTCCATGGCAACCACGGGGTTGTGTTGCCATGGGAACCATGGGGTTGTGTTGCCATGCGTAACCATGGGGTTGGGTTGCCATGGCAACTATGTGGTTCTGTTGCCATGGTAACCATGGGGTAGTGTTGCCATGGCAACCATGGGGTTGTGTTGCCATGGTAACTATGGGGTTGGGTTATAATGGTTATCAGGCGGTTCTTTAAGAATGGCAACCATGGGGTAGTGTTGCCATGGTAACCATGCGGTTGTGTTGCCATGGTAACCATGGGGTTTTGTTGCCATGGTAACTATGGGGTTGGGTTGCTATGGAAACTATGGGGTTTAATTGCCATGGCAACCATGGGGTTGAGATGCCGTGGGAACCATGCGGTTTGGTTGCCGTGGTAACCATGCGGTTTTGTTGTTGTGGTAACCATGCGGTTGTGTTGCCATGGTAACTATGGGTTTGCGTTGCCATGGCAACCACGGGGTTTGGTTGCTATGGTAACAATGGGTTTCTGTTGCCATGGTAACCATGGGGTTGGGTTGCCATGGCAACCATAGGGTTGTGTTGCCATGGTAACTATGGGGTTGGGTTGCCATGGCAACCATGGGGTAGTGTTGCCATGGTAACCATGCGGTTGTGTTGCCATGGTAACTATGGGGTTGGGTTGCCATGGCAACCGCGGGGTTTGGTTGCTATGGTAACCATGGGTTTCTGTTGCCATGGTAACTATGGGGTTGGGTTGCCATGGCAACCATGGGGTTGTGTTGCCATGGTAACCATGCGGTTGTGTTGCCATGGTAACTATGGGGTTGGGTTGCCATGGCAACCGCGGGGTTTGGTTGCTATGGTAGCCATGGGGTTCTGTTGCCATGGTAACCATGGGGTAGTGTTGCCATGGCAACCATGGCGTTTAGTTGCCATGGCAGCTATGGGGTTCTGTTGCCATGGTAACCATGGGGTAGTGTTGCCATGGCAACCATGGGGTTGTGTTGCCATGGGAACCATGGGGTTGTGTTGCCATGGTAACCATGGGGTTGTGTTGCCAAGGCAACCACGGGGTTTGGTTGCTATGGTAACCATGGCGTTCTGTTGCCATGGTAACCATGGGGTTGGGTTGCCATGGCAACTATGGTGTTCTGTTGCCATGGTAACCATAAGGTAGTGTTGCCATGGCAACCATGCGGTTGTGTTGCTATGGCAACCACGGGGTTTGGTTGCTATGGTAACCATGGGGTTCTGTTGCCATGGTAACCATGGGGTAGTGTTGCAATGGCAACCATGGGGTTCTGTTGCCATGGTAACAATGGGGTTGGGTTACAATGGTAACCAGGCAGTTCTCTTGGAATGGCAACTATGGGGTTGTGTTGCCATGGTAACGATGGCGTTGTGTTGCCATGGCAACCACGGGGTTGTGTTGCCATGGGAACCATGGGGTTGTGTTGCCTTGGTAACCATGGGGTTGGGTTGCCATGGCAACCATTTGGTTCTGTTGACATGCTAACCATGGCATTTTGTTGCCATGGCAACTATGGGGTTCTGTTGCCATGGCAACCATAGGGTAGTGTTTCCATGGCAACTATGGGGTTGTGTTGCCATGCTAACGATGGGGTTGGGTTGCCATGGCAACGATGGGGTTTGGTTGCTATGGTAACCATGGCGTTCTGTTGCCATGGTAACCATGGGGTTGCGTTGCCATGGCAACTATGGGGTTCTGTTTCCATGGTAACCATGGGGTAGTGTTGCCTTGGGAACCAGGGGGTTTTGTTGCCATGGTAACTATGGGGTTGGGTTGCAGTGGTTATCAGGCGGTTCTTTAAGAATGGCAACCATGGGGTAGTGTTGCCATGGTAACCATGCGTTTGTGTTGCCATGGTAACCATGGGGTTTAGTTGCCATGGTAACCATGGGGTTGAGATGCCGTGGGAACCATGCGGTTGGGTTGCCGTGGTAATAATGCGGTTTTGTTGTTGTGGTAACCATGTGGTTGTGTTGCCATGGTAACCATGGGGTTGCGTTGCCATGGTAACCGTGGCTTTTAGTTGCTATGACAACTATGGGGTTCTGTTGCCATGGTAACCATGGGGAAGTGTTGCCAAGGCAACCATGGGGTTGTGTTGCCATGGTAACAATGGGGTTGGGTTGAAATAGTAAAGAGGCAGCTCTCTTTGAATGGCAACCATGGGGTTGTGTTGCCATGGTAACGATGGGGTTGGGTTTCCATGGCAACCACGGGGTTGTGTTGCCATGGGAACCACGGGGTTGTGTTGCCATGGTAACTATGGGGTTGGGTTGCTATGGAAACTATGGGGTTTAGTTGCCTTGGCAACCATGGGTTTGAGATGCGTGGTAACCATGCAGTTGGGTTCCGTGGTAACCATGCGGTTGTGTTGTTGTGGTAACCACGCGGTTGTGTTTCCATGGTAACCATGGGGTTGGGTTGCCATGGTAACCACGGGGTTTGGTTGCTATGGTAACCATGGGGTTCAGTTGCCATGGGAACCATGGGGTTCTGTTGCCATGGTAACCATGGCGTTTAGTTGCCATGGCAACTCTGGGGTTCTGTTGCCATGGTAACCATGGGGTAGTGTTGCCATGGCAACCATGCGGTTGTGTTGCCATGGTAACTATGGGGTTGGGTTGCCATGGCAACCACGGGGTTGTGGTGCCATGGGAAACATGGGGTTGTGTTGCAATGGTAACCATGGGGTAGTGTTGCCATGGCAACCACGGGGTTGTGTTGCCATGGTAACAATGGCGTTTAGTTGCCATGGCAACTATGGGGTTCTGTTGCCATGGTAACCATGGGGTTGTGTTGCCATGGCAACCACGGGGTTGTGTTTCCATGGGAACGATGGGGTTGGGTTGCCATGGCAACCACGGGGTTTGGTTGCTATGGTAACCATGGCGTTCTGTTGCCATGGTAACCATGGGGTTGGGTTGCCATGGCAACTATGGGGTTCTGTTGCCATGGTAACCATGGGGTAGTGTTTCCATGGAAACCATGGGGTTGTGTTGCCATGGTAACTATGGGGTTGGGTTGCAATGGTTATCAGGCGGTTCTTTAAGAATGGCAACCATGGGGTAGTGTTGCCATGGTAACCATGCGGTTGTGTTGCCATGGGAACCATGGGGTTGTGTTGCCATGGTAACTATGGGGTTGGGTTGCTATGGAAACTATGGGGTTTAGTTGCCATGGCAACCATGGGGTTGAGATGCCGTGGGAACCATGCGGTTTTGTTGTTCTGGTAACCATTGGGTTGTGTTGCCATGGTAACTATGGGGTTCGGCTGCCATGGCAACCACGGGGTTTGGTTGGTATGGTAACCATGGGTTTCTGTTGCCATGGTAACCATGGGGTTGGGTTGCCATGGCAACCACGGGGTTGAGATGCCTTGTAAACCATGCAGTTGGGTTGCCGTGGTAACCATGCGGTTTAGTTGTTGTGGTAAACATGCGGTTGTGTTGCCATGGTAACTATGGGGTTGGGTTGCAATGGTTATCAGGCGGTTCTTTAAGAATGGCAACCATGGGGTAGTGTTGCCATGGTAACAATGCGGTTGTGTTGCCATGGTAACTATGGGGTTGGGTTGCCATGGCAACCACGGGGTTTGGTTGCTATGGTAACCATGGGTTTCTGTTGCCATGGTAACCATGGGGTTGGGTTGCCATGGCAACTATGGTGTTCTGTTGCCATGGTAACCATGGGGTAGTGTTGCCATGGCAACCATGGCGTTTAGTTGCCATGGCAACTATGGGGTTCTGTTGCCATGGTAACCATGGGGTAGTGTTGCCATGGCAACTACGGGGTTGTGTTGCCATGGGAACCATGGGGTTGTGTTGCCATGGTAACCATGGCGTTTAGTTGCCATGGCAACTATGGGGTTCTGTTGCCATGTTAAGCATGGGGTTGGGTTGCCATGGCAACTATGGGGTTCTGTTGCCATGGTAACCATGGGGTAGTGTTGCCATGGCAACCATGGGGTTGTGTTGCCATGGTAACTATGGGGTTGGGTTGCCATGGCAACCATGGGGTTGTGTTGCCATGGTAACTATGGGGTTGGGTTGCAATGGTTATCAGGCGGTTCTTTAAGAATGGCAACCATGGGGTAGTGTTGCCATGGTAACCATGCGGTTGTGTTGCCATGGTAACCATGGGGTTGTGTTGCCATGGTAACTATGGGGTTGGGTTGCTATGGAATCTATGGGGTTTAGTTGCCATGGCAACCATGGGGTTGAGATGCCGTGGGAACCATGCGGTTGGGTTGCCGTGGTAACCATGCGGTTTTGTTGTTGTGGTAACCATGGGGTTGTGTTGCCATGGTAACGATGGGGTTGGGTTGCCATGGCAACCACGGGGTTTGGTTGGTATGGTAACCATGGGTTTCTGTTGCCATGGTAACCATGGGGTTGGGTTGACATGGCAAACACGGGGTTGAGATGCCTTGTAATCCATGCAGTTGGGTTGCCGTGGTAACCATGCGGTTTAGTTGTTGTGGTAAACATGCGGTTCTCTTGCCATGGGAACCATGGGGTTGTGTTGCCATGGTAACCATGGCGTTTAGTTGCCATGGCAACTATGGGGTTCTGTTTCCATGTTAACCATGGTGTTGGGTTGCCATGGCAACTATGGGGTTCTGTTGCCATGGTAACCATGGGGTAGTGTTGCCATGGCAACCATGGGGTTGTGTTGCCATGGTAACTATGGGGTTGGGTTGCCATGGCAACCATGGGGTTGTGTTGCCATGGTAACTATGGGGTTGGGTTGCAATGGTTATCAGGCGGTTCTTTAAGAATGGCAACAATGGGGTAGTGTTGCCATGGTAACCATGCGGTTGTGTTGCCATGGTAACTATGGGGATGGGTTGCCATGGCAACCACGGGGTTTGGTTGCTATGGTAACCATGGGTTTCTGTTGCCATGGTAACCATGGGGTTGGGTTGCCATGGCAACTATTGGGTTCTGTTGCCATGGTAACCATGGGGTAGTGTTGCCATGGCAGCCATGGCGTTTAGTTGCCATGGAAACTATGGGGTTCTGTTGCCATGGTAACCATGGGGTAGTGTTGCCATGGCAACCACGGGGTTGTGTTGCCATGGGAACCATGAAGTTGTGTTGCCATGGTAACCATGGGGTTGGGTTGCCATGGCAACCACGGGGTTTGGTTGCTATGGTAACCATGGCGCTCTGTTGCCGTGGTAACCATGGGTTTGTGTTGCCATGGCAACTATGGAGTTCTGTTGCCATGGTAACCATGGGGTAGTGTTGCCATGGCAACCATGGGGTTGTGTTGCCATGGTAACTATGGGGTTGTGTTGCAATGGTTTTCAGGCGGTTCTTTAAGAATGGCAACCATGGGGTAGTGTTGCCATGGTAACCATGCGGTTGTGTTGAAATGGCAACCATTGGGTTGGGTTTCCATGGTAACTATTGCGTTTAGTTGCCATGGCAACTATGGGTTTCTGTTGCCATGGTAACCATGGGGTAGTTTTGCCATGGCAACCATGGGGTTGTGTTGCCATGGTAACTATGGGGTTGGGTTGCCATGGCAACCATGGGGTTGTGTTGCCATGGTAACTATGGGGTTGGGTTGCAATGGTTATCAGGCGGTTCTTTAAGAATGGCAACCATGGGGTAGTGTTGCCATGGTAACCATGCGGTTGTGTTGCCATGGTAACTATGGGGTTGGGTTGCCATGGCAACCACGGGGTTTGGTTGCTATGGTAACCATGGGTTTCTGTTGCCATGGTAACCATGGGGTTGGGTTGCCATGGCAACTATGGGGTTCTGTTGCCATGGTAACCATGGGGTAGTGTTGCCATGGCAACCATGGCGTTTAATTGCCATGGCAACTATGGGGTTCTGTTGCCATGGTAACCATGGGGTAGTGTTGCCATGGTAGCTATGGGGTTGGGTTGCTTTGGAAACTATGGGGTTTAATTGCCATGGCAACCATGGTGTTGAGATGCCGTGGTAACCATGCAGTTGGTTTGCCGTGGTAACCATGCGGTTTTGTTGTTGTGGTAACCATGCGGTTGTGTTGCCATGGTAACCATGGGGTTGGGTTGCCATGGCAACCACGGGGTTTGGTTGCTATGGTAACCATGGCGTTCTGTTGCCATGGTAACCATGGGGTAGTGTTGCAATGGGAACCATGGGGTTCTGTTGCCATGGTAACAATGGGGTTGGGTTACAATGGTAACCAGGCAGTTCTCTTGGAATGGCAACTATGGGGTTCTGTTGCCATGGTAACGATGGGGTTGTGTTGCCATGGCAACCATGGGGTTGTGTTGCCATGGTAACTATGGGGTTGGGTTGCCATGGCAACCATGCGGTAGTGTTGCCATGGTAACTATGGGGTTGGGTTGCAATGGTTATCAGGCGGTTCTTTAAGAATGGCAACCATGGGGTAGTGTTGCCATGGTAACCATGCGGTTGTGTTGCCATGGTAACTATGGGTTTGGGTTGCCATGGCAACCACGGGGTTTGGTTGCTATGGTAACCATGGGTTTCTGTTGCCATGGTAACCATGGGATTGGGTTGCCATGGCAAATATGGGGTTCTGTTGCCATGGTAACAATGGGGTAGTGTTGCCATGGCAACCATGGCGTTTAGTTGCCATGGCAACTATGGGGTTCTGTTGCCATGGTAACCATGGCGTTCTGTTGCCATGGCAACCACGGGGTTCTGTTGCCATGGGAACCATGGGGTTGGGTTGCCATGGCAACTATGGGGTAGTGTTGCCATGGTAACCATGGGGTAGTGTTGCCATGGCAACCATGGTGTTGTGCTGCCATGGTAACTATGGGGTTGGGTTGCCATGGCAACCACGGGGTTTGGTTGCTATGGTAACCATGGCGTTCTGTTGCCATGGTAACCATGGGGTTGGGTTGCCATGGCAACTATGGGGTAGTGTTGCCATGGTAACCATGGGGTAGTGTTGCCATGGCAACCATGGTGTTGTGCTGCCATGGTAACTATGGGGTTGGTTTGCCATGGAAACCACGGGGTTTGGTTTCTATGGTAACCATGGGTTTCTGTTGCCATGGTAACCATGGGGTTGGGTTGCCATGGCAACCACGGGGTTGTGTTGCGATGGTAACCATGGCGTTTAGTTGCCATGGTTCTATGGTGTTCTGTTGCCATGGTAACCATGGGGTAGTGTTGCCATGGCATCCACGGGGTTGTGTTGCCATGGGAACCATGGGGTTGTGTTGCCGTGGTAACTATGGGGTTGGGTTGCTTTGGAAACTATGGGGTTTAATTGCCATGGCAACCATGGTGTTGAGATGCCGTGGTAACCATGCAGTTGGTTTGCCGTGGTAACCATGCGGTTTTGTTGTTGTGGTAACCATGCGGTTGTGTTGCCATGGTAACCATGGGGTTGGGTTGCCATGGCAACCACGGGGTTTGGTTGCTATGGTAACCATGGGGTTCTGTTGCCATGGTAACCATGGGGTAGTGTTGCAATGGCAACCATGGGGTTCTGTTGCCATGGTAACAATGGGGTTGGGTTACAATGGTAACCAGGCAGTTCTCTTGGAATGGCAACTATGGGGTTGTGTTTCCATGGTAACGATGGGGTTGTGTTGCCATGGCAACCACGGGGTTGTGTTGCCATGGGAACCATGGGGTTGTGTTGCCATGGTAACTATGGGGTTGGGTTGCTATTGTAACCATGCGGTTTTGTTGCCGTGGTAACCATGGGGTAGTGTTGCAATGGGAACCATGGGGTTCTGTTGCCATGGTAACAATGGGGTTGGGTTACAATGGTAACCAGGCAGTTCTCTTGGAATGGCAACTATGGGGTTGTGTTTCCATGGTAACGATGGGGTTGTGTTGCCATGGGAACCATGGGGTTGTGTTGCCATGGCAACCATGGGGTTGGGTTGCCATGGTAACCATGGCGTTTAGTTGCCATGGCAACTATGGGGTTCTGTTTCCATGGTATCCATGGGGTAGTGTTGCCATGGCAACCATGGGGTTCTGTTGCCATGGTAACTATGGGTTTGGGTTGCCATGGCAACCATGGGGTTGTGTTGCCATGGTAACTATGGGGTTGGGTTGCCATGGGAACGATGGGGTTGTGTTGCCATGGTAACTATGGGGTTGGGTTGCAATGGTTATCAGGCGGTTCTTTAAGAATGGCAATCATGGGGTAGTGTTGCTATGGTAACCATGCGGTCGTGTTGCCATGGTAACTATGGGGTTGGGTTGCCATGGCAACCACGGGGTTTGGTTGCTATGGTAACCGTGGTTTTCTGTTGACATGGTAACCATGGGGTTGGTTTGCCATGGCAACTATGGGGTTCTGTTTCCATGGTAACCATGGGGTAGTGTTGCCATGGCAACCACGGGGTTGTGTTGCCATGGGAACCATTGGGTTGTGTTGCCATGGTAACCATGGTGTTGGGTTGCCATGGCAACCACGGGGTTTGGTTTCTATGGTAACCATGGCGTTCTCTTGCCATGGTAACCATGGGGTTGTGTTGCCATGGTAACTATGGGGTTGGGTTGCAATGTTTATCAGGCGGTTCTTTAAGAATGGCAACTATGGAGTAGTGTTGCAATGGCAACCATGCGGTTGTGTTGCCATGGTAACTATGGGGTTGGGTTGCCATGGCAACCACGGGGTTGTGTTGCCATGGGAACCATGGGGTTGTGTTGCCATGGTAACCATGGGGTAGTGTTGCCATGGCAACCACGGGGTTTTGTTGCCATGGTAACCATGGCGTTTAGTTGCCATGGTACTATGGTGTTCTGTTGCTATGGTAACCATGGGGTAGTGTTGCCATGGCAACCACGGGGTTGTGTTGCCATGGGAACCATGGGGTTGTGTTGCGATGGTAGCTATGGGGTTGGGTTGCTTTGGAAACTATGGGGTTTAATTGCCATGGCAACCATGGGGTTGAGATGCCTTGGTAACCATGCAGTTGGTTTGCCGTGGTAACCATGCGGTTTTGTTGTTGTGGTAACCATGCTGTTGTGTTGCCATGGTAACCATGGGGTTGGGTTGCCATGGCAACCACGGGGTCTGGTTGCTATGGTAACCATGGGGTTCTGTTGCCATGGTAACCATGGGGTAGTGTTTCCATGGCAACCACGGGGTTGGGTTGCCATGGTAACCATGGCGTTTAGTTGCCATGGAAACTATGGGGTTGTGTTGCCATGGTAACCATGGGGTAGTGTTGCCATGGCAACCACGGGGTTGTGTTGCCATGGGAACCATGGGGTTGTGTTGCCATGGTAACCATGGGGTTGGGTTGCCATGGCAACCACGGGGATTGGTTGCTATGGATCCATGGCGTTCTGTTGCCATGGTAACCATGGGGTTTGGTTGCCATGGCAACTATGTGGTTCTGTTGCCATGGTAACCATGGGGTAGTGTTGCCATGGCAACCGTGGGGTTGTGTTGCCATGGTAACTATGGGGTTGGGTTGCCATGGCAACCATGGGGTTGTGTTGCCATGGTAACTATGGGGTTGGGTTGCAATGGTTATCAGGCGGTTCTTTAAGAATGGCAACCATGGGGTAGTGTTGCCATGGTAACCATGCGGTTGTGTTGCCATGGTAACCATGGGGTTGTGTTGCCATGGTAACTATGGGGTTGGGTTGCTATGGAAACTATGGGGTTTAGTTGCCATGGCAACCATGGGGTTGAGATGCCGTGGGAACCATGCGGTTGGGTTGCCGCGGTAACCATGCGGTTTTGTTGTTGTGGTAACCATGGGGTTGTGTTGCCATGGTAACGATGGGGTTGGGTTGCCATGGCAACCACGGGGTTTGGTTGGTATGGTAACCATGGGTTTCTGTTGCCATGGTAACCATGGGGTTGGGTTGCCATGGCAACCACGGGGTTGAAATGCCTTGTAAACCATGCAGTTGGGTTGCCGTGGTAACCATGCGGTTTAGTTGTTGTGGTAAACATGCGGTTCTCTTGCCATGGGAACCATGGGGTTGTGTTGCCATGGTAACCATGGCGTTTAGTTGCCATGGCAAGTATGGGGTTCTGTTGCCATGTTAACCATGGGGTTGGGTTGCCATGGCAACTATGGGGTTCTGTTGCCATGGTAACCATGGGGTAGTGTTGCCATGGCAACCATGGGGTTGTGTTGCCATGGTAACTATGGGGTTGGGTTGCCATGGCAACCATGCGGTTGTGTTGCCATGGTAACTATGGGGTTGGGTTGCAATGGTTATCAGGCGGTTCTTTAAGAATGGCAACCATGGGGTAGTGTTGCCATGGTAACCATGCGGTTGTGTTGCCATGGTAACTATGGGGATGGGTTGCCATGGCAACCACGGGGTTTGGTTGCTATGGTAACCATGGGTTTCTGTTGCCATGGTAACCATGGGGTTGGGTTGCCATGGCAACTATTGGGTTCTGTTGCCACGGTAACCATGGGGTAGTGTTGCCATGGCAACCGTGGCGTTTAGTTGCCATGGAAACTATGGGGTTCTGTTGCCATGGTAACCATGGGGTAGTGTTGCCATGGCAACCACGGGGTTGTGTTGCCATGGGAACCATGAAGTTGTGTTGCCATTGTAACCATGGGGTTGGGTTGCCATGGCAACCACAGGGTTTGTTTGCTATGGTAACCATGGCGTTCTGTTGCCGTGGTAACCATGGGGTTGTGTTGCCATGGCAACTATGGGGTTCTGTTGCCATGGTAACCATGGGGTAGTGTTTCCATGGCAACCATGGGGTTGTGTTGCCATGGTAACTATGGGGTTGTGTTGCAATGGTTTTCAGGCGGTTCTTTAAGAATGGCAACCACGGGGTTGTGTTGCCATGGTAACCATGGGGTTGTGTTGCCATGGTAACCATGGCATTTAGTTGCCATGGCAACTGTGGGGTTCTGTTGCCATGGTAACCATGGGGTTGGGTTGCCATGGCAACCACGGGGTTTGGTTGCTATGGTAACCATGGCGTTCTGTTGCCATGGTAACCATGGGGTTGGGTTGCCATGGTAACCATGGCGTTTAATTGCCATGGCAACTATGGGGTTCTGTTCCCATGGCAACCATGGGGTAGTGTTGCCATGGCAACCATGCGGTTGTGTTGCCATGGTAACTATGGGGTTGGGTTGCCATGGCAACCACGGGGTTGTGTTGCCATGGGAACCATGGGGTTGTGTTGCCATGGTAACTATGGGGTAGTGTTGCCATGGCAACCACGGGGTTGTGTTGCCATGGTAACCATGGCGTTTAGTTGCCATGGTACTATGGGGTTCTGTTGCCATGGTAACCATGGGGTAGTGTTGCCATGGCAACCACGGGGTTGTGTTGCCATGGGAACCATGGGGTTGTGTTGCCGTAGTAACTATGGGGTTGGGTTGCTTTGGAAACTATGGGGTTTAATTGCCATGGCAACCATGGTGTTGAGATGCCGTGGTAACCATGCAGTTGGTTTGCCGTGGTAACCATGCGGTTTTGTTGTTGTGGTAACCATGCGGTTGTTTTGCCATGGTAACCATGGGGTTGGGTTGCCATGGCAACCACGGGGTTTGGTTGCTATGGTAACCATGGGGTTCTGTTGCCATGGTAACCATGGGGTAGTGTTGCCATGGCAACCACGGGGTTGTGTTGCCATGGGAACCATGAAGTTGTGTTGCCATGGTAACCATGGGGTTGGGTTGCCATGGCAACCACAGGGTTTGTTTGCTATGGTAACCATGGCGTTCTGTTGCCGTGGTAACCATGGGGTTGTGCTGCCATGGCAACTATGGGGTTCTGTTGCCATGGTAACCATGGGGTAGTGTTGCCATGGCAACCATGGGGTTGTGTTGCCATGGTAACTATGGGGTTGTGTTGCAATGGTTTTCAGGCGGTTCTTTAAGAATGGCAGCCACGGGGTTGTGTTGCCATGGGAACCATGGGGTTGTGTTGCCATGGTAACCATGGCATTTAGTTGCCATGGCAACTATGGGGTTCTGTTGCCATGGTAACCATGGGGTTGGGTTGCCATGGCAACCACGGGGTTTGGTTGCTATGGTAACCATGGCGTTCTGTTGCCATGGTAACCATGGTGTTGGGTTGCCATGGTAACCATGGCGTTTAATTGCCATGGCAACTATGGGGTTCTGTTGCCATGGCAACCATGGGGTAGTGTTGCCATGGCAACCATGCGGTTGTGTTGCCATGGTAACCATGGGGTTGGGTTGCCATGGCAACCACGGGGTTTGGTTGCTATGGTAACCATGGGGTTCTGTTGCCATGGTAACCATGGGGTAGTGTTGCAATGGGAACCATGGGGTTCTGTTGCCATGGTAACAATGGGGTTGGGTTACAATGGTAACCAGGCAGTTCTCTTGGAATGGCAACTATGGGGTTGTGTTGCCATGGTAACGATGGTGTTGGGTTGCCATGGCAACCACGGGGTTGTGTTGCCATGGGAACCATGGGGTTGTGTTGCCATGGTAACTATGGGGTTGGGTTGCTATGGTAACCATGCGGTTTTGTTGCCATGGTAACCATGGGGTTGGGTTGCCATGGCAACCATGGGGTTGGGTTGCCATGGTAACCATGGCGTTTAGTTCCCATGGCAACTATGGGGTTCTGTTGCCATGGTAACCATGGGGTAGTGTTGCCATGGCAACTATGGGGTTGGGTTGCCATGGTAACTATGGGGTTGGGTTGCCATGGCAACCATGGGGTTGTGTTGCCATGGTAAATATGGGGTTGGGTGGCAATGGTTATCAGGCGGTTCTTTAAGAATGGCAACCATGGGGTAGTGTTGCCATGGTAACCATGCGGTTGTGTTGCCATGGTAACTATGGGTTTGGGTTGCCATGGCAACCACGGGGTTTGGTTGCTATGGTAACCATGGGTTTCTGTTGCCATGGTAACCATGGGGTTGGGTTGCCATGGCAACTATGGGGTTGTGTTGCCATGGTAACAATGGGGTAGTGTTGCCATGGCAACCATGGCGTTTAGTTGCCATGGCAACTATGGGGTTCTGTTGCCATGGTAACCATGGGGTTGGGTTGCCATGGCAACCACGGGGTTGTGTTGCCATGGGAACCATGGGGTTGTGTTGCCATGGTAACCATGGCGTTTAGTTGCCATGGCAACTATGGGGTTCTGTTGCCATGGTAACCATGGGGTTGGGTTGCCATGGCAACCACGGGGTTTGGTTGCTATGGTAACCATGGCGTTCTGTTGCCACGGTAACCATGGGGTTGGGTTGCCATGGCAACTATGGGGTTCTGTTGCCATGGTAACCATGGGGTAGTGTTGCCATGGCAACCATGGTGTTGTGCTGCCATGGTAACTATGGGGTTGGGTTGCCATGGCAACCACGGGGTTGTGTTGCCATGGGAACCATGGGGTTGTGTTGCCATGGTAACTATGGGGTTTGGTTGCCATGGCAACCACGGGGTTGTGTTGCCATGGTAACCATGGCGTTTAGTTGCCATGGTTCTATGGTGTTCTGTTGCCATGGTAACCATGGGGTAGTGTTGCCATGGCAACCCCGTGGTTGTGTTGCCATGGGAACCATGGGGTTGTGTTGCCGTGGTAACTATGGGGTTGGGTTGCTTTGGAAACTATGGGGTTTAATTGCCATGGCAACCATGGTGTTGAGATGCCGTGGTAACCATGCAGTTGTGTTGCCGTGGTAACCATGCTGTTTTGTTGTTGTGGTAACCATGCGGTTGTGTTGCCATGGTAACCATGGGGTTGGGTTGCCATGGCAACCACGGGGTTTGGTTGCTATGGTAACCATGGGGTTCTGTTGCCATGGTAACAATGGGGTTGGGTTACAATGGTAACCAGGCAGTTCTCTTGGAATGGCAACTATGGGGTTGTGTTTCCATGGTAACGATGGGGTTGTGTTGCCATGGCAACCACGGGGTTGTGTTGCCATGGCAACCATGGGGTTGTGTTGCCATGGTAACTATGGGGTTGGGTTGCCATGGGAACCATGGGGTTGTGTTGCCATGGTAACTATGGGGTTGGGTTGCAATGGTTATCAGGCGGTTCTTTAAGAATGGCAACCATGGGGTAGTGTTGCCATGGTAACCATTCGGTTGTGTTGCCATGGTAACTATGTGGTTGGGTTGCCATGGCAACCACGGGGTTTGGTTGCTATGGGAACCGTGGGTTTCTGTTGACATGGTAACCATGGGGTTGGGTTGCCATGGCAACTATGGGGTTCTGTTGCCATGGTAACCATGGGGTAGTGTTGCCATGGCAACCATGGCGTTTTGTTGCCATGGCAACTATGGGGTTGTGTTGCCATGGTAACCATGGGGTAGTGTTGCCATGGCAACCACGGGATGGTGTTGCCATGGGAACCATGGGGTGGTGTTGCCATGGTAACCATGGCGTTTAGTTGCCATGGTAACTATGGGGTTCTGTTGCCATGGTAACCATGGGGTTGGGTTTCCATGGCAACCACGGGGTTTGGTTGCTATGGTAACCATGGCGTTCTGTTGCCATGGTAACCATGTGGTAGTGTTTCCATGGCAACCATGGGGTTGTGTTGCCATGGTAACTATGGGGTTGGGTTGCCATGGCAACCACGGGGTTTGGTTGCTATGGTAACCATGGGTTTCTGTTGCCATGGTAACCATGGGGTTGGGTTGCCATGGTAACCATGGCGTTTAGTTGCCATGGCAACTATGGGGTTCTGTTGCCATGGTAACCATGGGGTAGTGTTGCCATGGCAACCGTGCGGTTGTGTTGCCATGGTAACTATGGGGTTGGGTTTCCATGGCAATCACGGGGTTGTGTTGCCATGGGAACCATGGGGTTGTGTTGCCATGGTAACCATGGGGTAGTGTTGCCATGGCAACCACGGGGTTGTGTTGCCATGGTAACCATGGCGTTTAGTTGCCATGGTACTATGGGGTTCTGTTGCCATGGTAACCATGGGGTAGTGTTGCCATGGCAACCACGGGGTTGTGTTGCCATGGGAACCATGGGGTTGTGTTGCCGTGGTAACTATGGGGTTGGGTTGCTTTGGAAACTATGGGGTTTAATTGCCATGGCAACCATGGTGTTGAGATGCCGTGGTAACCATGCAGTTGGTTTGCCGTGGTAACCATGCGGTTTTGTTGTTGTGGTAACCATGCGGTCGTGTTGCCATGGTAACCATGGTGTTGGGTTGCCATGGCAACCACGGGGTTTGGTTGCTATGGTAACCATGGGGTTCTGTTTCCATGGTAACCATGGGGTAGTGTTGCAATGGCAACCATGGGGTTCTGTTGCCATGGTAACAATGGGGTTGGGTAACAATGGTAACCAGGCAGTTCTCTTGGAATGGCAACTATGGGGTTGTGTTGCCATGGTAACGATGGGGTTGTGTTGCCATGGCAACCACGGGGTTGTGTTGCCATGGGAACCATGGGGTTGTGTTGCCATGGTAACTATGGGGTTGGGTTGCCATGGCAACCATGGGGTTGTGTTGCCATGGTAACTATGGGGTTGGGTTGCCATGGCAACCACGGGGTTTGGTTGCTATGGTAACCATGGGTTTCTGTTGCCATGGTAACTATGGGGTTGGGTTGCTATGGTTACCATGCGGTTTTGTTGCCATGGTAACCATGGCGTTTAGTTGCCACGGCAACTATGGGGTTCTGTTGCCATGGTAACCATGGGGTAGTGTTGCCATGGCAACCATGGGGTTGTGTTGCCATGGTAACTGTGGGGTTGGGTTGCCATGGCAACCATGGGGTTGTGTTGCCATGGTAACTATGGGGTTGGGTTGCCATGGTAACCATGCGGTTGTGTTGCTATGGTAACTATGGGGTTGGGTTGCAATGGTTATCAGGCGGTTCTTTAAGTATGGCAACCATGGGTTTCTGTTGCCATGGTAACCATGGGGTTGTGTTGCCATGGTAACTATGGGGTTGGGTTGCCATGGCAACCACGGGGTTTGGTTGCTATGGTAACCATGGGTTTCTGTTGCCATGGTAACCATGGGGTTGGGTTGCCATGGCAACTATGGGGTTCTGTTGCCATGGTAACCATGTGGTAGTGTTACCATGGCAACCATGGCGTTTAGTTGCCATGGCAACTATGGGGTTCTGTTGCCATGGTAACCATAAGGTAGTGTGCCATGGCAACCACCGGGTTGTGTTGCCATGGGAACCATGGGGTTGTGTTGCCATGGTAACCATGGCGTTTAGTTGCCATGGCAACTATGGGGTTCTGTTGCCATGGTAACCATGGGGTTGGGTTGCCATGGCAACCACGGGGTTTGGTTGCTATGGTAACCATGGCTTTCTTTTGCGATGGTAACCATGGGGTTGGGTTGCCATGGCAACCATGGGGTTCTGTTGCCATGGTAACCATGGGGTAGTGTTGCCATGGCAACCATGGTGTTGTGTTGCCATGGTAACTATGGGGTTGGGTTGCCATGGGAACCACGGGGTTTGGTTGCTATGGTAACCATGGGTTTCTGTTGCCATGGTGACCATGGGGTTGGGTTGCCATGGTAACCATGGCGTTTAGTTGCCATGGCAACTATGGGGTTCTGTTGCCATTGTAACCATGGGGTAGTGTTGCCATGGCAACCATGCGGTTGTGTTGCCATGGTAACTATGGGGTTGGGTTGCCATGGCAACCACGGGGTTGTGTTGCCATGGGAACCATGGGGTTGTGTTGCCATGGTAACCATGGGGTAGTGTTGCCATGGCAACCACGGGGTTGTGTTGCCATGGTAACCATGGCGTTTAGTTGCCATGGTACTATGGGGTTCTGTTGCCATGGTAACCATGGGGTAGTGTTGCCATGGGAACCACGGGGTTGTGTTGCCATGGGAACCATGGGGTTGTGTTGCCATGGTAGCTATGGGGTTGGGTTGCTTTGGAAACTATGGGGTTTAATTGCCATGGCAACCGTGGTGTTTAGATGCCGTGGTAACCATGCAGTTGGGTTGCCGTGGTAACCATGCGGTTGTGTTGTTGTGGTAACCATGCGGTTGTGTTGCCATGGTAATCATGGGGTTGGGTTGCCATGGCAACCACGGGGTTTGGTTGCTATGGTAACCATGGGTTTCTGTTGCCATGGTAACCATGGGGTAGTGTTGCAATGGCAACCTTGGCGTTCTGTTGCCATGGTAACAATGGGGTTGGGTTACAATGGTAACCAGGCAGTTCTCTTGGAATGGAAACTATGGGGTTGTGTTGCCATGGTAACGATGGGGTTGTGTTGCCATGGCAACCACGGGGTTGTGTTGCCATGGGAACCATGGGGTTGTGCTGCCATGGTAACTATGGGGTTGGGTTGCTATGGTAACCATGCGGTTTTGTTGCCATGGTAACCATGGGGTTGGGTTGCCATGGCAACCATGGGGTTGGGTTGCCATGGTAAGCATGGCGTTTAGTTGCCACGGCAACTATGGGGTTCTGTTGCCATGGTAACCATGGGGTAGTGTTGCCATGGCAACCCTGGGGTTGTGTTGCCATGGTAACTATGGGGTTGGGTTGCCATGGCAACCATGGGGTTGTGTTGCCATGGTAACTATGGGGTTGGGTTGCCATGGCAACCATGGGTTTGTGTTGCCATGGTAACTATGGGGTTGGGTTGCAATGGTTATCAGGCGGTTCTTTAAGAATGGCAACCATGGGGTAGTGTTGCCATGGTAACCATGCGGTTGTGTTGCCATGGTAACTATGGGGTTGGGTTGCCATGGCAACCACGGCGTTTGGTTGCTATGGTAACCATGGCGTTCTGTTGCCATGGTAACCATGGCGTTGGGTTGCCAAGGCAACTATGGGGTTCTGTAGCCATGGTAACCATGGGGTAGTGTTGCCATGGCAACCACGAGGTTGTGTTTCCATGGGAACCATGGGGTTGTGTTGCCATGGTAACCATGGGGTTGGGTTGCCATGGCAACCACGGGGTTTTGTTTCTATGGTAACCATGGCGTTCTGTTGCCATGGTAACCATGGGGTAGTGTTGCCATGGCTACCATGGGGTTGTGTTGCCATGGTAACTATGGGGTTGGGTTGCAATGGTTATCAGGCGGTTCTTTAAGAATGGCAACCATGGGGTAGTGTTGCCATGGTAACCATGCGGTTGTGTTGCCATGGTAACTATGGGGTTGGGTTGCCATGGCAACCACGGTGTTGTGTTGCCATGGTAACCGTGGGGTAGTGTTGCCATGGCAACCATGGGGTTGTGTTGCCATGGTAACTATGGGGTTGGGTTGCAATGGTTATCAGGCGGTTCTTTAAGAATGGCAACCATGGGGTAGTGTTGCCATGGTAACCATGCGGTTGGGTTGCCATGGCAACTATAGGGTTCTGTTGCCATGGTAACCAAGGGGTTGGGTTGCCATGGCAACAACGGGGTTTGGTTTCTATGGAAACCATGGCGTTCTGTTGCCATGGGAACCATGGGGTAGTGTTGCCGTGGCAACCATGGGGTTGTGTTGCCATGGTAACTATGGAGTTGGGTTGCCATGGCAACCACGGGGCTTGGTTGCTATGGTAACCATGGGTTTCTGTTGCCATGGTAACCATGGGGTTGGGTTGCCATGGCAACCATAGGGTTGTGTTGCCATGGTAACGATGGGGTTCGGTTGCCATGGCAACCACGGGGTTTGGTTGCTATGGTGACCATGGGTTTCTGTTGCCATGGTAACCATGGGGTAGTGTTGCCGTGGCAACCATGGGTTTGTGTTGCCATGGTAACTATGGAGTTGGGTTGCCATGGCAACCACGGGGTTTGGTTGCTATGGTAACCATGGGTTTCTGTTGCCATGGTAACCATGGGGTAGTGTTGCCATGGCAACCATGGGGTTGTGTTGCCATGGTAACTATGGGGTTGAGTTGCAATGTTTATCAGGCGGTTCTTTAAGAATGGCAACCATTGGGTAGTGTTGCCATGGTAACCATGCGGTTGTGTTGCCATGGTAACTATGGGGTTGGGTTGCCATGGCAACCACGGGGTTTGGTTGCTATGGTAACCATGGGTTTCTGTTGCCATGGTATCCATGGGGTTGGGTTGCCATGGCAACCATAGGGTTGTGTTGCCATGGTAACGATGGGGTTCGGTTGCCATGGAAACCACGGGGTTTGGTTGCTATGGTAACCATGGGGTTCAGTTGCCATGGTAACCATGGGGTTGCGTTGCAATGGTTATCAGGCGGTTCTTTAAGAATGGCAACCATGGCGTTCTGTTGCCATGGTAACCATGTGGTTGGGTTGCCATGGCAACTATGGGGTTCTGTTGCCATGGTAACCATGGGGTAGTGTTGCCATGGCAACCATGGGGTTGTGTTGCCATGGTAACTATGGGGTTGGGTTGCAATGTTTATCAGGCGGTTCTTTAAGAATGGCAACCATGGGGTAGTGTTGCCATGGCAACCATGCGGTTGTGTTGCCATGGTAACTATGGGGTTGGGTTGCCATGGCAACCACGGGGTTGTGTTGCAATGGGAACCATGGGCTTGTGTAGCCTTGGTAACCATGGGGTAGTGTTGCCATGGCAACCACGGGGTTGTGTTTCCATGGTAACCATGGCGTTTAGTTGCCATGGTACTATGGGGTTCTGTTGCCATGGTAACGATGGGGTAGTGTTGCCATGGTAGCTATGGGGTTGGGTTGCTTTGGAAACTAATGGGTTTAATTGCCATGGCAACCATGGGGTTGAGATGCCGTGGTAACCATGCAGTTGGGTTGCCGTGGTAACCATGCGGTTTTGTTGTTGTGGTAACCATGCGGTTGTGTTGCCATGGTAACCATGGGGTTGGGTTGCCATGGCAACCACGGGGTTTGGTTGCTATGGTAACCATGGGGTTCTGTTGCCATGGTAACCATGGGGTAGTGTTGCAATGGCAACCATGGGGTTCTGTTGCCATGGTAACAATGGGGTTGGGTTACAATGGTAACAAGGCAGTTCTCTTGGAATGGCAACTATGGGGTTGTGTTGCCATGGTAACGATGGGGTTCTGTTGCCATGGCAACCACGGGGTTGTGTTGCCATGGTAACCATGGGGTTGGGTTGCCATGGCAACCACGGGGTTTGGTTTCTATGGTAACCATGGCGTTCTGTTGCCATGGGAACCATGGGGTAGTGTTGCCATGGCAACCATGGGGTTGTGTTGCCATGGTAACCATGGGGTAGTGTTGCCATGGCAACCACGGGGTTGTGTTGCCATGGGAACCATGGGGTTGTGTTGCCATGTTAGGTAGGGGTTGGGTTGCTTTGGAAACTATGGGGTTTAATTGTCATGGCAACCATGGGTTTGGGTTGCCATGGCAACCACGGGGTTTGGTTGCTATGGTAACCATGGGGTTGTGTTGCCATGGGAACCATGGGGTTGTGTTGCCATGGTAGGTATGGGGTTGGGTTGCTTTGGAAACTATGGGGTTTAATTGCCATGGCAACCATGGGGTTGGGTTGCCATGGCAACCACGGGGTTTGGTTGCTATGGTAACCATGGGTTTCTGTTGCCATGGTAACCATGGGGTTGGGTTGCCATGGCAACTATGGGGTTCTGTTGCCATGGTAACCATGGGGTAGTGTTGCCATGGAAACCATGGCGTTTAGTTGCCATGGCAACTATGGGGTTCTGTTGCCATGGTAACCATGGGGTAGTGTTGCCATGGCAACCACGGGGTTGTGTTGCCATGGCAACCATGGGGTTGTGTTGCCATGGTAACTATGGGGTTGGGTTGCAATGTTTATCAGGCGGTTCTTTAAGAATGGCAACCATGGGGTAGTGTTGCCATGGTAACCATGCGGTTGTGTTGCCATGGCAACCATGGGGTTGGGTTACCATGGTAACCATTGCGTTTAGTTGCCATGGCAACTACGGGGTTTTGTTGCCATGGTAACCATGGGGTAGTGTTGCCATGGCAACCATGGGGTTGTGTTGCCATGGTAACTATGGGGTTGCGTTGCAATGGTTATCAGGCGGTTCTTTAAGAATGGCAACCATGGGGTAGTGTTGCCATGGTAACCATGCGGTTGTGTTGCCATGGTAACTATGGGGTTGGGTTGCCATGGCAACCACGGGGTTTGGTTGCTATGGTAACCATGGCGTTCTGTGTCCATGGTAACCATGGGGTTGGGTTGCCATGGCAACTATGGGGTTCTGTTTCCATGGTAACCATGGGGTAGTGTTGCCATGGTAACCATGGCGTCTAGTTGCCATGGCAACTATGGGGTTCTGTTGCCATGGTAACCATGGGGTAGTGTTGCCATGGCAACCACGGGGCTGTGTTGCCATGGTAACTATGGGGTTGGGTTTCAATGTTTATCAGGCGGTTCTGTAAGAATGGCAACCATGGGGTAGTGTTGCCATGGTAACCATGCGGTTGTGTTGCCATGGTAACTATGGGGTTGGGTTGCCATGGCAACCACGGGGTTTGGTTGCTATGGTGACCATGGGTTTCTGTTGCCATGGTAACCATGTGGTTGGGTTGCAATGGCAACCATAGGGTTGTGTTGCCATGGTAACGATTGGGTTGGGTTGCCATGGCAACCACGGGGTTTGGTTGCTATGGTAACCATGGGGTTCAGTTGCCATGGTAACCATGGGGTTGCGTTGCCATGGTAACCATGGCGTTTAGTTGCCATGGCAACTATGGGGTTCTGTTGCCATGGTAACCATGGGGTAGTGTTGCCATGGCAATCATGCGGTTGTGTTGCCATGGTAACTATGGGGTTGGGTTGCCATGGCAACCACGGGGTTGTGGTGCCATGGGAAACATGGGGTTGTGTTGCCATGGTAACCATGGGGTAGTGTTGCCATGGCAACCACGGGGTTGTGTTGCCATGGTAACAATGGCGTTTAGTTTTCATGGCAACTATGGGGTTCTGTTGCCATGGTAACCATGGGGTTGTGTTGCCATGGCAACCATGGGGTTGTGTTGCCATGGTAACTATGGAGTTGGGTTGCCATGGCAACCACGGGGCTTGGTTGCTATGGTAACCATGGGTTTCTGTTGCCATGGTAACCATGGGGTTGGGTTGCCATGGCAACCATAGGGTTGTGTTGCCATGGTAACGATGGGGTTCGGTTGCCATGGCAACCACGGGGTTTGGTTGCTATGGTGACCATGGGTTTCTGTTGCCATGGTAACTATGGGGTTGGGTTGCCATGGCAACCATAGGGTTGTGTTGCCATGGTAACGATTGGGTTGGATTGCCATGGCAACCACGGGGTTTGGTTGCTATGGTAACCATGGGGTTCAGTTGCCATGGTAACCATGGGGTTGCGTTGCCATGGTAACCATGGCGTTTAGTTGCCATGGCAACTATGGGGTTCTGTTGCCATGGTAACCATGGGGTAGTGTTGCCATGGCAACCATGCGGTTGTGTTGCCATGGTAACTATGGGGTTGGGTTGCCATGGCAACCACGGGGTTGTGTTGCCATGGGAACCATGGGGTTGTGTTGCCATGGTAACCATGGTGTAGTGTTGCAATGGCAACCACGGGGTTGTGTTGCCATGGTAACCATGGCGTTTAGTTGCCATGGTACTATGGGGTTCTGTTGCCATGGTAACCATGAAGTAGTGTTGCCATGGCAACCACGGGGTTGTGTTGCCATGGGAACCATGGGGTTGTGTTTCCATAGTAACCATGGGGTTGGGTTGCCATGGCAACCACGGGGTTTGGTTGCTATGGTAACCATGGCGTTCTGTTGCCATGGTAAGCATGGGGTAGGGTTGCCATGGCAGCTATGGGGTTCTGTTGCCATGGTAACCATGGGGTAGTGTTGCCATGGCAACCATGGGGTTGTGTTGCCATGGTAACTATGGGGTTGGGTTGCAATGGTTTTCAGGCGGTTCTTTAAGAATGGCAACCATGGGGTAGTGTTGCCATGGTAACCATGCGGTTGTGTTGCCATGGCAACCATGGGGTTGGGTTGCCATGGTAACCATTGCGTTTAGTTGCCATGGCAACTACGGGGTTTTGTTGCCATGGTAACCATGGGGTAGTGTTGCCATGGCAACCATGGGGTGGTGTTGCCATGGTAACTATGGGGTTGGGTTGCCATGGCAACCACGGGGTTTGGTTGCTATGGTAACCATGGCGTTCTGTGTCCATGGTAACCATGGGGTTGGGTTGCCATGGCAACTATGGGGTTCTGTTTCCATGGTAACCATGGGGTAGTGTTGCCATGGTAACCATGGCGTCTAGTTGCCATGGCAACTATGGGGTTCTGTTGCCATGGTAACCATGGGGTAGTGTTGCCATGGGAACCACGGGGCTGTGTTGCCATGGTAACTATGGGGTTGGGTTGCAATGTTTATCAGGCGGTTCTGTAAGAATGGCAACCATGGGGTAGTGTTGCCATGGTAACCATGCGGTTGTGTTGCCATGGTAACTATGGGGTTGGGTTGCCATGGCAACCACGGGGTTTGGTTGCTATGGTAACCATGGGTTTCTGTTGGCATGGTAACCATGGGGTAGTGTTGCCATGGCAACCATAGGGTTGTGTTGCCATGGTAACGATTGGGTTGGGTTGCCATGGCAACCACGGGGTTTGGTTGCTATGGTAACCATGGGGTTCAGTTGCCATGGTAACCATGGGGTTGCGTTGCCATGGTAACCATGGCGTTTAGTTGCCATGGCAACTATGGGGTTCTGTTGCCATGGTAACCATGGGGTAGTGTTGCCATGGCAACCATGCGGTTGTGTTGCCATGGTAACTATGGGGTTGGGTTGCCATGGCAACCACGGTGTTGTGTTGCCATGGGAACCATGGGGTTGTGTTGCCATGGTAACCATGGTGTAGTGTTGCAATGGCAACCACGGGGTTGTGTTGCCATGGTAACCATGGCCTTTAGTTGCCATGGTACTATGGGGTTCTGTTGCCATGGTAACCATGAAGTAGTGTTGCCATGGCAACCACGGGGTTGTGTTGCCATGGGAACCATGGGGTTGTGTTGCCATGGCAGCTATGGGGTTGGGTTGATTTGGAAACTATGGGGTTTAATTGCCATGGCAACCATGGGGTTGAGATGCCGTGGTAACCATGCAGTTGGGTTTCCGTGGTAACCATAAGGTTTTGTTGTTGTGGTAACCATGCTGTTTTGTTGCCATGATAACCATGGGGTTGGGTTGCCATGGCAACCACGGGGTTTGGTTGCTATGGTAACAATGGTGTTCTGTTGCCATGGTAACCATGGGGTAGTGTTGCAATGGCAACCATGGCGTTCTGTTGCCATGGTAACAATGGGGTTGTGTTACAATGGTAACCAGGCAGTTCTCTTGGAATGGCAACTATGGGGTTGTGTGGCCATGGTAACGATGGGGTTGTGTTGCCATGGAAACCACGGGGTTGTGTTGCCATGGGAACCATGGGGTCGTGTTGCCATGGTAACTATGGGGTTGGGTTGCCATGGGAACCATGGGGTTGTGTTGCCATGGTAACCATGGGGTTGGGTTGCCATGGCAACCACGGGGTTTGGTTGCTATGGTAACCATGGCGTTCTGTTGCCATGGTAACCGTGGGGTAGTGTTGCCATGGCAACCATGGGGTTGTGTTGCCATGGTAACTATGGGGTTGGGTTGCAATGGTTATCAGGCGGTTCTTTAAGAATGGCAACCATGGGGTAGTGTTGCCATGGTAACCATGCGGTTGGGTTGCCATGGCAACTATAGGGTTCTGTTGCCATGGTAACCAAGGGGTTGGGTTGCCATGGCAACAACGGGGTTTGGTTTCTATGGAAACCATGGCGTTCTGTTGCCATGGGAACCATGGGGTAGTGTTGCCGTGGCAACCATGGGGTTGTGTTGCCATGGTAACTATGGAGTTGGGTTGCCATGGCAACCACGGGGCTTGGTTGCTATGGTAACCATGGGTTTCTGTTGCCATGGTAACCATGGGGTTGGGTTGCCATGGCAACCATAGGGTTGTGTTGCCATGGTAACGATGGGGTTCGGTTGCCATGGCAACCACGGGGTTTGGTTGCTATGGTGACCATGGGTTTCTGTTGCCATGGTAACCATGGGGTAGTGTTGCCGTGGCAACCATGGGTTTGTGTTGCCATGGTAACTATGAAGTTGGGTTGCCATGGCAACCACGGGGTTTGGTTGCTATGGTAACCATGGGTTTCTGTTGCCATGGTAACCATGGGGTAGTGTTGCCATGGCAACCATGGGGTTGTGTTGCCATGGTAACTATGGGGTTGGGTTGCAATGTTTATCAGGCGGTTCTTTAAGAATGGCAACCATTGGGTAGTGTTGCCATGGTAACCATGCGGTTGTGTTGCCATGGTAACTATGGGGTTTGGTTGCCATGGCAACCACGGGGTTTGGTTGCTATGGTAACCATGGGTTTCTGTTGCCATGGTATCCATGGGGTTGGGTTGCCATGGCAACCATAGGGTTGTGTTGCCATGGTAACGATGGGGTTCGGTTGCCATGGAAACCACGGGGTTTGGTTGCTATGGTAACCATGGGGTTCAGTTGCCATGGTAACCATGGGGTTGCGTTGCAATGGTTATCAGGCGGTTCTTTAAGAATGGCAACCATTGGGTAGTGTTGCCATGGCAACCATGCGGTTGTGTTGCCATGGTAACTATGGGGTTGGGTTGCCATGGCAACCACGGGGTTGTGTTGCAATGGGAACCATGGGCTTGTGTAGCCTTGGTAACCATGGGGTAGTGTTGCCATGGCAACCACGGGGTTGTGTTGCCATGGTAACCATGGCGTTTAGTTGCCATGGTACTATGGGGTTCTGTTGCCGTGGTAACAATGGGGTAGTGTTGCCATGGTAGCTATGGGGTTGGGTTGCTTTGGAAACTAATGGGTGTAATTGCCATGGCAACCATGGGGTTGAAATGCCGTGGTAACCATGCAGTTGGGTTGCCGTGGTAACCATGCGGTTTTGTTGTTGTGGTAACCATGCTGTTGTGTTGCCATGGTAACCATGGGGTTGGGTTGCCATGGCAACCACGGGGTTTGGTTGCTATGGTAACCATGGGGTTCTGTTGCCATGGTAACCATGGGGTTGGGTTGCCATGGCAACTATGGGGTTCTGTTGCCATGGTAACCATGGGGTAGTGTTGCCATGGAAACCATGGCGTTTAGTTGCCATGGCAACTATGGGGTTCTGTTGCCATGGTAACCATGGGGTAGTGTTGCCATGGCAACCACGGGGTTGTGTTGCCATGGGAACCATGGGGTTGTGTTGCCATGGTAACCATGGGGTTGGGTTGCCATGGCAACCACGGGGTTTGGTTGCTATGGTAACCATGGCGTTCTGTTGCCATGGTAACCATGGGGTAGGGTTGCCATGGCAGCTATGGGGTTCTGTTGCCATGGTAACCATGGGGTAGTGTTGCCATGGCAACCATGGGGTTGTGTTGCCATGGTAACTATGGGGTTGGGTTGCAATGTTTATCAGGCGGTTCTTTAAGAATGGCAACCATGGGGTAGTGTTGCCATGGTAACCATGCGGTTGTGTTGCCATGGCAACCATGGGGTTGGGTTACCATGGTAACCATTGCGTTTAGTTGCCATGGCAACTACGGGGTTTTGTTGCCATGGTAACCATGGGGTAGTGTTGCCATGGCAACCATGGGGTTGTGTTGCCATGGTAACTATGGGGTTGCGTTGCAATGGTTATCAGGCGGTTCTTTAAGAATGGCAACCATGGGGTAGTGTTGCCATGGTAACCATGCGGTTGTGTTGCCATGGTAACTATGGGGTTGCGTTGCCATGGCAACCACGGGGTTTGGTTGCTATGGTAACCATGGCGTTCTGTGTCCATGGTAACCATGGGGTTGGGTTGCCATGGCAACTATGGGGTTCTGTTTCCATGGTAACCATGGGGTAGTGTTGCCATGGTAACCATGGCGTCTAGTTGCCATGGCAACTATGGGGTTCTGTTGCCATGGTAACCATGGGGTAGTGTTGCCATGGCAACCACGGGGCTGTGTTGCCATGGTAACTATGGGGTTGGGTTGCAATGTTTATCAGGCGGTTCTGTAAGAATGGCAACCATGGGGTAGTGTTGCCATGGTAACCATGCGGTTGTGTTGCCATGGTAACTATGGGGTTGGGTTGCCATGGCAACCACGGGGTTTGGTTGCTATGGTGACCATGGGTTTCTGTTGCCATGGTAACCATGTGGTTGGGTTGCAATGGCAACCATAGGGTTGTGTTGCCATGGTAACGATTGGGTTGGGTTGCCATGGCAACCACGGGGTTTGGTTGCTATGGTAACCATGGGGTTCAGTTGCCATGGTAACCATGGGGTTGCGTTGCCATGGTAACCATGGCGTTTAGTTGCCATGGCAACTATGGGGTTCTGTTGCCATGGTAACTATGGGGTAGTGTTGCCATGGCAATCATGCGGTTGTGTTGCCATGGTAACTATGGGGTTGGGTTGCCATGGCAACCACGGGGTTGTGGTGCCATGGGAAACATGGGGTTGTGTTGCCATGGTAACCATGGGGTAGTGTTGCCATGGCAACCACGGGGTTGTGTTGCCATGGTAACAATGGCGTTTAGTTTTCATGGCAACTATGGGGTTCTGTTGCCATGGTAACCATGGGGTTGTGTTGCCATGGCAACCATGGGGTTGTGTTGCCATGGTAACTATGGAGTTGGGTTGCCATGGCAACCACGGGGCTTGGTTGCTATGGTAACCATGGGTTTCTGTTGCCATGGTAACCATGGGGTTGGGTTGCCATGGCAACCATAGGGTTGTGTTGCCATGGTAACGATGGGGTTCGGTTGCCATGGCAACCACGGGGTTTGGTTGCTATGGTGACCATGGGTTTCTGTTGCCATGGTAACTATGGGGTTGGGTTGCCATGGCAACCATAGGGTTGTGTTGCCATGGTAACGATTGGGTTGGATTGCCATGGCAACCACGGGGTTTGGTTGCTATGGTAACCATGGGGTTCAGTTGCCATGGTAACCATGGGGTTGCGTTGCCATGGTAACCATGGCGTTTAGTTGCCATGGCAACTATGGGGTTCTGTTGCCATGGTAACCATGGGGTAGTGTTGCCATGGCAACCATGCGGTTGTGTTGCCATGGTAACTATGGGGTTGGGTTGCCATGGCAACCACGGGGTTGTGTTGCCATGGGAACCATGGGGTTGTGTTGCCATGGTAACCATGGTGTAGTGTTGCAATGGCAACCACGGGGTTGTGTTGCCATGGTAACCATGGCGTTTAGTTGCCATGGTACTATGGGGTTCTGTTGCCATGGTAACCATGAAGTAGTGTTGCCATGGCAACCACGGGGTTGTGTTGCCATGGGAACCATGGGGTTGTGTTTCCATGGTAACCATGGGGTTGGGTTGCCATGGCAACCACGGGGTTTGGTTGCTATGGTAACCATGGCGTTCTGTTGCCATGGTAAGCATGGGGTAGGGTTGCCATGGCAGCTATGGGGTTCTGTTGCCATGGTAACCATGGGGTAGTGTTGCCATGGCAACCATGGGGTTGTGTTGCCATGGTAACTATGGGGTTGGGTTGCAATGGTTTTCAGGCGGTTCTTTAAGAATGGCAACCATGGGGTAGTGTTGCCATGGTAACCATGCGGTTGTGTTGCCATGGCAACCATGGGGTTGGGTTGCCATGGTAACCATTGCGTTTAGTTGCCATGGCAACTACGGGGTTTTGTTGCCATGGTAACCATGGGGTAGTGTTGCCATGGCAACCATGGGGTGGTGTTGCCATGGTAACTATGGGGTTGCGTTGCAATGGTTATCAGGCGGTTCTTTAAGAATGGAACCATGGGGTAGTGTTGCCATGGTAACCATGCAGTTGTGTTGCCATGGTAACTATGGGGTTGGGTTGCCATGGCAACCACGGGGTTTGGTTGCTATGGTAACCATGGCGTTCTGTGTCCATGGTAACCATGGGGTTGGGTTGCCATGGCAACTATGGGGTTCTGTTTCCATGGTAACCATGGGGTAGTGTTGCCATGGTAACCATGGCGTCTAGTTGCCATGGCAACTATGGGGTTCTGTTGCCATGGTAACCATGGGGTAGTGTTGCCATGGGAACCACGGGGCTGTGTTGCCATGGTAACTATGGGGTTGGGTTGCAATGTTTATCAGGCGGTTCTGTAAGAATGGCAACCATGGGGTAGTGTTGCCATGGTAACCATGCGGTTGTGTTGCCATGGTAACTATGGGGTTGGGTTGCCATGGCAACCACGGGGTTTGGTTGCTATGGTAACCATGGGTTTCTGTTGGCATGGTAACCATGGGGTAGTGTTGCCATGGCAACCATAGGGTTGTGTTGCCATGGTAACGATTGGGTTGGGTTGCCATGGCAACCACGGGGTTTGGTTGCTATGGTAACCATGGGGTTCAGTTGCCATGGTAACCATGGGGTTGCGTTGCCATGGTAACCATGGCGTTTAGTTGCCATGGCAACTATGGGGTTCTGTTGCCATGGTAACCATGGGGTAGTGTTGCCATGGCAACCATGCGGTTGTGTTGCCATGGTAACTATGGGGTTGGGTTGCCATGGCAACCACGGTGTTGTGTTGCCATGGGAACCATGGGGTTGTGTTGCCATGGTAACCATGGTGTAGTGTTGCAATGGCAACCACGGGGTTGTGTTGCCATGGTAACCATGGCCTTTAGTTGCCATGGTACTATGGGGTTCTGTTGCCATGGTAACCATGAAGTAGTGTTGCCATGGCAACCACGGGGTTGTGTTGCCATGGGAACCATGGGGTTGTGTTGCCATGGCAGCTATGGGGTTGGGTTGATTTGGAAACTATGGGGTTTAATTGCCATGGCAACCATGGGGTTGAGATGCCGTGGTAACCATGCAGTTGGGTTTCCGTGGTAACCATAAGGTTTTGTTGTTGTGGTAACCATGCTGTTTTGTTGCCATGATAACCATGGGGTTGGGTTGCCATGGCAACCACGGGGTTTGGTTGCTATGGTAACAATGGTGTTCTGTTGCCATGGTAACCATGGGGTAGTGTTGCAATGGCAACCATGGCGTTCTGTTGCCATGGTAACAATGGGGTTGTGTTACAATGGTAACCAGGCAGTTCTCTTGGAATGGCAACTATGGGGTTGTGTGGCCATGGTAACGATGGGGTTGTGTTGCCATGGAAACCACGGGGTTGTGTTGCCATGGGAACCATGGGGTCGTGTTGCCATGGTAACTATGGGGTTGGGTTGCCATGGGAACCATGGGGTTGTGTTGCCATGGTAACCATGGGGTTGGGTTGCCATGGCAACCACGGGGTTTGGTTGCTATGGTAACCATGGCGTTCTGTTGCCATGGTAACCGTGGGGTAGTGTTGCCATGGCAACCATGGGGTTGTGTTGCCATGGTAACTATGGGGTTGGGTTGCAATGGTTATCAGGCGGTTCTTTAAGAATGGCAACCATGGGGTAGTGTTGCCATGGTAACCATGCGGTTGGGTTGCCATGGCAACTATAGGGTTCTGTTGCCATGGTAACCAAGGGGTTGGGTTGCCATGGCAACAACGGGGTTTGGTTTCTATGGAAACCATGGCGTTCTGTTGCCATGGGAACCATGGGGTAGTGTTGCCGTGGCAACCATGGGGTTGTGTTGCCATGGTAACTATGGAGTTGGGTTGCCATGGCAACCACGGGGCTTGGTTGCTATGGTAACCATGGGTTTCTGTTGCCATGGTAACCATGGGGTTGGGTTGCCATGGCAACCATAGGGTTGTGTTGCCATGGTAACGATGGGGTTCGGTTGCCATGGCAACCACGGGGTTTGGTTGCTATGGTGACCATGGGTTTCTGTTGCCATGGTAACCATGGGGTAGTGTTGCCGTGGCAACCATGGGTTTGTGTTGCCATGGTAACTATGAAGTTGGGTTGCCATGGCAACCACGGGGTTTGGTTGCTATGGTAACCATGGGTTTCTGTTGCCATGGTAACCATGGGGTAGTGTTGCCATGGCAACCATGGGGTTGTGTTGCCATGGTAACTATGGGGTTGGGTTGCAATGTTTATCAGGCGGTTCTTTAAGAATGGCAACCATTGGGTAGTGTTGCCATGGTAACCATGCGGTTGTGTTGCCATGGTAACTATGGGGTTTGGTTGCCATGGCAACCACGGGGTTTGGTTGCTATGGTAACCATGGGTTTCTGTTGCCATGGTATCCATGGGGTTGGGTTGCCATGGCAACCATAGGGTTGTGTTGCCATGGTAACGATGGGGTTCGGTTGCCATGGAAACCACGGGGTTTGGTTGCTATGGTAACCATGGGGTTCAGTTGCCATGGTAACCATGGGGTTGCGTTGCAATGGTTATCAGGCGGTTCTTTAAGAATGGCAACCATTGGGTAGTGTTGCCATGGCAACCATGCGGTTGTGTTGCCATGGTAACTATGGGGTTGGGTTGCCATGGCAACCACGGGGTTGTGTTGCAATGGGAACCATGGGCTTGTGTAGCCTTGGTAACCATGGGGTAGTGTTGCCATGGCAACCACGGGGTTGTGTTGCCATGGTAACCATGGCGTTTAGTTGCCATGGTACTATGGGGTTCTGTTGCCGTGGTAACAATGGGGTAGTGTTGCCATGGTAGCTATGGGGTTGGGTTGCTTTGGAAACTAATGGGTGTAATTGCCATGGCAACCATGGGGTTGAGATGCCGTGGTAACCATGCAGTTGGGTTGCCGTGGTAACCATGCGGTTTTGTTGTTGTGGTAACCATGCTGTTGTGTTGCCATGGTAACCATGGGGTTGGGTTGCCATGGCAACCACGGGGTTTGGTTGCTATGGTAACCATGGGGTTCTGTTGCCATGGTAACCATGGGGTAGTGTTGCAATGGCAACCATGGCGTTCTGTTGCCATGGTAACAATGGGGTTGGGTTACAATGGTAACCAGGCAGTTCTCTTGGAATGGCAACTATGGGGTTGTGTTGCCATGGTAACGATGGGGTTCTGTTGCCATGGCAACCACGGGGTTGTGTTGCCATGGTAAACATGGGGTTGGGTTGCCATGGCAACCACGGGGTTTGGTTTCTATTGTAACCATGGCGTTCTGTTGCCATGGGAACCATGGGGTAGTGTTGCCATGGCAACCATGGGGTTGTGTTGCCATGGTAACCATGGGGTAGTGTTGCCATGGCAACCACGGGGTTGTGTTGCCATGGGAACCATGGGGTTGTGTTGCCATGTTAGGTAGGGGTTGGGTTGCTTTGGAAACTATGGGGTTTAATTGCCATGGCAACCATGCGGTTGGGTTGCCATGGCAACCACGGGGTTTGGTTGCTATGGTAACCATGGGGTTGTGTTGCCATGGGAACCATGGGGTTGTGTTGCCATGGTAGGTATGGGGTTGGGTTGCTTTGGAAACTATGGGGTTTAATTGCCATGGCAACCATGGGGTTGGGTTGCCATGGCAACCACGGGGTTTGGTTGCTATGGTAACCATGGGTTTCTGTTGCCATGGTAACCATGGGGTTGGGTTGCCATGGCAACTATGGGGTTCTGTTGCCATGGTAACCATGGGGTAGTGTTGCCATGGAAACCATGGCGTTTAGTTGCCATGGCAACTATGGGGTTCTGTTGCCATGGTAACCATGGGGTAGTGTTGCCATGGCAACCACGGGGTTGTGTTGCCATGGGAACCATGGGGTTGTGTTGCCATGGTAACCATGGGGTTGGGTTGCCATGGCAACCACGGGGTTTGGTTGCTATGGTAACCATGGCGTTCTGTTGCCATGGTAACCATGGGGTAGGGTTGCCATGGCAGCTATGGGGTTCTGTTGCCATGGTAACCATGGGGTAGTGTTGCCATGGCAACCATGGGGTTGTGTTGCCATGGTAACCATGGGGTTGGGTTGCAATGGTTTTCAGGCGGTTCTTTAAGAATGGCAACCATGGGGTAGTGTTGCCATGGTAACCATGCGGTTGTGTTGCCATGGCAACCATGGGGTTGGGTTGCCATGGTAACCATTGCGTTTAGTTGCCATGGCAACTACGGGGTTTTGTTGCCATGGTAACCATGGGGTAGTGTTGCCATGGCAACCATGGGGTTGTGTTGCCATGGTAACTATGGGGTTGCGTTGCAATGGTTATCAGGCGGTTCTTTAAGAATGGCAACCATGGGGTAGTGTTGCCATGGTAACCATGCGGTTGTGTTGCCATGGTAACTATGGGGTTGGGTTGCCATGGCAACCACGGGGTTTGGTTGCTATGGTAACCATGGCGTTCTGTGTCCATGGTAACCATGGGGTTGGGTTGCCATGGCAACTATGGGGTTCTGTTTCCATGGTAACCATGGGGTAGTGTTGCCATGGTAACCATGGCGTCTAGTTGCCATGGCAACTATGGGGTTCTGTTGCCATGGTAACCATGGGGTAGTGTTGCCATGGCAACCACGGGGCTGTGTTGCCATGGTAACTATGGGGTTGGGTTGCAATGTTTATCAGGCGGTTCTGTAAGAATGGCAACCATGGGGTAGTGTTGCCATGGTAACCATGCGGTTGTGTTGCCATGGTAACTATGGGGTTGGGTTGCCATGGCAACCACGGGGTTTAGTTGCTATGGTGACCATGGGTTTCTGTTGCCATGGTAACCATGGGGTTGGGTTGCAATGGCAACCATAGGGTTGTGTTGCCATGGTAACGATTGGGTTGGGTTGCCATGGCAACCACGGGGTTTGGTTGCTATGGTAACCATGGGGTTCAGTTGCCATGGTAACCATGGGGTTGCGTTGCCATGGTAACCATGGCGTTTAGTTGCCATGGCAACTATGGGGTTCTGTTGCCATGGTAACCATGGGGTAGTGTTGCCATGGCAACCATGCGGTTGTGTTGCCATGGTAACTATGGGGTTGGGTTGCCATGGCAACCACGGGGTTGTGTTGCCATGGGAACCATGGGGTTGTGTTGCCATGGTAACCATGGTGTAGGGTTGCAATGGCAACCACGGGGTTGTGTTGCCATGGTAACCATGGCGTTTAGTTGCCATGGTACTATGGGGTTCTGTTGCCATGGTAACCATGAAGTAGTGTTGCCATGGCAACCACGGGGTTGTGTTGCCATGGGAACCATGGGGTTGTGTTGCCATGGCAGCTATGGGGTTGGGTTGCTTTGGAAACTATGGGGTTTAATTGCCATGGCAACCATGGGGTTGAGATGCCGTGGTAACCATGCAGTTGGGTTTCAGTGGTAACCATAAGGTTTTGTTGTTGTGGTAACCATGCTGTTGTGTTGCCATGATAACCATGGGGTTGGGTTGCCATGGCAACCACGGGGTTTGGTTGCTATGGTAACCATGGGGTTCTTTTGCCATGGTAACCATGGGGTAGTGTTGCAATGGCAACCATGGCGTTCTGTTGCCATGGTAACAATGGGGTTGGGTTACAATGGTAACCAGGCAGTTCTCTTGGAATGGCAAATATGGGGTTGTGTTGCCATGGTAACCATGCGGTTGTGTTGCCATGGCAACCACGGGGTTGTGTTGCCATGGGAACCATGGGGTCGTGTTGCCATGGTAACTATGGGGTTGGGTTGCTATGGTAACCATGCGGTTGTGTTGCCATGGTAACCATGGGGTTGGGTTGCCATGGGAACCATGGGGTTGTGTTGCCATGGTAACCATGGGGTTGGGTTGCCATGGCAACCACGGGGTTTGGTTGCTATGGTAACCATGGCGTTCTGTTGCCATGGTAACCGTGGGGTAGTGTTGCCATGGCAACCATGGGGTTGTGTTGCCATGGTAACTATGGGGTTGGGTTGCAATGGTTATCAGGCGGTTCTTTAAGGATGGCAACCATGGGGTAGTGTTGCCATGGTAACCATGCCGTTGTGTTGCCATGGCAACTATGGGGTTCTGTTGCCATGGTAACCATGGGGTTGGGTTCCCATGGCAACAACGGAGTTTGGTTTCTATGGTAACCATGGCGTTTAGTTGCCATGGGAACCATGGGGTAGTGTTGCTGTGGCAACCATGGGGTTGTGTTGCCATGGTAACTATGGAGTTGGGTTGCCATGGCAACCACGGGGCTTGGTTGCTATGGTAACCATGGGTTTCTGTTGCCATGGTAACCATGGGGTTGGGTTGCCATGGCAACCATAGGGTTGTGTTGCCATGGTAACGATGGGGTTCGGTTGCCATGGCAACCACGGGGTTTGGTTGCTATGGTGACCATGGGTTTCTGTTGCCATGGTAACCATGGGGTTGGGTTGCCATGGCAACCATAGGGTTGTGTTGCCATGGTAACGATTGGGTTGGGTTGCCATGGCAACCACGGGGTTTGGTTGCTATGGTAACCATGGGGTTCAGTTGCCATGGTAACCATGGGGTTCCGTTGCCATGGTAACCATGGCGTTTAGTTGCCATGGCAACTATGGGGTTCTGTTGCCATGGTAACCATGGGGTAGTGTTGCCATGGCAACCATGCGGTTGTGTTGCCATGGTAACTATGGGGTTGTGTTGCCATGGCAACCACGGTGTTGTGTTGCCATGGGAACCATGGGGTTGTGTTGCCATGGTAACCATGGTGTAGTGTTGCAATGGCAACCACGGGGTTGTGTTGCCATGGTAACCATGGCGTTTAGTTGCCATGGTACTATGGGGTTCTGTTGCCATGGTAACCATGAAGTAGTGTTGCCATGGCAACCACGGGGTTGTGTTGCCATGGGAACCATGGGGTTGTGTTGCCATGGTAACCATGGTGTAGTGTTGCAATGGCAACCACGGGGTTGTGTTGCCATGGTAACCATGGCGTTTAGTTGCCATGGTACTATGGGGTTCTGTTGCCATGGTAACCATGAAGTAGTGTTGCCATGGCAACCACGGGGTTGTGTTGCCATGGGAACCATGGGGTTGTGTTGCCATGGTAACCATGGGGTTGGGTTGCCATGGCAACCACGGGGTTTGGTTGCTATGGTAACCATGGCGTTCTGTTGCCATGGTAACCATGGGGTAGGGTTGCCATGGCAGCTATGGGGTTCTGTTGCCATGGTAACCATGGGGTAGTGTTGCCATGGCAACCATGGGGTTGTGTTGCCATGGTAACTATGGGGTTGGGTTGCAATGGTTTTCATGCGGTTCTTTAAGAATGGCAACCATGGTGTAGTGTTGCCATGGTAACCATGCGGTTGTGTTGCCATGGCAACCATGGGGTTGGGTTGCCATGGTAACCATTGCGTTTAGTTGCCATGGCAACTACGGGGTTTTGTTGCCATGGTAACCATGGGGTAGTGTTTCCATGGCAACCATGGGGTGGTGTTGCCATGGTAACTATGGGGTTGCGTTGCAATGGTTATCAGGCGGTTCTTTAAGAATGGCAACCATGGGGTAGTGTTGCCATGGTAACCATGCGGTTGTGTTGCCATGGTAACTATGGGGTTGGGTTGCCATGGCAACCACGGGGTTTGGTTGCTATGGTAACCATGGAGTTCTGTGTCCATGGTAACCATGGGGTTGGGTTGCCATGGCAACTATGGGGTTCTGTTTCCATGGTAACCATGGGGTAGTGTTGCCATGGTAACCATGGCGTCTAGTTGCCATGGCAACTATGGGGTTCTGTTGCCATGGTAACCATGGGGTAGTGTTGCCATGGCAACCACGGGGCTGTGTTGCCATGGTAACTATGGGGTTGGGTTGCAATGTTTATCAGGCGGTTCTGTAAGAATGGCAACCATGGGGTAGTGTTGCCATGGTAACCATGCGGTTGTGTTGCCATGGTAACTATGGGGTTGGGTTGCCATGGCAACCACGGGGTTTGGTTGCTATGGTAACCATGGGGTTCAGTTGCCATGGTAACCATGGGGTTGCGTTGCCATGGTAACCATGGCGTTTAGTTGCCATGGCAACTATGGGGTTCTGTTGCCATGGTAACCATGGGGTAGTGTTGCCATGGCAACCATGCGGTTGTGTTGCCATGGTAACGATGGGGTTCGGTTGCCATGGCAACCACGGGGTTTGGTTGCTATGGTAACCATGGCGTTCTGTTGCCATGGTAACCATGGTGTAGGGTTGCCATGGCAGGTATGGGGTTCTGTTGCCATGGTAACCATGGGGTAGTGTTGCCATGGTAACCATGCGGTTGTGTTGCCATGGCAACCATGGGGTTGGGTTGCCATGGTAACCATTGCGTTTAGTTGCCATGGCAACTACGGGGTTTTGTTGCCATGGTAACCATGGGGTAGTGTTTCCATGGCAACCATGGGGTAGTGTTGCCATGGTAACCATGCAGTTGTGTTGCCATGGTAACTATGGGGTTGGGTTGCCATGGCAACCACGGGGTTTGGTTGCTATGGTAACCATGGCGTTCTGTGTCCATGGTAACCATGGGGTTGGGTTGCCATGGCAACTATGGGGTTCTGTTTCCATGGTAACCATGGGGTAGTGTTGCCATGGTAACCATGGCGTCTAGTTGCCATGGCAACTATGGGGTTCTGTTGCCATGGTAACCATGGGGTAGTGTTGCCATGGCAACCACGGGGCTGTGTTGCCATGGTAACCATGGGGTTGGGTTGCAATGTTTATCAGGCGGTTCTGTAAGAATGGCAACCATGGGGTAGTGTTGCCATGGTAACCATGCGGTTGTGTTGCCATGGTAACTATGGGGTTGGGTTGCCATGGCAACCACGGGGTTTGGTTGCTATGGTAACCATGGGTTTCTGTTGCCATGGTAACCATGGGGTAGTGTTGCCATGGCAACCACGGGGTTGTGTTGCCATGGTAACGATTGGGTTGGGTTGCCATGGCAACCACGGGGTTTGGTTGCTATGGTAACCATGGGGTTCAGTTGCCATGGTAACCATGGGGTTGCGTTGCCATGGTAACCATGGCGTTTAGTTGCCATGGCAACTATGGGGTTCTGTTGCCATGGTAACCATGGGGTAGTGTTGCCATGGCAACCATGCGGTTGTGTTGCCATGGTAACTATGGGGTTGGGTTGCCATGGCAACCACGGGGTTGTGTTGCCATGGGAACCATGGGGTTGTGTTGCCATGGTAACCATGGTGTAGTGTTGCAATGGCAACCACGGGGTTGTGTTGCCATGGTAACCATGGCGTTTAGTTGCCATGGTACTATAGGGTTCTGTTGCCATGGTAACCATGAAGTAGTGTTGCCATGGCAACCACGGGGTTGTGTTGCCATGGGAAACATGGGGTTGTGTTGCCATGGCAGCTATGGGGTTGGGTTGCTTTGGAAACTATGGGGTTTAATTGCCATGGCAACCATGGGGTTGAGATGCCGTGGTAACCATGCAGTTGGGTTTCCGTGGTAACCATAAGGTTTTGTTGTTGTGGTAACCATGCTGTTGTGTTGCCATGATAACCATGGGGTTGGGTTGCCATGGAAACCACGGGGTTTGGTTGCTATGGTAACCATGGGGTTCTGTTGCCATGGTAACCATGGGGTAGTGTTGCAATGGCAACCATGGCGTTCTGTTGCTATGGTAACAATGGGGTTGGGTTACAATGGTAACCGGGCAGTTCTCTTGGAATGGCAACTATGGGGTTGTGTTGCCATGGTAACGATGGGGATGTGTTGCCATGGCAACCACGGGGTTGTGTTGCCATGGGAACCATGGGGTCGTGTTGCCAGGGTAACTATGGCGTTGGGTTGCTATGGTAACCATGCGGTTGTGTTGCCATGGTAACCATGGGGTTGGGTTGCCATGGGAACCATGGGGTTGTGTTGCCATGGTAACCATGGAGTTGGGTTGCAATGGCAACCACGGGGCTTGGTTGCTATGGTAACCATGGGTTTCTGTTGCCATGGTAACCATGGGGTTGGGTTGCCATGGCAACCATAGGGTTGTGTTGCCATGGTAACGATGGGGTTCGGTTGCCATGGCAACCACGGGGTTTGGTTGCTATGGTGACCATGGGTTTCTGTTGCCATGGTAACCGTGGGGTAGTGTTCCCGTGGCAACCATGGGTTTGTGTTGCCATGGTAACTATGGAGTTGGGTTGCCATGGCAACCAGGGGGTTTGGTTGCTATGGTAACCATGGGTTTCTCTTGCCATGGTAATCATGGGGTAGTGTTGCAATGGCAACCATGGCGTTCTGTTGCCATGGTAACAATGGGGTTGGGTTACAATGGTAACCAGGCAGTTCCCTTGGAATGGCAACTATGGGCTTGTGTTGCCATGGTAACGATTGGGTTGTGTTGCCATGGCAACCACGGGGTTGAGTTGCCATGGGAACCATGGGGTTGTGTTGCCATGGTAATTATGGGGTTGGGTTGCTATGGTAACCATGCGGTTGTGTTGCCATGGTAACAATGGGGTTGTGTTGCCATGGCAACCATGGGGTTGTGTTGCCATGGTAACCATGGCGTTTTGTTGCCATGGCAACTATGGGGTTCTGTTGCCATGGCAACCATGGGGTTGTGTTGCCATGGTAACTATGGGGTTGGGTTGCAATGTTTATCAGGCGGTTCTTTAAGAATGGCAACCATTGGGTAGTGTTGCCATGGTAACCATGCGGTTGTGTTGCCATGGTAACTATGGGGTTGGGTTGCCATGGCAACCATGGGGTTGTGTTGCCATGGTAACGATGGGGTTCGGTTGCCATGGCAACCACGGGGTTTGGTTGCTATGGTAACCATGGGGTTCAGTTGCCATGGTAACCATGGGGTTGCGTTGCAATGGTTATCAGGCGGTTCTTTAAGAATGGCAACCATGGCGTTCTGTTGCCATGGTAACCATGCGGTTGGGTTGCCATGGCAACTATGGGGTTCTGTCGCCATGGTAACCATGGGGTAGTGTTGCCATGGCAACCATGGGGTTGTGTTGCCATGGTAACTATGGGGTTGGGTTGCAATGTTTATCAGGCGGTTCTTTAAGAATGGCAACCATGGGGTAGTGTTGCCATGGTAACCATGCGGTTGCGTTGCCATGGTAACCATGGCGTTTAGTTGCCATGGCAACTATGGGGTTCTGTTGCCATGGTAACCAAGGGGTAGTGTTGCCATGGCAACCATGCGGTTGTGTTGCCATGGTAACTATGGGTTTGGGTTGCCATGGCAACCACGGGGTTGTGTTGCCATGGGAACCATGGGGTTGTGTTGCCATGGTAACCATGGGATAGTGTTGCCATGGCAACCACGGGGTTGTGTTGCCATGGTAAACATGGCGTTTAGTTGCCATGATACTATGGGGTTCTGTTGCCATGGTAACCATGGGGTAGTGTTGCCATGGCAACCACGGGGTTGTGTTGCCATGGGAACCATGGGGTTGTGTTGCCATGGTAACTATGGGGTTGGGTTGCAATGTTTATCAGGCGGTTCTTTAAGAATGGCAACCATGGGGTAGTGTTGCCATGGTAACCATGCGGTTGCGTTGCCATGGTAACCATGGCGTTTAGTTGCCATGGCAACTATGGGGTTCTGTTGCCATGGTAACCAAGGGGTATTGTTGCCATGGCAACCATGCGGTTGTGTTGCCATGGTAACCATGGGGTTCTGTTGCCATGGCAACCACGGGGTTTGCTTGCTATGGTAACTATGGGGTTCTGTTGCCATGGTAATCATGGGGTAGTGTTGCAATGGCAACCATGGCGTTCTGTTGCCATGGTAACAATGGGGTTGGGTTACAATGGTAACCAGGCAGTTCCCTTGGAATGGCAACTATGGGGTTGTGTTGCCATGGTAACGATTGGGTTGTGTTGCCATGGCAACCACGGGGTTGAGTTGCCATGGGAACCATGGGGTTGTGTTGCCATGGTAACTATGGGGTTGGGTTGCTATGGTAACCATGCGGTTGTGTTGCCATGGTAACAATGGGGTTGGGTTGCCATGGCAACCATGGGGTTGTGTTGCCATGATAACCATGGCGTTTTGTTGCCATGGCAACTATGGGGTTCTGTTGCCATGGCAACCATGGGGTTGTGTTGCCATGGTAACGATGGGGTTGGGTTGCCATGGCAACCACGGGGTTGTGTTGCCATGGGAACCATGGGGTTGTGTTGCCATGGTAACCATGGGGTTGGGTTGCCATGGCAACCACTGGGTTTGGTTGCTATGGTAACCATGGCGTTCTGTTCCAAGGTAACCATGGGGTAGTGTTGCCATGGCAACCATGTGGTTGTGTTGCCATGGTAACCATGCGGTTGGGTTGCCATGGTAACTATGGGGTTGGGTTGCCATGGCAACCTCGGGGTTTGGTTGCTATGGTAACCATGGGTTTCTGTTGCCATGGTAACCATGGGGTTGGGTTGCCATGGCAACCATTGGGTTGTGTTGCCATGGTAACGATGGGGTTGGGTTGCAATGTTTATCAGGCGGTTCTTTAAGAATGGCAACCATGGGGTAGTGTTGCCATGGTAACCATGCGGTTGTGTTGCCATGGTAACTATGGGGTTGGGTTGCCATGGCAACCACGGGGTTTGGTTGCTATGGTAACCATGGGTTTCTGTTGCCATGGTAACCATGGGGTTGGGTTGCCATGGCAACCATAGGGTTGTGTTGCCATGGTAACGATGGGGTTGGGTTGCCATGGCAACCACGGGGTTTGGTTGCTATGGTAACCATGGGGTTCAGTTGCCATGGTAACCATGGGGTTGCGTTGCCATGGTTATCAGGCGGTTCTTTAAGAATGGCAACCATGGGGTTGTGTTGCCATGGTAACCATGCGGTTGGGTTGCCATGGCAACTATGGGGTTCTGTTGCCATGGTAACCATGGGGTTGGGTTGCCATGGCAACCACGGGGTTTGGTTTCTATGGTAACCATGGCGTTCTGTTGCCATGGTAACCATGGGGTAGTGTTTCCATGGCAACCATGGGGTTGTGTTGGCATGGTAACTATGGGGTTGGGTTGCAATGTTTATCAGGCGGTTCTTTAAGAATGGCAACCATGGGGTAGTGTTGCTATGGTAACCATGCGGTTGCGTTGCCATGGTAACCATGGCGTTTAGTTGCAATGGCAACTATGGGGTTCTGTTGGAATGGTAACCAACGGGTAGTGTTGCCATGGCAACCATGCGGTTGTGTTGCCATGGTAACTATGGGGTTGGGTTGCCATGGCAACCACGGGGTTTGGTTGCTATGGTAACCATTGGTTTCTTTTGCCATGGTAACCATGGGGTTGGCTTGCCATGGCAACCATAGGGTTGTGTTGCCATGGTAACGATGGGGTTTGGTTGCCATGGCAACCACGGGGTTTGGTTGCTATGGTAACCATGGGGTTCAGTTGCCATGGTAACCATGGGGTTGCGTTGCCATGGTAACCATGGCGTTTAGTTGCCATGGCAACTATGGGGTTCTGTTGCCATGGTAACCATGGGGTAGTGTTGCCATGGCAACCATGCGGTTGTGTTGCCATGGTAACTATGGGGTTGGGTTGCCATGGCAACCACGGGGTTGTGTTGCCATGGTAACCATGGGGTTGTGTTGCCATGGTAACCATGGGGTAGTGTTGCAATGGCAACCACGGGGTTGTGTTGCCATGGTAACCATGGCGTTTAGTTGCCATGGTACTATGGGGTTCTGTTGCCATGGTAACCATGGGGTAGTGTTGCCATGGCAACCACGGGGTTGTGTTGCCATGGGAACCATGGGGTTGTGTTGCCATGGTAGCTATGGGGTTGGGTTGCTTTGGAAACTATGGGGTTTAATTGCCATGGCAACCATGGGGTTGAGATGCCGTGGTAACCATGCAGTTGGGTTGCCGTGGCAACCATAAGGTTTTGTTGTTGTGGTAACCATGCTGTTGTGTTGCCATGATAACCATGGGGTTGGGTTGCCATGGCAACCACGGGGTTTGGTTGCTATGGTAACCATGGGGTTCAGTTGCCATGGTAACCATGGGGTAGTGTTGCAATGGCAACCATGGGGTTCTGTTGCCATGGTAACAATGGGGTTGGGTTACAATGGTAACCAGGCAGTTCTCTTGGAATGGCAACTATGGGTTTGTGTTGCCATGGTAACGATTGGGTTGTGTTGCCATGGCAACCACGGGGTTGAGTTGCCATGGGAACCATGGGGTTGTGTTGCCATGGTAACAATGGGGTTGGGTTGCTATGGTAACCGTGCGGTTGTGTTGCCATGGTAACAATGGGGTTGGGTTGCCATGGCAACCATGGGGTTGTGTTGCCATGGTAACCATGGCGTTTTGTTGCCATGGCAACTATGGGGTTCTGTTGCCATGGCAACCATGGGGTTGTGTTGCCATGGTAACGATGGGGTTGGGTTGCCATGGGAACCACGGGGTTGTGTTGCCATGGGAACCATGGGGTTGGGTTGCCATGGCAACCACGGGGTTTGGTTTCTATGGTAACCATTTCGTTCTGTTGCCATGGTAACCATGGGGTAGTGTTGCCATGGCAACCATGGGGTTGTGTTGCCATGGTAACTATGGGGTTGGGTTGCAATGTTTATCAGGCGGTTCTTTAAGAATGGCAACCATGGGGTAGTGTTGCCATGGTAACCATGCGGTTGTGTTGCCATGGTAACTATGGGGTTGGGTTGCCATGGCAACCACGGGGTTTGGTTGCTATGGTAACCATGGGTTTCTGTTGCCATGGTAACCATGGGGTTGGGTTGCCATGGCAACCATAGGGTTGTGTTGCCATGGCAACGATGGGGTTGGGTTGCTATGGCAACCACGGGGTTTGGTTGCTATGGTAACCATGGGGTAGTGTTGCCATGGCAATCATGCGGTTGTGTTGCCATGGTAACTATGGGGTTGGGTTGCCATGGCAACCACGGGGTTGTGTTGTCATGGGAACCATGGGGTTGTGTTTCCATGGTAACCATGGGGTAGTGTTGCCATGGCAACCACGGGGTTGTGTTGCCATGGGAACCATGGGGTTGTGTTGCCATGGTAGCTATGGGGTTGGGTTGCTTTGGAAACTATGGGGTTTAATTGCCATGGCAACCATGGGGTTGAGATGCCGTGGTAACCATGCAGTTGGGTTGCCGTGGTAACCATGCGGTTGTGTTGTTGTGGTAACCATGCGGTTGTGTTGCCATGGTAACCATGGGGTTGGGTTGCCATGGAAACCACGGGGTTTGGTTGCTATGGTAACCATGGGTTTCTGTTGCCATGGTAACCATGGGGTAGTGTTGCAATGGCAACCATGGGGTTCTGTTGCCATGGTAACAATGGGGTCGGGTTACAATGGTACCAGGCAGTTCTCTTGGAATGGCAACTATGGGGTTGTGTTGCCATGGTAACGATGGGGTTGTGTTGCCATGGCAACAACGGGGTTGTGTTGCCATGGGAACCATGGGGTCGTGTTGCCATGGTAACTATGGGGTTGGGTTGCTATGGTAACCATGGGGTTGTGTTGCCATGGTAACCATGGGGTTGGGTTGCCATGGCAACCATGGGGTTGTGTTGCCATGGTAACCATGGCGTTTTGTTGCCATGGCAACTATGGGGTTCTGTTGCCATGGCAACCATGGGGTAGTGTTGCCATGGTAACCATGGGGTTGGGTTTCCATGGCAACCACGGGGTTGTGTTGCCATGGGAACCATGGGGTTGTGTTGCCATGGTAACCATGGGGTTGTGTTGCAATGGTTATCAGGCGGTTCTTTAAGAATGGCAACCATGGCGTTCTGTTGCCATGGTAACCATGGGGTTGGGTTGCCATGGCAACTATGGGGTTCTGTTGCCATGGTAACCATGGGGTAGTGTTGCCATGGCAACCATGGGGTTGTGATGCCATGGTAACTATGGGGTTGGGTTGCCATGGCAACCATGGGGTTGTGTTGCCATGGTAACTATGGGGTTGGGTTGTAATGGTTATCAGGCGGTTCTTTAAGAATGGCAACCATGGGGTAGTGTTGCCATGGTAACCATGCGGTTGTGTTGCCATGGCAACCACGGGGTTTGGTTGCTATGGTAACCATGGGTTTCTGTTGCCATGGTAACCATGGGGTAGTTTTGCCATGGCAACCATGGCGTTTAGTTGCCATGGCAACTATGGGGTTCTGTTGCCATGGGAAACATGGGGTAGTGTTGCCATGGCAACCACTGGGTTGTGTTGCCATGGGAACCATGGGGTTGTGTTGCCATGGTAACCATGGGGTTGGGTTGCCATGGCAACCACTGGGTTTGATTGCTATGGTAACCATGGCGTTCTGTTGCCATGGTAACCATGGGGTTTGGTTGCCATGGCAACTATGGGTTCTGTTGCCATGGTAACCATGGGGTAGTGTTGCCATGGCAACCATGGGGTTGTGTTGCCATGGTAACCATGGGGTTGTGTTGCAATGGTTATCAGGCGGTTCTTTAAGAATGGCAACCATGGGGTAGTGTTGCCATGGTAACCATGCGGTTGTGTTGCCATGGTAACCATGGGGTTGTGTTGCCATGGTAACTATGGGGTTGGGTTGCCGTGGTAACCATGCGGTTTTGTTGTTGTGGTAACCATGCGGTTGTGTTGCCATGGTAACTATGGGGTTGGGTTGCCATGGCAACCACGGGGTTTGGTTGCTATGGTAACCATGGGTTTCTTTTGCCATGGTAACCATGGGGTTGGGTTGCCATGGCAACCATAGGGTTGTGTTGCCATGGTAACGATGGGTTTGGGTTGCCATGGCAACCACGGGGTTTGGTTGCTATCGTGACCATGGGGTTCAGTTGCCATGGTAACCATGGGGTTGCGTTGCCATGGTAAATATGGCGTTTAGTTGCCATGGCAACTATGGGGTTCTGTTGCCATGGTAACCATGGGGTTGGGTTGCCATGGCAACCATGGAGTTGTGTTGCCATGGTAACCATGGCGTTTTGTTGCCATGGCAACTATGGGGTTCTGTTGCCATGGGAACCATGGGGTTGTGTTGCCATGGTAACGATGGGGTTGGGTTGCCATGGCAACCACGGGGTTGTGTTGCCATGGGAACCATGGGGTTGTGTTGCCATGGTAACCATGGGGTTGGGTTGCCATGGCAACCACGGGGTTTGGTTGCTATGGTAACCATGGCGTTCTGTTCCAAGGTAACCATGGGGTAGTGTTGCCATGGCAACCATGGGGTTGTGTTGCCATGGTAACTATGGGGTTGGGTTGAAATGGTTATCAGGTGGTTCTTTAAGAATGGCAACCATGGGGTAGTGTTGCCATGGTAACCATGCGGTTGGGTTGCCATGGCAACTATGGCGTTCGGTTGCCATGGTAACCATGGGGTTGGGTTGCCATGGCAACCACGGGGTTTGGTTTCTATGGTAACCATGGCGTTCTGTTGCCATGGTAACCATGGGGTAGTGTTGCCATGGCAACCATGGGGTTGTGATGCCATGGTAACTATGGGGTTGGGTTGCCATGGCAACCATGGGGTTGTGTTGCCATGGTAACTATGGGGTTGGGTTGTAATGGTTATCAGGCGGTTCTTTAAGAATGGCAACCATGGGGTAGTGTTGCCATGGTAACCATGCGGTTGTGTTGCCATGGCAACCACGGTGTTTGGTTGCTATGGTAACCATGGGTTTCTGTTGCCATGGTAACCATGGGGTAGTTTTGCCATGGCAACCATGGCGTTTAGTTGCCATGGCAACTATGGGGTTCTGTTGCCATGGGAAACATGGGGTAGTGTTGCCATGGCAACCACTGGGTTGTGTTGCCATGGGAACCATGGGGTTGTGTTGCCATGGTAACCATGGGGTTGGGTTGCCATGGCAACCACTGGGTTTGATTGCTATGGTAACCATGGCGTTCTGTTGCCATGGTAACCATGGGGTTTGGTTGCCATGGCAACTATGGGGTTCTGTTGCCATGGTAACCATGGGGTAGTGTTGCCATGGCAACCATGGGGTTGTGTTGCCATGGTAACCATGGGGTTGTGTTGCAATGGTTATCAGGCGGTTCTTTAAGTATGGCAACCATGGGGTAGTGTTGCCATGGTAACCATGCGGTTGTGTTGCCATGGTAACCATGGGGTTGTGTTGCCATGGTAACTATGGGGTTGGGTTGCTATGGAAACTATGGGGTTTAGTTGCCATGGTAACCATGGGGTTGAGATGCCGTGGAAACCATGCGGTTGGGTTGCCGTGGTAACCATGCGGTTTTGTTGTTGTGGTAACCATGCGGTTGTGTTGCCATGGTAACTATGGGGTTGGGTTGCCATGGCAACCACGGGGTTTGGTTGCTATGGTAACCATGGGTTTCTTTTGCCATGGTAACCATGGGGTTGGGTTGCCATGGCAACCATAGGGTTGTGTTGCCATGGTAACGATGGGTTTGGGTTGCCATGGCAACCACGGGGTTTGGTTGCTATCGTGACCATGGGGTTCAGTTGCCATGGTAACCCTGGGGTTGCGTTGTCATGGTAAATATGGCGTTTAGTTGCCATGGCAAGTATGGGGTTCTGTTGCCATGGTAACCATGGGGTTGGGTTGCCATTGCAACCATGGAGTTGTGTTGCCATGGTAACCATGGCGTTTTGTTGCCATGGCAACTATGGGGTTCTGTTGCCATGGGAACCATGGGGTTGTGTTGCCATGGTAACGATGGGGTTGGGTTGCCATGGCAACCACGGGGTTGTGTTGCCATGGGAACCATGGGGTTGTGTTGCCATGGTAACCATGGGGTTGGGTTGCCATGGCAACCACGGGGTTTGGTTGCTATGGTAACCATGGCGTTCTGTTCCAAGGTAACCATGGGGTAGTGTTGCCATGGCAACCATGGGGTTGTGTTGCCATGGTAACTATGGGGTTGGGTTGAAATGGTTATCAGGCGGTTCTTTAAGAATGGCAACCATGGGGTAGTGTTGCCATGGTAACCATGCGGTTGGGTTGCCATGGCAACTATGGCGTTCGGTTGCCATGGTAACCATGGGGTTGGGTTGCCATGGCAACCACGGGGTTTGGTTTCTATGGTAACCATGGCGTTCTGTTGCCATGGTAACCATGGGGTAGTGTTGCCATGGCAACCATGGGGTTGTGTTGCCATGGTAACGATGGGGTTGGGTTGCCATGGCAACCATAGGGTTGTGTTGCCATGGTAACGATGGGGTTGGGTTGCCATGGCAACCACGGTGTTTGGTTGCTATGGTAACCATGGGGTTCAGTTGCCATGGTAACCATGGGGTTGCGTTGCCATGGTAACCATGGCGTTTAGTTTCATGGCAACTATGGCGTTCTGTTGCCATGGTAACCATGGGGTAGTTTTGCCATGGCAACCATGCGGTTGTGTTGCCATGGTAACTATGGGGTTGGGTTGCCATGGCAACCACGGGGTTGTGTTGTCATGGGAACCATGGGGTTGTTTTGCCATGGTAACCATGAGGTAGTGTTGCCATGGCAACCACGGGGTTGTGTTGCCATGGTAACCATGGCGTTTAGTTGCCATGGTACTATGGGGTTCTGTTGCCATGGTAACCATGGGGTAGTGTTGCCATGGCAACCACGGGGTTGTGTTGCCATGGGAACCATGGGGTTGTGTTGCCATGGTAGCTATGGGGTTGGGTTCCTTTGGAAACTATGGGGTTTAATTGCCATGGCAACCATGGTGTTGAGATGCCGTGGTAACCATGCAGTTGGGTTGCCGTGGTAACCATGCGGTTTTGTTGTTGTGGTAATCATGCTGTTGTGTTGCCATGGTAACCATGGGGTTGGGTTGCCATGGCAACCACGGGGTTTGGTTGCTATGGTAACCATGGCGTTCTGTTGCCATGGTAACCATGGGGTAGTGTTGCAATGGCAACCATGGCGTTCTGTTGCCATGGTAACAATGGGGTTGGGTTACAATGGTAACCAGGCAGTTCTCTTGGAATGGCAACTATGGGGTTGTGTTGCCATGGTAACGATGGGGTTGTGTTGCCATGGCAACCACGGGGTTGTGTTGTCATGGGAACCATGGGGTCGTGTTGCCATGGTAACTATGGGGTTGGGTTGCTATGGTAACCATGCGGTTGTGTTGCCATGGTAACCATGGGGTTGGGTTGCCATGGTAACCATGGCGTTTTGTTGCCATGGTAACTATGGGGTTCTGTTGCCATGGCAACCATGGGGTAGTGTTGCCATGGTAACCATGGGGTTGGGTTGCCATGGCAACCACGGGGTTGTGTTGCCATGGGAACCATGGGGTTGTGTTGCCATGGTAACTATGGGGTTGGGTTGCTATGGAAACTATGGCGTTTAGTTGCCATGGTAACCATGGGGTTGAGATGCCGTGGGAACCATGCGGTTGGGTTGCCGTGGTAACCATGCGGTTTTGTTGTTGTGGTAACCATGGCGTTTAGTTGTCATGGCAACTATGGGGTTCTGTTGCCATGGTAACCATGGGGTAGTGTTGCCATGGCAACCATGAGGTTGTGTTGCCATGGTAACTATGGGGTTGGGTTGCCATGGCAACTACGGGGTTGTGTTGCCATGGGAACCATGGGGTTGTGTTGCCATTGTAAACATGGGGTAGTGTTGCCATGGCAACCACGGGGTTGTGTTTCCATGGTAACCATGGCGTTTAGTTGCCATGGTACTATGGGGTTCTGTTGCCATGGTAACCATGGGGTAGTGTTGCCATGGCAACCACGGGGTTGTGTTGCCGTGGGAACCATGGGGTTGTGTTGCCATCGTAACTATGGGGTTGGGTTGCTTTGGAAACTATGGGGTTTAATTGCCATGGCAACCATGGGGTTGAGATGCCGTGGTAACCATGCAGTTGGGTTGCCGTGGTAACCATGCGGTTTTGTTGTTGTGGTAACCATGCGGTTGTGTTGCCATGGTAACCATGGGGTTGGGTTGCCATGGCAACCACGGGGTTTGATCGCTATGGTAACCATGGGGTTCTGTTGCCATGGTAACCATGGGGTAGTGTTGCCATGGTAACGATGGGGTTGGGTTGCCATGGCTACCACGGGGTTCTGTTGCCATGGCAACCATGGGGTTGGGTTGCAATGGTTATCAGGCGGTTCTTTAAGAATGGCAACCATGGGGTAGTGTTGCCATGGTAACCATGCGGTTGTGTTGCCAAGGTAACCATGGGGTTGCGTTCCCATGGTAACCATGGCGTTTAGTTGCCATGGCAACTATGGGGTTCTGTTGCCATGGTAACCATGGGGTAGTGTTGCCATGGCAACCATGCGGTTGTGTGGCCATGGTAAATATGGGGTTGGGTTGCCATGGCAACCATGGGGTAGTGTTGCCATGGTAACCAGGCGGTTGTGTTACCATGGTAACTATGGGGTAGTGTTGCCATGGCAACCACGGGGTTTTGTTGCTATGGTAACCATGGGTTTCTGTTGCCATGGTAACCATGGGGTTGGGTTGCCATGGCAACCACTGGGTTTGGTTACTATGGTAACCATGGGGTAGTGTTGCCATGGAGCCATGGCGTTAGTTGCCATGGCAATTATGGGGTTCTGTTGCCATGGTAACCATGGTGTAGTGTTGCCATGGCAACCATGAGGTTGTGTTGCCATGGTAACTATGGGGTTGGGTTTCCATGGCAACTACGGGGTTGTGTTGCCATGGGAAGCATGGGGTTGTGTTGCCATGGTAACCATGGGGTAATGTTGCCATGGCAACCACGGGGTTGTGTTGCCATGGTAACCATGGGGTTGGGTTTCCATGGCAACCACGGTATTGTGTTGCCATGGTAACCATGGCGTTTAGTTGCCATGGTACTATGGGGTTCTGTTGCCATGGTAACCATGGGGTAGTGTTGCCATGGCAACCAGGGGGTTGTGTTGCCATGGGAACCATGGGGTTGTGTTGCCATGGTAACTATGGGGTTGGGTTGCTTTGGAAACTATGGGGTTTAATTGCCATGGCAACCATGGGGTTGAGATGCCGTGGTAACCATGCAGTTGGGTTGCCGTTGTAACCATGCGGTTTTGTTGTTGTGGTAACCATGGGGTTGTGTTGCCATGGCAACCATGGGGTAGGGTTGCCATGGCAACCACGGGGTTTGGTCGCTATGGTAACCATGGGTTTCTGTTGCCATGGTAACCATGGGGTAGTGTTGCAATGGCAACCGTGGCGTTCTGTTGCCATGGTAACAATGGGGTTGTGTTGCCATGGGAACCACGGGGTTGTGTACCATGGGAACCATGGTGCCGTGTTGCCATGGTAACCATGGGGTTGGGTTGCTATGGTAACCATGGGGTTGTGTTGCCATGGTAACCATGGCGTTTTGTTGCCATGGCAACTATGGGGTTCTGTTGCCATGGCAACCATGGGGTTGTGTTGCCATGGTAACTATGGGGTTGGGTTGCCATGGCAACCACGGGGTTGTGTTGCCATGGGAACCATGGGGTTGTTTTGCCATGGTAACCATGGGGTTGTGTTGCCATGGTAACTATGGGGTTGGGTTGCAATGGTTATCAGGCGGTTCTTTAAGAATGGCAACCATGGGGTAATGTCGCCATGGTAACCATGCGGTTGGGTTGCCATGGCAACCACGGGGTTTGGTTGCTATGGTAACCATGGGTTTCTGTTGCCATGGTAACCAAGGGGTTGGGTTGCCATGGCAACTATGGGGTTCTGTTGCCATGGTAACCATGGGGTAGTTTTGCCATGGCAACCATGGCGTTTAGTTGCCATGGCAACTATGGGGTTCTGTTGCCATGGTAGCCACGGGGTTGTGTTGCCATGGGAACCATGGGGTAGTGTTGCCATGGTAACGATGGGGTTGGGTTGCCAAGGCTACCACGGGGTTCTGTTGCCATGGCAACCATGCGGTTGTGTTGCCATGGTAACGATGGGGTTGGGTTGCCATGGCAACCACGGGGTTGTGTTGCCATGGGAACCATGGGGTTGTGTTGGCATGGTAACCATGGGGTTGGGTTGCCATGGCAACCACGGGGTTTGGTTGCTATGGTAACCATGGCGTTCTGTTGCCATGGTAACCATGGGGTAGTGTTGCCATGGCAACCATGGGGTTGTGTTGTCATGGTAACTATGGGGTTGGGTTGCAAAGGTTATCAGGCGGTTCTTTAAGAATGGCAACCATGGGGTAGTGTTGCCATGCGAACCATGCGTTTGTGTTGCCATGGTAACAATGGGGTTGGGTTACCATGGTAACCAGGCAGTTCTCTTGGAATGGCAACTATGGGGTTGTGTTGCCATGGTAACGATGGGGTTGTGTTGCCATGGCAACCACGGGGTTGTGTTGCCATGGGAACCATGGGGTTGTGTTGCCATGGTAACTATGGTGTTGGGTTGCTATGGAAACCATGCGGTTGTGTTGCTATGGTAACCATGGGGTTGGGTTGCCATGGCTACCATGGGGTTGTGTTGCCATGGGAACCATGGCGTTTTGTTGCCATGGCAACTATGGAGTTCTGTTGCCATGGCAACCATGGGGTTGTGTTGCCATGGTAACGATGGGGTTGGGTTTCCATGGCAACCACGGGGTTGTGTTGCCATGGGAACCATGGGGTTGTGTTGCCATGGTAACCATGGGGTTGGGTTGCCATGGCAACCAGGGGGTTGGTTACTATGGTAACCATGGCGTTCTGTTGCCATGGTAACCATGGGGTTGGGTTGCCATGGCTACTATGGGGTTCTGTTGCCATGGTAACCATGAGGTAGTGTTGTCATGGCAACCATGGGGTAGTGTTGCCATGGTAACTATGGGGTTGGGTTGCAATGGTTATCAGGTGGTTCTTTAAGAATGGCAGCCATGGGGTAGTGTTGCCATGGTAACCATGCGGTTGTGTTGCCATGGTAACCATGGAGTTGTGTTGCCATGGTAACTATGGGGTTGGGTTGCTATGGAAACTATGGGGTTCAGTTCCCTTGGCAACCATGGGTTTGAGATGCGTGGTAACCATGCAGTTGGGTTGCTGTGGTAACCATGCGGTTGTGTTGTTGTGGTAACCATGCGGTTGTGTTGCCATGGTAACCATGGGGTTGGGTTGCCATGGCAACCACGGGGTTTGGTTGCTATGGTAACCATGGGGTTCTGTGTCCATGGTAACCATGGGGTTGCGTTGCCACGGTAACCATGGCGTTTAGTTGCCATGGAAACTATGGGGTTCTGTTGCCATGGTAACCATGGGGTAGTGTTGCCATGGCAACCATGCGGTTGTGTTGCCATGGTAACTATGGTGTTGGGTTGCCATGGCAACCACGGGGGTGTGTTGCCATGGGAACCATGGGGTTGTGTTGCCATGGTAACCATGGGGTAGTGTTGCCATGGCAACCACGGGGTTGTGCTGCCATGGTAACCATGGCGTTTAGTTGCCATGGCAACTATGGGGTTCTGTTGCGATGGTAACCATGGGGTAATGTTGCCATGGCAACCACGGGGTTGTGTTGCCATGGGAACCATGGGGTTGTGTTGCCATGGTAACTATGGGGTTGGGTTGCTTTGGAAACTATGGGGTTTAATTGCCATGGCAACCATGGGGTTGAGATGCCGTGGTAACCATGCAGTTGGGTTGCCGTGGTAACCATGCGGTTTTGTTGTTGTGGTAACCATGCGGTTGTGTTGCCATGGTAACCATGGGGTTGGGTTGCCATGGCAACCACGGGGTTTGGTAGCTATGGTAACCATGGCGTTCTGTTGCAATGGTAACCATGGGGTTGGGTTGCCATGGTAACCATGGCGTTTAGTTGCCATGGCAACTATGGGGTTCTGTTGCCATGGTAACCATGGGATAGTGTTCCAATGGCAACCATGGGGTTGTGTTGCCATGGTAACAATGGGGTTGGGTTACAATGGTAACCAGGCAGTTCTCTTGGAATGGCAACTATGGGGTTGTGTTGCCATGGTAACGATGGGGTTGTGTTGCCATGGCAACCACGGGGTTGTGTTGCCATGGGAAGCATGAGAATGTGTTGCCATGGTAACTATGGGGTTGGGTTGCTATGGTAACCATGCGGTTTTGTTGCCATGGTAACCATGGGGTTGGGTTGCCATGGCAACCATGGGGTTGTGTTGCCATGGTAACCATGGGGTTGAGATGCCGTGGTAACCATTCGGTTGGGATGCCGTGGAAACCATGGGGTTGGGTTGCCATGGCAACCACGGGGTTTGGTTGCTATGGTAGCCATGGGTTTCTGTTGCCATGGTAACTAAAATGTTGGGTTGCCATGGCAACCATGGGGTTGTGTTGCCATGGTAACCATGGGGTTGAGTTGCCGTGGTAACCATGCGGTTGGGATGCCGTGGTAACCATGGGGTTGGGTTTCCATGGCAACCATGGGATTGTGTTGCCATGGTAACCATGGGGTTGAGATGCCGTGGCAACCATGCGGTTGGGATGCCATGGTAACCATGGGGTTGGGTTGCCATGGCAACCATGGGGTTGTGTTGCCATCGTAGCCATGGCGTTTTGTTACCATTTGAACTATGGGGTTCTGTTGCCATGGCAACCATGGGGTAGTGTTTCCATGGCAACCATGGGGTTGTGTTGCCATGGTTACGATGGGGTTGGGTTTCCATGGCAACCATGGGGTTTAGTTGCCATGGCAACCATGGGGTTGATATGCCGTGGTAACCATGCGGTTGAAATGCCGTGGTAACCATGGGGTGGGGTTGCCATGGCAACCACGGGGTTTGGTTGCTATGGTAACCATGGTGTTCTGTTGCCATGGTAACTAAAGGGTTGGGTTGCCATTGCAACCATGGGGTTGTGTTGCCATGGTAACCATGGCGTTTAGTTGCCATGGTAACGATGGGGTAGTGTTGCCATGGCAACCACGGGGTTGTGTTGCCATGGGAACCATGGGGTTTTGTTGCCATGGTAACTATGGGGTTGGGTTGCTATGGAAACTATGGGATTTAGTTGCCATGGCAACCATGGGGTTGTGTTGCCATGGTAACCATGTCGTTTAGTTGCCATGGCAACTATGGGGTTCTGTTGACATGGTAACCATGGGTTTGGGTTTCCATGGCAACTATGGGGTTCTGTTGCCATGGTAACCATGGGGTTGTGTTGCCATGGCAACCATGGGGTTGTGTTGCCATGGTAACTATGGGGTTGGGTTGCACTGGTTATCAGGCGGTTCTATAAGAATGGCAACCATGGGGTAGTGTTGCCATGGTAACCATGTGGTTGTGTTGCCATGGTAACTATGGGGTTGGGTTGCCATGGCAACCACGGGGTTTGGTTGCTATGGTAACCATGGGTTTCTGTTGCCATGGTAACCATGGGGTTGTGTTGCCATGGCAACTATGGGGTTCTGTTGCCATGGTAACCATGGGGTAGTGTTGCCATGGCAACCATGGCGTTTAGTTGCCATGGCAACTATGGGGTTCTGTTGCCATGGTAACCATGGGGTAGTGTTGCCATGGCAACCATGGCGTTTAGTTGCCATGGCAACCACGGGGTTGTGTTGCCATGGGAACCATGGGGTAGTGTTGCCATGGTAACCATGGGGTTGGGTTGCCATGGTAACTATGGGGTTGGGTTGCTATGGAAACTATGGGGTTTAGTTGCCTTGGTAACCATGGGTTTCAGATACGTGGTAACCATGCAGTTGGGTTGCCGTGGTAACCATACGGTTGTGTTGTTGTGGTAACCATGCGGTTGTGTTGCCATGGTAACCATGGGGTTGGGTTGCCATGGTAACCACAGGGTTGTGTTGCCATGGTAACCATGGCGTTTAGTTGCCATGGCAACTATGCGGTTCTGTTGCCATGGTAACCATGGCGTTTAGTTGCCATGGCAACTATGGGGTTCTGTTGCCATGGTAACCATGGAGTAGTGTTGCCATGGCAACCATGCGGTTGTGTTGCCATGGTAACTATGGGGTTGGGTTGCCATGGCAACTACGGGGTTGTGTTGCCATGGGAACCATGGGGTTGTGTTGCCATGTGAACCATGGGGTTGTGTTGCCATGGCAACCATGGCGTTCTGTTGCCATGGTAACTATGGGGTTGGGTTGCAATGGTTATCAGGCGGTTCTTTAAGAATGAAAACCATGTGGTAGTGTTGCCATGGTAACCATGCAGTTGGGTTGCCATGGCAGCTATGGGGTTCTGTTGCCATGGTAACCATGGGGTAGTGTTGCCATGGCAACCATGGGGTTGTGTTGCCATGGTAACTATGGGGTTGGGTTGCCATGGCAACCATGGGGTTGTGTTGCCATGGTAACTATGGGGTTGGGTTGCAATGGTTATCAGGCGGTTCTTTAAGAATGGCAACCATGGGGTAGTGTTGCCATGGTAACCATGCGGTTGTGTTGCCATGGTAACGATGGGGTTGGGTTGCCATGGCAACCACGGGGTTTGGTTCCTATGGTAACCATGGGGTTCAGTTGCCATGGTAACCATGGGGTTGCGTTGCCATGGTAACCATGGCGTTTAGTTGCCATGGCAACTATGGGGTTCTGTTGCCATGGTAACCATGGGGTAGTGTTGCCATGGCAACCATGGGGTTGTGTTGCCATGGTAACTATGGGGTTGGGTTGCTATGGTAGCCATGGGGTTCAGTTGCCATGGTAACCATGGGGTTGCGTTGCCATGGTAACCATGGCGTTTAGTTGCCATGGCAACTATGGGGTTTTGTTGCCATGGTAACCGTGGGGTGGTGTTGCCATGGCAACCATGCGGTTGTGTTGCCATGGTAACTATTGGGTTGGGTTGTCATGGCAACCACGGGGTTATGTTGCCATGGGAACCATGGGGTTGTGTTGGCATGGTAACCATGGGGTAGTGTTGCCATGGCAACCACGGGGTTGTGTTGCCATGGTAACCATGGCGTTTAGTTGCCATGGCAACTATGGGGTTCTGTTGCCATGGCAACCATGGGGTAGTGTTGCCATGGCAACCACGGGGTTGTGTTGCCATGGGAACCATGGGGTTGTGTTGCCATGGTAACCATGGGGTTGGGTTGCCATGGCAACCACGGGGTTTGGTTGCTATGGTAACCATGGCGTTCTGTTGCCATGGTAACCATGGGGTTGGGTTGCCATGGCAACTATGGGGTTCTGTTGCCATGGTAACCATGGGGTAGTGTTGCCATGGCAACCATGTTGTTGTATTGCCTTGGTAACTATGGGGTTGGGTTGCAATGGTTATCAGGGTGTTCTTTAAGAATGGCAACCATGAGGTAGTGTTGCCATGGTAACCATGCGGTTGTGTTGCCATGGCAACCACGGGGTTGTGTTGCCATGGTAACCATGACGTTTAGTTGCTCTGGCAACTATGGGGTTCTGTTGCCATGGTAACCATGGAGTAGTGTTGCTATGGCAACCACGGGGTTGTGTTACCATGGGAACCATGGGGTTGTGTTTCCATGGTAACCATGGTGTTTGGTTGCCATGGCAACCACGGTGTTTGGTTGCTATGGTAACCATGGCGTTCTGTTGCCATGGTAACCATGGGGTTGGGTTGCCATGGCAACTATGGGGTTCTGTTGCCATGGTAACCATGGGGTAGTGTTGCCATGGCAACCATGCGGTTGTGTTGCCATGGTTACTATGGGGTTGGGTTGCCATGGCAACCACGGGGTTGTGTTGCCATGGGAACCATGGGGTTTTGTTGCCATGGTAACCATGGGGTAGTGTTGCCATGGCAACCACGGAATTGTGTTGCCATGGTAACCATGGCGTTTAGTTGCCATGGCAACTATGGGGTTCTGTTGCCATGGTAACAATGGGGTGTCGTGGTTCCGCTCGAGTGGGCAGCCGAGCTCCACCACAGCCGCTCTCTCACTCCCCCTCCTCAAAGAGGAATGGGGAGAAAATATGTGAAAAGGGCTCAAGTATTGAGATAAGGACGAGAAAATCACGCAATAATTATTGTAACGGGCAAAACAGACTCGGCATGAGGAGATAGTAAGATTTATTGCCTACAACTAACAAGCGAGAGAAGTGAGAAAACAAAGGAAAAAAAAAAACAAAAGCACCGTCCCCCCATCCACCCTCTTCCACCTCCTCCCCCCGAGCGGCGCAGGGGAACGGGGAATGGGGGTTATGGTCAGTCTACAGCACTTCTCTGCCGCTCCTTCTCGGTCACTCTCGTCCCCTGTGCTGTGGGGTCCCACCCACGGGATGCAGTCCTTGATGAACTGATCCGGCGTGGGCTTCCCACAGGCAGCAGCTCTTCCAGAACTGCTCCAGATATGGGTCCGTACCACGGGGTCCATCCCTCAGGAGAAAACTGCTCCAACCTGGCTCCCCTACGGGCAGCAGCTCCTGCCGGGTCACCTGCTCCTGCGTGGGCTCCTCTCCACGGGCTACAGGTCCGGCCCAGAATCTGCTCCGGCAGGGGTCTTCCACAGGCGGCAGCCTCCGTCGGTGCAGGGCCACCTGCTCCACCGTGGTCTCCTCCACGGGCTGCAGCATGGAACCCTGCTCCACCGTGGTACTCCATGGGCTGCAGGGGGACATCCTGCTTCACCATGGTCCTCACCACAGGCCACAGGGGACTTCTGCTCCGGCGCCTGGAGCACCTCTCCCCCTCCTTCTACACTGACCTTGGTGCAAGGCTGTTCTCTCGCTCCACTGACTCTCCCGGCTGCTGTGTGGCGCAGCGTTTTTTCCCTGTCTTAAATATGCTCTCACAGAGGCGCAAAACAACATCGCTTATTGGCTCGGATCTGGAAAACAATGGGGCCCTTCCCAAACATGGGGCAGCTTCTAGATCTTTCTCACAGAAACCACCCCTATGGCTCCCTGCTACCAAAACCTTGCCACGTAAACCCACTACATGGGGTAGTGTTGCCATGGCAACCATGCGGTTGTGTTGCCATGGTAACTATGGGGTTGGGTTCCCATGGCAACCACGGGGTTCTATTGCCATGGCAACCATAGGGTTGTGTTGCCATGGTAACTGTGGGGTTGGGTTGCCATGGCAACCATGGGGTTGTGTTGCCATGGTAACTATGGGGTTGGGTTGCAATGGTTATCAGGCGGTTCTTTAAGAATGGCAACCATGGGGTAGTGTTGCCATGGTAACCATGCGGTTGTGTTGCCATGGTAACTGTGGGGTTGGGTTGCCATGGCAACCATGGGGTTGTGTTGCCATGGTAACTATGGGGTTGGGTTGCAATGGTTATCAGGCGGTTCTTTAAGAATGGCAACCATGGGGTAGTGTTGCCATGGTAACCATGCGGTTGTGTTGCCATGGTAACTATGGGTTTGGGTTGCCATGGCAACCACGGGGTTTGGTTGCAATGGTAACCATGGGTTTCTGTTGCCATGGTAACCATGGGGTTGGGTTGCCATGGCAACTATGGGGTTCTGTTGCCATGGTAACCATGGGGTTGTGTTGCCATGGCAACTATGGGGTTGTGTTTCCATGGCAACTATGGGGTTCTGTTGCCATGGTAACCATGGGGTAGTGTTGCCTTGGCAACCATGGCGTTTAGTTGCCATGGCAACTATGGGGTTCTGTTGCCATGGTAACCATGGGGTAGTGTTGCCATGGCAACCACGGGGTTGTGTTGCCATGGGAACCATGGGGTAGTGTTGCCATGGTAACCATGGGGTTGGGTTGCCATGGCAACCACGGGGTTTGGTTGCTATGGTAACCATGGGTTTCTGTTGCCATGGTAACCATGGGGTTGGGTTGCCATGGCAACTATGGGGTTCTGTTGCCATGGTAACCATGGGGTTGTGTTGCCATGCCAACTATGGGGTTCTGTTGCCATGGTAACCATGGGGTAGTGTTGCCTTGGCAACCATGGCGTTTAGTTGCCATGGCAACTATGGGGTTCTGTTGCCATGGTAACCATGGGGTAGTGTTGCCATGGCAACCACGGGGTTGTGTTGCCATGGGAACCATGGGGTTGTGTTGCCATGGTAACCATGGGGTTCGGTTGCCATGGCAACCACGGGGTTTGGTTGCTATGGTAACCATGGGGTTCTGTGTCCATGGTAACCATGGGGTTTCGTTGCCATGGCAACCACGGGGTTTGGTTGCTATGGTAACCATGGCGTTCTGTTGCCATCGTAACCATGGGGTTGGGTTGCCATGGCAACTATGGGGTTCTGTTGCCATGGTAACCATGGGGTAGTGTTGCCATGGCAACCATGGGGTTGTGTTGCCATGGCAACTATGGGGTTCTGTTGCCATGGGAACCATGGGGTTGTGTTGCCATGGTAACCATGGGGTAGTGTTGCCATGGCAACCACGGGTTGTGTTGCCATGGTAACCATGGCGTTTAGTTGCCATGGCAACCACGGAATTGTGTTGCCATGGGAACCATGCGGTTGTGTTGCCATGGTAACCATGGGGTTGGGTTGCCATGGCAACCACGGGGTTTGGTTGCTATGGTAACCATGGCGTTCTGTTGCCATGGTAACCAAGGGGTTGGGTTACCATGGCAACTATGGGGTTCTGTTGCCATGGTAACCATGGGGTAGTGTTGCCATGGCAACCATGGGATAGTGTTGCCATGGCAACCACGGAATTGTGTTGCCATGGTAACCATGGCGTTTAGTTGCCATGGCAACTATAGGGTTCTGTTGCCATGGTAACAATGGGGTGGTCTTGCCATGGCAACCATGCGGTTGTGTTGCCATGGTAACTATGGGGTTGGGTTCCCATGGCAACCACGGTGTTCTGTTGCCATGGCAACCATAGGGTTGTGTTGCCATGGTAACTGTGGGGTTGGGTTGCCATGGCAACCATGGGGTTGTGTTGCCATGGTAAATATGGGGTTGGGTTGCAATGGTTATCAGGCGGTTCTTTAAGAATGGCAACCATGGGGTAGTGTTGCCATGGTAACCATGCGGTTGTGTTGCCATGGTAACTATGGGTTTGGGTTGCCATGGCAACCACGGGGTTTGGTTGCTATGGTAACCACGGGTTTCTGTTGCCATTGTAACCATGGGGTTGGGTTGCCATGGCAACGATGGGGTTCTGTTGCCATGGTAACCATGGGGTAGTGTTGCCATGGAAACCACGGGGTTGTGTTGCCATGGGAACCATGGGGTTGTGTTGCCATGGTAACCATGGGGTTGGGTTGCCATGGCAACCACGGGGTTTGGTTGCTATGGTAACCATGGGGTTCTGTGTCCATGGTAACCATGGGGTTGGGTTGCCACGGCAACCACGGGGTTTGGTTGCTATGGTAACCATGGGGTTGGGTTGCCATGGCAACCATGGGGTTGTGTTTCCATGGTAACCATGGCGTTTAGTTGCCATGGTAACTATGGGGTTCTGTTGCCATGGTAACCATGGGGTAGTGTTGCCATGGTAACCATGCGGTTGTGTTGCCATGGTAACGATGGGGTTGTGTTACCATGGTAACTATGGGGTTGGGTTGCTATGGAAACTATGGGGTTGGGTTGCCATGGGAACCATGGGGTTCAGATGCCGTGGTAACCATGCAGTTGTGTTGTTGTGGCAACCATGCGGTTGTGTTGCCATGGTAACCATGGGGTTAGGTTTCCATGGCAACCACGGGGTTTGGTTGCTATGGTAACCATGGGGTTCTGTGTCCATGGTAACCATGGGGCTGGGTTGCCATGGTAACCATGGCGTTTAGTTGCCATGGCAACTATGGGGTTCTGTTGCCATGGTAACCATGGGGTAGTGTTGCCATGGCAACCATGCGGTTGTGTTGCCATGGTAACTATGGGGTTGGGTTGCAATGGTTATCAGGTGGTTTTTTTGGAATGGCAACCATGGGCTAGTGTTGCCATGGTAACCATGCGGTTGTGTTGCCATGGTAACCATGGGGTAGTGTTGCCATGGTAACCATGCGGTTGTGTTGCCATGGTAACCACGGTGTTTGGTTACCATGGCAACCATGGGGTTGTGTTGCCATGGCAACCACGGGGTTGTGTTGCCATTGGAACCATGGGGTTGTGTTCCCATGGTAAGTATGGGGTTGGGTTGCTATGGAAACTATGGGGATTAGTTGCCTTGGCAACCATGGGTTTGAGATGCGTGGTAACCATGCAGTTGGGTTGCCGTGGTAACTATGGGGTTTGGTTGCTATGGTAACTATGGGGTTTGGTTGCTATGGTAACCATGGCGTTCAGTTGCCATGGCAACCACGGAATTGTGTTGCCATGTTAACCATGGCGTTTAGTTGCCATGGCAACTATGGTGTTCTGTTGCCATGGTAACCATGGGGTAGTGTTGCCATGGCAACCATGCGGTTGTGTTGCCATGGTAACTATTGGGTTGGGTTGCCAGGGCAACCACGGTGTTGTGTTGCCATGGGAACCATGGGGTTGTGTTGCCATGGTAACCATGGGGTAGTGTTGCCATGGCAACCACGGGGTTGTGTTGCCATGGTAACCATGGCGTTTAGTTGCCATGGCAACTATGGGGTTCTGTTGCCATGGTAACCATGGGGTAGTGTTGCCATGGCAACCACGGGGTTGTGTTGCCATGGGAACCATGGGGTTGTGTTGCCATGGTAACCATGGGGTTGGGTTGCTATGGTAACCATGGAGTTCTGTTGCCATGGTAACCATGGGGTTTGGTTGCCATGGCAACTATGGGGTTCTGTTGGCATGGTAACCATGGGGTAGTGTTGCCATGGTAACCATGCGGTTGTGTTGCCATGGAAACCACGGGGTTGTGTTGCCATGGTAACCATGACGTTTAGTTGCCCTGGCAACTATGGGGTTCTGTTGCCATGGTAACCATGGAGTAGTGTTGCCATGGGAACCATGGGGTTGTGTTTCCATGGTAACCATGGTGTTGGGTTGCCATGGCAACCGCGGGGTTTGGTTGCTATGGTAACCATGGCGTTCTGTTGCCATGGTAACCATGGGGTTGGGTTGCCATGGCAACTATGGGGTTCTGTTGCCATGGTAACCATGGGGTAGTGTTGCCATGGCAACCATGGCGTTTAGTTGCCATGGCAACTATGGGGTTCTGTTGCCATGGTAACCATGGGGTAGTGTTGCCATGGCAACCACGGGGTTGTGTTGCCATGGGAACCATGGGGTTGTTTTGCCATGGTAACCATGGGGTTGGGTTGCCATGGCAACCACGGGATTTGGTTGCTATGGTAACCATGGCGTTCTGTTGCCATGGTAACCATGGGGTTGGGTTGCCATGGCAACTATGGGGTTCTGTTGCCATGGTAACCATGGGGTAGTGTTGCCATGGCAACCATGCGGTTGTGTTGCCATTGTAACTATGGGGTTGGGTTGCCATGGCAACCACGGGGTTGTGTTGCCATGGCAATAATGGGGTTGGGTTGCCATGGTAACCTTGGGGTAGTGTTGCCATGGCAACCACGGAATTGTGTTGCCATGGTAAGCACGGCGTTTAGTTGCCATGGCAACTATGGGGTTCTGTTGCCATGGTAACAATGGGGTAGTGTTGCCATGGCAACCATGCGGTTGTGTTGCCATGGTAACTATGGGGTTGGGTTCCCATGGCAGCCACGGGGTTCTGTTGCCATGGCAACCATAGGGTTGTGTTGCCATGGTAACTGTGGGTTTGGGTTGCCATGGCAACCATGGGGTTGTGTTGCCATGGTAACTATGGGGTAGTGTTGCCATGGCAACCATTCGGTTGTGTTGCCATGGTAACTATTGGGTTGGGTTGCCATGGCAACCACGGAATTGTGTTGCCATGTTAACCATGGCGTTTAGTTGCCATGGCAACTATGGTGTTCTGTTGCCATGGTAACCATGGGGTAGTGTTGCCATGGCAACCATGCGGTTGTGTTGCCATGGTAACTATTGGGTTGGGTTGCCAGGGCAACCACGGTGTTGTGTTGCCATGGGAACCATGGGGTTGTGTTGCCATGGTAACCATGGGGTAGTGTTGCCATGGCAACCACGGGGTTGTGTTGCCATGGTAACCATGGCGTTTAGTTGCCATGGCAACTATGGGGTTCTGTTGCCATGGTAACCATGGGGTAGTGTTGCCATGGCAACCACGGGGTTGTGTTGCCATGGGAACCATGGGGTTGTGTTGCCATGGTAACCATGGGGTTGGGTTGCTATGGTAACCATGGAGTTCTGTTGCCATGGTAACCATGGGGTTTGGTTGCCATGGCAACTATGGGGTTCTGTTGGCATGGTAACCATGGGGTAGTGTTGCCATGGTAACCATGCGGTTGTGTTGCCATGGAAACCACGGGGTTGTGTTGCCATGGTAACCATGACGTTTAGTTGCCCTGGCAACTATGGGGTTCTGTTGCCATGGTAACCATGGAGTAGTGTTGCCATGGGAACCATGGGGTTGTGTTTCCATGGTAACCATGGTGTTGGGTTGCCATGGCAACCGCGGGGTTTGGTTGCTATGGTAACCATGGCGTTCTGTTGCCATGGTAACCATGGGGTTGGGTTGCCATGGCAACTATGGGGTTCTGTTGCCATGGTAACCATGGGGTAGTGTTGCCATGGCAACCATGGCGTTTAGTTGCCATGGCAACTATGGGGTTCTGTTGCCATGGTAACCATGGGGTAGTGTTGCCATGGCAACCACGGGGTTGTGTTGCCATGGGAACCATGGGGTTGTTTTGCCATGGTAACCATGGGGTTGGGTTGCCATGGCAACCACGGGATTTGGTTGCTATGGTAACCATGGCGTTCTGTTGCCATGGTAACCATGGGGTTGGGTTGCCATGGCAACTATGGGGTTCTGTTGCCATGGTAACCATGGGGTAGTGTTGCCATGGCAACCATGCGGTTGTGTTGCCATTGTAACTATGGGGTTGGGTTGCCATGGCAACCACGGGGTTGTGTTGCCATGGCAATAATGGGGTTGGGTTGCCATGGTAACCTTGGGGTAGTGTTGCCATGGCAACCACGGAATTGTGTTGCCATGGTAAGCACGGCGTTTAGTTGCCATGGCAACTATGGGGTTCTGTTGCCATGGTAACAATGGGGTAGTGTTGCCATGGCAACCATGCGGTTGTGTTGCCATGGTAACTATGGGGTTGGGTTCCCATGGCAGCCACGGGGTTCTGTTGCCATGGCAACCATAGGGTTGTGTTGCCATGGTAACTGTGGGTTTGGGTTGCCATGGCAACCATGGGGTTGTGTTGCCATGGTAACTATGGGGTAGTGTTGCCATGGCAACCATTCGGTTGTGTTGCCATGGTAACTATTGGGTTGGGTTGCCATGGCAACCACGGGGTTGTGTTGCCATGGGAACCATGGGGTTTTGTTGCCATGGTAACCATGGGGTAGTGTTGCCATTGCAACCACGGAATTGTGTTGCCATGGTAACCATGGCGTTTAGTTTCCATGGCAACTATGGGGCTCTGTTGCCATGGTAACAATGGGGTAGTGTTGCCATGGCAACCATGCGGTTGTGTTGCCATGGTAACTATGGGGTTGGGTTCCCATGGCAACCACGGTGTTCTGTTGCCATGGCAAACATAGGGTTGTGTTGCCATGGTAACTGTGGGGTTTGGTTGCCATGGCAACCATGGGGTTGTGTTGCCATGGTAACTATGGGTTTGAGTTGCAATGGTTATCAGGCGGTTGTTTAAGAATGGCAACCATGGGGTAGTGTTGCCATGGTAACCATGCGGTTGTGTTGCCATGGAAACCACGGGGTTGTGTTGCCATGGTAACCATGACGTTTAGTTGCCCTGGCAACTATGGGGTTCTGTTGCCATGGTAACCATGGAGTAGTGTTGCCATGGGAACCATGGGGTTGTGTTTCCATGGTAACCATGGTGTTGGGTTGCCATGGCAACCGCGGGGTTTGGTTGCTATGGTAACCATGGCGTTCTGTTGCCATGGTAACCATGGGGTTGGGTTGCCATGGCAACTATGGGGTTCTGTTGCCATGGTAACCATGGGGTAGTGTTGCCATGGCAACCATGGCGTTTAGTTGCCATGGCAACTATGGGGTTCTGTTGCCATGGTAACCATGGGGTAGTGTTGCCATGGCAACCACGGGGTTGTGTTGCCATGGGAACCATGGGGTTGTTTTGCCATGGTAACCATGGGGTTGGGTTGCCATGGCAACCACGGGATTTGGTTGCTATGGTAACCATGGCGTTCTGTTGCCATGGTAACCATGGGGTTGGGTTGCCATGGCAACTATGGGGTTCTGTTGCCATGGTAACCATGGGGTAGTGTTGCCATGGCAACCATGCGGTTGTGTTGCCATTGTAACTATGGGGTTGGGTTGCCATGGCAACCACGGGGTTGTGTTGCCATGGCAATAATGGGGTTGGGTTGCCATGGTAACCTTGGGGTAGTGTTGCCATGGCAACCACGGAATTGTGTTGCCATGGTAAGCACGGCGTTTAGTTGCCATGGCAACTATGGGGTTCTGTTGCCATGGTAACAATGGGGTAGTGTTGCCATGGCAACCATGCGGTTGTGTTGCCATGGTAACTATGGGGTTGGGTTCCCATGGCAGCCACGGGGTTCTGTTGCCATGGCAACCATAGGGTTGTGTTGCCATGGTAACTGTGGGTTTGGGTTGCCATGGCAACCATGGGGTTGTGTTGCCATGGTAACTATGGGGTAGTGTTGCCATGGCAACCATTCGGTTGTGTTGCCATGGTAACTATTGGGTTGGGTTGCCATGGCAACCACGGGGTTGTGTTGCCATGGGAACCATGGGGTTTTGTTGCCATGGTAACCATGGGGTAGTGTTGCCATTGCAACCACGGAATTGTGTTGCCATGGTAACCATGGCGTTTAGTTTCCATGGCAACTATGGGGCTCTGTTGCCATGGTAACAATGGGGTAGTGTTGCCATGGCAACCATGCGGTTGTGTTGCCATGGTAACTATGGGGTTGGGTTCCCATGGCAACCACGGTGTTCTGTTGCCATGGCAAACATAGGGTTGTGTTGCCATGGTAACTGTGGGGTTTGGTTGCCATGGCAACCATGGGGTTGTGTTGCCATGGTAACTATGGGTTTGAGTTGCAATGGTTATCAGGCGGTTGTTTAAGAATGGCAACCATGGGGTAGTGTTGCCATGGTAACCATGCGGTTGTGTTGCCATGGTAACTATGGGTTTGGGTTGCCATGGCAACCACGGGGTTTCGTTGCTATGGTAACCATGGGTTTCTGTTGCCATGGTAAGCATGGGGTTGTGTTGCCATGGCAACCACGGGGTTGTGTTGCCATGGTAACCATGACGTTTAGTTGCCCTGGCAACTATGGGGTTCTGTTGCCATGGTAACCATGGAGTAGTGTTGCCATGGCAACCACGGGGTTGTGTTGCCATGGGAACCATGGGGTTGTGTTTCCATGGTAACCATGGTGTTGGGTTGCCATGGCAACCACGGGGTTTGGTTGCTATGGTAACCATGGCGTTCTGTTGCCATGGTAACCATGGGGTTGGGTTGCCATGGCAAGTATGGGGTTCTGCTGCCATGGTAACCATGGGGTAGTGTTGCCATGGCAACCATGGCGTTTAGTTGCCATGGCAACTATGGGGTTCTGTTGCCATGGTAACCATGGGGTAGTGTTGCCATGGCAACCACGGGGTTGTGTTGCCATGGGAACCATGGGGTTGTGTTGCCATGGTAACCATGGGGTTGGGTTGCCATGGCAACCACGGGGTTTGGTTGCTATGGTAACCATGGCTTTCTGTTGCCATGGTAACCATGGGGTAGTGTTGCCATGGCAACCATGCGGTTGTGTTGCCATGGTAAATATGGGGTTGGGTTGCCATGGCAACCACGGGGTTGTGTTGCCATGGGAACCATGGGGTTTTGTTGCCATGGTAACCATGGGGTTGGGTTGCCATGGCAACCACGGGGTTTGGTTGCCTTGGTAACCATGGGTTTGAGATGCGTGGTAAACATGCAGTTGGGTTGCCGTGATAACCATGCGGTTGTGTTCTTTTGGTATCCATGCGGTTGTGTTGCCATGGTAACCATGGGGTTGGGTTGCCATGGTAACTATGGGGTTGGGTTGCTATGGTAGCCATGGGGTTCAGTTGCCATGGTAACCATGGGGTTGCGTTGCCATGGTAACCATGGCGTTTAGTTGCCATGGCAACTATGGGGTTCTGTTGCCATGGTAACCATGGGGTAGTGTTGCCATGGCAACCATGCGGTTGTGTTGCCATGGTAACTATTGGGTTGGGTTGCCATGGCAACCACGGTGTTGTTTTGCCATGGGAACCATGGGTTTGGGTTGCCATGGCAACCACGGGGTTTGGTTACTATGGTAACCATGGCGTTCTGTTACCATGGTAACCATGGGGTTGGGTTGCCATGGCAACTATGGGGTTCTGTTGCCATGGTAACCATGGGGTAGTGTTGCCATGGCAACCATGGCGTTTAGTTGCCATGGCAAGTATGGGGTTCTGTTGCCATGGTAACCATGGGGTAGTGTTGCCATGGCAACCACGGGGTTGTGTTGCCATGGGAACCATGGGGTTGTGTTGCCATGGTAACCATGGGGTTGGGTTGCCATGGCAACCACGGGGTTTTTTTGCTATTGTAACCATGGCGTTCTGTTGCCATGGTAACCATGGGGTTGGGTTCCATGGCAACTATGGGGTTCTGTTGCCATGGTAACCATGGGGTTGGGTTGCCATGGCAACCACGGGGTTTGGTTGCTATGGTAACCATGGGGTTCTGTGTCCGTGGTAACCATGGGTTGCGTTGCCATGGCAACTATGGGGTTCTGTTGCCATGGTAACCATGGGGTAGTGTTGCCATGGCAACCATGCGGTTGTGTTGCCATGGTAACTATGGGGTTGGGTTGCCATGGCAACAACGGGGTTGTGTTGCCATGGGAACCATGGGGTTTTGTTGCCATGGTAACCATGGGGTAGTGTTGCCATGGCAACCACGGACTTGTGTTGCCATGGTAACCATGGCGTTTAGTTTCCATGGCAACTATGGGGTTCTGTTGCCATGGTAACCATGGGGTTGCGTTGCCATGGCAACCATGCGGTTGTGTTGCCATGGTAACTATGGGGTTGGGTTCCCATGGCAACCATGGGGTTGTGTTGCCATGGTAACTATTGGGTTGGGTTGCAATGGTTATCAGGCGGTTGTTTAAGAATGGCAACCATGGGGTAGTGTTGCCAGGGTAACCATGCGGTTGTGTTGCCATGGTAACTATGGGTTTGGGTTGCCATGGCAACCACGGGTTTTGGTTGCTATGGTAACCATGGGTTTCTGTTGCCATGGTAACCATGGGTTTGGGTTGCCATGGCAACTATGGGGTTCTGTTGCCATGGTAACCATGGGGTAGTGTTGCCATGGCAACCACGGGGTTGTGTTGCCACGGGAACCATGGGGTTGTGTTGCCCAGGTAACCATGGGGTTGGGTTGCCATGGCAACCACGGGGTTTGGTTGCTATGGTAACCATGGGGTTCTGTGTCCATGGTAACCATGGGGTTGGGTTGCCATGGCAACCACGGGGTTTGGTTGCTATGGTAACCATGGGGTTCTGTGTCCATGGTAATCATGGGGTTGGGTTGCCATGACAACTATGGGGTTCTGTTGCCATGGTAACCATGGGGTAGTGTTGCCATGGCAACCATGGGGTTGTGTTGCCATGGTAACTATGGGGTTGGGTTGCAATGGTTATCAGGCGGTTCTTTAAGAATGGCAACCATGGGGTAGTGTTGCCATGGTAACCATGCGGTTGTGTTGCCATGGTAACTATAGGGTTGGGTTGCCATGGCAACCACGGGGTTTGGTTGCTATGGTAACCATGGATTTCTGTTGCTATGGTAACCATGGGGTTGGGTTGCCATGGCAACCATAGGGTTGTGTTGCCATGGTAACGATGGAATTGGGTTGCCGTGGCAACCACGGGGTTTGGTTGCTATGGCAACCACGGGGTTTGGTTGCTATGGTAACCATGGGTTTCTGTTGCCATGGTAACCATGCGGTTGTGTTGCCATGGTAACTATGGGGTTGGGGTGCCATGGCAACCACGGGGTCGTGTTGCCATGGTAACCATGGGGTTGTGTTGCCATGGTAACCATGGGGTAGTGTTGTCATGGCAACCACGGGGTTGTGTTGCCATGGTAACCATGGCGTTTAGTTGCCATGGCAACCACGGGGTTGTGTTGCCATGGGAACCATGGGGTTGTGTTGCCATGGTAACCATGGGGTTGGGTTGCCATGGCAACCACGGAGTTTGGTTGCTATGGTAACCATGGCGTTCTGTTGCAATGGTAACCATGGGGTTGGGTTGCCATGGCAACTATGGGTTTCTGTTGCCATGGTAACCATGGGGTAGTGTTGCCATGGCAACCATGGGGTAGTGTTGCCATGGCAACCACGGAATTGTGTTGCCATGGTAACCATGGCGTTTAGTTGCCATGGCAACTATGGGGTTCTGTTGCCATGGTAACAATGTGGTTGTGTTGCCATGGCAACCATGCGGTTGTGTTGCCATGGTAACTATGGGGTGGGGTTCCCATGGCAACCACGGGGTTCTGTTGCCATGGTAACCATAGGGTTGTGTTGCCATGGTAACTGCAAGTTTGGGTTGCCATGGCAACCATGGGGTTGTGTTGCCATGGTAACTATGGGGTTGGGTTGCAATGGTTATCAGGCGGTTCTTTAAGAATGGCAACCATGGGGTTGGGTTGCCATGGTAACCATGCGGTTGTGTTGCCATGGTAACTATGGGTTTGGGTTGCCATGGCAACCACGGGGTTTGGTTGCTATGGTAACCATGTGTTTCTGTTGCCATTGTAACCATGGGGTTGGGTTGCCATGGCAACTATGGGGTTCTGTTGCCATGGTAACCATGGGGTAGTGTTGCCATGGCAACCATGGCGTTTAGTTGCCATGGCAACTATGGGGTTCTGTTGCCATGGTAACCATGGGGTAGTGTTGCCATGGTAACCACGGGGTTGTGTTGCCATGCGAACCATGGGGTTGTGTTGCCATGGTAACCATGGGGTTGGGTTGCCATGGCAACCACGGGGTTTGGTTGCTATGGTAACCATGGGGTTCTGTGTCCATGGTAACCATGGGGTTGGGTTGCCATGGCAACCACGGGGTTTGGTTGCTATGGTAACCATTACGTTCTGTTGCCATGGTAACCATGGGGTTGGGTTGCCATGGCAACTATGGGGTTCTGTTGCTATGGTAACCATGGGGTAGTGTTGCCATGGCAACCATGCGGTTGTGTTGCCATGGTAACTATGGTGTTGGGGTGCCATGGCAACCACGGTGTTGTGTTGCTATGGGAACCATGGGGTTGAGTTGCCATGGTAACCATGGCGTTTTGTTTCCATGGCAACAACGGGGTTGTGTTGCCATGGGAACCATGGGGTTGTGTTGCCATGGTAACCATGGGGTTGGGTTGCCATGGCAACCACGGGGTTTGGTTGCTATGGTAACCATGGCGTTCTGTTGCCATGGTTACCATGGGGTTTGGTTGCCATGGCAACTATGGGGTTCTGTTGCCATGGTAACCATGTGGTAGTGTTGCCATGGCAACCATGGCGATTAGTTGCCATGGCAACTATGGGGTTCTGTTGCCATGATAACCATGGGGTAGTGTTGCCATGGCAACCACGGGGTTGTGTTTCCATGGGAACCATGGGGTTGTGTTGTCATGGTAACCATGGGTTTGTGTTGCCATGGTAACCATGGGGTTGTGTTGCCATGGTAACCACGGGGTAGTGTTGCCATGGCAACCACGGGGCTGTGTTGCCATGGGAACCACGGGGTTTTGTTGCCATGGGAACCATGGGGTTGTGTTGCCATGGTAACCATGGGGTTGGGTTTCCATGGCAACGACGGGGTTTGGTTGCGATGGTAACCATGGCGTTCTGTTGTAATGGTAACCATGGGGTTGGGTTGCCATGGCAACCATGGGGTTGTGTTGCCATGGTAACTATGGGGTTGTGTTGCAATGGTTATCAGGCGGTTCTTTAAGAATGGCAACCATGGGGTTTTGTTGCCATGGAAATTATGGGGTTGTGTTGCTATGGAAACTATGGGGTTTAGTTGCCTTGGCAACCATGGGGATGAGATGCCGTGGCATCCATGCGGTTGGGTTGCCATGGTAACCATGCGGTTTTGTTTTTGTGGTAACCATGCGGTTGTGTTGCCATGGTAACTATGGGGTTGGGTTGCCATGGCAACCACGGGGTTTGGTTGCTATGGTAACCATGGGGTTGTGTTGCCATGGTAACCATGGGGTTGGGTTGCCATGGCAACCATAGGGTTGCGTTGCCATGGAAACTATGGGGTTGGGTTGCCATGGCAACCACGGGGTTCTGTTGCCATGGTAACCATGGGGTAGTGTTGCCATGGCAACCATGGCGTTTAGTTGCCATGGCAACTATGGGGTTCTGTTGCCATGGTAACCATGGGGTAGTGTTGCCATGGCAACCACGGGGTTGTGTTGCCATGGGAACCATGGGGTTGTGTTGCCATGGTAACCATGGGGTTGGGTTGCCATGGCAACTATGGGGTTCTGTTGCCATGGTAACCATGGGGTAGTGTTGCCATGGCAACCACGGGGTTGTGTTGCCATGGGAACCATGGGGTTGTGTTGCCATGGTAACCATGGGGTTGGGTTGCCATGGCAACCAAGGGGTTTGGTTGCTATGGTAACCATGGCGTTCTGTTGCCATGGTAACCATGGGGTTGGGTTGCCATGGCAACTATGGGGTTCTGTTACCATGGTAACCATGGGGTAGTGTTGCCATGGCAACCACGGTGTTGTGTTGCCATGGGAACCATGCGGTTGTGTTGCCATGGTAACCATGGGGTTGGGTTGCCATGGCAACCACGGGGTTTGGTTGCTATGGTAACCATGGGTTTCTGTTGCAATGGTAACCATGGGGTTGTGTTGCCATGGGAACCATGGGGTTGTGTTGCCATGGTAACCATGGCGTCCTGTTGCCATGGCAACCACGGGGTTGTGTTGCCATGGTAACGATGGCGTTTAGTTTCTATGGCAACTATGGGGTTCTGTTGCCATGGTAACCATGGGGTAGTGTTGCCATGGCAACCATGCGGTTGTGTTGCCATGGTAACTATGGGGTTGGGTTGCAATGGTTATCAGGCGGTTCTTTTGGAATGGCAACCATGGGGTAGTGTGTCCATGGTAACCATGCGGTTTTGTTGCCATGGTAACCATGCAGTTGTGTTGCCATGGCAACCATGGCGTTGTGTTGCCATGGTAAGGATGGGTTTGGGTTGCCATGTAAACTATGGGGTTTAGTTGCCATGGCAACCATTGGGTTGAGATGCCGTGGTAACCATGAGGTTGTGTTGCCATGGTAACGATGGGGTTGGGTTGCCATGGCAACCACGGGGTTGTGTTGCCATGGGAACCATGGGGTTGTGTTGCCATGGTAACTATGGGGTTGGGTTGCTATGGAAACTATGGGGTTTATTTGCCATGGCAACCATGGGGTTGATATGCCGTGGTAACCATGCAGTTGGGTTGCCGTGGTAACCATGCGGTTGTGTTGTTGTGGTAACCATGTGGTTGTGTTGCCATGGTAACCATGGGGTTGGGTTGCCATGGTAACCATGGCGTTTATTTGCCATGGCAACTATGGGGTTCTGTTGCCATGCTAACCATGGGGTAGTGTTGCCATGGAAACCATGGGGTTGTGTTGCCATGGTAACTATGGGGTTGGGTTGCAATGGTTATCAGGCGTTTCTTTTGGAATGGCAACCATGGTGTAGTGTTTCCATGGTAACCATGGGGTTGGGTTGCCATGTAAACCACGGGGTTTGGTTGCTATGGTAACCATGGCGTTCTGTTGCCATGGTAACCATGGGGTTGGGTTGCCATGGTAACCATGGCGTTTAGTTTCCATGGCAACTATGGGGTTCTGTTGCCATGGTAACTACGGGGCAGTGTTTCCATGGCAACCATGGTGTTGTGTTGCCATGGTAACTATGGGGTTGGTCTGCAATGGTTATCAGGCGGTTCTTTTGGAATGGCAACCATGGGGTAGTGTTGCCATGGTAACCATGCGGTTGTGTTGCCATGGTAACCATGGGGTAGTGTTGCCATGGTAACCATGGGGTTGTGTTGCCATGGTAACCATGGGGTTTGGTTGGCATGGAAACGATGGGTTTGAGATGCGTGGTAACCATGCAGTTGGGTTGCCATGGTAACCATGCGGTTGTGTTGTTGTGGTAACCATGCGATTTTGTTGCCATGGTAACCATGCGGTTGGGTTGCTATGGCAACCACGGGGTGTGGTTGCTATGATAACCATGGGTTTCTGTTGCCATGGTAACCATGGGGTTGGGTTGCCATGGTAACCATGGCATTTAGTTGCCATGGTAACGATGGGGTTGTGTTGCCATGGTAACTATGGGTTTGGGTTGCCATGGAAACTATGGGGTTTAGTTGCCATGGCAACCTGGGCTTTCAGATGCCGTGGTAACCATGCAGTTGGGTTGCCGTGGTAGCCATGCGGTTGTGTTGTTATGGTAACCCTGCGGTTGTGTTGCCATGGTATCCATGGGGTTGGGTTGCCATGGAAACCACGGGGTTTGGTTGCTATGGTAACCATGGGGTTCAGTGTCCATGGTAACCATGGGGTTGGGTTGCCATGGTAACCATGGCGTTTAGTTGCCATGGCAACTATGGGGTTCTGTTGCCATGGTAACCGTGGGGTAGTGTTGCCATGGTAACCATGCGGTTGTGTTGCCATGGTAACCATGGGGTAGTGTTGCCACGGTAACCATGGCGTTTAGTTGCCATGGGAACCATGGGGTTCTGTTGCCATGGTAACCATGGGGTAGTGTTGCCATGGTAACCACGGTGTTGTGTTGCCATGGAAACCATGGGGTTGTGTTGCCATGGTAACTATGGGGTTGGGTTGTTTTCGAAACTATGGGGTTTAGTTGCCATGGCAACTATGGGGTTGAGATGCCGTGGTAACCATGCAGTTGGGTTGCCGTGGTAACTATGCAGTTTTGTTATTGTGGTAACCATGCGGTTGTGTTGCCATGGTAACCATGGTGTTCGGTTGCCATGGCAACCACGGGGTTTGGTTGCTATGGTAACCATGGGGTTCTGTTGCCATGGTAACAATGGGGTAGTGTTGCAATGGCAACCATGGGGTTCTGTTGCCATGGTAACAATGGGGTTGGGTTACAATGGTAACCAGGCAGTTATCTTGGAATGGCAACTATGGGGTTGTGTTGCCATGGTAACGATGGGGTTGTGTTGCCATTGTAACTATGGGGTTGTGTTGCTATGGTAACCATGCTTTTGTGTTGCCATGGTAACCATGGGGTTGGGTTGCCATGGCAACCATGGGGTTGTGTTGCCATGGTAACCATGGCGTTTTGTTGCCATGGCAACTATGGGGTTCTGTTGCCATGGCAACCATGGGGTAGTGTTTCCATGGCAACCATGGGGTTGTGTTGCCATGGTAACGATGGTGTTGGGTTGCCATGGCAACCACGGGGTTGTGTTGCCATGGGACACATGGGGTTGTGTTGCCATGGTAACCATGGTGTTGGGTTGCCATGGCAACCATGGGGTTTGGTTGCTATGGTAACCATGGGGTTGGGATGCTATGGAAACTATGGGGTTTAGTTGCCATGGCAACCATGGGGTTCAGATGCCGTGGTAACCATGCAGTTCGGTTGCCGTGGTAACCATGCGGTTGTGTTGTTGTGGTAACCATGCGGTTGTGTTGCCATGGTAACTATGGGGTTGGGTTGCAATGGCAACCACGGGGTCTGGTTGCTATGGTAACCATGGGGTTCTGTGTCTATGGTAACCATGGGGTTGGGTTGCCATGGTAACCATGGCGTTTAGTTGCCATGGCAACTATGGGGTTCTGTTGCCATGGTAACTATGGGGTAGTGTTGCCATGGCAACCATGGGGTTGTGTTGCCATGGTAACTATGGGGTTGGGTTGCCATGGCAACCACGGGGTTGGGTTGCTATGGTAACCATGGCGTTCTGTTGCCATGGCAACCATGGGGTAGTGTTGCCATGGCAACCATGGGGTTGGGTCGCCATGGTAACGATGGGGTTGTGTTGCCATGGTAACTATGGGGTTGGGTTGCTATGGAAACTATGGGGTTTAGTTGCCATGGCAACCATGGGGTTGAGATGCCGTGGTAACCATGCATTTGGGTTGCCGTGGTAACCATGCGGTTGTGTTGTTATGGTAACCATGCGGTTGTGTTGCCATGGTAACCATGGGGTTGGGTTGCCATGGCAACCACGGGGTTTGGTTGCTATGGTAACCATGGGGTTTTGTTGCCATGGTAACCATGGGGTTTGGTTGCCATGGTAAGCATGGCGTTTAGTTGCCATGGCAACTATGGGGTTCTGTTGCCATGGTAACCATGGGGTAGTGTTGCCATGGAAACCATGCGGTTGTGTTGCCATGGTAACCATGGGGTAGTGTTGCCAGGGTAACCAGGCGGTTGTGTTGCCATGGTAACCATGGGGTTTGGTTACCATGGCAATCATGGTGTTGTGTTGCCATGGTAACCATGGCGTTTAGTTGCCATGGCAACTTTGGGGTTCTGTTGCCATGGTAACCATGGGGTAGTGTTGCCATGGCAACCATGGGGTTCTGTTGCCATGGTAACAATGGGGTTGGGTTGCAATGGTAACCAGGCAGTTCTCTTGGAATGGCAACTATGGGGTTGTGTTGCCATGGTAACCATGGCGTTTTTTTGCCATGGCAACTATGGGGTTCTGTTGCCATGGCAACCATAGGGTAGTGTTTCCATGGCAACTATGGGGTTGTGTTGCCATGGTAACGATGGGGTTGGGTTGCCATGGCAACCACGGGGTTGTGTTGCCATGGAAACCATGGGGTTGTGTTGCCATGGTAACCACGGGGTTGGGTTGCCATGGAAACCACGGGGTTTGGTTGCTATGGTAACCATGGGGTTGGGTTGCCATGGAAACCATGGGGTTGTGTTGCCATGGTAACCATGGCGTTTAGTTGCCATGGCAACCATGGGGTTGTGTTGCCATGGTAACGATGGGGTTGTGTTGCCATGGTAACTATGGGGTTGGGTTGCTATGTAAACTATGGGGTTGGGTTCCCATGGCAACCATGGGGTTCATATGCCGTGGAAACCACGCAGTTCGGTTGCCGTGGTAACCATGCGGTTGTGTTGTTGTGGTAACCATGCGGTTTTGTTGCCATGGTAACTATGGGGTTGGGTTGCCATGGCAACCACGGGGTTTGGTTGCTATGGTAACCATGGGGTTCTGTGTCCATGGTAACCATGGGGTTGGGTTGCCATGGTAACCATGGCGTTTAGTTGCCATGGCAACTATGGGGTTCTGTTGCCATGGTAACCATGGGTTAGTGTTACCATGGCAACCATGCTGCTGTGTTGCCATGGTAACCATGCGTTTGGGTTTCCATGGCAACCACGGGGTTTGGTTGCTATGGTAACCATGGGGTTCTATGTCCATGGTAACCATGGGGTTGGGTTGCCATGGTAACCATTGCGTTTAGTTGCCATGGCAACTATGGGGTTCTGTTGCCATGGTAACCATGGGGTTCTGTTGCAATGGCAACCACGGGGTTTGGTTGCTATGGTAACCATGGCGTTCTGTTGCCATGGTAACCATGGGGTTGGTTTGCAATGGTAACCAATGCGTTTAGTTGCCATGGCAACTATGGGGTTCTGTTGCCATGGTAACCATGGGGTAGTGTTGCCATGGTAACCATGCGGTTGTGTTGCCATGGTAACGATGGGGTTGTGTTGCCATGGTAACGATGGGGTTGGGTTTCCATGGCAACCACGGGGTTGTGTTGCCATGGGAACCATGGGGTTGTGTTGCCATGGTAACTATGGGGTTGGGTTGCTATGGAAACTATGGGGTTTAGCTGCCAGGGCAACCATGGGGTTGAGATGCCGTGGTAACCATGCAGTTGGGTTGCCGTGGTAACCATGCGGTTGTGTTGTTGTGGTAACCATGTGGTTGTGTTGCCATGGTAACCATGGGGTTGGGTTGCCTTGGTAACCATGGCGTTTATTTGCCATGGCAACTATGGGGTTTTGTTGCCATGGAAACCACGAGGTAGTGTTGCCATGGTAACCGCGGGGTTGTGTTGCCATGGTAACCCTGGCATTTAGTTGCCATGGCAACTATGGGGTTCTGTTGCCATGGTAACCATGGGGTAGTGTTTCCAGGGCAACCACGGTGTTGTGTTGCCATGGGAACTATGGGGTTGTGTTGCCATGGTAACCACGGGGTTGGGTTGCCATGGAAACCACGGGGTTTGGTTGCTATGGTAACCATGGGGTTGGGTTGCCATGGAAACCATGGGGTTGTGTTGCCATGGTAACCATGGCGTTTAGTTGCCATGGCAACCATGGGGTTGTGTTGCCATGGTAACGATGGGGTTGTGTTGCCATGGCAACCATTCGGTTGGGGTACCATGGCAACCATGGGGTTGTGTTGCCATGGTAACCATGGCGTTTTGTTGCCATTTCAACTATGGTGTTCTGTTGCCATGGGAACCATGGGGTGGTGTTTCCATGGCAACCATGGGGTTGTGTTGCCATGGTAACGATGGGGTTGGGTTGCCATGGCAACCACGGGGTTGTGTTGCCATGGTAACCATGGCGTTTAGTTGCCATGGCAACTATGGGGTTCTGTTGCCATGGTAACCATGGGGTAGTGTTGCCATGGCAACCATGGGGTTGTGTTGCCATGGTAACTATGGGGTTGGGTTGCAATGGCTATCAGACGGTTCTTTTGGAATGGCAACCACGGGGTTGTGTTGCCATGGGAACCATGGGGTTGTGTTGCCATGGTAACCATGGGGTTGGGTTGCCATGGAAACCACGGGGTTGTGTTGCCATGGGAACCATGGGGTTGTGTTGCCATGGCAACCATGGTGTTGTGTTGCCATGGTAACCATGGCGTTTAGTTGCCATGGCAACTATGGTGTTCTGTTGCCATGGTAACCATTAGGGTAGTGTTGCCATGGCAACCATATGGTTGTGTTGCCATGGTAACTATGGGGTTGGGTTGCAATGGTTATCAGGCGGTTCTCTTGGAATGGCAACCATGGGGTAGTGGTGCCATGGTAACCATGGGGTTGGGTTGCCATGGCAACCACGGGGTTTGGTTGCTATGGTAACCATGGCGTTCTGTTGCCATGGTAATCATGGGGTTGGGATGCCATGGTAACCATGGCGTTTAGTTGCCATGGCAACTATGGGGTTCTGTTGCCATGGTAACCATGTGGTAGTGTTGCCATGGCAACCATGGGGTTCTGTTGCCATGGTAACAATGGGGTTCGGCTGCAATGGTAACCAGGCAGTTCTCTTGGAATGGCAACTATGGGGTTGTGTTGCCATGGTAACGATGGGGTTGTGTTGCCATGGCAACCATTCGATTGGGGTACCATGGCAACCATGCGGTTGTGTTGCCATGGTAACCATGGGGTTGGGTGGCCATGGCAACCACGGGGTTTGGTTGCCATGGTAACCATGGCGTTTAGTTTCCATGGCAACTATGGGGTTCTGTTGCCATGGTAACCATGGGGTAGTGTTGCCATGGCAACCATGGTGTTGTGTTGCCATGGTAACTATGGGTTTGGGTTGCAATGGTTATCAGGCGGTTCTTTTGGAATGGCAACCATGGGGTAGTGTTGCTATGGTAACCATGCGGTTGTGTTGCCATGGTAACCTTGGGGTTGGGTTGCCATGGTAACCATGGCGTTTAGTTGCCATGGTAACCAAGGGGTTGGGTTGCCATGGCAACCACGGGATTGTGTTGCCATGGGAACCATGGGGTTGTGTTGCCATGGTAACGATGGGGTTGGGTTGCTATGGAAAGTATGGGGTTTAGTTGCCTTGGCAACCATGGGTTTGAGATGCGTGGTAACCATGCAGTTGGTTGCTGTGGTAACCATGCGGTTGTGTTGTTGTGGTAACCATGCGGTTGTGTTGTCATGGTAACCATGGTCTTGGGTTGCCATGGCAACCACGGGGTTGGGTTGCTATGGTAACCATGGGGTTCAGTTGCCATGGTAACCATGGGGTTGCGTTGCCATGGTAACCATGGCGTTTTGTTGCCATGGCAACTATGGGGTTGTGTTGCCATGGTTACCATGGGGTAGCGTTGCCATGGCAACCATGGGGTTGTGTTGCCATGGTAGCTCTGGTGTTGTGTTGCCATGGCAACCACGGGGTTGTGTTGCCATGGGAACCATGGGGTTGTGTTGCCATGGTAACCATGTGGTAGTGTTTCCATGGCAACCACGGTGTTGTGTTGCCATGGGAACCATGGGGTTGTGTTGCCATGGTAACTATGGGGTTGGGTTGCTTTGGAAACTATGGGGTTTAGTTGCCATGGCAACCATGGGGTTGAGATGCCGTGGTAACCATGCAGTTGGGTTGCTGTGGTAACCATGCGGTTGTGTTGTTGTGGTAACCATGCGGTTGTGTTGCCATGGTAACCATGGGGTTGGGTTGCCATGGAAACCACGGGGTTTGGTTGCTATGGTAACCATGGGGTTCTGTTGCCATGGTAAGCATGGGGTAGTGTTGCAATGGAAACCATGGCGTTCTGTTGCCATGGTAACAATGGGGTTGGGTTACAATGGTAACCAGGCAGTTCTCTTGGAATGGCAACTATGGGGTTGTGTTGCCATGGTAACGATGGGGTTGTGTTGCCATGGCAACCACTGGGTTGTGTTGCCATGGGAACGTTGGGGTTGTGTTTCCATGGTAACTATGGTGTTGGGTTGCCATGGCAACCATGGGGTTGTGTTGCCATGGTAACCATGGCGTTTAGTTGCCATGGCAACTATGGCTTTCTGTTGCCATGGTAACCATGGGGTTGTGTTGCCATGGTAACTATGGGGTTGAATTGCTATGGAAACTATGGGGTTGGGTTGCCATGGCAACCATGGGGTTCAGATGCCGTGGTAACCATGCAGTTAGGTTGCCGTGGTAACCATGCGGTTGTGTTGTTGTGGTAACCATGACGTTGTGTTGCCATGGTAACTATGGGGTTGGGTTGCCATGGCAACCACGGGGTTTGGTTGCTATGGTAACCATGGGATTCTGTGTCCATGGTAACCTTGGGGTTGGGTTGCCATGGTAACCATGGCGTTTAGTTGCCATGGCAACTATGGGGTTCTGTTGCCATGGTAACCATGGGGTTGCGTTGCAATGGCAACCACGGGGTTTGGTTGCTATGGTAACCATGGCATTCTGTTGCCATGGTAACCATGGGGTTGTGTTGCCATGGTAACCACGGGATTGTGTTGCCATGGGAACCACGGGGTTGTGTTGCCATGGTTACGATGGGGTTGGGTTTCCATGGCAACCACGGGGTTGTGTTGCCATGGGAAACATGGGGTTGTGTTGCCATGGCAACCATGGGGTTGTGTTGCCATGGTAACTATGGGGTTGTGTTGCAATGGTTATCAGGCGGTTCTTTTGGAATGGCAACCATGGGGTAGTGTTGCAATGGTAACCATGGGGTTGGGTTGCCATGGCAACCACGGGGTTTGGTTGCTATGGTAACCATGGCGTTCTGTTGCCATGGTAACCATGGGGTTGTGTTGCCATGGTAACCATGCAGTTGTGTTGCCATGGTAATAATGGGGTTTTGTTACCATGGTAACCATGGGGTTGTGTTGCCATGGTAACCATGGCGTTTAGTTGCCATTGCAACTATGGGGTTCTGTTGCCATGGTAACCATGGGGTAGTGTTGCCATGGCAACCACGGGGTTGTGTTGCCATGGGAACCATGGGTTTCTGTTGCCATGGTAACCATGGGGTTGGGTTCCATGGTAACCATGGCGTTTAGTTGCCATGGTAACGATGGGGTTGTGTTGCCATGGTAACTATGGGGTTGGGTTGCTATGGAAACTATGGGGTTTAGTTGCCATGGCAACCATGGGGTTGAGATGCCGTGGTAACAATGCATTTGGGTTGCCGTGGTAACCATGCGGTTGTGTTGTTATGGTAACCATGCGGTTGTGTTGCCATGGTAACCATGGGGTTGGGTTGCCATGGCAACCACGGGGTTTGGTTGCTATGGTAACCATGGGGTTTTGTTGCCATGGTAACCATGGGGTTTGGTTGCCATGGTAAGCATGGCGTTTAGTTGCCATGGCAACTATGGGGTTCTGTTGCCATGGTAACCATGGGGTAGTGTTGCCATGGAAACCATGCGGTTGTGTTGCCATGGTAACCATGGGGTAGTGTTGCCAGGGTAACCAGGCGGTTGTGTTGCCATGGTAACCATGGGGTTTGGTTACCATGGCAATCATGGGGTTGTGTTGCCATGGTAACCATGGCGTTTAGTTGCCATGGCAACTTTGGGGTTCTGTTGCCATGGTAACCATGGGGTAGTGTTGCCATGGCAACCATGGGGTTCTGTTGCCATGGTAACAATGGGGTTGGGTTGCAATGGTAACCAGGCAGTTCTCTTGGAATGGCAACTATGGGGTTGTGTTGCCATGGTAACCATGGCGTTTTTTTGCCATGGCAACTATGGGGTTCTGTTGCCATGGCAACCATAGGGTAGTGTTTCCATGGCAACTATGGGGTTGTGTTGCCATGGTAACGATGGGGTTGGGTTGCCATGGCAACCACGGGGTTGTGTTGCCATGGGAACCATGGGGTTGTGTTGCCATGGTAACCACGGGGTTGGGTTGCCATGGAAACCACGGGGTTTGGTTGCTATGGTAACCATGGGGTTGGGTTGCCATGGAAACCATGGGGTTGTGTTGCCATGGTAACCATGGCGTTTAGTTGCCATGGCAACCATGGGGTTGTGTTGCCATGGTAACGATGGGGTTGTGTTGCCATGGTAACTATGGGGTTGGGTTGCTATGTAAACTATGGGGTTGGGTTCCCATGGCAACCATGGGGTTCATATGCCGTGGAAACCACGCAGTTCGGTTGCCGTGGTAACCATGCGGTTGTGTTGTTGTGGTAACCATGCGGTTTTGTTGCCATGGTAACTATGGGGTTGGGTTGCCATGGCAACCACGGGGTTTGGTTGCTATGGTAACCATGGGGTTCTGTGTCCATGGTAACCATGGGGTTGGGTTGCCATGGTAACCATGGCGTTTAGTTGCCATGGCAACTATGGGGTTCTGTTGCCATGGTAACCATGGGTTAGTGTTACCATGGCAACCATGCTGCTGTGTTGCCATGGTAACCATGCGTTTGGGTTTCCATGGCAACCACGGGGTTTGGTTGCTATGGTAACCATGGGGTTCTATGTCCATGGTAACCATGGGGTTGGGTTGCCATGGTAACCATTGCGTTTAGTTGCCATGGCAACTATGGGGTTCTGTTGCCATGGTAACCATGGGGTTCTGTTGCAATGGCAACCACGGGGTTTGGTTGCTATGGTAACCATGGCGTTCTGTTGCCATGGTAACCATGGGGTTGGGTTGCAATGGTAACCAATGCGTTTAGTTGCCATGGCAACTATGGGGTTCTGTTGCCATGGTAACCATGGGGTAGTGTTGCCATGGTAACCATGCGGTTGTGTTGCCATGGTAACGATGGGGTTGTGTTGCCATGGTAACGATGGGGTTGGGTTTCCATGGCAACCACGGGGTTGTGTTGCCATGGGAACCATGGGGTTGTGTTGCCATGGTAACTATGGGGTTGGGTTGCTATGGAAACTGTGGGGTTTAGTTGCCAGGGCAACCATGGGGTTGAGATGCCGTGGTAACCATGCAGTTGGGTTGCCGTGGTAACCATGCGGTTGTGTTGTTGTGGTAACCATGTGGTTGTGTTGCCATGGTAACCATGGGGTTGGGTTGCCTTGGTAACCATGGCGTTTATTTGCCATGGCAACTGTGGGGTTCTGTTGCCATGGCAACCACGAGGTAGTGTTGCCATGGTAACCACGGGGTTGTGTTGCCATGGTAACCCTGGCATTTAGTTGCCATGGCAACTATGGGGTTCTGTTGCCATGGTAACCATGGGTTAGTGTTTCCAGGGCAACCACGGTGTTGTGTTGCCATGGGAACTATGGGGTTGTGTTGCCATGGTAACCACGGGGTTGGGTTGCCATGGAAACCACGGGGTTTGGTTGCTATGGTAACCATGGGGTTGGGTTTCCATGGAAACCATGGGGTTGTGTTGCCATGGTAACCATGGCGTTTAGTTGCCATGGCAACCATGGGGTTGTGTTGCCATGGTAACGATGGGGTTGTGTTGCCATGGTAACTATGGGGTTGAGTTGCTATGGTAACCATGGGTTTCTGTTGCAATGGTAACCATGGGGTTGTGTTGCCATAGTAACCATGGCGTTCTGTTGCCATGGTAATCATGGGGTTGGGTTGCCATGGTAAACATGGCGTTTAGTTGCCATGGCAACTATGGGGTTCTGTTGCCATGGTAACCATGTGGTAGTGTTGCCATGGGAACCATGGGGTTCTGTTGCCATGGTAACAATGGGGTTGGGCTGCAATGGTAACCAGGCAGTTCTCTTGGAATGGCAACTATGGGGTTGTGTTGCCATGGTAACGATGGGGTTGTGTTGCCATGGCAACCATTCGTTTGGGGTACCATGGCAACCATGGGGTTGTGTTGCCATGGTAACCATGGCGTTTTGTTGCCATTTCAACTATGGGGTTCTGTTGCCATGGGAACCATGGGGTGGTGTTTCCATGGCAACCATGGGGTTGTGTTGCCATGGTAACGATGGGGTTGGGTTGCCATGGCAACCACGGGGTTGTGTTGCCATGGTAACCATGGCGTTTAGTTGCCATGGCAACTATGGGGTTCTGTTGCCATGGTAACCATGGGGTAGTGTTGCCATGGCAACCATGGGGTTGTGTTGCCATGGTAACTATGGGGTTGGGTTGCAATGGTTATCAGACGGTTCTTTTGGAATGGCAACCACGGGGTTGTGTTGCCATGGGAACCATGGGGTTGTGTTGCCATGGTAACCATGGGGTTGGGTTGCCATGGAAACCACGGGGTTGTGTTGCCATGGGAACCATGGGGTTGTGTTGCCATGGCAACCATGGTGTTGTGTTGCCATGGTAACCATGGCGTTTAGTTGCCATGGCAACTATGGTGTTCTGTTGCCATGGTAACCATTAGGGTAGTGTTGCCATGGCAACCATATGGTTGTGTTGCCATGGTAACTATGGGGTTGGGTTGCAATGGTTATCAGGCGGTTCTTTTGGAATGGCAACCATGGGGTAGTGGTGCCATGGTAACCATGGGGTTGGGTTGCCATGGCAACCACGTGGTTTGGTTGCTATGGTAACCATGGCGTTCTGTTGCCATGGTAATCATGGGGTTGGGATGCCATGGTAACCATGGCGTTTAGTTGCCATGGCAACTATGGGGTTCTGTTGCCATGGTAACCATGTGGTAGTGTTGCCATGGCAACCATGGGGTTCTGTTGCCATGGTAACAATGGGGTTGGGCTGCAATGGTAACCAGGCAGTTCTCTTGGAATGGCAACTATGGGGTTGTGTTGCCATGGTAACGATGGGGTTGTGTTGCCATGGCAACCATTCGGTTGGGTTGCCATGGCAACCATGCGGTTGTGTTGCCATGGTAACCATGGGGTTGGGTGGCCATGGCAACCACGGGGTTTGGTTGCCATGGTAACCATGGCGTTTAGTTTCCATGGCAACTATGGGGTTCTGTTGCCATGGTAACCATGGGGTAGTGTTGCCATGGCAACCATGGTGTTGTGTTGCCATGGTAACTATGGGTCTGGGTTGCAATGGTTATCAGGCGGTTCTTTTGGAATGGCAACCATGGGGTAGTGTTGCTATGGTAACCATGCGGTTGTGTTGCCATGGTAACCTTGGGGTTGGGTTGCCATGGTAACCATGGCGTTTAGTTGCCATGGTAACCAAGGGGTTGGGTTGCCATGGCAACCACGGGATTGTGTTGCCATGGGAACCATGTGGTTGTGTTGCCATGGTAACTATGGGGTTGGGTTGCTATGGAAAGTATGGGGTTTAGTTGCCTTGGCAACCATGGGTTTGAGATGCGTGGTAACCATGCAGTTGGTTGCTGTGGTAACCATGCGGTTGTGTTGTTGTGGTAACCATGCGGTTGTGTTGTCATGGTAACCATGGTCTTGGGTTGCCATGGCAACCACGGGGTTGGGTTGCTATGGTAACCATGGGGTTCAGTTGCCATGGTAACCATGGGGTTGCGTTGCCATGGTAACCATGGCGTTTTGTTGCCATGGCAACTATGGGGTTGTGTTGCCATGGTTACCATGGGGTAGCGTTGCCATGGCAACCATGGGGTTGTGTTGCCATGGTAGCTCTGGTGTTGTGTTGCCATGGCAACCACGGGGTTGTGTTGCCATGGGAACCATGGGGTTGTGTTGCCATGGTAACCATGTGGTAGTGTTTCCATGGCAACCACGGTGTTGTGTTGCCATGGGAACCATGGGGTTGTGTTGCCATGGTAACTATGGGGTTGGGTTGCTTTGGAAACTATGGGGTTTAGTTGCCATGGCAACCATGGGGTTGAGATGCCGTGGTAACCATGCAGTTGGGTTGCTGTGGTAACCATGCGGTTGTGTTGTTGTGGTAACCATGCGGTTGTGTTGCCATGGTAACCATGGGGTTGGGTTGCCATGGAAACCACGGGGTTTGGTTGCTATGGTAACCATGGGGTTCTGTTGCCATGGTAAGCATGGGGTAGTGTTGCAATGGAAACCATGGCGTTCTGTTGCCATGGTAACAATGGGGTTGGGTTACAATGGTAACCAGGCAGTTCTCTTGGAATGGCAACTATGGGGTTGTGTTGCCATGGTAACGATGGGGTTGTGTTGCCATGGCAACCACTGGGTTGTGTTGCCATGGGAACGTTGGGGTTGTGTTTCCATGGTAACTATGGTGTTGGGTTGCCATGGCAACCATGGGGTTGTGTTGCCATGGTAGCCATGGCGTTTAGTTGCCATGGCAAATATGGGTTTCTGTTGCCATGGTAACCATGGGGTTGTGTTGCCATGGTAACTATGGGGTTGAATTGCTATGGAAACTATGGGGTTGGGTTGCCATGGCAACCATGGGGTTCAGATGCCGTGGTAACCATGCAGTTAGGTTGCCGTGGTAACCATGCGGTTGTGTTGTTGTGGTAACCATGACGTTGTGTTGCCATGGTAACTATGGGGTTGGGTTGCCATGGCAACCACGGGGTTTGGTTGCTATGGTAACCATGGGATTCTGTGTCCATGGTAACCTTGGGGTTGGGTTGCCATGGTAACCATGGCGTTTAGTTGCCATGGCAACTATGGGGTTCTGTTGCCATGGTAACCATGGGGTTGCGTTGCAATGGCAACCACGGGGTTTGGTTGCTATGGTAACCATGGCATTCTGTTGCCATGGTAACCATGGGGTTGTGTTGCCATGGTAACCACGGGATTGTGTTGCCATGGGAACCACGGGGTTGTGTTGCCATGGTTACGATGGGGTTGGGTTGCCATGGCAACCACGGGGTTGTGTTGCCATGGGAAACATGGGGTTGTGTTGCCATGGCAACCATGGGGTTGTGTTGCCATGGTAACTATGGGGTTGTGTTGCAATGGTTATCAGGCGGTTCTTTTGGAATGGCAACCATGGGGTAGTGTTGCAATGGTAACCATGGGGTTGGGTTGCCATGGCAACCACGGGGTTTGGTTGCTATGGTAACCATGGCGTTCTGTTGCCATGGTAACCATGGGGTTGTGTTGCCATGGTAACCATGCAGTTGTGTTGCCATGGTAATAATGGGGTTTTGTTACCATGGTAACCATGGGGTTGTGTTGCCATGGTAACCATGGCGTTTAGTTGCCATTGCAACTATGGGGTTCTGTTGCCATGGTAACCATGGGGTAGTGTTGCCATGGCAACCACGGGGTTGTGTTGCCATGGGAACCATGGGTTTCTGTTGCCATGGTAACCATGGGGTTGGGTTCCATGGTAACCATGGCGTTTAGTTGCCATGGTAACGATGGGGTTGTGTTGCCATGGTAACTATGGGGTTGGGTTGCAAATGGAAACTATGGGGTTTAGTTGCCATAGCAACCATGGGGTTGAGATGCCGTGGTAACCATGCAGTTGGGTTGCCGTGGTAACCATGCGGTTGTGTTGTTGTGGTAACCATGCGGTTGTGTTGCCATGGTAACCATGGGGTTGGGTTGCCATGGCAACCACGGGGTTTGGTTGCTATGGTAACCATGGCGTTCTGTTGCCATGGTAACCATGGGGTTGGGTTGCAATGGTAACCAATGCGTTTAGTTGCCATGGCAACTATGGGGTTCTGTTGCCATGGTAACCATGGGGTAGTGTTGCCATGGTAACCATGCGGTTGTGTTGCCATGGTAACGATGGGGTTGTGTTGCCATGGTAACGATGGGGTTGGGTTTCCATGGCAACCACGGGGTTGTGTTGCCATGGGAACCATGGGGTTGTGTTGCCATGGTAACTATGGGGTTGGGTTGCTATGGAAACTGTGGGGTTTAGTTGCCAGGGCAACCATGGGGTTGAGATGCCGTGGTAACCATGCAGTTGGGTTGCCGTGGTAACCATGCGGTTGTGTTGTTGTGGTAACCATGTGGTTGTGTTGCCATGGTAACCATGGGGTTGGGTTGCCTTGGTAACCATGGCGTTTATTTGCCATGGCAACTGTGGGGTTCTGTTGCCATGGCAACCACGAGGTAGTGTTGCCATGGTAACCACGGGGTTGTGTTGCCATGGTAACCCTGGCATTTAGTTGCCATGGCAACTATGGGGTTCTGTTGCCATGGTAACCATGGGTTAGTGTTTCCAGGGCAACCACGGTGTTGTGTTGCCATGGGAACTATGGGGTTGTGTTGCCATGGTAACCACGGGGTTGGGTTGCCATGGAAACCACGGGGTTTGGTTGCTATGGTAACCATGGGGTTGGGTTTCCATGGAAACCATGGGGTTGTGTTGCCATGGTAACCATGGCGTTTAGTTGCCATGGCAACCATGGGGTTGTGTTGCCATGGTAACGATGGGGTTGTGTTGCCATGGTAACTATGGGGTTGAGTTGCTATGGTAACCATGGGTTTCTGTTGCAATGGTAACCATGGGGTTGTGTTGCCATAGTAACCATGGCGTTCTGTTGCCATGGTAATCATGGGGTTGGGTTGCCATGGTAAACATGGCGTTTAGTTGCCATGGCAACTATGGGGTTCTGTTGCCATGGTAACCATGTGGTAGTGTTGCCATGGGAACCATGGGGTTCTGTTGCCATGGTAACAATGGGGTTGGGCTGCAATGGTAACCAGGCAGTTCTCTTGGAATGGCAACTATGGGGTTGTGTTGCCATGGTAACGATGGGGTTGTGTTGCCATGGCAACCATTCGTTTGGGGTACCATGGCAACCATGGGGTTGTGTTGCCATGGTAACCATGGCGTTTTGTTGCCATTTCAACTATGGGGTTCTGTTGCCATGGGAACCATGGGGTGGTGTTTCCATGGCAACCATGGGGTTGTGTTGCCATGGTAACGATGGGGTTGGGTTGCCATGGCAACCACGGGGTTGTGTTGCCATGGTAACCATGGCGTTTAGTTGCCATGGCAACTATGGGGTTCTGTTGCCATGGTAACCATGGGGTAGTGTTGCCATGGCAACCATGGGGTTGTGTTGCCATGGTAACTATGGGGTTGGGTTGCAATGGTTATCAGACGGTTCTTTTGGAATGGCAACCACGGGGTTGTGTTGCCATGGGAACCATGGGGTTGTGTTGCCATGGTAACCATGGGGTTGGGTTGCCATGGAAACCACGGGGTTGTGTTGCCATGGGAACCATGGGGTTGTGTTGCCATGGCAACCATGGTGTTGTGTTGCCATGGTAACCATGGCGTTTAGTTGCCATGGCAACTATGGTGTTCTGTTGCCATGGTAACCATTAGGGTAGTGTTGCCATGGCAACCATATGGTTGTGTTGCCATGGTAACTATGGGGTTGGGTTGCAATGGTTATCAGGCGGTTCTTTTGGAATGGCAACCATGGGGTAGTGGTGCCATGGTAACCATGGGGTTGGGTTGCCATGGCAACCACGTGGTTTGGTTGCTATGGTAACCATGGCGTTCTGTTGCCATGGTAATCATGGGGTTGGGATGCCATGGTAACCATGGCGTTTAGTTGCCATGGCAACTATGGGGTTCTGTTGCCATGGTAACCATGTGGTAGTGTTGCCATGGCAACCATGGGGTTCTGTTGCCATGGTAACAATGGGGTTGGGCTGCAATGGTAACCAGGCAGTTCTCTTGGAATGGCAACTATGGGGTTGTGTTGCCATGGTAACGATGGGGTTGTGTTGCCATGGCAACCATTCGGTTGGGTTGCCATGGCAACCATGCGGTTGTGTTGCCATGGTAACCATGGGGTTGGGTGGCCATGGCAACCACGGGGTTTGGTTGCCATGGTAACCATGGCGTTTAGTTTCCATGGCAACTATGGGGTTCTGTTGCCATGGTAACCATGGGGTAGTGTTGCCATGGCAACCATGGTGTTGTGTTGCCATGGTAACTATGGGTCTGGGTTGCAATGGTTATCAGGCGGTTCTTTTGGAATGGCAACCATGGGGTAGTGTTGCTATGGTAACCATGCGGTTGTGTTGCCATGGTAACCTTGGGGTTGGGTTGCCATGGTAACCATGGCGTTTAGTTGCCATGGTAACCAAGGGGTTGGGTTGCCATGGCAACCACGGGATTGTGTTGCCATGGGAACCATGTGGTTGTGTTGCCATGGTAACTATGGGGTTGGGTTGCTATGGAAAGTATGGGGTTTAGTTGCCTTGGCAACCATGGGTTTGAGATGCGTGGTAACCATGCAGTTGGTTGCTGTGGTAACCATGCGGTTGTGTTGTTGTGGTAACCATGCGGTTGTGTTGTCATGGTAACCATGGTCTTGGGTTGCCATGGCAACCACGGGGTTGGGTTGCTATGGTAACCATGGGGTTCAGTTGCCATGGTAACCATGGGGTTGCGTTGCCATGGTAACCATGGCGTTTTGTTGCCATGGCAACTATGGGGTTGTGTTGCCATGGTTACCATGGGGTAGCGTTGCCATGGCAACCATGGGGTTGTGTTGCCATGGTAGCTCTGGTGTTGTGTTGCCATGGCAACCACGGGGTTGTGTTGCCATGGGAACCATGGGGTTGTGTTGCCATGGTAACCATGTGGTAGTGTTTCCATGGCAACCACGGTGTTGTGTTGCCATGGGAACCATGGGGTTGTGTTGCCATGGTAACTATGGGGTTGGGTTGCTTTGGAAACTATGGGGTTTAGTTGCCATGGCAACCATGGGGTTGAGATGCCGTGGTAACCATGCAGTTGGGTTGCTGTGGTAACCATGCGGTTGTGTTGTTGTGGTAACCATGCGGTTGTGTTGCCATGGTAACCATGGGGTTGGGTTGCCATGGAAACCACGGGGTTTGGTTGCTATGGTAACCATGGGGTTCTGTTGCCATGGTAAGCATGGGGTAGTGTTGCAATGGAAACCATGGCGTTCTGTTGCCATGGTAACAATGGGGTTGGGTTACAATGGTAACCAGGCAGTTCTCTTGGAATGGCAACTATGGGGTTGTGTTGCCATGGTAACGATGGGGTTGTGTTGCCATGGCAACCACTGGGTTGTGTTGCCATGGGAACGTTGGGGTTGTGTTTCCATGGTAACTATGGTGTTGGGTTGCCATGGCAACCATGGGGTTGTGTTGCCATGGTAGCCATGGCGTTTAGTTGCCATGGCAAATATGGGTTTCTGTTGCCATGGTAACCATGGGGTTGTGTTGCCATGGTAACTATGGGGTTGAATTGCTATGGAAACTATGGGGTTGGGTTGCCATGGCAACCATGGGGTTCAGATGCCGTGGTAACCATGCAGTTAGGTTGCCGTGGTAACCATGCGGTTGTGTTGTTGTGGTAACCATGACGTTGTGTTGCCATGGTAACTATGGGGTTGGGTTGCCATGGCAACCACGGGGTTTGGTTGCTATGGTAACCATGGGATTCTGTGTCCATGGTAACCTTGGGGTTGGGTTGCCATGGTAACCATGGCGTTTAGTTGCCATGGCAACTATGGGGTTCTGTTGCCATGGTAACCATGGGGTTGCGTTGCAATGGCAACCACGGGGTTTGGTTGCTATGGTAACCATGGCATTCTGTTGCCATGGTAACCATGGGGTTGTGTTGCCATGGTAACCACGGGATTGTGTTGCCATGGGAACCACGGGGTTGTGTTGCCATGGTTACGATGGGGTTGGGTTGCCATGGCAACCACGGGGTTGTGTTGCCATGGGAAACATGGGGTTGTGTTGCCATGGCAACCATGGGGTTGTGTTGCCATGGTAACTATGGGGTTGTGTTGCAATGGTTATCAGGCGGTTCTTTTGGAATGGCAACCATGGGGTAGTGTTGCAATGGTAACCATGGGGTTGGGTTGCCATGGCAACCACGGGGTTTGGTTGCTATGGTAACCATGGCGTTCTGTTGCCATGGTAACCATGGGGTTGTGTTGCCATGGTAACCATGCAGTTGTGTTGCCATGGTAATAATGGGGTTTTGTTACCATGGTAACCATGGGGTTGTGTTGCCATGGTAACCATGGCGTTTAGTTGCCATTGCAACTATGGGGTTCTGTTGCCATGGTAACCATGGGGTAGTGTTGCCATGGCAACCACGGGGTTGTGTTGCCATGGGAACCATGGGTTTCTGTTGCCATGGTAACCATGGGGTTGGGTTCCATGGTAACCATGGCGTTTAGTTGCCATGGTAACGATGGGGTTGTGTTGCCATGGTAACTATGGGGTTGGGTTGCAAATGGAAACTATGGGGTTTAGTTGCCATAGCAACCATGGGGTTGAGATGCCGTGGTAACCATGCAGTTGGGTTGCCGTGGTAACCATGCGGTTGTGTTGTTGTGGTAACCATGCGGTTGTGTTGCCATGGTAACCATGGCGTTGGGTTGCCATGGCAACCACGGGGTTTGGTTGCTATGGTAACCATGGGGTTCTGTGTCCATGGTAACCATGGGGTTGGGTTGCCATGGTAAGCATGCCGTTTAGTTGCCATGGCAACTATGGGGTTCTGTTTCCATGGTAACCATGAGGTAGTGTTGCCATGGCAACCATGGGGTTGTGTTGCCATGGTAACCATGGGGTTGGGTTGCCATGGCAACCACGGGGTTTGGTTGCTATGGTAACCATGGCGTTCTGTTGCCATGGTAACCATGGGGTTGTGTTGCCATGGTAACCATGGCGTTTAGTTGCCATGGCAACTATGGGGTTCTGTTGCCATGGTAACCATGGGGTAGTGTTGCCATGGCAACCACGGGGTTGTGTTGCCATGGTAACTATGGGGTTGGGTTGCAATGGTTATCAGGCGGTTCTTTAAGAATGGCAACCATGGGGTAGTGTTGCCATGGTAACCATGCGGTTGTGTTGCCATGGTAACCATGGGGTTGGGTTGCCATGGTAACCGTGGCGTTTAGTTGCCATGAAAACTATGGGGTTCTGTTGCCATGGTAACCATAGGGAAGTGTTGCCATGGCAACCATGCTGTTGTGTTGCCATGGTAACCATGGGGTTGGCTTGCCATAGCAACCACGGGGTTTGGTTGCTATGGTAACCATGGAGTTCTGTTGCCATGGTAACCATGGGGTAGTGTTGCCATGGCAACCATGGGGTTGTGTTGCCATGGTAACTATGGGGTTGGGTTGCAATGATTATCAGGCAGTTCTTTTGGAATGGAAACCATAGGGTAGTGTTGCCATGGTAACCATGCGGTTGTGTTGCCATGGTAACCACGGGGTAGTGTTGCCATGGTAACCATGCGGTTGCGTTGCCATGGTAACCATGGGGTTTGGTTACCATGGGAACCATGGGGTTGTGTTGCCATGGTAACTATGGTGTTGGGTTGCTACGGAAAGTATGGGGTTTAGTTGCCATGGCAACCATGGGTTTGAGATGCGTGGTAACCATGCAGTTGGGTTGCCGTGGTAACCATGCGATTGTGTTGTTGTGGTAACCATGCGATTGTGTTGCCATGGTAACCATGGGGTTGGGTTGCTGTGGCAACCACGGGGTTTGGTTGCTATGGTAACCATGGGTTTCTGTGTCCATGGTAACCATGGGGTTGGGTTGCCATGGTAACCATGGCGTTTAGTTTCCATGGTAACGATGGGGTTGTGTTCCCATGGTAACTATTGTTTTGGGTTGCTATGGAAACTATGGCTTTTAGTTGCCATGGTAACTATCGGGTTCTGTTGCCATGGTAACCATGGGGTAGTGTTGCCATGGCAACCATGCTGTTGTGTTGCCATGGTAACCATGGGGTTGGCTTGCCATAGCAACCACGGGGTTTGGTTGCTATGGTAACCATGGAGTTCTGTTGCCATGGTAACCATGGGGTTGGGTTGCCATGGCAACCATGGGGTTGTGTTGCCATGGTAACTATGGGGTTGGGTTGCCATGGCAACCATGGGGTTGTGTTGCCATGGTAAGTATGGGGTTGGGTTGCAATGGTTATCAGGCGGTTCTTTTGGAATGGCAACCATGGGGTAGTGTTGTCATGGTAACCATGCGGTTGTGTTGCCATGGTAACCATGGGGTTGTGTTGCCATGGTAACCATGGGGTTGTGTTGCCATGGTAACTATGAGGTTGGGTTGCTATGGAAACTTTGGTGTTTAGTTGCCATGGAAACCATTGGGTTGAGATGCCGTGGTAACCATGCGGTTGTGTTGCCATGGTAACTATGGGGTTGGGTTGCCATGGCAACCACGGGGTTGTGTTGCCATGGGGACCATGGGGTTGTGTTGCCATGGTAACAATGGGGTTGTTTTGCCATGGCAACCATGGGGTTCTGTTGCCATGGTAACCATGGCGTTTTGTTACCATGGCAACTATGGGGTTCTGTTGCCATGGCAACCATGGGGTAATGGTTCCATGGCAACCATGGGGTTGTGTTGCCATGGTAACGATGGGGTTGTGTTGCCATGGCAACCACGGGGTTGTGTTGCCATGGGAACCATGGGGTTGTGTTGCCATGGTAACTATAGTGTTGGGTTGCTATGGAAACTCTGGGGTTTAGTTGCCATGGCAACCATGAGTTTGAGATGCGTGGTAACCATGCAGTTGGGTTTCCATGGTAACCATGGGGTTGGGTTGCCATGGTAACCATGGCGTTTAGTTGCCATGGCAACTATGGGGTTCTGTTGCAATGGTAACCATGGGGTAGTGTTGCCATGGTAACCATGCGGTTGTGTTGCCATGGTAACCATGGGTTTGGGTTGCCATGGCAACCACGGGGTTTGGTTGCTATGGTAACCATGGCGTTCTGTTGCCATGGTAACCATGGGGTAGTGTTGCCATGGCAACCAAGGGGTTATGTTGCCATGGTAACAATGGGGTTGGGTTGCAATAGTAACCAGGCAGATCTCTTGGAATGGCAACCATGGGGTTGTGTTGCCATGGTAACGATGGGGTTGGGTTGCCATGGCAACCACGGGGTTGTGTTGCCATGGGAACCATGGGGTTGTGTTGCCATGGTAACTATGGGGTTGGGTTGCTACGGAAACTATGGGGTTTAGTTGCCTTGGCAACCATGGGTTTGAGATGCCGTGGTAACCATGCAGTTGGGTTGCCGTGGTAACCATGCAGTTGTGTTGTTGTGGTAACCATGTGGTTGTGTTGCCATGGTAACCATTGGGTTGGGTTGCCATGGCAACCACGGGGTTTGGTTGCTATGGTAACCATGGCGTTCTGTTCCCATGGTAACTATTGTGTTGGGTTGCTATGGTAACCATGCGGTTGTGTTGCCATGGTAACCATGGGGGTGGGTTGCCATGGTAACCATGGAATTGTGTTGCCATGGTAAACATGGCGTTTTGTTGCAATGGCAACTATGCTGTTCTGTTGCCATGGCAACCATGGGGTAGTGTTTCCATGGCAACCATAGGGTTGTGTTGCCATGGTAACGATGGGGTTGGGTTTCCATGGCAACCATGGGGTTGTGTTGCCATGGGAACCATGGGGTTGTGTTGCCATGGTAATTATGGTGTGTGGTTGCTATGGAAACTATGGGGTTTATTTGCCATGGCAACCATGGGTTTGAGATGCGTGGTAACCATGCAACTGGGTTGCCGTGGGAACCATGCGGTTGTGCTGTTGTGGTAACCATGCGGTTGTGTTGCCATGGTAACCATGGGGTTTGGTTGCCATGGCAACCACGGGGTTTGGTTGCTATGGCAACTATGGGGTTCTGTTGCCATGGCAACCATGGGGTTGGGTTGCCATGGTAACCATGGCGTTTAGTTGCCATGGCAACTATGGGTTTCTGTTGCCATGGCAACCATGGGGTTGTGTTACCATGGTAACGATGGGGTTCTGTTGCCATGGTAACCATGGGGTTGGGTTGCCATGGCAACCACGAGGTTTGGTTGCTATGTTAACCGTGGGGTTGTGTTGCCATGGTAACCATGGGGTAGTGTTTCCATGGCAACCACGGGGTTGTGTTGCCATGGTAACCATGGCGTTTGGTTGTCATGGCAACTATGGTGTTCTGTTGCCATGGTAATCATGGGGTAGTGTTGCCATGGCAAACACGGGGTTGTGTTGCCATGGGAACCATGGGGTTCAGTTGCCATGGTCACCATGGGGTCGTGTTGCAATGGCAACCATGGGGTTCTCTTGCCATGGTAACAATGGGGTTGGGTTACAATGGTAACCAGGCAGTTCTCTTGGAATGGCAACTATGGGGTTGTGTTGCCATTGTAACGATGGGGTTGTGTTGCCATGGCAACCACGGGGTTGTGTTGCCATGGGAACCATGCGGTTGTGTTGCCATGGTAACTATGGGGTTGCGTTGCTATGGTAACCATGCGGTTGTGTTGCCATGGTAACCATGGGGTTAGGTTGCCATGGCAACCATGGGGTTCTGTTGCCATGGTAACCATGGCGATTTGTTCCCATGGCAACTGTGGGGTTCTGTTGCCATGGCAACCATGGGGTAGTGTTTCCATGGCAACCATGGGGTTTTGTTGCCATGGTAACGATTGGGTTGGGTTGCCATGGCAACCACGGGGTTGTGTTGCCATGGTAACCATGGGGTTGGGTTGCCATGGCAACCATGGTGTTGGGTTGCCATGGCAACCACGGGGTTTGGTTGCTATGGTAACCAAGGGGTTGGTTTGCCATGGTAACCATGGGGTTGTGTTGCCATGGTAACCATGGCGTTTAGTTGCCATGGCAACTATGGGTTTCTGTTGCCATGGTAACCATGGGGTAGTGTTGCCATGGCAACCATGGGGTTGTGTTGCCATGGTAACGATGGGGTTGTGTTGCCATGGTAACTATGGGGTTGGGTTGCTATGGAAACTATGGCGTTGGGTTGCCATGGCAACCACGGGGCTTGGTTGCCCTGGTAACCATGGGGTTGGGTTGCCATGGCAACCACGGGGTTTGGTTGCTATGGTAACCATGCGGTTCTGTTGCCATGGTAACCATGGGGTTGGGTTGCCATGGCAACCATGGGGTAGTGTTGCCATGGTAACCATGGCGTTTAGTTGCCATGGCAACTATGGGGTTCTGTTGCCATGGTAACCATGGGGTAGTGTTGCCATGGCAACCACGGGGTTGTGTTGCCATGGGAACCATGGGGTTGTGTGCCATGGTAACTACGGGGTTTGGTTGCTATTGAAACTATGGGGTTTAGTTGCCATGGCAACCATGGGGTTGAAATGCCGTGGTAACCATGCAGTTGGGTTGCCGTGGTAACCATGCGGTTGTGTTGTTGTGGTAACCACGGGGATTGGTTGCCATGGTAACCATTGGGTTTGGTTGCCATGGTAACCACGGGTTTGTGTTTGCATGGGAGCCATGGGGTTGTGTTGCCATGGTAACCATGGGTTTGGGTTGCCATGGCAACCACGGGGTTGTGTTGCCATGGGAACCATGGGGTTGTGTTGCCATGGTAACTATGGGGTTGGGTTGCTATGGAAACTATGGGGTTTAGTTGCCTTCGCAACCATGGGTTTGAGATTTGTGGTAACCATGCAGTTGGGTTGCCGTGGTAACCATGCGGTTGTGTTGTTGTGGTAACCATGCGGTTGTGTTGCCATGGTAACCGTGGGGTTGGGTTTCAATGGCAACCACGGGGTTTGGTTGCTATGGTAACCATGGGGTTCTGTGTCCATGGTAACCATAGGGTTGGGTTGCCATGGTAACCATGGGGGCGTTTAGTTGCCATGGCAACTATGGGGTTCTGTTGCCCTGGTAACCATGGGGTAGTGTTGCCATGGCAACCATGGGGTTGTGTTGCCATGGTAACCATGGGTTTGGGTTGCCATGGCAACCACGGGGTTGTGTTGCCATGGGAACCATGGGGTTGTGTTGCCATGGTAACTATGGGGTTGGGTTGCTATAAAAACTATGGGGTTTAGTTGCCTTGGCAACCATGGGTTTGAGATGCGTGGTAACCATGCAGTTGGGTTGGCGTGGTAACCATGAGGTTGCGTTGTTGTGGTAACCATGCGGTTGTGTTGTCATGGTAACCATGGGGTTGGGTTGCCATTGCAACCACGGGGTTTGGTTGCTATGGTAACCATGGGGTTCTGTGTCCATGGTAACCATGGGGTAGTGTTGCCATGGCAACCATGGGGTTGTGTTGCCACGGTAACTATGGGGTTGGGTTGCCATGGCAACCACGGGGTTGTGTTGCCATGGGAACCATGGGGTTGTATTGCCATGGTAACGATGGGGTTGTGTTGCCATGGTAACTATGGGGTTGGGTTGCTATGGAAACTATGGGGTTTAGTTGCCATGGCAACCACGGGGTTTGGTTTCTATGGTAACCATGGGGTTGCGTTGCCATGGTAACCATGGCGTTTAGTTGCCATGGCAACTATGGGGTTGTGTTGCCATGGTAACCATGGGGTAGTGTTGCCATTGCAACCATGGGGTTGTGTTGCCATGGTAACTATGGTGTTGTGTTGCCATGGCAACCACGGGGTTGTGTTGCCATGGTAACTATGGGGTTGGGTTGCTTTGGAAACTATGGGGTTTAGTTGCCATGGCAACCATGGGGTTGAGATGCCGTGGTAACCATGAAGTTGGGTTGCCGTGGTAACCATGCGGTTTTGTTGTTGTGGTAACCATGCGGTTGTGTTGCCATGGTAACCATGGGGTTGGGTTGCCTTTGCAACCACGGGCTTTGGTTGCTTTGATAACCATGGGGTTGTGTTGCCATGGTAACCATGGGGTAGTGTTGCAATGGCAACCATGGGGTTCTGTTGCCATGGTAACAATGGGGTTGGGTTACAATGGTAACCAAGCAGTTCTCTTGGAATGGCAACTATGGGGTTGTGTTGCCATGGTAACGATGGGGTTATGTTGCCATGGCAACCACGGGGTTGTGTTGCCATGGGAACCATGGGGTTGTGTTTTCATGGTAACTATGGGGTTGGGTTGCCATGGCAACCACGGGGTTTGGTTGCTATGGTAACCATGGGGTTGGGTTGCCATGGCAACCATGGGGTTGTGAAGCCATGGTAACCATGGCGTTTTGTTGCAATGGCAACTATGGGTTTCTGTTGCCAGGGCAACCATGGGGTAGTGTTTCCATGGCAACCACGGGGTTGTGTTGCCATGAGAACCATGGTGTTGTGTTGCCATGGCAACCATGGGGTTGTGTTGCCATGGCAACCATGGGGTTCAGATGCCGTGGTAACCATGCAGTTGGGTTGCCGTGGTAACCATGCGGTTGTGTTGTTGTGATAACCATGCGGTTGTGTTTCCATGGTAACCATGGGGTTGGGTTGCCATGGCAACCACGGGGTTTGGTTGCTATGGTAACCATGGGGTTCTGTGTCCATGGTAACCTTGGGGTTCGGTTGCCATGGTAACCATGGCGTTTAGTTGCCATGGCAACTATGGGGTTCTGTTGCCATGGCAACCATAGGGTTGTGTTGCCATGGTAACGATGGGGTTGGGTTGCCATGGCTACCACGGGGTTGTGTTGCCATGGGAACCATGGCGTTGCGTTGCCATGGTAACTATGGGGTTGGGTTGCTATGGAAACTATGGGGTTTAGTTGCCATGGCAACCATGGGGTTGAGATGCCGTGGTAACAATGCAGTTGGGTTGCCGTGGTAACCATGCGGTTGTGTTGTTGTGGTAACCATGCGGTTGTGTTGCCATGGTAACCATGGGGTTGGGTTTCCATGGCAACCAAGGGGTTTGGTCGCTATGGTAACCATGGGGTTCTGTGTCCATGGTAACCATGGGGTTGTGTTGCCATGGTAACCATGGCGTTTAGTTGCCATGGCAACCACGGGGTTGTGTTGCCATGGCAACCATGGGGTAGTGTTGCCATGGCAACCATGGGTTTGTGTTTCCATGGTAACTATGGGGTTGGGTTGCCATGGCAACCATGGGGTTGTGTTGCCATGGTAACCATGGCGTTTTGTTGCCATTGCAAATATGGGGTTCTGTTGCCATGGCAACCATGCCGTTTTGTTGCCATGGCAACTATGGGGTTCTGTTGCCATGGCAACCATGGGTTTGAGATGCGTGGTTACCATGCAGTTGTGTTGCCGTGGTAACCATGCGTTTGTGTTGCCATGGCAACCACGGGGTTTGGTTGCTATGGTAACCATGGGTTTCTGTTGCCATGGTAACCATGGCGTTTAGTTGCCATGGCAACTATGGGGTTCTGTTGCCATGGCAACCATGGGGTAGTGTTGCCATGGCAACCATGGGGTTGTGTTGCCATAGGAACTATGGGGTTGGGTTGCCATGGCAACCACGGGGTTGTGTTGCCATGGGAACCATGGGGTTGTGTTGCCATGGTAACCATGGGATAGTGTTGCCATGGCAACCATGGGGTAGTGTTGCCATGGTAACCATGGCGTTTAGTTGCCATGGCAACTATGGGGTTGTGTTGCCATGGTAACCATGGGGTAGTGTTGCCATGGCAACCATGGGGTTGTGTTGCCATGGTAACTATGGGGTTGGGTTGCAACGGTTATCAGGCGGTTCTTTTGGAATTGCAACCATGGGGTAGTGTTGCCATGGTAACCAAACGGTTGTGTTGCCATGGTAACCGTGGGGTTGGGTTACCATGGCAACCATGGGGTTGTGTTGCCATGGTAACCATGGGGTTTAGTTGCCATGGCAAATATGGGGTTCTGTTGCCATGGTAACCATGGGGTAGTGTTGCCATGGCAACCAAGGGGTTGTGTTGCCATGGGAACCATGGGGTTGTGTTGCCATGGTAACTATGGGGTAGTGTTGCCATGGCAACCACGGGGTTGTGTTGCCATGGTAACCATGGGGTAGTGTTTCCATGGCATCCACGGGGTTGTGTTGCCATGGGAACCACGGGGTTGTGTTGCCATGGTAACCATGGCGTTTAGTTGCCATGGAAACTATGGGGTTCTGTTGCCATGGCAACCATAGGGTTGTGTTGCCATGATAACAATGGGGTTGGGTTGCCATCGCAACCACGGGGTTGAGTTGCCATGGGAACCATGGGGTTGTGTTGCCATGGTAACTATGGGGTTGGGTTGCTATGGAAACTATGGGGTTTAGTTGCCATGGCAACCATGGGGTTGAGATGCCGTGGTAACCATGCACTTGGGTTGCCGTGGTAACCATGCTTTTGTGTTGTTGTTGTAACCATGCGTTTGTGTTGCCATGGTAACCATGGGGTTGGGTTGCCATAGCAACCACGGGGTTTGGTTGCTATGGTAACCATGGGGTTCTGTGTCCATGGTAACCATGGGGTTGGGTTGCCATGGTAACCATGGCGTTTAGTTGCCACGGCAACTATGGGGTTTTGTTGCCATGGTAACCATGGGGTAGTGTTTCCATGGCAACCATGGGGTTGTGTTGCCATGGTAACCATGGGGTTTAGTTGCCATGGCAACCACGGTGTTGTGTTGCCATGGGAACCATGGGGTTGTGTTGCCATGGTAACTATGGGGTAGTGTTGCCATGGTAACCATGGCGTTTAGTTGCCATGGCAACTATGGGGTTCTGTTGCCATGGCAACCATGGGGTTGTATTGCCATGGTAACTGTGGGCTTGGGTTGCCATGGCAACCACGGGGTTGTGTTGCCATGGTAACCATGGGTTAGTGTTGCCATGGCAACCATGGGGTAGTGTTGCCATGGTAACCATGGCGTTTAGTTGCCATGGCAACTATGGGGTTCTGTTGCCATGGTAACCATGGGGTAGTGTTGCCATGGCAACCATGGGGTTGTGTTGCCATGGTAACTATGGGGTTGGGTTGCAATGGTTATCAGGCGGTTCTTTTGGAATGGCAACCATGGGGTAGTGTTGCCATGGTAACCAAACGGTTGTGTTGCCATGGTAACCATGGGGTTGGGTTACCATGGCAACCATGGGGTTGTGTTGCCATGGTAGCCATGGCGTTTAGTTGCCATGGCAACTATGGGTTTCTGTTGCCATGGTAACCATGGGTTAGTGTTGCCATGGCAACCACGGGGTTGTGTTACCATGGGAACCATGGGGTTGTGTTGCCATGGTAACTATGGGGTTGGGTTGCTACGGAAACTATGGGGTTGTGTTGCCATGGTAACCATAGGATTGTGTTGCCATGGTAACGATGGGGTTGGGTTGCCATGGCAACCACGGGGTTGTGTTGCCATGGGAACCATGGGGTTGTGTTGTAATGGTGACTATGGGGTTGGGTTGCTATGGAAACTATGGGGTTTAGTTGCCATGGCAACCATGGGGTTGAGATGCCATGGTAACCATGCAGTTGGGTTGCCGTGGTAACCATGCGGTTGTGTTGTTGTGGTAACCATGCTGTTGTGTTGCCATGGTAACCATGGGGTTGGGTTGCCATGGCAACAACGGGGTTTGTTTGCTATGGTAACCATGGGGTTCTGTGTCCATGGTAACCATGGGGTTGGGTTGCCATGGTAACCATGGCGTTTAGTTGCCATGGCAACTATGGGGTTGTGTTGCCATGGTAACCATGGGGTAGTGTTGCCATGGACACCACGGTGTTGTGTTGCCATGGGAACCATGGGGTTGTGTTGCCAGGGAAACTATGGTGTTGGGTTGCTACGGAAACTATGGGGTTGTGTTGCCATGGTAACCATGGCGTTTAGTTGCCATGGCAACTATGGGGTTCTGTTACCATGGCAACCATAGGGTTGTTTTGCCATGGTAACGATGGGGTTGGGTTGCCATGGCAACCACGGGGTTGTGTTGCCATGGTAACTATGGGGTTGGGTTCCTATAAAAACTATGGGGTTTAGTTGCCATGGCAACCATGGGGTTGAGATGCCGTGGTAACCATGCAGTTGGGTTGCCGTGGTAACCATGCGGTTGTGTTGTTGTGGTAACCATGCGGTTGTGTTGCCATGGTAACCATGGGGTTGGGTTGCCATGGCAACCACGGGGTTTGGTTGCTATGCTAACCATGGGGTTCTGTGTCCATGGTAACCATGGGGTCGGGTTGCCATTGTAACCATGGCGTTTAATTGCCATGGCAACTATGGGGTTCTGTTGCCATGGTAACCATGGGGTAGTGTTGCCATGGCAAACACGGGGTTGTGTTGCCATGGGAACCATGGGGTTGTGTTGCCATGGTAACTATGGGGTTGGGTTGCTATGGAAACTATGGGGTTTAGTTGCCTTGGCAACCATGGGTTTGAGACGCATGGTAACCATGCAGTTAGTTTGCCGTTGTAACCATGCGGTTGTGTTGTTGTGGTAACCATGCGGTTGTGTTGCCATGGTAACCATGGGGTTGGGTTGCCATGGCAACCACGGGGTTTGGTTGCTATGGTAACCATGGGGTTCTGTGTCCATCGTAACCATGGGGTTGGGTTGCCATGGTAATTGTGGCGTTTAGTTGCCATGGCTACCACGGGGTTCTGTTGCCATGGTAACCATGGGGTAGTGTTGCCATGGAAACCATGGGGTTTTGTTGCAATGGCAACTATGGTGTTCTGTTGCCATGGCAACCATGGGGTTGGGTTGCTATGGTAACCATGCGGTTGTGTTGCCATGGTAACCATGGCGTTTTGTTGCCATGGCAACTATGAGGTTCTGTTGCCATGGCAACCATGGGGTAGTGTTTCCATGGCAACCACGGGGTTGTGTTGCCATGGTAACGATGGGGTTGTGTTGCCATGGTAACTATGGGGTTGGGTTGCTATGGAAACTATGGGGTTTAGTTGCCATGGCAACCATGGGGTTGAGATGCCGTGGTAACCATGCAGTTGGGTTGCCGTGGTAACCATGCGGTTGTGTTGTTGTGGTAACCATGTGGTTGTGATGCCATGGTAACCATGGGATTGGGTTGCCATGGCAATCACGGGGTTTGGTTGCTATGGTAACCATGGGGTTGTGTTGCCATGGTAACCATGGCGTTTAGTTGCCATGGCAACTATGGGGTTCTGTTGCCATGGCAACCATGGGGTAGTGTTGCCATGGCAACCATGGGGTTGTGTTGCCATAGGAACTATGGGGTTGGGTTGCCATGGCAACCACGGGGTTGTGTTGCCATGGGAACCATGGGGTTGTGTTGCCATGGTAACCATGGGATAGTGTTGCCATGGCAACCATGGGGTAGTGTTGCCATGGTAACCATGGCGTTTAGTTGCCATGGCAACTATGGGGTTGTGTTGCCATGGTAACCATGGGGTAGTGTTGCCATGGCAACCATGGGGTTGTGTTGCCATGGTAACTATGGGGTTGGGTTGCAACGGTTATCAGGCGGTTCTTTTGGAATTGCAACCATGGGGTAGTGTTGCCATGGTAACCAAACGGTTGTGTTGCCATGGTAACCGTGGGGTTGGGTTACCATGGCAACCATGGGGTTGTGTTGCCATGGTAACCATGGGGTTTAGTTGCCATGGCAAATATGGGGTTCTGTTGCCATGGTAACCATGGGGTAGTGTTGCCATGGCAACCAAGGGGTTGTGTTGCCATGGGAACCATGGGGTTGTGTTGCCATGGTAACTATGGGGTAGTGTTGCCATGGCAACCACGGGGTTGTGTTGCCATGGTAACCATGGGGTAGTGTTTCCATGGCATCCACGGGGTTGTGTTGCCATGGGAACCACGGGGTTGTGTTGCCATGGTAACCATGGCGTTTAGTTGCCATGGAAACTATGGGGTTCTGTTGCCATGGCAACCATAGGGTTGTGTTGCCATGATAACAATGGGGTTGGGTTGCCATCGCAACCACGGGGTTGAGTTGCCATGGGAACCATGGGGTTGTGTTGCCATGGTAACTATGGGGTTGGGTTGCTATGGAAACTATGGGGTTTAGTTGCCATGGCAACCATGGGGTTGAGATGCCGTGGTAACCATGCACTTGGGTTGCCGTGGTAACCATGCTTTTGTGTTGTTGTTGTAACCATGCGTTTGTGTTGCCATGGTAACCATGGGGTTGGGTTGCCATAGCAACCACGGGGTTTGGTTGCTATGGTAACCATGGGGTTCTGTGTCCATGGTAACCATGGGGTTGGGTTGCCATGGTAACCATGGCGTTTAGTTGCCACGGCAACTATGGGGTTTTGTTGCCATGGTAACCATGGGGTAGTGTTTCCATGGCAACCATGGGGTTGTGTTGCCATGGTAACCATGGGGTTTAGTTGCCATGGCAACCACGGTGTTGTGTTGCCATGGGAACCATGGGGTTGTGTTGCCATGGTAACTATGGGGTAGTGTTGCCATGGTAACCATGGCGTTTAGTTGCCATGGCAACTATGGGGTTCTGTTGCCATGGCAACCATGGGGTTGTATTGCCATGGTAACTGTGGGCTTGGGTTGCCATGGCAACCACGGGGTTGTGTTGCCATGGTAACCATGGGTTAGTGTTGCCATGGCAACCATGGGGTAGTGTTGCCATGGTAACCATGGCGTTTAGTTGCCATGGCAACTATGGGGTTCTGTTGCCATGGTAACCATGGGGTAGTGTTGCCATGGCAACCATGGGGTTGTGTTGCCATGGTAACTATGGGGTTGGGTTGCAATGGTTATCAGGCGGTTCTTTTGGAATGGCAACCATGGGGTAGTGTTGCCATGGTAACCAAACGGTTGTGTTGCCATGGTAACCATGGGGTTGGGTTACCATGGCAACCATGGGGTTGTGTTGCCATGGTAGCCATGGCGTTTAGTTGCCATGGCAACTATGGGTTTCTGTTGCCATGGTAACCATGGGTTAGTGTTGCCATGGCAACCACGGGGTTGTGTTACCATGGGAACCATGGGGTTGTGTTGCCATGGTAACTATGGGGTTGGGTTGCTACGGAAACTATGGGGTTGTGTTGCCATGGTAACCATAGGATTGTGTTGCCATGGTAACGATGGGGTTGGGTTGCCATGGCAACCACGGGGTTGTGTTGCCATGGGAACCATGGGGTTGTGTTGTAATGGTGACTATGGGGTTGGGTTGCTATGGAAACTATGGGGTTTAGTTGCCATGGCAACCATGGGGTTGAGATGCCATGGTAACCATGCAGTTGGGTTGCCGTGGTAACCATGCGGTTGTGTTGTTGTGGTAACCATGCTGTTGTGTTGCCATGGTAACCATGGGGTTGGGTTGCCATGGCAACAACGGGGTTTGTTTGCTATGGTAACCATGGGGTTCTGTGTCCATGGTAACCATGGGGTTGGGTTGCCATGGTAACCATGGCGTTTAGTTGCCATGGCAACTATGGGGTTGTGTTGCCATGGTAACCATGGGGTAGTGTTGCCATGGACACCACGGTGTTGTGTTGCCATGGGAACCATGGGGTTGTGTTGCCAGGGAAACTATGGTGTTGGGTTGCTACGGAAACTATGGGGTTGTGTTGCCATGGTAACCATGGCGTTTAGTTGCCATGGCAACTATGGGGTTCTGTTGCCATGGCAACCATAGGGTTGTTTTGCCATGGTAACGATGGGGTTGGGTTGCCATGGCAACCACGGGGTTGTGTTGCCATGGTAACTATGGGGTTGGGTTCCTATAAAAACTATGGGGTTTAGTTGCCATGGCAACCATGGGGTTGAGATGCCGTGGTAACCATGCAGTTGGGTTGCCGTGGTAACCATGCGGTTGTGTTGTTGTGGTAACCATGCGGTTGTGTTGCCATGGTAACCATGGGGTTGGGTTGCCATGGCAACCACGGGGTTTGGTTGCTATGCTAACCATGGGGTTCTGTGTCCATGGTAACCATGGGGTCGGGTTGCCATTGTAACCATGGCGTTTAATTGCCATGGCAACTATGGGGTTCTGTTGCCATGGTAACCATGGGGTAGTGTTGCCATGGCAAACACGGGGTTGTGTTGCCATGGGAACCATGGGGTTGTGTTGCCATGGTAACTATGGGGTTGGGTTGCTATGGAAACTATGGGGTTTAGTTGCCTTGGCAACCATGGGTTTGAGACGCATGGTAACCATGCAGTTAGTTTGCCGTTGTAACCATGCGGTTGTGTTGTTGTGGTAACCATGCGGTTGTGTTGCCATGGTAACCATGGGGTTGGGTTGCCATGGCAACCACGGGGTTTGGTTGCTATGGTAACCATGGGGTTCTGTGTCCATCGTAACCATGGGGTTGGGTTGCCATGGTAATTGTGGCGTTTAGTTGCCATGGCTACCACGGGGTTCTGTTGCCATGGTAACCATGGGGTAGTGTTGCCATGGAAACCATGGGGTTTTGTTGCAATGGCAACTATGGTGTTCTGTTGCCATGGCAACCATGGGGTTGGGTTGCTATGGTAACCATGCGGTTGTGTTGCCATGGTAACCATGGCGTTTTGTTGCCATGGCAACTATGAGGTTCTGTTGCCATGGCAACCATGGGGTAGTGTTTCCATGGCAACCACGGGGTTGTGTTGCCATGGTAACGATGGGGTTGTGTTGCCATGGTAACTATGGGGTTGGGTTGCTATGGAAACTATGGGGTTTAGTTGCCATGGCAACCATGGGGTTGAGATGCCGTGGTAACCATGCAGTTGGGTTGCCGTGGTAACCATGCGGTTGTGTTGTTGTGGTAACCATGTGGTTGTGATGCCATGGTAACCATGGGATTGGGTTGCCATGGCAATCACGGGGTTTGGTTGCTATGGTAACCATGGGGTTGTGTTGCCATGGTAACCATGGCGTTTAGTTGCCATGGCAACTATGGGGTTCTGTTGCCATGGCAACCATGGGGTTGTGTTGCCATGGTAACCATGGCGTTTTGTTGCCATGGCAACTATGGGGTTCTGTTGCCATGGCAACCATGGGGTAGTGTTTCCATGGCAACCATGGGGTTGTGTTGCCATGGTAACTATGGGGTTGGGTTGCTATGGAAACTATGGGGTTTATTTGCCTTGGCAACCATGGGGTTGGGTTGCCATGGCAACCATGGGGTTGTGTTGCCATGGTAACCATGGCGTTTTGTTGCCATGGCAACTATGGGGTTCTGTTGCCATGGTAACCATGGCGTTTTGTTGCCATGGCAACTATGCGGTTCTGTTTCCATGGCAACCATGGGGTAGTGTTTCCATGGCAACCATGGGGTTTTGTTGCCATGGTAACTATGGGGTTGGGTTGCTATGGTAACCGTGCGGTTGTGTTGCCATGGTAACCATGGGGTTGGGTTGCCATGGCAACCATGGGGTTGGTTGCCATGGCAACCACGGGGTTGTGTTGCCATGGGAACCATGGGGTTGTGTTGCCATGGTAACTATGGGATTGGGTTGCTATGGAAACTATGGGGTTTAGTTGCCTTGAAAACCATGGGTTTGAGATGCGTGGTAACCATGCAGTTGGGTTTCCGTGGTAACCATGCGGTTGTGTTGTTGTGGTAACCATGCGGTTGTGTTGCCATGGTAACCATGGGGTTGGGTTGCCATGGCAACCACGGGGTTTAGTTGCTATGGTAACCATGGGGTTTCTGTTGCCATGGTAACCATGGCGTTTAGTTGCCATGGCAACTATGGGGTTCTGTTGCCATGGTAACCATGGGGTAGTGTTGCCATGGCAACCATGGGGTTGTGTTGCCATGGTAACTATGGGGTTGGGTTGCCATGGCAACCACGGGTTTGTGTTGCCATGGGAACCATGGCGTTTAGTTGCCATGGAAACTATGGGTTTCTGTTGCCATGGTAACCATGGGGTAGTGTTGCCATGGCAACCACGGGGTTGTGCTGCCATGGGAACCATGGGGTTGTGTTGCCATGGTAACTATGGGGTTGGGTTGCTACGGAAGCTATGGGGTTGTGTTGACATGGTAACCATGGCGTTTAGTTGCGATGGCAACTATGGGGTTCTGTTGCCATGGCAACCATAGGGTTGTTGTTGCCATGGTAACGATGGGGTTGGGTTGCCATGGCAACCACGGGGTTGAGTTGCTATGGGAACCATGGGGTTGTGTTGCCATGGTAACTATGGGGTTGGGTTGCTATGGAAACTATGGGGTTTAGTTGCCATGGGAACCATGGGGTTGAGATGCCATGGTAACCATGCAGTTGGGTTGCCGTGGTAACCATGCGGTTGTGTTGTTATGGTAACCATGCGTTTGTGTTGCCATGGTAACCATGGGGTTGGGTTGCCATGGCAACCACGGGGTTTGGTTGCTATGGTAACCATGGGGTTCTGTGTCCATGGTAACCATGGGGTTGGGTTGCCATGGTAACCATGGCATTTAGTTGCTACGGCAACTATGCGGTTCTGTTGCCATGGTAACAATGGGGTAGTGTTGCCATGGCAACCATGGGGTTGTGTTGCCATGGTAACCATGGCGTTTTGTTGCCATGGCAACTATGGGGTTCTGTTGCCATGGCAACCATGGGGTAGTGTTTCCATGGCAACCGTGGGGTTGTGTTGCCATGGTAACTATGGGGTTGGGTTGCTATGGAAACTATGGGGTTTAGTTGTCTTGGCAACCATAGGTTTGATATGCGTGGTAACCATGCAGTTGGGTTGCCGTGGTAACCATGCGGTTGTGTTGTTGTGGTAAGCATGCGGTTGTGTTGCCATGGTAACCATGGGGTTGGGTTGCCATGGCAACCACGGGGTTTGGTTGCTATGGTAACCATGGGTTTCTGTTGCCATGGTAACCATGGGGTTGCGTTGCCATGGTAACCATGGCGTTTAGTTGCCATGGCAACTATAGGGTTCTGTTGCCATGGTAACCATGGGGTAGTGTTGCCATGGCAAACATGGGGTTGTGTTGCCATGGTAACTATGGTGTTGGGTTGCCATGGAAACCACGGGATTGTGTTGCCATGGGAACCATGGGGTTGTGTTGCCATGGTAACCATGGGGTAGTGTTGCCATGGCAACTATGGGGTAGTGTTGCCATGGTAACCATGGCGTTTAGTTGCCATGGTAACTATGGGGTTCTGTTGCCATGGTAACCATGGGATAGTGTTGCCATGGCAACCATGGGGTTGTGTTGCCATGGTAACTATGGGGTCGGGTTGCAATGGTTATCAGGCGGTTCTTTTGGAATGGCAACCATGGGGTAGTGTTGCCATGGTAACCAAACGGTTGTGTTGCCATGGTAACCATGGGGTTGGGTTACCATGGCAACCATGGGGTTGTGTTGCCATGGTAACCATGGCGTTTAATTGCCATGGCAACTATGGGTTTCTGTGTCCATGGTAACCATGGGGTAGTGTTGCCATGGCAACCACGGGGTTGTGTTGCCATGGTAACTATGGGGTTGGGTTGCTACGGAAACTATGGGGTTGTGTGGCCATGGTAACCATGGCGTTTAGTTGCCATGGCAACTATGGGGTTCTGTTGCCATGGCAACCATAGGGTTGTGCTGCCATGGTAACGATGGGGTTGGGTTGCCATGGCAACCACGGGGTTGTGTTGCCATGGGAACCATGGGGTTGTGTTGCCATGGTAACTATGGGGTAGGGTTGCTATGGAAACTATGGGGTTTAGTTTCCATGGCAACCATGGGGTTGAGATGCCGTGCTAACCATGCAGTTGGGTTGCCGTGGTAACCATGCGGTTGTGTTGTTGTGGTAACCATGCGGTTGTGTTGCCATTGTAACCATGGGGTTGGGTTGCCATGGCAACCACGGGGTTTGGTTGCTATGGTAACCATGGGGTTCTGTGTCCATGGTAACCATGGGGTTGGGTTGCCATGGTAACCTTGGCGTTTCGTTGCCATGGCAACTATGGGGTTCTGTTGCCATGGTAACCATGGGGTAGTGTTGCCACGGCAACCACGGGGTTGTGTTGCCATGGGAAACATGGGGTTGTGTTGCCATGGTATCTATGGGGTTGGGTTGCTATGGAAACTATGGGGTTTAGTTGCCTTGGCAACCATGGGTTTGAGATGCGTGGTAACCATGCAGTTGGGTTGCCGTTGTAACCATGCGGTTGTGTTGTTGTGGTAACCATGCGGTTGTGTTGCCATGGTAACCATGGGGTTGGGTTACCATGGCAACCACGGGGTTTGGTTGCTATGGTAACCATGGGGTTCTGTGTCCATGGTAACCATGGCGTTTAGTTGCCATGGCAACTATGGGGTTCTGTTGCCATGGTAACCATGGGGTAGTGTTGTCATGGCAACCATGGGGTTGTGTTGCCATGGTAACTATGGGGTTGGGTTGCCATGGCAACCACGGGGTTGTGTTGCCATGGCAACCGTGGGGTTGTGTTGCCATGGTAACGATGGGGTCGTGTTGCCATGGCAACCATGGGGTAGTGTTGCCATGGTAACCATGGCGTTTAGTTACCATGGTAACTATGGGGTTCTTTTGCCATGGTAACCATGGGGTAGTGTTGCCATGGCAACCATGGGGTTGTGTTGCCATGGTAACTATGGGGTTGGGTTGCAATGGTTATCAGGCGGTTCTTTTGGAATGGCAACCATGGGGTAGTGTTGCCATGTGAACCATGCGGTTGTGTTGCCATGGTAACCATGGGGTTTAGTTGCCATGTCAACTCCGGGGTTCTGTTGCCACGGCAACCATAGGGTTGTGTTGCCATGGTAACGATGGGGTTGGGCTGCAATGGCAACAAAGGGGTTGTGTTGCCATGGGAACCATGGGGTTGTGTTGCCATGGTAACCATGGGGTTGGGTTGCCATGGCAACCATGGGGTTGTGTTGCCATGGTAACCATGGCGTTTTGTTGCCATGGCAACTATGGGGTTCTGTTGCCATGGCAACCATGGGGTAGTGTTTCCATGGCAACCATGGGGTTGTGTTGACATGGTAACTATGGGGTTGGGTTGCTATGGAAACTATGGGGTTTATTTGCCTTGGCAACCATGGGGTTGGGTTGCCATGGCAACCATGGGGTTGTGTTGCCATGGTAACCATGGCGTTTTGTTGCCATGGCAACTATGGGGTTCTGTTGCCATGGTAACCATGGCGTTTTGTTGCCATGGCAACTATGCGGTTCTGTTTCCATGGCAACCATGGGGTAGTGTTTCCATGGCAACCATGGGGTTGTGTTGCCATGGTAACTATGGGGTTGGGTTGCTATGGTAACCATGCGGTTGTGTTGCCATGGTAACCATGGGGTTGGGTTGCCATGGCAACCATGGGGTTGGGTTGCCATGGCAACCACGGGGTTGTGTTGCCATGGGAACCATGGGGTTGTGTTGCCATGGTAACTATGGGATTGGGTTGCTATGGAAACTATGGGGTTTAGTTGCCTTGAAAACCATGGGTTTGAGATGCGTGGTAACCATGCAGTTGGGTTTCCGTGGTAACCATGCGGTTGTGTTGTTGTGGTAACCATGCGGTTGTGTTGCCATGGTAACCATGGGGTTGGGTTGCCATGGCAACCACGGGGTTTAGTTGCTATGGTAACCATGGGGTTTCTGTTTCCATGGTAACCATGGCGTTTAGTTGCCATGGCAACTATGGGGTTCTGTTGCCATGGTAACCATGGGGTAGTGTTGCCATGGCAACCATGGGGTTGTGTTGCCATGGTAACTATGGGGTTGGGTTGCCATGGCAACCACGGGTTTGTGTTGCCATGGGAACCATGGCGTTTACTTGCCATGGAAACTATGGGTTTCTGTTGCCATGGTAACCATGGGGTAGTGTTGCCATGGCAACCACGGGGTTGTGCTGCCATGGGAGCCATGGGGTTGTGTTGCCATGGCAACCGTGGGGTTGTGTTGCCATGGTAACGATGGGGTCGTGTTGCCATGGAACCATGGGGTAGTGTTGCCATGGTAACCATGGCGTTTAGTTACCATGGTAACTATGGGGTTCTTTTGCCTTGGTAACCATGGGGTAGTGTTGCCATGGCAACCATGGGGTTGTGTTGCCATGGTAACTATGGGGTTGGGTTGCAATGGTTATCAGGCGGTTCTTTTGGAATGGCAACCATGGGGTAGTGTTGCCATGGTAACCATGCGGTTGTGTTGCCATGGTAATCATGGGGTAGTGTTGCCATGTGAACCATGCGGTTGTGTTGCCATGGTAACCATGGGGTTTAGTTGCCATGGCAACTCTGGGGTTCTGTTGCCACGGCAACCGTAGGGTTGTGTTGCCATGGTAACGATGGGGTTGGGCTGCAATGGCAACCAAGGGGTTGTGTTGCCATGGGAACCATGGGGTTGGGTTACCATGGCAACCATGGGGTTGTGTTGCCATGGTAACCATGGCGTTTAGTTGCCATGGCAACTATGGGGTTCTGTTGCCATGGTAACCATGGGGTAGTGTTGCCATGGCAACCATGGGGTTGTTTTGCCATGGCAACCGTGGGGTTGTGTTGCCATGGTAACGATGGGGTCGTGTTGCCATGGCAACCATGGGGTAGTGTTGCCATGGTAACCATGGCGTTTAGTTACCATGGCAACTATGGGGTTCTGTTGCCATGGCAACCATGGGGTAGTGTTTCCATGGCAACCATGGGGTTGTGTTGCCATGGTAACTATGGGGTTGGGTTGCTATGGTAACCATGCGGTTGTGTTGCCATGGTAACCATGGGGTTGGGTTGCCATGGCAACCATGGGGTTGGTTGCCATGGCAACCACGGGGTTGTGTTGCCATGGGAACCATGGGGTTGTGTTGCCATGGTAACTATGGGATTGGGTTGCTATGGAAACTATGGGGTTTAGTTGCCTTGAAAACCATGGGTTTGAGATGCGTGGTAACCATGCAGTTGCGTTTCCGTGGTAACCATGCGGTTGTGTTGTTGTGGTAACCATGCGGTTGTGTTGCCATGGTAACCATGGGGTTGGGTTGCCATGGCAACCACGGGGTTTAGTTGCTATGGTAACCATGGGGTTTCTGTTGCCATGGTAACCATGGCGTTTAGTTGCCATGGCAACTATGGGGTTCTGTTGCCATGGTAACCATGGGGTAGTGTTGCCATGGCAACCATGGGGTTGTGTTGCCATGGTAACTATGGGGTTGGGTTGCCATGGCAACCACGGGTTTGTGTTGCCATGGGAACCATGGCGTTTACTTGCCATGGAAACTATGGGTTTCTGTTGCCATGGTAACCATGGGGTAGTGTTGCCATGGCAACCACGGGGTTGTGCTGCCATGGGAGCCATGGGGTTGTGTTGCCATGGCAACCGTGGGGTTGTGTTGCCATGGTAACGATGGGGTCGTGTTGCCATGGCAACCATGGGGTAGTGTTGCCATGGTAACCATGGCGTTTAGTTACCATGGTAACTATGGGGTTCTTTTGCCATGGTAACCATGGGGTAGTGTTGCCATGGCAACCATGGGGTTGTGTTGCCATGGTAACTATGGGGTTGGGTTGCAATGGTTATCAGGCGGTTCTTTTGGAATGGCAACCATGGGGTAGTGTTGCCATGGTAACCATGCGGTTGTGTTGCCATGGTAATCATGGGGTAGTGTTGCCATGTGAACCATGCGGTTGTGTTGCCATGGTAACCATGGGGTTTAGTTGCCATGGCAACTCTGGGGTTCTGTTGCCACGGCAACCGTAGGGTTGTGTTGCCATGGTAACGATGGGGTTGGGCTGCAATGGCAACCAAGGGGTTGTGTTGCCATGGGAACCATGGGGTTGTGTTGCCATGGTAACCATGGGGTTGGGTTGCCATGGCAACCATGGGGTTGTGTTGCCATGGTAACCATGGCGTTTTGTTGCGATGGCAACTATGGGGTTCTGTTGCCATGGCAACCATGGGGTAGTGTTTCCATGGCAACCATGGGGTTGTGTTGACATGGTAACTATGGGGTTGGGTTGCTATGGAAACTATGGGGTTTATTTGCCTTGGCAACCATGGGGTTGGGTTGCCATGGCAACCATGGGGTTGTGTTGCCATGGTAACCATGACGTTTTGTTGCCATGGCAACTATGGGGTTCTGTTGCCATGGTAACCATGGCGTTTTGTTGCCATGGCAACTATGCGGTTCTGTTTCCATGGCAACCATGGGGTAGTGTTTCCATGGCAACCATGGGGTTGTGTTGCCATGGTAACTATGGGGTTGGGTTGCTATGGTAACCATGCGGTTGTGTTGCCATGGTAACCATGGGGTTGGGTTGCCATGGCAACCATGGGGTTGGGTTGCCATGGCAACCACGGGGTTGTGTTGCCATGGGAACCATGGGGTTGTGTTGCCATGGTAACTATGGGATTGGGTTGCTATGGAAACTATGGGGTTTAGTTGCCTTGAAAACCATGGGTTTGAGATGCGTGGTAACCATGCAGTTGGGTTTCCGTGGTAACCATGCGGTTGTGTTGTTGTGGTAACCATGCGGTTGTGTTGCCATGGTAACCATGGGGTTTCTGTTGCCATGGTAACCATGGCATTTAGTTGCCATGGCAACTATGGGGTTCTGTTGCCATGGTAACCATGGGGTAGTGTTGCCATGGCAACCATGGGGTTGTGTTGCCATGGTAACTATGGGGTTGGGTTGCCTTGGCAACCACGGGTTTGTGTTGCCATGGGAACCATGGCGTTTAGTTGCCATGGAAACTATGGGTTTCTGTTGCCATGGTAACCATGGGGTAGTGTTGCCATGGCAACCACGGGGTTGTGCTGCCATGGGAACCATGGGGTTGTGTTGCCATGGTAACTATGGGGTTGGGTTGCTACGGAAGCTATGGGGTTGTGTTGACATGGTAACCATGGCGTTTAGTTGCCATGGAAACTATGGGGTTCTGTTGCCATGGCAACCATAGGGTTGTTGTTGCCATGGTAACGATGGGGTTGGGTTGCCATGCCAACCACGGGGTTGAGTTGCTATGGGAACCATGGGGTTGTGTTGCCATGGTAACTATGGGGTTGTGTTGCTATGGAAACTATGGGGTTTAGTTGCCATGGGAACCATGGGGTTGAGATGCCATGGTAACCATGCAGTTGGGTTGCCGTGGTAACCATGCGGTTGTGTTGTTATGGTAACCATGCGTTTGTGTTGCCATGGTAACCATGGGGTTGGGTTGCCATGGCAACCACGGGGTTTGGTTGCTATGGTAACCATGGGGTTCTGTGTCCATGGTAACCATGGGGTTGGGTTGCCATGGTAACCATGGCATTTAGTTGCTACGGCAACTATGGGGTTCTGTTGCCATGGTAACAATGGGGTAGTGTTGCCATGGCAACCATGGGGTTGTGTTGCCATGGTAACCATGGGGTTGGGTTTCCATGGCAACCACGGGGTTGAGTTGCCATGGGAACCATGGGATTGTGTTGCCATGGTAACTATGGGGTTGGGTTGCTATGGAAACTATGGGGTTTAGTTGTCTTGGCAACCATAGGTTTGATATGCGTGGTAACCATGCAGTTGGGTTGCCGTGGTAACCATGCGGTTGTGTTGTTGTGGTAAGCATGCGGTTGTGTTGCCATGGTAACCATGGGGTTGGGTTGCCATGGCAACCACGGGGTTTGGTTGCTATGGTAACCATGGGTTTCTGTTGCCATGGTAACCATGGGGTTGCGTTGCCATGGTAACCATGGCGTTTAGTTGCCATGGCAACTATGGGGTTCTGTTGCCATGGTAACCATGGGGTAGTGTTGCCATGGCAAACATGGGGTTGTGTTGCCATGGTAACTATGGGGTTGGGTTGCCATGGAAACCACGGGGTTGTGTTGCCATGGGAACCATGGGGTTGTGTTGCCATGGTAACCATGGGGTAGTGTTGCCATGGCAACTATGGGGTTGTGTTGCCATGGTAACCATGGCGTTTAGTTGCCATGGTAACTATGGGGTTCTGTTGCCATGGTAACCATGGGATAGTGTTGCCATGGCAACCATGGGGTTGTGTTGCCATGGTAACTATGGGGTTGGGTTGCAATGGTTATCAGGCGGTTCTTTTGGAATGGCAACCATGGGGTAGTGTTGCCATGGTAACCAAACGGTTGTGTTGCCATGGTAACCATGGGGTTGGGTTACCATGGCAACCATGGGGTTGTGTTGCCATGGTAACCATGGCGTTTAATTGCCATGGCAACTATGGGTTTCTGTTGCCATGGTAACCATGGGGTAGTGTTGCCATGGCAACCACGGGGTTGTGTTGCCATGGTAACTATGGGGTTGGGTTGCTACGGAAACTATGGGGTTGTGTGGCCATGGTAACCATGGCGTTTAGTTGCCATGGCAACTATGGGGTTCTGTTGCCATGGCAACCATAGGGTTGTGTTGCCATGGTAACGATGGGGTTGGGTTGCCATGGCAACCACGGGGTTGTGTTGCCATGGGAACCATGGGGTTGTGTTGCCATGGTAACTATGGGGTAGGGTTGCTATGGAAACTATGGGGTTTAGTTTCCATGGCAACCATGGGGTTGAGATGCCGTGCTAACCATGCAGTTGGGTTGCCGTGGTAACCATGCGGTTGTGTTGTTGTGGTAACCATGCGGTTGTGTTGCCATTGTAACCATGGGGTTGGGTTGCCATGGCAACCACGGGGTTTGGTTGCTATGGTAACCATGGGGTTCTGTGTCCATGGTAACCATGGGGTTGGGTTACCATGGCAACCATGGGGTTGTGTTGCCATGGTAACCATGGCGTTTAATTGCCATGGAAACTATGGGTTTCTGTTGCCATGGTAACCATGGGGTAGTGTTGCCATGGCAACCACGGGGTTGTGTTGCCATGGGAACCATGGGGTTGGGTTGCCATGGTAACTATGGGGTTGGGTTGCTACAGAAACTATGGGGTTGTGTTGCCATGGTAACCATGGCGTTTAGTTGCCATGGCAACTATGGGGTTCTGTTGCCATGGCAACCATAGGGTTGTTGTTGCCATGGTAACGATGGGGTTGGGTTGCCATGGCAACCACGGGGTTGTGTTGCCATGGTAACCATGGGGTTGGGTTGCCATGGCAACCACGGGGTTTGGTTGCTATGGTAACCATGGGGTTCTGTGTCCATGGTAACCATGGGGTTGGGTTGCCATGGTAACCATGGCGTTTAGTTGCCATGGCAACTATGGGGTTCTGTTGCCATGGTAACCATGGGGTAGTGTTGCCATGGCAACCATGGGGTTGTGTTGCCATGGTAACTATGGGGTTGGGTTGCCATGGCAACCACGGGGTTGTGTTGCCATGGCAACCGTGGGGTTGTGTTGCCATGGTAACCATGGGGTCGTGTTGCCATGGCAACCATGGGGTAGTGTTGCCATGGTAACCATGGCGTTTAGTTACCATGGTCACTATGGGGTTCTTTTGCCATGGTAACCATGCGGTTGTGTTGCCATGGTAACCATGGGGTAGTGTTGCCATGGTAACCATGCGGTCATGTTGCCATGGTAACCATGGGGTTTAGTTGCCATGGCAACTCTGGGGTTCTGTTGCCATGGCAACCATAGGGTTGTGTTGCCATGGTAACGATGGGGTTGGGCTGCAATGGCAACCAAGGGGTTGTGTTGCCATGGGAACCATGGGGTTGTGTTGCCATGGTAACCATGGGGTTGGGTTGCCATGGTTACCATGGCGTTTAGTTGCCATGGCAACTATGGGGTTGTGTTGCCATGGTAACGATGGGGTTGTGTTGCCATGGCAACCACTGGGTTCTGTTGCCATGGCAACCATGGGGTAGTGTTTCCAGGGCAACCATGGGGTTGTGTTGCCATGGTAACTATGGGGTTGGGTTGCTATGGAATCTATGGGGTTTAGTTGCCTTGGCAACCATGGGGTTGGGTTGCCATGGCAACCTTGGGGTTGTGTTGCCATGGTAACCATGGCGTTTTGTTGCCATGGCAACTATGGGGTTCTGTTGCCATGGCAACCATGGGGTAGTGTTTCCATGGCAACCGTGGGGTTGTGTTGCCATGGTAACTATGGGGTTGGGTTGCTATGGAAACTATGGGGTTTAGTTGCCTTGGCAACCATGGGTTTGAGATGCGTGGTAACCATGCAGTTGGGTTGCCGTTGTAACCATGCGGTTGTGTTGTTGTGGCAACCATGCGGTTGTGTTGCCATGGTAACCATGGGTTTGGGTTGCCATGGCAACCACGGGGTTTGGTTGCTATGGTAACCATGGGGTTCTGTGTCCATGGTAACCATGGGGTTGGGTTGCCATGGTAACCATGGCGTTTAGTTGCCATGGCAACTATGGGGTTCTGTTGCCATGGTAACCATGGGGTAGTGTTACCATGGCAACCATGGGGTTGTGTTGCCATGGTAACTATGGGGTTGGGTTGCCATGGCAACCACGGGGTTGTGTTGCCATGGCAACCGTGGGGTTGTGTCGCCATGGTAACCATGGGGTCGTGTTGCCATGGCAACCATGGGGTAGTGTTGCCATGGTAACCATGGCGTTTAGTTACCATGGTCACTATGGGGTTCTTTTGCCATGGTAACCATGGGGTAGTGTTGCCATGGCAACCATGGGGTTGTGTTGCCATGGTAACTATGGGGTTGGGTTGCAATAGTTATCAGGCGGTTCTTTTGGAATGGCAACCATGGGGTAGTGTTGCCATGGTAACCATGCGGTTGTGTTGCCATGGTAACCATGGGGTAGTGTTGCCATGGTAACCATGCGGTCATGTTGCCATGGTAACCATGGGGTTTAGTTGCCATGGCAACTCTGGGGTTCTGTTGCCATGGCAACCATAGGGTTGTGTTGCCATGGTAACGATGGGGTTGGGCTGCAATGGCAACCAAGGGGTTGTGTTGCCATGGGAACCATGGGGTTGTGTTGCCATTGTAACCATGGGGTTGGGTTGCCATGGCAACCACGAGGTTGTGTTGCTATGGTAACCATGGGGTTCTGTGTCCATGGTAACCATGGGGTTGTGTTGCCATGGCAACCACTGGGTTCTGTTGCCATGGCAACCATGGGGTAGTGTTTCCAGGGCAACCATGGGGTTGTGTTGTCATGGTAACTATGGGGTTGGGTTGCTATGGAAACTATGGGGTTTAGTTGCCTTGGCAACCATGGGGTTTGGTTTCCATGGCAACCTTGGGGTTGTGTTGCCATGGTAACCATGGCGTTTTGTTGCCATGGCAACTATGGGGTTCTGTTGCCATGGCAACCATGGGGTAGTGTTTCCATGGCAACCGTGGGGTTGTGTTGCCATGGTAACTATGGGGTTGGGTTGCTATGGAAACTATGGGGTTTAGTTGCCTTGGCAACCATGGGGTTGGGTTGCCATGGCAACCATGGGGTTGTATTGCCATGGCAACTATGGGGTTCTGTTGCCATGGTAACCATGGCGTTTTGTTGCCATGGCAACTATGGGGTTCTGTTTCCATGGCAACCATGGGGTAGTGTTTCCATGGCAACCATGGGGTTGTGTTGCGATGGTAACTATGGGGTTGGGTTGCTATGGTAACCATGCGGTTGTGTTCCCATGGCAACCATGGGGTTGTGTTGCGATGGTAACTATGGGGTTGGGTTGCTATGGTAACCATGCGGTTGTGTTCCCATGGTAACCATGGGGTTGGGTTGCCATGGCAACCATGGGGTTGGGTTGCCATGGCAACCACGGGGTTTGGTTTCTATGATAACCATGGGGTTCTGTGTCCATGGTAACCATGGGGTTGGTTTGCCATGGTAACCATGGCGTTTAGTTGCCATGTCAACTATGGGGTTCTGTTGCCATGGTAACCATGGGGTAGTGTTGCCATGGCAACCGTGGGGTTGTGTTGCCATGGTAACCATGGGGTTGGGTTGCCATGGCAACCACGGGGTTGTGTTGCCATGGTAACCATGGGGTTTAGTTGCCATGGCAACTCTGGGGTTCTGTTGCCATGGCAACCATAGGGTTGTGTTGCCATGGTAACGATGGGGTTGGGCTGCCATGGCAACCAAGGGGTTGTGTTGCCATGGGAACCATGGGTTTGTGTTGCCATGGTAACCATGGGGTTGGGTTGCCATGGCAACCACGGGGTTTGGTTGCTATGGTAACCATGGGGTTCTGTGTCAATGGTAACCATGGGGTTGTGTTGCCATGGTTACCATGGCGTTTAGTTGCCATGGCAACTATGGGATTGAGTTGCCATGGTAACGATGGGGTTGTGTTGCCATGGCAACCACGGGGTTCTGTTGCCATGGCAACCATGGGGTAGTGTTTCCAGGGCAACCATGGGGTTGTGTTGCCATGTTAACTATGGGGTTGGGTTGCTATGGAAACTATGGGGTTTAGTTGCCTTGGCAACCATGGGGTTGGGTTGCCATGGCAACAATGGGGTTGTGTTGCCATGGTAACCATGGCGTTTTGTTGTCATGGCAACTATGGGGTTCTGTTGCCATGGCAACCATGGCGTTTTGTTGCCGTGGCAACTATGGGGTTCTGTATCCATGGGAACCATGGGATAGTGTTTCCGTGGCAACCATGGGGTTGTGTTGCCATGGTAACTATGGGGTTGGGTTGCTATGGTAACCATGCGGTTGTGTTGCCATGGTAACCATGGGGTTGGGTTGCCATGGCAACCATGGGGTTGTGTTGCCATGGTAACCATGGCGTTTTGTTGCCATGGCAACTATGGGGTTCTGTTGCCATGGTAACCATGGGGTAGTGTTTCCATGGCAACCATGGGGTTGTGTTGCCATGGTAACCATGGGGTTGGGTTGCCATGGCAACCACGGGGTTTGGTTGCTATGGTAACCATGGGGTTGGGTTTCCATGGCAACCATGGGGTTGTGTTGCCATGGTATCGATGGGGTTGTGTTGCCATGGTAACTATGGGGTTGGGTTGCAATGGTTATCAGGCGGTTCTTTTGGAATGGCAACCATGGGGTAGTGTTGCCATGGTAACCATGCGGTTGTGTTGCCATGGTAACCATGCGGTTGTGTTGCCATGTCAACCATGGGGTTGGGTTACCATGGCAACCATGGGTTTGTGTTGCCATGGTAACCATGGCGTTTAGTTGCCACGGCAACTATGGGATTCTGTTGCCATGGTAACCATGGGGTAGTGTTGCCATGGCAACCACGGGGTTGTGTTGCCATGGGAACCATGCGGTTGTGTTACCATGGTAACTATGGGGTAGGGTTGCTACGGAAACTATGGGATTGAGATGCCATGGTAACCATGGCGTTTAGTTGCCATGGCAACTATGGGGTTCTGTTGCCATGGCAACCGTAGGGTTGTGTTGCCATGGTAACCATGGGGTTGGGTTGCCCTGGCAACCACGGGGTTGTGTTGCCATGGGAACCATGGGGTTGTGTTGCCATGGTAACCATGGGGTAGTGTTGCCATGGCAACCATGGGGTAGTGTTGCCATGGTAACCATGGCGTTTAGTTGCCATGGTAACTATGGGGTTCTGTTGCCATGGTAACCATGGGGTAGTGTTGCCATGGCAACCATGGGTTTGTGTTGCCATGGTAACTATGGGGTTGGGTTGTAATGGTTATCAGGCGGTTCTTTTGGAATGGCAACCATGGGGTAGTGTTGCCATGGTAACCATGCGGTTGTGTTGCAATGGTAACCATGGGGTAGTGTTGCCATGGTAACCATGCGGTTGTGTTGCAATGGTAACCATGGGGTAGTGTTGCCATGGTAACCATGGGGTTGGGTTACCATGGCAACCATGGGGTTGTGTTGCCATGGTAACCATGGCGTTTAGTTGCCATGGCAACTCTGGGGTTCTGTTGCCATGGCAACCAAGGGGTTGTGTTGCCATGGGAACCATGGGGTTGGGTTGCCATGGCAACCATGGGGTTCTGTTGCCATGGCAACCATGGGGTTGGGTTGCCACGGTAACCATGGCGTTTAGTTGCCATGGCAACTATGGGGTTCTGTTGCCATGGTAACCATGGGGTAGTGTTGCCATGGCAACCATGGGGTTGTGTTGCCATGGTAACTATGGGGTTGGGTTGCCATGGCAACCACGGGGTTGTGTTGCCATGGCAACCGTGGGGTTGTGTCGCCATGGTAACCATGGGGTCGTGTTGCCATGGCAACCATGGGGTAGTGTTGCCATGGTAACCATGGCGTTTAGTTACCATGGTCACTATGGGGTTCTTTTGCCATGGTAACCATGGGGTAGTGTTGCCATGGCAACCATGGGGTTGTGTTGCCATGGTAACTATGGGGTTGGGTTGCAATGGTTATCAGGCGGTTCTTTTGGAATGGCAACCATGGGGTAGTGTTGCCATGGTAACCATGCGGTTGTGTTGCCATGGTAACCATGGGGTAGTGTTGCCATGGTAACCATGCGGTCATGTTGCCATGGTAACCATGGGGTTTAGTTGCCATGGCAACTCTGGGGTACTGTTGCCATGGCAACCATAGGGTTGTGTTGCCATGGTAACGATGGGGTTGGGCTGCAATGGCAACCAAGGGGTTGTGTTGCCATGGGAACCATGGGGTTGTGTTGCCATGGTAACCATGGGGTTGGGTTGCCATGGCAACCACGAGGTTGTGTTGCTATGGTAACCATGGGGTCCTGTGTCCATGGTAACCATGGGGTTGTGTTGCCATGGTTACCATGGCGTTTAGTTGCCATGGCAACTATGGGGTTGTGTTGCCATGGTAACGATGGGGTTGTGTTGCCATGGCAACCACTGGGTTCTGTTTCCATGGCAACCATGGGGTAGTGTTTCCAGGGCAACCATGGGGTTGTGTTGCCATGGTAACTATGGGGTTGGGTTGCTATGGAAACTATGGGGTTTAGTTGCCTTGGCAACCATGGGGTTGGGTTTCCATGGCAACCTTGGGGTTGTGTTGCCATGGTAACCATGGCGTTTTGTTGCCATGGCAACTATGGGGTTCTGTTGCCATGGCAACCATGGGGTAGTGTTTCCATGGCAACCGTGGGGTTGTGTTGCCATGGTAACTATGGGGTTGGGTTGCTATGGAAACTATGGGGTTTAGTTGCCTTGGCAACCATGGGGTTGGGTTGCCATGGCAACCATGGGGTTGTATTGCCATGGCAACTATGGGGTTCTGTTGCCATGGTAACCATGGCGTTTTGTTGCCATGGCAACTATGGGGTTCTGTTTCCATGGCAACCATGGGGTAGTGTTTCCATGGCAACCATGGGGTTGTGTTGCGATGGTAACTATGGGGTTGGGTTGCTATGGTAACCATGCGGTTGTGTTCCCATGGTAACCATGGGGTTGGGTTGCCATGGCAACCATGGGGTTGGGTTGCCATGGCAACCGCGGGGTTTGGTTTCTATGATAACCATGGGGTTCTGTGTCCATGGTAACCATGGGGTTGGTTTGCCATGGTAACCATGGCGTTTAGTTGCCATGTCAACTATGGGGTTCTGTTGCCATGGTAACCATGGGGTAGTGTTGCCATGGCAACCGTGGGGTTGTGTTGCCATGGTAACCATGGGGTTGGGTTGCCATGGCAACCACGGGGTTGTGTTGCCATGGTAACCATGGGGTTTAGTTGCCATGGCAACTCTGGGGTTCTGTTGCCATGGCAACCATAGGGTTGTGTTGCCATGGTAACGATGGGGTTGGGCTGCCATGGCAACCATGGGGTTGTGTTGCCATGGTAACCATGGCGTTTTGTTGCCATGGCAACTATGGGGTTCTGTTGCCATGGTAACCATGGGGTAGTGTTTCCATGGCAACCATGGGGTTGTGTTGCCATGGTAACCATGGGGTTGGGTTGCCATGGCAACCACGGGGTTTGGTTGCTATGGTAACCATGGGGTTGGTTGCCATGGCTACCATGGGGTTGTGTTGCCATGGTAACCATGGCGTTTAGTTTCCATTGCAACTATGTGGTTCTGTTGCCATGGTAACCATGGGGTTGGGTTTCCATGGCAACCATGGGGTTGTGTTGCCATGGTATCGATGGGGTTGTGTTGCCATGGTAACTATGGGGTTGGGTTGCAATGGTTATCAGGCGGTTCTTTTGGAATGGCAACCATGGGGTAGTGTTGCCATGGTAACCATGCGGTTGTGTTGCCATGGTAACCATGGCGTTTTGTTGTCATGGCAACTATGGGGTTCTGTTGCCATGGCAACCATGGGTTTGTGTTGCCATGGTAACCATGGCGTTTAGTTGCCACGGCAACTATGGGATTCTGTTGCCATGGTAACCATGGGGTAGTGTTGCCATGGCAACCACGGGGTTGTGTTGCCATGGGAACCATGCGGTTGTGTTACCATGGTAACTATGGGGTAGTGTTGCCATGGTAATCATGGCGTTTAGTTGCCATGGTAACTATGGGGTTCTGTTGCCATGGTAACCATGGGGTAGTGTTGCCATGGCAACCATGGGTTTGTGTTGCCATGGTAACTATGGGGTTGGGTTGCAATGGTTATCAGGCGGTTCTTTTGGAATGGCAACCATGGGGTAGTGTTGCCATGGTAACCATGCGGTTGTGTTGCAATGGTAACCATGGGGTAGTGTTGCCATGGTAACCATGCGGTTGTGTTGCAATGGTAACCATGGGGTAGTGTTGCCATGGTAACCATGGGGTTGGGTTACCATGGCAACCATGGGGTTGTGTTGCCATGGTAACCATGGCGTTTAGTTGCCATGGCAACTCTGGGGTTCTGTTGCCATGGCAACCAAGGGGTTGTGTTGCCATGGGAACCATGGGGTTGGGTTGCCATGGCAACCATGGGGTTCTGTTGCCATGGCAACTATGGCGTTTTGTTGCCATGGCAACTATAGTGTTCCGTTGCCATGGGAACCATGGGGTAGTGTTTCCGTGGCAACCATGGGGTTCTGTTGCCATGGTAACTATGGGGTTGGGTTGCTATGGTAACCATGCGGTTGTGTTGCCATGGTAACCATGGGGTTGGGTTGCCATGGCAACCATGGGGCTGTGTTGCCATGGTAACCATGGCGTTTTGTTGCCATGGCAACTATGGGGTTCTCTTGCCATGGTAAACATGGGGTAGTGTTTCCATGGCAACCATGGGGTTGTGTTGCCATGGTAACCATGGGGTTGGGTTTCCATGGCAACCACGGGGTTTGGTTGCTATGCTAACCATGGGGTTGGTTGCCATGGCAACCATGGGGTTGTGTTGCCATGGTAACCATGGCGTTTAGTTGCCATGGCAACTATGGGGTTATGTTGCCATGGTAACCATGGGGTTGGGTTGCCATGGCAACCATGGGCTTGTGTTGCCATGGTAACCATGGCGTTTTGTTGCCATGGCAACTATGGGGTTCTGTTGCCATGGGAACCATGGCGTTTTGTTGCCATGGCAACTATGGGGTTCTGTTTCCATGGCAACCATGGGGTTATGTTGCCATGGTAACTATGGGGTTGGGTTGCTATGGTAACCATGGGGTTCTGTGTCCATGGTAACCATGGGGTTGTGTTGCCATGGTAACCATGGCGTTTAGTTGCCATGGCAACTATGGGGTTGGGTTGCCATGGTAACCATGGGGTAGTGTTGCCATGGCAACCATGGGGTTTTGTTGCCATGGTAACCATGGGGTTGGGTTGCCATGGGAACCACGGGGTTGTGTTGCCATGGGAACGATGGGGTTGTGTTGCCATGGTAACTATGGGGTTGGGTTGCTATGGAAACTATGGGGTTTAGTTGCCTTGGCAACCATGGGTTTGAGATGCGTGGTAACCATGCAGTTGTGTTGCCGTGGTAACCATGCGGTTGTGTTGTTGTGGTAACCATGCGGTTGTGTTGCCATGGTAACCATGGGGTTGGGTTGCCATGGCAACCAAGGGGTTTGGTTGCTATGGTTACCATGGGGTTTCTGTTGCCATGGTAACCATGGGGTAGCGTTGCCATGGTAACCATGGCGTATAGTGGCCATGGTAACTATGGGGTTCTGTTGCCATGGTAACCATGGGGTAGTGTTGCCATGGCAACCATGGGGTTGTGTTTCCATGGTAACGATGGGGTTGGGTTGCCATGGCAACCACGGGGTTGTGTTGCCATGGGAACCATGGGGTTGTGTTGCCATGGTAACCATGGGGTAGTGTTTCCATGGCAACCATGGGGTAGTGTTGCCACGGTAACCATGGCGTTTAGTTGCCATGGTAACTATGGTGTTCTGTTGCCATGGTAACCATGGGGTAGTGTTGCCATGGCAACCATGGGGTTGTGTTGCCATGGTAACTATGGGGTTGGGTTGCAATCGTTATCAGGCGGCTCTTTTGGAATGGAAACCATGGGGTAGTGTTTCCATGGTAACCAAACGGTTGTGTTGCCATGGTAACCGTGGGGTTGGGTTACCATGGCAACCATGGGGTTGTGTTGCCATGGGAACCATGGGGTTGTGTTGCCATGGTAACCATGGGGTAGTGTTTCCATGGAAACCATGGGGTAGTGTTGCCACGGTAACCATGGCGTTTAGTTGCCATGGTAACTATGGGGTTCTGTTCCCATGGTAACCATGGGGTAGTGTTGCCATGGCAACCATGGGGTTGTGTTTCCATGGTAACGATGGGGTTGGGTTGCCATGGCAACCACGGGGTTGTGTTGCCATGGGAACCATGGGGTTGTGTTGCCATGGTAACCATGGGGTAGTGTTTCCATGGCAACCATGGGGTAGTGTTGCCACGGTAACCATGGCGTTTAGTTGCCATGGTAACTATGGGGTTCTGTTGCCATGGTAACCATGGGGTAGTGTTGCCATGGCAACCATGGGGTTGTGTTGCCATGGTAACTATGGGGTTGGGTTGCAATGGTTATCAGGCGGTTCTTTTGGAATGGAAACCATGGGGTAGTGTTGCCATGGTAACCAAACGGTTGTGTTGCCATGGTAACCGTGGGGTTGGGTTACCATGGCAACCATGGGGTTGTGTTGCCATGGGAACCATGGGGTTGTGTTGCCATGGTAACCATGGGGTAGTGTTTCCATGGAAACCATGGGGTAGTGTTGCCACGGTAACCATGGCGTTTAGTTGCCATGGTAACTATGGGATTTTGTTGCCATGGTAACCATGGGGTAATGTTGCCATGGCAACCATGGGGTTGTGTTGCCATTGTAACTATGGGGTTGGGTTGCAATGGTTATCAGGCGGTTCTTTTGGAATGGAAACCATGGGGTAGTGTTGCCATGGTAACCAAACGGCTGTGTTGCCATGGTAACCGTGGGGTTGGGTTACCATGGCAACCATGGGGTTGTGTTGCCATGGGAACCATGGGGTTGGGTTACCATGGCAACCATGGGGTTGTGTTGCCATGGTAACTATGGGGTTGGGTTGCTACGGAAGCTATGGGGTTGTGTTGCCATGGTAACTATGGGGTTGGGTTGCTACGGAAGCTATGGGGTTGTGTTGCCATGGTAACCATGGCGTTTAGTTGCCATGGTAACGATGGGGTTCTGCTGCCATGGCAACCATAGGGTTGTGTTGCCATGGTAACGATGGGGTTGTGTTGCCATGGGAACCACGGGATTGTGTTGCCATGGGAACCATGGGGTTGTGTTGCCATGGTAACTATGGGGTTGGGTTGCTATGGAAACTATGGGTTTTAGTTGCCATGGCAACCATGGGGTTGAGATGCCGTGGTAACCATGCAGTTGGGTTGCCGTCGTAACCATGCGGTTGTGTTGTTGTGTCAACCATGCGTTTGTGTTGCCATGGTAACCATGGGGTTGGGTTGCCATGGCAACCACGGGGTTTGGTTGCTATGGTAACCATGGGGTTCTGTGTCCATGGTAACCATGGGGTTGGGTTGCCATGGTAACCATGGCGTTTAGTTGCTACGGCAACTATGTGGTTTTGTTGCCATGGTAACCATGGGGTAGTGTTGCCATGGCAACCATGGGGTTGTGTTGCCATGGTAACCATGGGGTTGGGTTGCCATGGCAACCACTGGGTTTGGTTGCTATGGTAACCATGGGGTTGGTTGCCATGGCAACCATGGGGTTGTGTTGCCATGGTAACCATGGCGTTTAGTTGCCATGGCAACTATGGGGTTCTGTTGCCATGGTAACCATGGGGTTGGGTTGCCATGGCAACCATGGGGTTGTGTTGCCATGGTAACGATGGGGTTGTGTTGCCATGGTAACTATGGGGTTGGGTTGCTATTGAAACTATGGGGTTTAGTTGCCATGGCATCCATGGGGTTGAGATGCCGTGGTAACCATGCAGTTGGGTTGCCGTGGTAACCATGCGGTTGTGTTGTTGTGGTAACCATGTGGTTGTGTTGCCATGGTAACCATGAGGTTGTGTTGCCATGGTAACCATGGCGTTTTGTTGCCATGGCAACTATGGGTTTCTGTTGCCATGGCAACCATGGGGTAGTGTTTCCATGGCAACCGTGAGGTTGTGTTGCCATGGTAACTATGGGGTTGGGTTTCTATGGAAACTATGGGGTTTAGTTGCCTTGGAAACCATGGGGTTGGGTTGCCATGGCAACCATGGGGTTGTGTTGCCATGGTACCATGGCGTTTTGTTGCCATGGCAACTATGGGGTTCTGTTTCCATGGCAACCATGGTGTTGTGTTGCCATGGTAACTATGGGGTTGGGTTGCTATGGTAACCATGGGGTTCTGTGTCCATGGTAACCATGGGGTAGTGTTGCCATGGCTACCATGCGGTTGTGTTGCCATGGTAACCATGGGGTTGGGTTGCCATGGCAACCACGGGGTTGTGTTACCATGGGAACCATGGGGTTGTGTTGCCATGGTAACTATGGGGCTGGGTTGCTATGGAAACTATGGGGTTTAGTTGCCTTGGCAACCATTGGTTTGAGATGCGTGGTAACCATGCAGTTGTGTTGCCGTGGTAACCATGCGGTTGTGTTGTTGTGGTAACCATGCGGTTGTGTTGCCATGGTAACCATGGGGTTGGGTTGCCATGGCAACCACGGGGTTTGGTTTCTATGGTTACCATGGGGGTTCTGTTGCCATGGTAACCATGGGGTAGTGTTGCCATGGCAACCATGAGGTTGTGTTGCCATGGTAACTATGGGGTTGGGTTGCCATGGCAACCACGGGGTTGTGTTGCCATGGGAACCATGGGGTTGTGTTGCCATGGTAACCATGGGGTAGTGTTTCCATGGCAACCATGGGGTAGTGTTGCCACGGTAACCATGGCGTTTAGTTGCCATGGTAACTATGGGGTTCTGTTGCCATGGTAACCATGGGGTAGTGTTGCCATGGCAACCATGGGGTTGTGTTGCCATGGTAACTATGGGGTTGGGTTGCAATGGTTATTCGGCGGTTCTTTTGGAATGGAAACCATGGGGTAGTGTTGCCATGGTAACCAAACGGTTGTGTTGCCATGGTAACCGTGGGGTTGGGTTACCATGGCAACCATGGGGTTGTGTTGCCATGGGAACCATGGGGTTGTGTTGCCATGGTAACCATGGGGTAGTGTTTCCATGGAAACCATGGGGTAGTGTTGCCACGGTAACCATGGCGTTTAGTTGCCATGGTAACTATGGGGTTCTGTTGCCATGGTAACCATGGGGTAGTGTTGCCATGGCAACCATGGGGTTGTGTTGCCATTGTAACTATGGGGTTGGGTTGCAATGGTTATCAGGCGGTTCTTTTGGAATGGAAACCATGGGGTAGTGTTGCCATGGTAACCAAACGGTTGTGTTGCCATGGTAACCGTGGGGTTGGGTTACCATGGCAACCATGGGGTTGTGTTGCCATGGTAACTATGGGGTTGGGTTGCTACGGAAGCTATGTGGTTGTGTTGCCATGGTAACCATGGCGTTTAGTTGCCATGGCAACTATGGGGTTCTGTTGCCATGGCAACCATAGGGTTGTGTTGCCATGGTAACGATGGGGTTGGGTTGCCATGGGAACCACGGGGTTGTGTTGCCATGGGAACCATGGGGTTGTGTTGCCATGGTAACTATGGGGTTGGGTTGCTATGGAAACTATGGGTTTTAGTTGCCATGGCAACCATGGGGTTGAGATGCCGTGGTAACCATGCAGTTGGGTTGCCGTCGTAACCATGCGGTTGTGTTGTTGTGGCAACCATGCGTTTGTGTTGCCATGGTAACCATGGGGTTGGGTTGCTATGGCAACCACGGTGTTTGGTTGCTATGGTAACCATGGGGTTCTGTGTCCATGGTAACCATGGGGTTGGGTTGCCATGGTAACCATGGCGTTTAGTTGCTACGGCAACTATGTGGTTTTGTTGCCATGGTAACCATGGGGTAGTGTTGCCATGGTAACGATGGGGTTGGGTTGCCATGGCAACCACGGGGTTGTGTTGCCATGGGAACCATGGGATTGTGTTGCCATGGTAACTATGGGGTAGGGTTGCTATGGAAACTATGGGGTTGAGATGCCATGGTAACCATGGCGTTTAGTTGCCATGGCAACTATGGGGTTCTGTTGCCATGGCAACCATAGGGTTGTGTTGCCATGGTAACCATGGGGTTGGGTTGCCATGGCAACCACGGGGTTGTGTTGCCATGGGAACTATGGGGTTGTGTTGCCATGGTAACCATGGAGTAGTGTTGCCATGGCAACCATGAGGTAGTGTTACCATGGTAACCATGGCGTTCAGTTGCCATGGTAACTATGGGGTTCTGTTGCCATGGTAATCATGGGGTAGTGTTGCCATGGCAACCATGGGTTTGTGTTGCCATGGTAACTATGGGGTTGGGTTGCAATGGTTATCAGGCGGTTCTTTTGGAATGGCAACCATGGGGTAGTGTTGCCATGGTAACCATGCGGTTGTGTTGCAATGGTAACCATGGGGTAGTGTTGCCATGGTAACCATGGGGTAGTGTTGCCATGGTAACCATGGGGTTGGGTTACCATGGCAACCATGGGGTTGTGTTGCCATGGTAACCATGGCGTTTAGTTGCCAATGCAACTATGGGGTTCTCTTTCCATGGTAACCATGGGGTAGTGTTGCCATGGCAACCATGGGGTTGTGTTGCCATGGTAACCATGGGGTTCTGTGTCCATGGTAACCATGGGGTTGGGTTGCCATGGTAACCATGGCATTTAGTTGCTACGGCAACTATGTGGTTTTGTTGCCATGGTAACCATGGGGTAGTGTTGACATGGCAACCATGGGGTTGTGTTGCCATGGTAACCATGGGGTTGGGTTGCCATGGCAACCACGGGGTTGTGTTGCCATGGGAACCATGGGGTTGTGTTGCCATGGTAACTATGGGGTTGGGTTGCTATGGAAACTATGGGGTTTAGTTGCCTTGGCAACCATTGGTTTGAGATGCGTGGTACCATGCAGTTGTGTTGCCGTGGTAACCATGGGGTTGGGTTGCCATGGCAACCACGGGGTTTGGTTGCTATGGTTACCATGGGGGTTCTGTTGCCATGGTAACCATGGGGTAGCGTTGCCATGGTAACCATGGCGTTTAGTTGCCATGGTAACTATGGGGTTCTGTTGCCATGGTAACCATGGGGTAGTGTTGCCATGGCAACCGTGGGGTTGTGTTTCCATGGTAACTATGGGGTTGGGTTGCCATGGCAACCACGGGGTTGTGTTGCCATGGGAAACAAGGGGTTGTGTTGCCATGGTAACTATGGGGTTCTGTTGCCATGGTAACCATTGGGTAGTGTTGCCATGGCAACCATGGGGTTGTGTTGCCATGGTAACCATGGGGTTGTGTTGCCATGGTAACCATGGTGTAGTGTTTCCATGGAAACCATGGGGTTGTGTTGCCATGGTAACCAAACTGTTGTGTTGCCATTGTAACCGTGGGGTTGGGTACCATGGCAACCATGGGGTTGTGTTGCCATGGGAACCATGGGGTTGTGTTGCCATGGTAACCATGGTGTAGTGTTTCCATGGAAACCATGGGGTAGTGTTGCCACGGTAACCATGGCGTTTAGTTGCCATGGTAACTATGGGGTTCTGTTGCCATGGTAACCATGGGATAGTGTTGCCATGGCAACCATGGGGTTGTGTTGCCATGGTAACTATGGGGTTGAGTTGCAATGGTTATCAGGCGGTTGTTTTGGAATGGAAACCATGGGGTAGTGTTGCCATGGTAACCAAACGGTTGTGTTGCCATGGTAACCGTGGGGTTGGGTTACCATGGCAACCATGGGGTTGTGTTGCCATGGTAACTATGGGGTTGGGTTGCTACGGAAGCTATGGGGTTGTGTTGCCATGGTAACCATGGCGTTTAGTTGCCATGGCAACTATGGGGTTCTGTTGCCATGGCAACCATAGGGTTGTGTTGCCATGGTAACGATGGGGTTGGGTTGCCATGGGAACCACGGGGTTGTGTTGCCATGGGAACCATGGGGTTGTGTTGCCATGGTAACTATGGGGTTGGGTTGCTATGGAAACTATGGGTTTTAGTTGCCATGGCAACCATGGGGTTGAGATGCCGTGATAACCATGCAGTTGGGTTGCCGTGGTAACCATGCGGTTGTGTTGTTGTTGCAACCATGCGCTTGTGTTGCCATGGTAACCATGGGGTTGTGTTGCCATGGCAACCACGGGGTTTGGTTGCCCTGGTAACCATGGGGTTCTGTGTCCATGGTAACCATGGGGTTGGGTTGCCATGGTAACCATGGCGTTTAGTTGCTACGGCAATTATGTGGTTTTGTTGCCATGGTAACCATGGGGTAGTGTTGCCATGGCAACCATGGGGTTGTGTTGCCATGGTAACGATGGGGTTGGGTTGCCATGGCAACCACGGGGTTGTGTTGCCATGGGAACCATGGGATTGTGTTGCCATGGTAACTATGGGGTAGGGTTGTTATGGAAACTATGGGGTTGAGATGCCATGGTAACCATGGCGTTTAGTTGCCATGGCAACTATGGGGTTCTGTTGCCATGGGAACCATGGGGTTGTGTTGCCATGGTAACCATGGGGTAGTGTTGCCATGGCAACCATGGGGTAGTGTTGCCATGGTAACCATGGCGTTTAGTTGCCATGGTAACTATGGGGTTCTGTTGCCATGGTAACCATGGGGTAGTGTTGCCATGGTAACCATGCGGTTCTGTTGCAATGGTAACCATGGGGTAGTGTTGCCATGGTAACCATGGGGTAGTGTTGACATGGTAACCATGGGGTTGGGTTACCATGGCAACCATGGGGTTGTGTTGCCATGGTAACCATGGCGTTTAGTTGCCATGGCAACTCTGGGGTTCTGTTGCCATGGCAACCTTAGGGTTGTGTTGCCATGGTAACGATGGGGTTGGGTTGCCATGGCAACCACGGGGTTTGGTTGCTATGGTAACCAATGGGTTCTGTGTCCATGGTAACCATGGGGTTGTGTTGCCATGGTAACCATGGCGTTTAGTTGCCATGGCAACTATGGGGTTGTGTTGCCATGGTAACGATGGGGTTGTGTTGCCATGGCAACCACGGGGTTGTGTTGCCATGGCAACCATGGGGTAGTGTTTCCATTGCAACCATGGGGTTGTGTTGCCATGGTAACTATGGGGTTGGGTTGCTATGGAAACTATGGGGTTTAGTTGCCTTGGAAACCATGGGGTTGGGTTGCCATGGCAACCATGGGGTTGTGTTGCCATGGTAACCATGGCGTTTTGTTTCCATGGCAACTATGGGGTTCTGTTGCCATGGCAACCATGGCGTTTTGTTGCCATGGCAACTATGGGGTTCTGTTGCCATGGGAACCATGGGGTAGTGTTTCCGTGGCAACCATGGGGTTCTGTTGCCATGGTAACTATGGGGTTGGGTTGCTATGGTAACCATGCGGTTTTGTTGCCATGGTAGCCATGGCGTTGGGTTGCCATGGCAACCATGGGGTTGTGTTGCCATGGTAACCATGGCGTTTAGTTGCCATGGCAACTATGGGGTTCTGTTGCCATGGTAACCATGGGGTTGGGTTGCCATGGCAACCATGGGGTTGTGTTGCCATGGTAACGATGGGGCTGTGTTGCCATGGTAACTATGGGGTTGGGTTGCTATGGAAACTATGGGGTTTAGTTGCCACGGCATCCATGGGGTTGAGATCCCGTGGTAACTATGCAGTTGGGTTGCCGTGGTAACCATGCGGTTGTGTTGTTGTGGTAACCATGTTGTTGTGTTGCCATGGTAACCATGGGATTGGGTTGCCATGGCTATCACGGGGTTTGATTGCTATTGTAACCATGGGGTTCTGTTGCCATGGTAACCATGGGGTTGTGTTGCCATGGTAACCATGGCGTTTTGTTGCCAAGGCAACTCTGGGTTTCTGTTGCCATGGCAACCATGGGGTAGTGTTTCCATGGCAACCGTGAGGTTGTGTTGCCATGGTAACAATGGGGTTGGGTTGCTATGGAAACTATGGGGTTTAGTTGCCTTGGAAACCATGGGGTTGGGTTGCCATGGCAACCATGGGGTTGTGTTGCCATGGTAACCATGGCGTTTTCTTGCCATGGCAACTATGGGGTTCTGTTGCCATGGCAACCATAGGGTTGTGTTGCCATGGTAACGATGGGGTTGGGTTGCCATGGCAACAACGGGGTTGAGTTGCCATGGGAACCATGGGGTTGTGTTGCCATGGTAACTATGGGGTTGGGTTGCTATGGAAACTATGGGGTTCTGTGTCCATGGTAACCATGGGGTTGGGTTGCCATGGCAACCACGGGGTTTGGTTGCTATGGTAACCATGGGGTTCTGTGTCCATGGTAACCATGGGGTTGGGTTGCCATGGTAACCATGGCGTTTAGTTGCTACGGCAACTATGGGGTTCTGTTGCCATGGTAACCATGGGGTAGTGTTGCCATGGCAACCATGGGGTTGTGTTGCCATGGTAACGATGGGGTGGGTTGCCATGGCAACCACGGAGTTGTGTTGCCATGGGAACCATGGGATTGTGTTGCCATGGTAACTATGGGGTTGGGTTGCTATGGAAACTATGGGGTTTAGTTCCCTTGGCAACCATGGGTTTGAGATGCTTGGTAACCATGCTGTTGGGTTGCTGTGGTAACCATGCGGTTGTGTTGTTGTTGTAACCATGCGGTTGTGTTGCCATGGTAACCATGGGGTTGGGTTGCCATGGTAACCACGGTGTTTGGTTGCTATGGTAACCATGGGTTTCTGTTGCCATGGTAACCATGGAGTTGCGTTGCCATGGTAACCATGGCGTTTAGTTGCCTTGGCAACTATGGGGTTCTGTTGCCATGGTAACCATGGGGTTGGGTTGCCATGGCAACCACGGGGTTGTGTTGCCATGGGAACCATGCGGTAGTGTTGCCATGGCAACCATGGGGTAGTGTTGCCACGGTAACCGTGGCGTTTTGTTGCCATGGCAACTATGGGGTTCTGTTGCCATGGTAACCATGGGGTAGTGTTGCCATGGCAACCATGGGGTTGTGTTGCCATGGTAACTATGGGGTTGGGTTGCAATGGTTATCAGGCGGTTCTTTTGGAATGGCAACCATGGGGTAGTGTTGCCATGGCAACCAAACGGTTGTGTTGGCATGGTAACCATGGGGTTTGGTTACCATGGTAACCATGGGGTTGTGTTGCCATGGTAACCATGGCGTTTAATTGCCATGGCAACTGTGGGGTTCTGTTGCCATGGTAACCATGGGGTAGTGTTGCCATGACAACCACGGGGTTGTGTTGCCATGGGAACGATGGGGTTGTATTGCCATGGTAACTATGGCATTGGGTTGCAACGGAAACTATAGGATTGTGTTGCCATGGTAACCATGGCGTTTAGTTGCCATGGCAACTATGGGGTTCTGTTGCCATGGCAACCATAGGGTTGTGTTGCCATGGTAACTATGGGGTTGGGTTGCTATGGAAACTACGGGGTTTAGTTGCCATGGCAACCATGGGGTTGAGATGCCGTGCTAACCATGCAGTTGGGTTGCCGTGGTAACCATGCTGTTGTGTTGTTGTGGTAACCATGCGGTTGTGTTGCCATGGTAACCATGCTGTTGGGTTGCAATGGCAACCACGGGGTTTGGTTGCCATGGTAACCATGGGGTTCTGTTGCCATGGTAACCATGGGGTTGTGTTGCCATGGTAACCATGGCGTTTAGTTGCCATGGCAACTATGGGATTCTGTTGCCATGGTAACCATGGGGTAGTGTTGCCATGGACACCACGGGGTTGTGTTGCCATGGGAACCATGGGGTTGTGTTGCCATGCTAACTATGAGGTTGGGTTGCTATGGAAACTATGGGGTTTAGTTGCCTTGGCAACCATGGGTTTGAGATGCGTGGTAACCGTGCAGTTGGGTTGCCGTTGTAACCATGCGGTTGTGTTGTTGTGGTAACCATGCGGTTGTGTTGCCATGGTAACCATGGGGTTGGGTTGCCATGGCAACCAAGGGGTTGGGTTGCTATGGTAACCATGGGGTTCTGTTGCCATGGTAACCATGGGGTTGCGTTGCCATGGTAACCATGGCGTTTAGTTGCCATGGCAACTATGGGGTTCTGTTGCCATGGTAACCATGGGGTAGTGTTGCCATGGCAACCATGGGGTTGTGTTGCCATGGTAACCATGGGGTAGTGTTGCCATGGCAACCATGGGGTAGTGTTGCCATGGCAACCATGGGGTTGTGTTACGATGGTAACTATGGGGTTGGGTTGCAATGGTTATCAGGCGGTTCTTTTGGAATGGCAACCATGGGGTTGTGTTGCCATGGTAACTATGGGGTTGGGTTGCAATGGTTATCAGGCGGTTCTTTTGGAATGGCAACCATGGGGTTGTGTTGCCATGGTAACTATGGGGTTGGGTTGCAATGGTTATCAGGCGGTTCTTTTGGAATGGCAACCATGGGGTTGTGTTGCCATGGTAACTATGGGGTTGGGTTGCAATGGTTATCAGGCGGTTCTTTTGGAATGCCAACCATGGGGTAGTGTTGCCATGGTAACCATGCGGTTGTGTTGCCATGGTAACCATGGGGTTGGGTTACCATGGCAACCATGGGTTTGTATTGCCATGGTAACCATGGCGTTTAGTTGCCATGTCAACTATGGGGTTCTGTTGCCATGGTAACCATGGGGTAGTGTTGCCATGGCAACCACGGGGTTGTGTTGCCATTGGAACCATGGGGCTGTGTTACCATGGTAACTATGGGGTAGGGTTGCTATGGAAACTATGGGGTTGAGATGCCATGGTAACCATGGCGTTTAGTTGCCATGGCAACTATGGGGTTCTGTTGCCATGGCAACCATAGGGTTGTGTTGCCATGGTAACCATGGGGTTGGGTTGCCATGGCAACCACGGGGTTGTGTTGCCATGGGAACCATGGGGTTGTGTTGCCATGGTAACCATGGGGTAGTGTTGCCATGGCCACCATGGGGTAGTGTTGCCATGGTAACCATGGCGTTTAGTTGCCATGGCAACTATGGGGTTCTGTTGGCATGGTAACCATGGGGTAGTGTTGCCATGGCAACCATGGGGTTGTGTTGCCATGGTAACTATAAGGTTAGGTTGCAATGGTTATCAGGCGGTTCTTTTGGAATGGCAACCATGGGGTAGTGTTGCCATGGTAACCATGCGGTTGTGTTGCCATGGTAACCATGGGGTAGTGTTGCCATGGTAACCATGCGGTTGTGTTGCCATGGTAACCATGGGGTTGGGTTACCATGGCAACCATGGGGTTGTGTTGCCATGGTAATCATTGCGTTTAGTTGCCATGGCAACTATGGGGATCTGTTGCCATGGCAACCATGGGGTAGTGTTTCCATGGCAACCATGGGGTTGTGTTGCCATGGTAACCATGGGGTTGTGTTGCCATGGTAACTATGGGGTTGGGTTGCAATGGTTATCAGGCGGTTCTTTTGGAATGGCAACCATGGGGTTGTGTTGCCATGGTAACTATGGGGTTGGGTTGCAATGGTTATCAGGCGGTTCATTTGGAATGGCAACCATGGGGTTGTGTTGCCATGGTAAGTATGGGGTTGGGTTGCAATGGTTATCAGGCGGTTCTTTTGGAATGCCAACCATGGGGTAGTGTTGCCATGGTAACCATGCGGTTGTGTTGCCATGGTAACCATGGGGTTGGGTTACCATGGCAACCATGGGTTTGTGTTGCCATGGTAACCATGGCGTTTAGTTGCCATGGCAACTATGGGGTTCTGTTTCCATGGTAACCATAGGGTAGTGTTGCCATGGCAACCACGGGGTTGTGTTGCCATTGGAACCATGGGGCTGTGTTACCATGGTAACTATGGGGTAGGGTTGCTACGGAAACTATGGGGTTGAGATGCCATGGTAACCATGGCGTTTAGTTGCCATGGTAACTATGGGGTTCTGTTGCCATGGCAACCATAGGGTTGTGTTGCCATGGTAACCATGGAGTTGGGTTGCCATGGCAACCACGGTGTTGTGTTGCCATGGGAACCATGGGGTTGTGTTGCCATGGTAACCATGGGGTAGTGTTGCCATGGCCACCATGGGGTAGTGTTGCCATGGTAACCATGGCGTTTAGTTGCCATGGCAACTATGGGGTTCTGTTGGCATGGTAACCATGGGGTAGTGTTGCCATGGTAACCATGCCGTTGTGTTGCCATGGTAACCATGGGGTTGGGTTACCATGGCAACCATGGGGTTGTGTTGCCATGGTACCTATGGGTTTGGGTTGCTATGGAAACTATGGGGTTTAGTTGCCTTGGCAACCATGGGTTTGAGATGCGTGGTAACCATGCATTTGGGTTGCCGTGGTAACCATAGGGTTGTGTTGTTGTGGTAACCATGCGGTTGTGTTGCCATGGTAACCATGGGGTTGCGTTGCCATGGTAACCATGGCGTTTAGTTGCCATGGCAACTATGGGGATCTGTTGCCATGGTAACCATGGGGTAGTGTTGCCATGGCAACCATGGGGTTGTGTTGCCATGGTAACTTTGGATTGGGTTGCCATGGCAACCACGGGGTTGTGTTGCCATGGGAACCATGGGGTTGTGTTGCCATGGTAACCATGGGGTTTGGATGCCATGGCAACCATGGGGTAGTGTTGCAAGGGTAACCATGGCGTTTAGTTGTCATGGCAACTATAGGGTTCTGTTGCCATGGCAACCATAGGGTTGTGTTGCCATGGTAACTATGGGGTTGGGTTGCTATGGAAACTATGGGGTTTAGTTGCCTTGGCAACCATGGGTTTGAGATGCGTGGTAACCATGCAGTTGGGTTGCCGTGGTAACCATGCGGTTGTGTTGTTGTGGTAACCATGCGGTTGTGTTGCCATGGTAACCATGGGGTTGGGTTGCCATGGCAACCACGGGGTTTGGTTGCTATGGTAACCATGGGTTTCTGTTGCCATGGTAACCATGGGGTTGCGTTGCCATGGTAACCATGGCGTTTAGTTGCCATGGTAACTATGGGGTTCTGTTGCCATGGTTACCATGGGGTAGTGTTGCCATGGCAACCATGGGGTTGTGTTGCCATGGTAACTATGGGGTTGGGTTGCAATGGTTATCAGACAGTTCATTTGGAATGGCAACCATGGGGTAGTGTTGCCATAGTAACCATGCGGTTGTGTTGCCATGGCAACCACGGGGTTGTGTTGCCATGGGAACCATGGGGTAGTGTTGCCATGGCCACCATGGAGTAGTGTTGCCATGGTAACCATGGCGTTTAGTTGCCATGGCAACTATGGTGTTCTGTTGGCATGGTAACCATGGGGTAGTGTTGCCATGGCAACCATGGGGTTGTGTTGCCATGGTAACTATGGGGTTAGGTTGCAATGGTTATCAGGCGGTTCTTTTGGAATGGCAACCATGGGGTAGTGTTGCCATGGTAACCATGCGGTTGTGTTGCCATGGTAACCATGGGGTAGTGTTGCCATGGTAACCATGCGGTTGTGTTGCCATGGTAACCATGGGGTTGGGTTACCATGGCAACCATGGGGTTGTGTTGCCATGGTAACCATGGCGTTTAGTTGCCATGGCAACTATGGGGATCTGTTGCCATGGCAACCATCGGGTAGTGTTAAATGGCAACCATGGGGTTGTGTTGCCATGGTAACCATGGGGTTGGGTTGCCATGGCAACCACGGGGTTGTGTTGCCATGGGAACCATGGGGTTGTGTTGCCATGGTAACTATGGGGTTGGGTTGCTATGGAAACTATGGGGTTTAGTTGCCTTGGCAACCATGGGTTTGAGATGCGTGGTAACCATGCAGTTGGGTTGCCGTGGTAACCATAGGGTTGTGTTGTTGTGGTAACCATTCGGTTGTGTTGCCATGGTAACCATGGGGTTGCGTTGCCATGGTAACCATGGCGTTTAGTTGCCATGGCAACTATGGGGATCTGTTGCCATGGTAACCATGGGGTAGTGTTGCCATGGCAACCATCGGGTTGTGTTGCCATGGTAACTTTGGATTGGGTTGCCATGGCAACCACGGGGTTGTGTTGCCATGGGAACCATGGGGTTGTGTTGCCATGGTAACCATGGGGTCTGGTTGCCATGGCAACCATGGGTAGTGTTGCCATGGTAACCATGGCGTTTAGTTGTCATGGCAACTATAGGGTTCTGTTGCCATGGTAACCATAGGGTTGTGTTGCCATGGTAACGATGGGGTTGGGTTTCCATGGCAACCACGGGGTTGTGTTTCCATGGGAACCATGGGGTTGTGTTGCCATGGAAACTATGGAGTTGGGTTGCCTTTGGAAACTATGGGGTTTAGTTGCCATGGCAACCATGGGGTTGAGATGCCGTGGTAACCATGCGGTTGTGTTGTTGTGGTAACCATTCGGTTCTGTTGCCATGGTAACCAGGGGGTTGGGTTGCCATGGCAACCACGGGATTTGTTTGCTATGGTAACCATGGGGTTCTGCGTCCATGGTAACCATGGGGTTGGGTTGCCATGGTAACCATGGCGTTTAGTTGCCATGGCAACTATGGGGTTCTGTTGCCATGGTAATCATGGGGTTGGGTTGCCATGGCAACCATGGGGTTGTATTGTCATGGTAACCATGCGGTTGTGTTGTTGTGGTAACCACGGGGTTTGGTTGCCATGGTAACCATTGGGTTTGGTTGCCATGGTAACCATGGGGTTGCGTTGCCATGGTAACCATGGCGTTTAGTTGCCATGGTAACTATGGGGTTCTGTTGCCATGGTTACCATGGGGTAGTGTTGCCATGGCAACCATGGGGTAGTGTTGCCATGGTAACCATGCAGTTGTGTTGCCATGGGAACCATGGGGTTGTGTTGCCATGGTAACCATGGGGTTTGGTTACCATGGCAACCATGGGTTTGTGTTGCCATGGTAACCATGGCGTTTAGTTGCCATGGCAACTATGGGGTTCTGTTGCCATGGCAACCATGGGGTAGTGTTGCCATGGTAACCATGGCGTTTAGTTGCCATGGCAACTATGGGGTTCTGTTGCCATGGCAACCATAAGGTTCTGTTGCCACGGTAACGATGGGGTTGTGTTGCCATGGTAACTATGGGGTTAGGTTGCAATGGTTATCAGGCGGTTCTTTTGCAATGGCAACCATTGGGTAGTGTTGCCATGGTAACCATGGGGTAGTGTTGCCATGGTAACCATGCGGTTGTGCTGCCATGGTAACCATGGGGTTGGGTTACCATGGCAACCATGGGGTTGTGTTGCCATGGTAACCATGGCGTTTAGTTGCCATGGCAACTATGGGGATCTGTTGCCATGGCAACCATCGGGTAGTGTTAAATGGCAACCATGGGGTTGTGTTGCCATGGTAACCATGGGGCTGGGTTGCCATGGCAACCACGGGGCTGTGTTGCCATGGGAACCATGGGGTTGTGTTGTCATGGTAACTATGGGGTTGGGTTGCTATCGAAACTATGGGGTTTAGTTGCCATGGCAACCATGGGGTTGAGATGCCGTGGTAACCATGCGGTTGTGTTGTTGTGGTAACCATGCGGTTCTGTAGCCATGGTAACCAGGGGGTTGGGTTGCCATGGCAACCACGGGATTTGTATGCTATGGTAACCATGGGGTTCTGCGTACATGGTAACCATGGGGTTGGGTTGCCACGGTAACCATGGCGTTTAGTTGCCATGGCAACTATGGGGTTCTGTTGCCATGGTAACCATGGGGTAGTGTTGCCATGGCAACCACGGGGTTGTGTTGCCATGGGAACCATGGGGTTGTGTTGCCATGGTAACCACGGGGTTGGGTTGCTATGGAAACTATGGGGTTTAGTTCCCATGGCAACCATGGGTTTGAGATGCCGTGGTAACCATGCAGTTGGGTTGCCGTTGTAACCATGCGGTTGTGTTGTTGTGGTAACCACGGGGTTTGGTTGCCATGGTAACCATTGGGTTTGGTTGCCATGGTAACCACGGGGTTGTGTTGCCATGGGAACCATGGGGTTGTGTTGCCATGGTAACTATGGGGTTGGGTTGCTATGGAAACTATGGGGTTTAGTTGCCTTGGCAACCATGGGTTTGAGATGCGTGGTAACCATGCAGTTGGGTTGCCGTGGTAACCATGCGGTTGTGTTGTTGTGGTAACCATGCGGTTGTGTTGCCATGGTAACCATGGGGTTGGGTTGCCATGGCAACCACGGGGTTTGGTTGCTATGGTAACCATGGGTTTCTGTTGCCATGGTAACCATGGGGTTGCGTTGCCATGGTAACTATGGGGTTAGGTTGCAATGGTTATCAGGCGGTTCTTTTGGAATGGCAACCATGGGGTAGTGTTGCCATGGTAACCATGCGGTTGTGTTGCCATGGTAACCATGGGGTAGTGTTGCCATGGTAACCATGCGGTTGTGTTGCCATGGTAACCATGGGGTTGTGTTTCCATGGCAACCATGGGGTTGTGTTGCCATGGTAACCATGGCGTTTAGTTGCCTTGGCAACCATGGGTTTGAGATGCGTGGTAACCATGCAGTTGGGTTGCCGTGGTAACCATAGCGTTGTGTTGTTGTGGTAACCATGCGGTTGTGTTGCCATGGTAACCATGGGGTTGCGTTGCCATGGTAACCATGGCGTTTATTTGCCATGGCAACTATGGGTATCTGTTGCCATGGTAACCATGGGGTAGTGTTGCCATGGCAACCATCGGGTTGTGTTGCCATGGTAACTTTGGATTGGGTTGCCATGGCAACCACGGGGTTGTGTTGCCATGGGAACCATGGGGTTGTGTTGCCATGGTAACCATGGGGTTTGGTTACCATGGCAACCACGGGGTAGTGTTGCCATGGTAACCATGGCGTTTAGTTGCCATGGCAACTATGGGGTTCTGTTGCCATGGCAACCATAAGGTTCTGTTGCCACGGTAACGATGGGGTTGTGTTGCCATGGTAACTTTGGGGTTAGGTTGCAATGGTTATCAGGCGGTTCTTTAGGAATGGCAACCATGGGGTAGTGTTGCCATGGTAACCATGGGGTAGTGTTGCCATGGTAACCATGCGGTTGTGTTGCCATGGTAACCATGGGGTTGGGTTACCATGGCAACCATGGGGTTGTGTTGCCATGGTAACCATGGCGTTTAGTTGCCATGGCAACTATGGGGATCTGTTGCCATGGCAACCATGGGGTTGTGTTGTCATGGTAACTATGGGGTTGGGTTGCTATGGAAACTATGGGGTTTAGTTGCCTTGGCAACCATGGGTTTGAGATGCGTGGTAACCATGCGGTTGGGTTGCCGTTGTAACCATGCGGTTGTGTTGTTGTGGTAACCATGCGGTTGTGTTGCCATGGTAACCATGGGGTTGGGTTGCCATGGCAACCAAGGGGTTTGGTTGCCATGGTAACCATGGGGTTCTGTTGCCATGGTAACCATGGGGTTGCGTTGCCATGGTAACCATGGCGTTTAGTTGCCATGGCAACTATGGGGTTCTGTTGCCATGGTAACTATGGGGTTGTGTTGCCATGGCAACCACGGGGTTGTGTTGCCATGGGAACCATGGGGTTGTGTTGCCATGGTAACCATGGGGTAGTGTTGCCATGGCAACCATGCGGTAGTGTTGCCATGGTAACCATGGCGTTTAGTTGCCATGGTAACTATGGGGTTCTGTTGCCATGGTAACCATGGGGTAGTGTTGCCATGGAAACCATGGGGTTGTGTTGCCATGGTAACTATGGGGTTGTGTTGCAATGGTTATCAGGCGGTTCTTTTGGAATGGCAACCATGGGGTTGTGTTGCCATGGTAACTATGGGGTTGGGTTGCAATGGTTATCAGGCGGTTCTTTTGGAATGGCAACCATGGGGTAGTGTTGCCATGGTAACCATGCGGTTGTGTTGCCATGGTAACCATGGGGTTTGGTTACCATGGCATCCATGGGTTTGTGTTGCCATGGTAACCATGACGTTAAGTTGCCATGGCAACTATGGGGTTCTGTTGCCATGGTAACCATGCGGTAGTGTTGCCATGGCAACCACGGGGTTGTGTTGCCATTGGAACAATGGGGCTGTGTTACCATGGTAACTATGGGGTAGGGTTGCTACGGAAACTATGGTGTTGAGATGCCATGGTAACCATGGCGTTTAGTTGCCATGGCAACTATGGGGTTCTGTTGCCATGGCAACCATAGGGTTGTGTTGCCATGTTAACCATGTGGTTGGGTTGCCATGGCAACCACGGGGTTGTGTTGCCATGGGAACCATGGGGTAGTGTTGCCATGGCCACCATGGGGTAGTGTTGCCATGGTAACCATGGCGTTTAGTTGCCATGGCAACTATGGTGTTCTGTTGGCATGGTAACCATGGGGTAGTGTTGCCATGGCAACCATGGGGTTGTGTTGCCATGGTAACTATGGGGTTAGGTTGCAATGGTTATCAGGCGGTTCTTTTGGAATGGCAACCATGGGGTAGTGTTGCCATGGTAACCATGCGGTTGTGTTGCCATGGTAACCATGGGGTAGTGTTGCCATGGTAACCATGCGGTTGTGTTGCCATGGTAACCATGGCGTTTAGTTGCCATGGCAACTATGGGGATCTGTTGCCATGGCAACCATGAGGTAGTGTTTCCATGGCAACCATGGGGTTGTGTTGCCATGGTAACCATGGGGTTGGGTTGCCATGGCAACCACGGGGTTGTGTTGCCATGGGAACCATGGGGTTGTGTTGCCATGGTAACTATGGGGTTGGGTTGCTATGGAAACTATGGGGTTTAGTTGCCATGGCAACTATGGGGATCTGTTGCCATGGTAACCATGGGGTAGTGTTGCCATGGCAACCATCGGGTTGTGTTGCCATGGTAACTTTGGATTGGGTTGCCATGGCAACCACGGGGTTGTGTTGCCATGGGAACCATGCGGTTGTGTTGCCATGGTAACCATGGGGTTTGGTTGCCATGGCAACCATGGGGTAGTGTTGCCATGGTAACCATGGCGTTTAGTTGTCATGGCAACTATAGGGTTCTGTTGCCATGGCAACCATGGTGTTGTGTTGCCATGGAAACGATGGGGTTGGGTTGCCATTTCAACCACGGGGTTGTGTTTCCATGGGAACCATGGGGTTGTGTTGCCATGGAAACTATGGAGTTGGGTTGCCATTGGAAACTATGGGGTTTAGTTGCCATGGCAACCATGGGGTTGGGATGCCGTGGTAACCATGCGGTTGTGTTGTTGTGGTAACCATGCGGTTCTGTTGCCATGGTAACCAGGGGGTTGGGTTGCCATGGCAACCACGGGATTTGTTTGCTATGGTAACCATGGGGTTCTGCGTCCATGGTAACAATGGGGTTGGGTTGCCATGGTAACCATGGCGTTTAGTTGCCATGGCAACTATGGGGTTCTGTTGCCATGGTAATCATGGGGTTGGGTTGCCATGGCAACCATGGGGTTGTGTTGTCATGGTAACCATGCGGTTGTGTTGTTGTGGTAACCACGGGGTTTGGTTGCCATGGTACCCATTGGGTTTGGTTGCCATGGTAACCATGGGGTTGCGTTGCCATGGTAACCATGGCGTTTAGTTGCCATGGTAACTATGGGGTTCTGTTGCCATGGTTACCATGGGGTAGTGTTGCCATGGGAACCATGGGGTTGTGTTGCCATGGTAACTATGGGGTTGGGTTGCTATGGAAACTATGGGGTTTAGTTGCCTTGGCAACCATGGGTTTGAGATGCGTGGTAACCATGCAGTTGGGTTGCCGTGGTAACCATAGGGTTGTGTTGTTGTGGTAACCATGCGGTTGTGATGCCATGGTAACCATGGGTTTGGGTTGCCATGGTAACCATGGCGTTTAGTTGCCATGGCAACTATGGTTATCTGTTGCCATGGTAACCATGGGGTAGTGTTGCCATGGCAACCATGGGGTAGTGTTGCCATGGTAACCATGGCGTTTAGTTGCCATGGCAACTCTGGGGTTCTGTTGCCATGGCAACCATAGCATTGTGTTTCCATGGTAACTATCGGGTTGGGTTGCTATGGAAACTATGGGGCTTAGTTGCCATGGCAACCATGGGGTTGAGATTCCGTGGTAACCATGCAGTTGGGTTGCCGTGGTAACCATGCGGTTGTGTTGTTGTGGTAACCATGCGGTTGTGTTGCCATGGTAACCATGGGGTTGGGTTGGCATGGCAACCACGGGGTTTGGTTGCTATGGTAACCATGGGGTTCTGTGTCCATGGTAACCATGGGGTTGGGTTGCCATGGTAACCATGGCGTTTAGTTGCCATGGCAACTATGGGGTTGTGTTGCCATTGTAACGATGGGGTTGTGTTGCCATGGCAACCACGGGGTTGTGTTGCCATGGGAACCATGGGGTTGTGTTGCCATGGTAACCATGGGTTTGGGTTGCCATGGGAACCACGCGGTTTGGTTGCTATGGTAACCATGGGGTTGGGTTGCCATGGTAACCATGGGGTTGTGTTGCCATTGTAACCATGGCGTTTAGTTGCCATGGCAACTATGGGGTTCTGTTGCCATGGTAACCATGGGGTTCTGTGTCCATGCTAACCATGGGGTTGGGTTGCCATGGTAACCATGGCGTTTAGTTGCCATGGCAACTATGGGGTTGGGTTGCCTTGGCAACCATGGGGTTGTGTTGCCATGGTAACTATGGGGTTGGGTTGCTATGGAAACTATGGGGTTTAGTTGCCTTGGCAACCATGGGGTTGGTTTCCCATGGCAACCATGGGGTTGTGTTGCCATGGTAACCATGGCGTTTTGTTGTCATGGCAACTATGGGGTTCTGTTGCCATGGCTACCATGGCGTTTTGTTGCCATGGGAACTATGGAGTTCTGTTGCCATGGAAACCATGGGGTAGTGTTTCCATGGCAACCATGGGGTTGTGTTGCCATGGTAACCATGGCGTTTAGTTTCCATGGCAACTATGTGGTTTTGTTACCATGGCAACCATGGGGTATTGTTTCCATGGCAACCATGGGGTTGTGTTGCCATGGTAACGATGGGGTTGGGTTGCCATGGCAACCACGGTGTTGTGTTGCCACGGTTACCATGGGGTTGTGTTGCCATGGTAACCATGGGATTGGGTTGCCATGGCAACCATGGGGTTGTGTTGCCATGGTAACCGTGGGGTTGGGTTGCCATGGCAACCACGGGGTTTGGTTGCTATGGTAACCATGGTGTTCTGTGTCCATGGTAACCATGGGGTTGGGTTGCCATGGTAACCATGGCGTTTAGTTGCCATGGCAACCATGGGGTTGTGTTGCCATGGTAACCACGGCGTTTTGTTGCCATGGCAACTATGGGGTTCTGTTGCCATGGCAACCATGGCGTTTTGTTGCCATGGCAACTATGGGGTTCTGTTGCCATGGCAACCATGGGGTTTGGTTGCCATGGCAACCATGGGGTTGTGTTGCCATGGTAACGATGGGGTTCGGTTGCCATGGCAACCACGGGGTTGTGTTGCCATGGGAAACATGGGGTTTTGTTGCCATGGTAACCATGGGGTTGGGTTGCCATGGCAACCATGGGGTTGTGTTGCCATGGTAACCATGGCGTTTAGTTGCCATGGCAGCTATGGGGTTGTGTTTCCATGGTAACCATGGGGTTGGGTTGCCATGGCAACCTTGGGGTTGTGTTGCCATGGTAACGATGGGGTTGTGTTGCCATGGTAACTATGGGGTTGGGTTGCTCTGGAAACTATGGGGTTTAGTTGCCATGGCAACCATGGGGCTGAGATGCCGTGGTAACCATGCAGTTGGGTTGCCGTGGTAACCATGGGGTTGGGTTGCCATGGCAACCATGGGGTTGTGTTGCCATGGTAACCATGGCGTTTTCTTGCCATGGCAACTATGGGGTTCTGTTGCCATGGCAACCATGGGGTAATGTTTCCATGGCAACCATGGGGTAGTGTTGCCATGGTAACTATGGGGTTGGGTTGCCATGGTAACCATGGCGTTTTGTTGCCATGGCAACTATGGGGTTCTGTTGCCATGGCAACCAAGGGGTTGTGTTGCCATGGAAACGATGGGGTTGGGTTGCCATGGCAACCACGGGGTTGTGTTTCTATGGGAACCACGGGGCTGTGTTGCCATGGTAACCACGGGGTTGCGTTGCAATGGCAACCACGGGGTTTGGTTGCTATGGTAACCATGGGGTTGGGTTGCCATGGCAACCATGGGGTTGTGTTGCCACGGTAACCATGGCGTTTAGTTGCCATGGCAACTATGGGGTTCTGTTGCCATGGTAACCCTGGGGTTGGGTTGCCATGGCAACCATGGGGTTTTGTTGCCATGGTAACGATGGGGTTGTGTTGCCATGGTAACTATGGGGTTGGGTTGCTATGGAAACTATGGGGTTGGGTTGCCATGGCAACCATGGTGTTGAGATGCCGTGGTAAGCATGCGGTTGTGTTGTTGTGGTAACCATGCGGTTGTGTTGCCATGGTAACCATGGGATTGGGTTGCCATGGCAACCACGGGGTTTGGTTGCTATGGTAACCATGGGGTTCTGTGTCCATGGTAACCATGGGGTTGTGTTGCCATGGTAACCATGGCGTTTAGTTGCCATGGCAACTATGGGGTTGGGTTGCCATGGCAACCATGGGGTTGTGTTGCCATGGAAACCATGGCGATTTGTTGCCATGGCAACTATGGGGTTATGTTGCCATGGCAACCATGGGGTAGAGTTTCCATGGCAACCATGGGGTTGTGTTGCCATGGTAACTATGGGGTTGGGTTTCTATGGTAACCATGCGGTTGTGTTGCCATGGTAACAATGGGGTTGGGTTGCCATGGCAACCATGGGGTTGTGTTGCCATGGTAACCATGGTGTTTTGTTGCCATGGCAACTATGGGGTTCTGTTGCCATGGCAACCATGGGGTAGTGTTTCCATGGCAACCATGGGGTTGTGTTGCCATGGTAACGATGGGGTTGGGTTGCCATGGTAACCACGGGGATGTGTTGCCATGGGAAACATGGGGTTGTGTTGCCATGGTAACCATGGTGTTGGGTTGCCATGGCAACCATGGGGTTGTGTTGCCATGGTAACCATGGCGTTTAGTTGCCATGGCAACTATGGGGTTGGGTTGCCATGGTAACCATGGGGTTTTGGTGCGGTGCCAACTATGGGGTTCTGTTGCCATGGCAACTATGGGGTAGTGTTTCCATGGCAACCATGGGGTTGTGATGCCATGGTAACTATGGGGTTGGGTTGCTATGGAAACTATGGGGTTTGTTGCCTTGGCAACCATGGGGTTGGGTTGCCATGGCAACCATGGGGTTGTGTTGCCATCGTAACCATGGCGTTTTGTTTCCATGGCAACTATGGGGTTCTGTTGCCATGGCAACCATGGCGTTTTGTGTCTATGGCAACCATGGGGTAGTGTTTCCATGGCAACCATGGGGTTGTGTTGCCATGGTAATTATGGGGTTGGGTTGCTATGGTAACCATGCGCTTGTGTTGCCATGGTAACCATGGGGTTGTGTCGCCATGGTAACTATGGGGTTGGGTTGCTATGGTAACCATGCGGTTGTGTTGCCATGGTAACCATGGGGTTGGGTTGCCATGGCAACAATGGGGTTGTGTTGCCATGGTAACCATGGCGTTTTGTTGCCATGGCAACTATGGGGTTCTGTTGCCATGGCAACCATGGGGTAGTGTTTCCATGGCAACCATGGGGTTGTGTTGCCATGGTAACGATGGGGTTGGGTTGCCATGGAAACCACGGGGTTGTGTTGCCATGGGAAACATGGGGTTGTGTTGCCATGGTAACCATGGTGTTGGGTTGCCATGGCAACCATGGGGTTGTGTTGCCATGGTAACCATGGCGTTTAGTTGCCATGGCAGCTATGGTGTTGTGTTGCCATGGTAACCATGGGGTGGGGTTGCCATGGCAACCATGGGGTTGAGATGCCGTGGTAACCATGCAGTTCGGTTGCCGTGGTAACCATGCTGTTGGGTTAGCATGGCAAACACGGGGTTTGGTTGCTATGGTAACCATGGGGTTCTGTGTCCATGGTAACCATGGCGTTTAGTTGCCATGGCAACTATGGGGTTGGGTTGCCATGGTAACCAAGGGGTTGTGTTGCCATGGTAACCATGGCGTTTTGTTGCCATGGCAACTCTGGGGTTGGCTTGCCATGGCAACCATGGGGTAGTGTTTCCATGGCAACCATGGGGTTGTGTTGCCATGGAAACCATGGGGTTGTGTTGCCATGGTAACCATGGCGTTTAGTTGCCATGGCAACTATGGGGTTCTGTTGCCATGGTAACCATGGGGTTGGGTTGCCATGGCAACCATGGGGTTGTGTTGCCATGGTAACGATGGGGTTGTGTTGCCATGGTAACTATGGGGTTGGGTTGCTATGGAAACTATGGGGTTTAGTTGCCATGGCAACCATGGGGTTGAGATGCCGTGGTAACCATGCAGTTGGGTTGCCGTGGTAACCATGCGGTTGTGTTGTTGTGGTAACCATGCGGTTGTGTTCCCATGGTAACCATGGGATTGGGTTGCCATGGCAACCACGGGGTTTGCTTGCTATGGTAACCATGGGGTTCTGTGTCCATGGTAACCATTGGGTTTGGTTGCCACGGTAACCATGGCGTTTAGTTGCCATGGCAACTATGGTGTTGGGTTTCCATGGCAACCATGGGGTTGTGTTGCCATGGTAACCATGGCGTTTTGTTGCCGTGGCAACTATGGGGTTCTGTTGACATGGCAACCATGGGGTAGTGTTTCCATGGCAACCATGGGGTTGTGATGCCATGGTAAATATGGGGTTGGGTTGCTATGGAAAATATGGGGTTTAGTTGCCTTGCCAACCATGGGGTTGTGTTTCCATGGAAACCATGGGGTTGTGTTGCCATCGTAACCATGGCGTTTTGTTGCCATGGCAGCTTTTGGGTTCTGTTGCCATGGCAACCATGGCGTTTTTTTGCCATGGCAACTATGGGGTTCTGTTGCCATGGCAACCATGGGGTAGTGTTTCCATGGCAACCATGGGGTTGTGTTGCCATGGTAACGATGGGGTTGGGTTGCTATGGTAACCATGCGGTTGTGTTGCCATTGTAACCATGGGGTTGGGTTGCCATGGCAACCATGGGGTTGCGTTGCCATGGTAACCATGGCGTTTTGTTGCCATGGCAACTATGGGGTTCTGTTGCCATGCCAACCATGGGGTAGTGTTTCCATGGAAACCATGGGGTTGTGTTGCCATGGAAACGATGGGGTTGGGTTGCCGTGGGAACCACGGGGTTGTGTTGCCATGGGAACCATGGGGTTGTGTTGCCATGGTAACCATGGGGTTGGGTTGCCATGGCAACCACAGGGTTTGGTTGCTATGGCAACCATGGTGTAGTGTTGCCATGGCAACCATGGGGTTGTGTTGCCATGGTAACCATGGCGTTTAGTTGCCATGGCAACTATGGGGTTCTGTTGCCATGGTAACCATGGGGTTGGGTTGCCATGGCAACCATGGGGTTGTGTTGCCATGGTAACGATGGGGTTGTGTTGCCATGGTAACTATGGGGTTGGGTTGCTATGGAAACTATGGGGTTTAGTTGCCATGGCAACCATGGGGTTGAGATGCCGTGGTAACCATGCAGTTGGGATGCCGTGGTAACGATGCGGTTTTGTTGTTGTGGTAACCATGGGGTTGTGTTGCCATGGTAACCATGGGGTTGGGTTGCCATGGCAACCACGGGGTTTGGTTGCTATGGTAACCATGGGGTTCTGTGTTCATGGTAACCATGGGGTTGGGTTGCCATAGTGACCATGGCGTTTAGTTGCCATGGCAACTATGGGGTTGGGTTTCCATGGCAACCATGGGGATGTGTTGCCATGGTAACCATGGCGTTTTGTTGCCATGGCAACTATGGGGTTCTGTTGCCATGGCAACCATGGGGTAGTATTTCCATGGCAACATTGGGGTTGTGTTGCCATGGTAACTATGGCGTTGGGTTGTTATGGAAACTATGGGGTTTAGTTGCCTTGGCAACCACGGGGTTGTGTTGCCATGGCAACCATGGGGTTGTGTTGCCATGGTAACCATGGCGTTTTGTTGCCATGGCAACTATGGGGTTCAGTTGCCATGGAAACCTTGGGGTAGTGTTTCCATGGCAACCATGGGGTTGTGTTGCCATGGTAACGATGGGGTTGGGTTGCCATGGCAACCACGGTGTTGTGTTGCCATGGTTACCATGGGGTTGTGTTGCCATGGTAACCATGGTGTTGGGTTGCCATGGCAACCATGGGGTTGTGTTGCCATGGTAACCGTGGGCTTGGGTTGCCATGGCAACCACGGGGTTTGGTTGCTATGGTAACCATGGTGTTCTGTGTCCATGGTAACCATGGGGTTGGGTTGCCATGGTAACCATGGCGTTTAGTTGCCATGGCAACCATGGGGTTGTGTTGCCATGGTAACCACGGCGTTTTGTTGCCATGGCAACTATGGGGTTCTGTTGCCATGGCAACCATGGCGTTTTGTTGCCATGGCAACTATGGGGTTCTGTTGCCATGGCAACCATGGGGTTGGGTTGCCATGGCAACCATGGGGTTGTGTTGCCATGGTAACGATGGGGTTCGGTTGCCATGGCAACCACGGGGTTGTGTTAAATGGGAAACATGGGGTTTTGTTGCCATGGTAACCATGGGGTTGGGTTGCCATGGCAACCATGGGGTTGTGTTGCCATGGTAACCATGGCGTTTAGTTGCCATGGCAGCTATGGGGTTGTGTTTCCATGGTAACCATGGGGTTGGGTTGCCATGGCAACCTTGGGGTTGTGTTGCCATGGTAACGATGGGGTTGTGTTGCCATGGTAACTATGGGGTTGGGTTGCTCTGGAAACTATGGGGTTTAGTTGCCATGGCAACCATGGGGCTGAGATGCCGTGGTAACCATGCAGTTGGGTTGCCGTGGTAACCATGGGGTTGGGTTGCCATGGCAACCATGGGGTTGTGTTGCCATGGTAACCATGGCGTTTTGTTTCCATGGCAACTATGGGGTTCTGTTGCCATGGCAACCATGGGGTAATGTTTCCATGGCAACCATGGGGTAGTGTTGCCATGGTAACTATGGGGTTGGGTTGCCATGGTAACCATGGGGTTTTGTTGCCATGGCAACTATGGGGTTCTGTTGCCATGGCAACCAAGGGGTTGTGTTGCCATGGAAACGATGGGGTTGGGTTGCCATGGCAACCACGGGGTTGTGTTGCTATGGGAACCACGGGGCTGTGTTGCCATGGTAACCACGGGGTTGCGTTGCAATGGCAACCACGGGGTTTGGTTGCTATGGTAACCATGGGGTTGGGTTGCCATGGCAACCATGGGGTTGTGTTGCCACGGTAACCATGGCGTTTAGTTGCCATGGCAACTATGGGGTTCTGTTGCCATGGTAACCATGGGGTTGGGTTGCCATGGCAACCATGGGGTTTTGTTGCCATGGTAACGATGGGGTTGTGTTGCCATGGTAACTATGGGGTTGGGTTGCTATGGAAACTATGGGGTTGGGTTGCCATGGCAACCATGGGGTTGAGATGCCGTGGTAAGCATGCGATTGTGTTGTTGTGGTAACCATGCGGTTGTGTTGCCATGGTAACCATGGGATTGGGTTGCCATGGCAACCACGGGGTTTGGTTGCTATGGTAACCATGGGGTTCTGTGTCCATGGTAACCATGGGGTTGTGTTGCCATGGTAACCATGGCGTTTAGTTGCCATGGCAACTATGGGGTTGGGTTGCCATGGCAACCATGGGGTTGTGTTGCCATGGAAACCATGGCGATTTGTTGCCATGGCAACTATGGGGTTATGTTGCCATGGCAACCATTGGGTAGAGTTTCCATGGCAACCATGGGGTTGTGTTGCCATGGTAACTATGGGGTTGGGTTGCTATGGTAACCATGCGGTTGTGTTGCCATGGTAACCATGGGGTTGGGTTGCCATGGCAACCATGGGGTTGTGTTGCCATGGTAACCATGGCGTTTTGTTGCCATGGCAACTATGGGGTTCTGTTGCCATGGCAACCATGGGGTAGTGTTTCCATGGCAACCATGGGGTTGTGTTGCCATGGTAACGATGGGGTTGGGTTGCCATGGTAACCACGGGGATGTGTTGCCATGGGAAACATGGGGTTGTGTTGCCATGGTAACCATGGTGTTGGGTTGCCATGGCAACCATGGGGTTGTGTTGCCATGGTAACCATGGCGTTTAGTTGCCATGGCAACTATGGGGTTGGGTTGCCATGGTAACCATGGCGTTTTCTTGCCATGGCAACTATGGGGTTCTGTTGCCATGGTAACCATGGGGTTGGGTGTCCATAGCAACCATGGGGTTGTGTTGCCATGGGAACGATGGGGTTGTGTTGCCATGGTAACTATGGGGTTGGGTTGCTATGGAAACTATGGGGTTTAGTTTCCATGGCAACCATGGGGTTGAGATGCCGTGGTAACCATGCAGTTGGGTTGCCGTGGTAACCATGCGGTTGTGTTGTTGTGGTAACCATGCCGTTGTGTTGCCATGGTAACCATGGGATTGGGTTGCCATGGCAACCACGCGGTTTGGTTGCGATGGTAACCATGGGGTTCTGTGTCCATGGTAACCATGGGGTTGCGTTGCCATGGTAACCATGGCGTTTAGTTGCCATGGCAACTATGGGGTTGGGTTGCCATGGCAACCATGGGGTTGTGTTGCCATGGTAACCATGGGGTTGTGTTGCCATGGTAACTATGGGGTTGGGTTGCTATGGTAACCATGCGGTTGTGTTGCCATGGCAACTATGGGTTTCTGTTGCCATGGCAACCATGGGGTAGTGTTTCCATGGCAACCATGCAGTTGGGTTGCCGTGGTAACCATGCGGTTGTGTTGTTGTGGTAACCATGCCGTTGTGTTGCCATGGTAACCATGGGATTGGGTTGCCATGGCAACCACGCGGTTTGGTTGCTATGGTAACCATGGGGTTCTGTGTCCATGGTAACCATGGGGTTGGGTTGCCATGGTAACCATGGCGTTTAGTTGCCATGGCAACTATGGGGTTGTGTTGCCATTGTAACGATGGGGTTGTGTTGCCATGGCAACCACGGGGTTGTGTTGCCATGGGAACCATGGGGTTGTGTTGCCATGGTAACCATGGGTTTGGGTTGCCATGGGAACCACGCGGTTTGGTTGCTATGGTAACCATGGGGTTGGGTTGCCATGGTAACCATGGGGTTGTGTTGCCATTGTAACCATGGCGTTTAGTTGCCATGGCAACTATGGGGTTCTGTTGCCATGGTAACCATGGGGTTCTGTGTCCATGCTAACCATGGGGTTGGGTTGCCATGGTAACCATGGCGTTTAGTTGCCATGGCAACTATGGGGTTGGGTTGCCTTGGCAACCATGGGGTTGTGTTGCCATGGTAACTATGGGGTTGGGTTGCTATGGAAACTATGGGGTTTAGTTGCCTTGGCAACCATGGGGTTGGTTTCCCATGGCAACCATGGGGTTGTGTTGCCATGGTAACCATGGCGTTTTGTTGTCATGGCAACTATGGGGTTCTGTTGCCATGGCTACCATGGCGTTTTGTTGCCATGGGAACTATGGAGTTCTGTTGCCATGGAAACCATGGGGTAGTGTTTCCATGGCAACCATGGGGTTGTGTTGCCATGGTAACCATGGCGTTTAGTTTCCATGGCAACTATGTGGTTTTGTTACCATGGCAACCATGGGGTATTGTTTCCATGGCAACCATGGGGTTGTGTTGCCATGGTAACGATGGGGTTGGGTTGCCATGGCAACCACGGTGTTGTGTTGCCACGGTTACCATGGGGTTGTGTTGCCAACGTAACCATGGGATTGGGTTGCCATGGCAACCATGGGGTTGTGTTGCCATGGTAACCGTGGGGTTGGGTTGCCATGGCAACCACGGGGTTTGGTTGCTATGGTAACCATGGTGTTCTGTGTCCATGGTAACCATGGGGTTGGGTTGCCATGGTAACCATGGCGTTTAGTTGCCATGGCAACCATGGGGTTGTGTTGCCATGGTAACCACGGCGTTTTGTTGCCATGGCAACTATGGGGTTCTGTTGCCATGGCAACCATGGCGTTTTGTTGCCATGGCAACTATGGGGTTCTGTTGCCATGGCAACCATGGGGTTTGGTTGCCATGGCAACCATGGGGTTGTGTTGCCATGGTAACGATGGGGTTCGGTTGCCATGGCAACCACGGGGTTGTGTTGCCATGGGAAACATGGGGTTTTGTTGCCATGGTAACCATGGGGTTGGGTTGCCATGGCAACCATGGGGTTGTGTTGCCATGGTAACCATGGCGTTTAGTTGCCATGGCAGCTATGGGGTTGTGTTTCCATGGTAACCATGGGGTTGGGTTGCCATGGCAACCTTGGGGTTGTGTTGCCATGGTAACGATGGGGTTGTGTTGCCATGGTAACTATGGGGTTGGGTTGCTCTGGAAACTATGGGGTTTAGTTGCCATGGCAACCATGGGGCTGAGATGCCGTGGTAACCATGCAGTTGGGTTGCCGTGGTAACCATGGGGTTGGGTTGCCATGGCAACCATGGGGTTGTGTTGCCATGGTAACCATGGCGTTTTCTTGCCATGGCAACTATGGGGTTCTGTTGCCATGGCAACCATGGGGTAATGTTTCCATGGCAACCATGGGGTAGTGTTGCCATGGTAACTATGGGGTTGGGTTGCCATGGTAACCATGGCGTTTTGTTGCCATGGCAACTATGGGGTTCTGTTGCCATGGCAACCAAGGGGTTGTGTTGCCATGGAAACGATGGGGTTGGGTTGCCATGGCAACCACGGGGTTGTGTTTCTATGGGAACCACGGGGCTGTGTTGCCATGGTAACCACGGGGTTGCGTTGCAATGGCAACCACGGGGTTTGGTTGCTATGGTAACCATGGGGTTGGGTTGCCATGGCAACCATGGGGTTGTGTTGCCACGGTAACCATGGCGTTTAGTTGCCATGGCAACTATGGGGTTCTGTTGCCATGGTAACCCTGGGGTTGGGTTGCCATGGCAACCATGGGGTTTTGTTGCCATGGTAACGATGGGGTTGTGTTGCCATGGTAACTATGGGGTTGGGTTGCTATGGAAACTATGGGGTTGGGTTGCCATGGCAACCATGGTGTTGAGATGCCGTGGTAAGCATGCGGTTGTGTTGTTGTGGTAACCATGCGGTTGTGTTGCCATGGTAACCATGGGATTGGGTTGCCATGGCAACCACGGGGTTTGGTTGCTATGGTAACCATGGGGTTCTGTGTCCATGGTAACCATGGGGTTGTGTTGCCATGGTAACCATGGCGTTTAGTTGCCATGGCAACTATGGGGTTGGGTTGCCATGGCAACCATGGGGTTGTGTTGCCATGGAAACCATGGCGATTTGTTGCCATGGCAACTATGGGGTTATGTTGCCATGGCAACCATGGGGTAGAGTTTCCATGGCAACCATGGGGTTGTGTTGCCATGGTAACTATGGGGTTGGGTTTCTATGGTAACCATGCGGTTGTGTTGCCATGGTAACAATGGGGTTGGGTTGCCATGGCAACCATGGGGTTGTGTTGCCATGGTAACCATGGTGTTTTGTTGCCATGGCAACTATGGGGTTCTGTTGCCATGGCAACCATGGGGTAGTGTTTCCATGGCAACCATGGGGTTGTGTTGCCATGGTAACGATGGGGTTGGGTTGCCATGGTAACCACGGGGATGTGTTGCCATGGGAAACATGGGGTTGTGTTGCCATGGTAACCATGGTGTTGGGTTGCCATGGCAACCATGGGGTTGTGTTGCCATGGTAACCATGGCGTTTAGTTGCCATGGCAACTATGGGGTTGGGTTGCCATGGTAACCATGGGGTTTTGGTGCGGTGCCAACTATGGGGTTCTGTTGCCATGGCAACTATGGGGTAGTGTTTCCATGGCAACCATGGGGTTGTGATGCCATGGTAACTATGGGGTTGGGTTGCTATGGAAACTATGGGGTTTGTTGCCTTGGCAACCATGGGGTTGGGTTGCCATGGCAACCATGGGGTTGTGTTGCCATCGTAACCATGGCGTTTTGTTTCCATGGCAACTATGGGGTTCTGTTGCCATGGCAACCATGGCGTTTTGTGTCTATGGCAACCATGGGGTAGTGTTTCCATGGCAACCATGGGGTTGTGTTGCCATGGTAATTATGGGGTTGGGTTGCTATGGTAACCATGCGCTTGTGTTGCCATGGTAACCATGGGGTTGTGTCGCCATGGTAACTATGGGGTTGGGTTGCTATGGTAACCATGCGGTTGTGTTGCCATGGTAACCATGGGGTTGGGTTGCCATGGCAACAATGGGGTTGTGTTGCCATGGTAACCATGGCGTTTTGTTGCCATGGCAACTATGGGGTTCTGTTGCCATGGCAACCATGGGGTAGTGTTTCCATGGCAACCATGGGGTTGTGTTGCCATGGTAACGATGGGGTTGGGTTGCCATGGAAACCACGGGGTTGTGTTGCCATGGGAAACATGGGGTTGTGTTGCCATGGTAACCATGGTGTTGGGTTGCCATGGCAACCATGGGGTTGTGTTGCCATGGTAACCATGGCGTTTAGTTGCCATGGCAGCTATGGTGTTGTGTTGCCATGGTAACCATGGGGTGGGGTTGCCATGGCAACCATGGGGTTGAGATGCCGTGGTAACCATGCAGTTCGGTTGCCGTGGTAACCATGCTGTTGGGTTAGCATGGCAAACACGGGGTTTGGTTGCTATGGTAACCATGGGGTTCTGTGTCCATGGTAACCATGGCGTTTAGTTGCCATGGCAACTATGGGGTTGGGTTGCCATGGTAACCAAGGGGTTGTGTTGCCATGGTAACCATGGCGTTTTGTTGCCATGGCAACTCTGGGGTTGGCTTGCCATGGCAACCATGGGGTAGTGTTTCCATGGCAACCATGGGGTTGTGTTGCCATGGAAACCATGGGGTTGTGTTGCCATGGTAACCATGGCGTTTAGTTGCCATGGCAACTATGGGGTTCTGTTGCCATGGTAACCATGGGGTTGGGTTGCCATGGCAACCATGGGGTTGTGTTGCCATGGTAACGATGGGGTTGTGTTGCCATGGTAACTATGGGGTTGGGTTGCTATGGAAACTATGGGGTTTAGTTGCCATGGCAACCATGGGGTTGAGATGCCGTGGTAACCATGCAGTTGGGTTGCCGTGGTAACCATGCGGTTGTGTTGTTGTGGTAACCATGCGGTTGTGTTCCCATGGTAACCATGGGATTGGGTTGCCATGGCAACCACGGGGTTTGCTTGCTATGGTAACCATGGGGTTCTGTGTCCATGGTAACCATTGGGTTTGGTTGCCACGGTAACCATGGCGTTTAGTTGCCATGGCAACTATGGTGTTGGGTTTCCATGGCAACCATGGGGTTGTGTTGCCATGGTAACCATGGCGTTTTGTTGCCGTGGCAACTATGGGGTTCTGTTGACATGGCAACCATGGGGTAGTGTTTCCATGGCAACCATGGGGTTGTGATGCCATGGTAAATATGGGGTTGGGTTGCTATGGAAAATATGGGGTTTAGTTGCCTTGCCAACCATGGGGTTGTGTTGCCATGGAAACCATGGGGTTGTGTTGCCATCGTAACCATGGCGTTTTGTTGCCATGGCAGCTTTTGGGTTCTGTTGCCATGGCAACCATGGCGTTTTTTTGCCATGGCAACTATGGGGTTCTGTTGCCATGGCAACCATGGGGTAGTGTTTCCATGGCAACCATGGGGTTGTGTTGCCATGGTAACGATGGGGTTGGGTTGCTATGGTAACCATGCGGTTGTGTTGCCATTGTAACCATGGGGTTGGGTTGCCATGGCAACCATGGGGTTGCGTTGCCATGGTAACCATGGCGTTTTGTTGCCATGGCAACTATGGGGTTCTGTTGCCATGCCAACCATGGGGTAGTGTTTCCATGGAAACCATGGGGTTGTGTTGCCATGGAAACGATGGGGTTGGGTTGCCGTGGGAACCACGGGGTTGTGTTGCCATGGGAACCATGGGGTTGTGTTGCCATGGTAACCATGGGGTTGGGTTGCCATGGCAACCACAGGGTTTGGTTGCTATGGCAACCATGGTGTAGTGTTGCCATGGCAACCATGGGGTTGTGTTGCCATGGTAACCATGGCGTTTAGTTGCCATGGCAACTATGGGGTTCTGTTGCCATGGTAACCATGGGGTTGGGTTGCCATGGCAACCATGGGGTTGTGTTGCCATGGTAACGATGGGGTTGTGTTGCCATGGTAACTATGGGGTTGGGTTGCTATGGAAACTATGGGGTTTAGTTGCCATGGCAACCATGGGGTTGAGATGCCGTGGTAACCATGCAGTTGGGATGCCGTGGTAACGATGCGGTTTTGTTGTTGTGGTAACCATGGGGTTGTGTTGCCATGGTAACCATGGGGTTGGGTTGCCATGGCAACCACGGGGTTTGGTTGCTATGGTAACCATGGGGTTCTGTGTTCATGGTAACCATGGGGTTGGGTTGCCATAGTGACCATGGCGTTTAGTTGCCATGGCAACTATGGGGTTGGGTTTCCATGGCAACCATGGGGATGTGTTGCCATGGTAACCATGGCGTTTTGTTGCCATGGCAACTATGGGGTTCTGTTGCCATGGCAACCATGGGGTAGTATTTCCATGGCAACATTGGGGTTGTGTTGCCATGGTAACTATGGCGTTGGGTTGTTATGGAAACTATGGGGTTTAGTTGCCTTGGCAACCACGGGGTTGTGTTGCCATGGCAACCATGGGGTTGTGTTGCCATGGTAACCATGGCGTTTTGTTGCCATGGCAACTATGGGGTTCAGTTGCCATGGAAACCTTGGGGTAGTGTTTCCATGGCAACCATGGGGTTGTGTTGCCATGGTAACGATGGGGTTGGGTTGCCATGGCAACCACGGTGTTGTGTTGCCATGGTTACCATGGGGTTGTGTTGCCATGGTAACCATGGTGTTGGGTTGCCATGGCAACCATGGGGTTGTGTTGCCATGGTAACCGTGGGCTTGGGTTGCCATGGCAACCACGGGGTTTGGTTGCTATGGTAACCATGGTGTTCTGTGTCCATGGTAACCATGGGGTTGGGTTGCCATGGTAACCATGGCGTTTAGTTGCCATGGCAACCATGGGGTTGTGTTGCCATGGTAACCACGGCGTTTTGTTGCCATGGCAACTATGGGGTTCTGTTGCCATGGCAACCATGGCGTTTTGTTGCCATGGCAACTATGGGGTTCTGTTGCCATGGCAACCATGGGGTTGGGTTGCCATGGCAACCATGGGGTTGTGTTGCCATGGTAACGATGGGGTTCGGTTGCCATGGCAACCACGGGGTTGTGTTAAATGGGAAACATGGGGTTTTGTTGCCATGGTAACCATGGGGTTGGGTTGCCATGGCAACCATGGGGTTGTGTTGCCATGGTAACCATGGCGTTTAGTTGCCATGGCAGCTATGGGGTTGTGTTTCCATGGTAACCATGGGGTTGGGTTGCCATGGCAACCTTGGGGTTGTGTTGCCATGGTAACGATGGGGTTGTGTTGCCATGGTAACTATGGGGTTGGGTTGCTCTGGAAACTATGGGGTTTAGTTGCCATGGCAACCATGGGGCTGAGATGCCGTGGTAACCATGCAGTTGGGTTGCCGTGGTAACCATGGGGTTGGGTTGCCATGGCAACCATGGGGTTGTGTTGCCATGGTAACCATGGCGTTTTCTTTCCATGGCAACTATGGGGTTCTGTTGCCATGGCAACCATGGGGTAATGTTTCCATGGCAACCATGGGGTAGTGTTGCCATGGTAACTATGGGGTTGGGTTGCCATGGTAACCATGGGGTTTTGTTGCCATGGCAACTATGGGGTTCTGTTGCCATGGCAACCAAGGGGTTGTGTTGCCATGGAAACGATGGGGTTGGGTTGCCATGGCAACCACGGGGTTGTGTTGCTATGGGAACCACGGGGCTGTGTTGCCATGGTAACCACGGTGTTGCGTTGCAATGGCAACCACGGGGTTTGGTTGCTATGGTAACCATGGGGTTGGGTTGCCATGGCAACCATGGGGTTGTGTTGCCACGGTAACCATGGCGTTTAGTTGCCATGGCAACTATGGGGTTCTGTTGCCATGGTAACCATGGGGTTGGGTTGCCATGGCAACCATGGGGTTTTGTTGCCATGGTAACGATGGGGTTGTGTTGCCATGGTAACTATGGGGTTGGGTTGCTATGGAAACTATGGGGTTGGGTTGCCATGGCAACCATGGGGTTGAGATGCCGTGGTAAGCATGCGATTGTGTTGTTGTGGTAACCATGCGGTTGTGTTGCCATGGTAACCATGGGATTGGGTTGCCATGGCAACCACGGGGTTTGGTTGCTATGGTAACCATGGGGTTCTGTGTCCATGGTAACCATGGGGTTGTGTTGCCATGGTAACCATGGCGTTTAGTTGCCATGGCAACTATGGGGTTGGGTTGCCATGGCAACCATGGGGTTGTGTTGCCATGGAAACCATGGCGATTTGTTGCCATGGCAACTATGGGGTTATGTTGCCATGGCAACCATTGGGTAGAGTTTCCATGGCAACCATGGGGTTGTGTTGCCATGGTAACTATGGGGTTGGGTTGCTATGGTAACCATGCGGTTGTGTTGCCATGGTAACCATGGGGTTGGGTTGCCATGGCAACCATGGGGTTGTGTTGCCATGGTAACCATGGCGTTTTGTTGCCATGGCAACTATGGGGTTCTGTTGCCATGGCAACCATGGGGTAGTGTTTCCATGGCAACCATGGGGTTGTGTTGCCATGGTAACGATGGGGTTGGGTTGCCATGGTAACCACGGGGATGTGTTGCCATGGGAAACATGGGGTTGTGTTGCCATGGTAACCATGGTGTTGGGTTGCCATGGCAACCATGGGGTTGTGTTGCCATGGTAACCATGGCGTTTAGTTGCCATGGCAACTATGGGGTTGGGTTGCCATGGTAACCATGGCGTTTTCTTGCCATGGCAACTATGGGGTTCTGTTGCCATGGTAACCATGGGGTTGGGTGTCCATAGCAACCATGGGGTTGTGTTGCCATGGGAACGATGGGGTTGTGTTGCCATGGTAACTATGGGGTTGGGTTGCTATGGAAACTATGGGGTTTAGTTTCCATGGCAACCATGGGGTTGAGATGCCGTGGTAACCATGCAGTTGGGTTGCCGTGGTAACCATGCGGTTGTGTTGTTGTGGTAACCATGCCGTTGTGTTGCCATGGTAACCATGGGATTGGGTTGCCATGGCAACCACGCGGTTTGGTTGCGATGGTAACCATGGGGTTCTGTGTCCATGGTAACCATGGGGTTGCGTTGCCATGGTAACCATGGCGTTTAGTTGCCATGGCAACTATGGGGTTGGGTTGCCATGGCAACCATGGGGTTGTGTTGCCATGGTAACCATGGGGTTGTGTTGCCATGGTAACTATGGGGTTGGGTTGCTATGGTAACCATGCGGTTGTGTTGCCATGGCAACTATGGGTTTCTGTTGCCATGGCAACCATGGGGTAGTGTTTCCATGGCAACCATGCAGTTGGGTTGCCGTGGTAACCATGCGGTTGTGTTGTTGTGGTAACCATGCGGTTGTGTTGCCATGGTAACCATGAGGTTGGGTTGCCATGGCAACCACGGGGTTTGGTTGCTATGGTAACCATGGGGTTCTGTGTCCATGGTAACCATGGGGTTGGGTTGCCATGGTAACCATGGCGTTTAGTTGCCATGGCAACCATGGGGTTGGGTTGCCATGGCAACCATGGGGTTGTGTTGCCATGGTAACCATGGCGTTTTGTTACCATGGCAACTATGGGGTTCTGTTGCCATGGCAACCATGGGGTAGTGTTTCCATGGCAACCATGGGGTTGTGTTTCCATGGCAACCATGGGGTTCTGTTGCCATGGTAACTATGGGGTTGGGTTGCTATGGAAACTATGGGGTTTAGTTGCCTTGGCAACCATGGGGTTCGGTTGCCATGGTAACCACGGCGTTTTGTTGCCATGGCAACTATGGGGTTCTGTTGCCATGGCAACCATGGCGTTTTGTTGCCATGGCAACCATGGGGTTGTGTTGCCATGGCAACCATGGGGTTGTGTTGCCATGGTAACCATGGGGTTGTGTCGCCATGATAACTATGGGGTTGGGTTGCTATGGTAACAATGCGGTTGTGTTGCCATGGCAACCATGGGGTTGTGTTGCCATGGGAACCATGGGGTTGTGCTGCCATGGTATCCATGGCGTTTTGTTGCCATGGCAACTATGGGGTTCTGTTGCCATGGCAACCATGGGGTAGTGTTTCCATGGCAACCATGGGGTTGTGTTGCCATGGTAACGATTGGGTTGGGTTGCCATGGCAACCACGGGGTTGTGTTGCCATGGGAACTATGGGGTTCTGTTGCCATGGTAACCATGGGGTTGGGTTCCCATGGCAACCATGGGGTTGTGTTGCCATGGTAACGATGGGGTTGTGCTGCCATGGTAACTATGGGGTTGGGTTGCTATGGAAACTATGGGGTTTTGTTTCCATGGCAACCATGGGGTTGAGATGCCGTGGTAACCATGCAGTTGGGTTGCCGTGCTAAACATGCGGTTGTGTTGTTGTGGTAACCATGCGGTTGTGTTGCCATGGTAACCATGGGATTGGGTTGCCATGGCAACCACGGGGTTTGGTTGCTATGGCAACCATGGGGTTGTGTGTCCATGGTAACCATGGGGTTGGGTTGCCATGGTAACCATGGGGTTGGGTTGCTATTGAAACTATGGGGTTTAGTTGCCATGGCAACCATGGGGTTGGGTTGCCATGGCAACCATGGAGTTGTGTTGCCATGGTAACCATGGCGTTTTGTTGCCACGGCAACTATGGTGTTCTGTTGCCATGGCAACCATGGCGTTTTGTTGCCATGGCAACTATGGGGTTCTGTTGCCATGGCAACCATGGGGTAGTGTTTCCATGGCAACCATGGGGTTGTGTCGCCATGGTAACTATGGGGTTGGGTTGCTATGGTAACAATGCGATTTTGTTGCCATTGCAACCATGGGGTTGTGTTGCCATGGCAACCCTGGGGTTGTGCTGCCATGGTATCCATGGCGTTTTGTTGCCATGGCAACTATGTGGTTCTTTTGCCATGGCAACCATGGGGTAGTGTTTCCATGGCAACCATGGGGTTGTGTTGCCATGGCAACCATGGGGTTGGGTTTCCATGGCAACCACGGGGTTGTGTTGCCATGGGAACTATGGGGTTCTGTTGCCATGGTAACCATGGGGTTGGGTTGCCATGGCAACCATGGGGTTGTGTTGCCATGGTAACGATGGGGTTGTGCTGCCATGGTACCTATGAGGTTGGGTTGCTATGGAAACTATGGGTTTTAGTTGCCATGGAAACCATGGGGTTGAGATGCCGTGGTAACCATGCAGTTGGGTTGCCGTGGTAACCATGCGGTTGTGTTGTTGTGGTAACCATGCGGTTGTGTTGCCATGGTAACCATGGGGTTGGGTTGCCATGGCAACCACGGGGTTTGGTTGCTATGGTAACCATGGGGTTCTGTGTCCATGGTAACCATGGGGTTGGGTTGCCATGGTAACCATGGCGTTTAGTTGCCATGGCAACTATGGCGTTGGGTTGCCATGGCAACCATGGCGTTGTGTTGCCATGGTAACCATGGCGTTTTGTTGCCATGGCAACTATGGGGTTATATTGCCATGGCAACCATGGGGTAGTGTTGCCATGGGAACTATGGGGTTCTGTTGCCATGGTAACCATGGGGTTGGGTTGCCATGGCAACCATGGGGTTGTGTTGACATGGTAACGATGAGGTTGTGCTGCCATGGTAACTATGCGGTTGTGTTGCCATGGTAACCATGGGGTTGGGTTGCCATGGCAACCATGGGGTTGTGTTGCCATGGTAACCATGGCGTTTTGTTGCCATGGCAACCATGGTGTTGTGTTGCCATGGAAACGATGGGGTTGGGTTGCCATTTCAACCACGGGGTTTTGTTGCCATGGGAACCATGGGGCTGTGTTGCCATGGTAACCACGGGGTTGCTTTGCCATGGCAACCACGGGGTTTGGTTGCTATGGTAACCATGGGGTTGGGTTGCCATGGCATCCATGGGGTTGTGTTGCCATGGTAACCATGGCGTTTATTTGCCATGGCAACTATGGGGTTCTGTTGCCATGGCAACCATGGGGTAGTGTTTCCATGGCAACCACGGGGTTGTGTTGCCATGGTAACGTTGGGGTTGTGTTGCCATGGTAACTATGGGGTTGGGTTGCTATGGAAACGATGGGGTTGGGTTGCCATGGCAACCATGGGGTTGAGATGCCGTGGTAAGCATGCAGTTGGGTTGCCGTGGTAACCATGCGGTTGTGTTGTTGTGGTAACCATGCGGTTGTGTTGCCATGGTAACCATGGGATTGGGTTGCCATGGCAACCACGGGGTTTGGTTGCTATGGTAACCATGGGGTTCTGTGTCCATGGTAACCATGGGCTTGGGTTGCCATGGTAACCATGGCGTTTAGTTGCCATGGCAACTCTGGGGTTGGGTTGCCATGGCAACCATGGGGTTGTGTTGCCATGGTAACCATGGGGTTGTGTTGCCATGGTAACTATGGGGTTGGGTTGCTATTGAAACTATGGGGTTTAGATGCCATGGCAACCATGGGGTTGGGTTGCCATGGCAACCATGGAGTTGTGTTGCCATGGTAACCATGGCGTTTTGTTGCCACGGAAACTATGGGGTTCTGTTGCCATGGCAACCATGGCGTTTTGTTACCATGGCAACTATGGGGTTCTGTTGCCATGGCAACCATAGGGTAGTGTTTCCATGGCAACCATGGGGTTGTGTCGCCATGGTAACTATGGGGTTGTGTTGCTATGGTAACAATGCGGTTGTGTTGCCACGGCAACCATGGGGTTGTGTTGCCATGGCAACCATGGGGTTGTGCTGCCATGGTATCCATGGCGTTTTGTTGCCATGGCAACTATGGGGTTCTTTTGCCATGGCAACCATGGGGTAGTGTTTCCATGGCAACCATGGGGTTGTGTTGCCATGGCAACCATGGGGTTGGGTTGCCATGGCAACCACGGGGTTGTGTTGCCATGGGAACTATGGGGTTCTGTTGCCATGGTAACCATGGGGTTATGTTGCCATGGCAACCATGGGGTTGTGTTGCCATGGTAACGATGGGGTTGTGCTGCCATGGTAACTATGGGGTTGGGTTGCTATGGAAACTATGGGGTTTAGTTGCCATGGCAACCATGGGGTTGAGATGCCGTGGTAACCATGCAGTTGGGTTGCCGTGGTAACCATGCGGTTGTGTTGTTGTGGTAACCATGCGGTTGTGTTGCCATGGTAACCATGGGGTTGGGTTGCCATGGCAACAACGGGGTTTGGTTGCTATGGTAACCATGGGGTTCTGTGTCCATGGTAACCATGGGGTTGGGTTGCCATGGTAACCATGGCGTTTAGTTCCCATGGCAACTATGGCGTTGGGTTGCCATGGCAACCATGGCGTTGTGTTGCCATGGTAACCATGGCGTTTTGTTGCCATGGCAACTATGGGGTTCTGTTGCCATGGCAACCATGGGGTAGTGTTGCCATGGGAACTATGGGGTTCTGTTGCCATGGTAACCATGGGGTTGGGTTGCCATGGCAACCATGGGGTTGTGTTGCCATGGTAACGATGGGGTTGTGCTGCCATGGTAACTATGCGGTTGTGTTGCCATGGTAACCATGGGGTTGGGTTGCCATGGCAACCATGGAGTTGTGTTGCCATGGTAACCGTGGCGTTTTGTTGCCATGGCAACCATGGGGTTGTGTTGCCATGGAAACGATGGGGTTGGGTTGCCATTTCAACCACGGGGTTTTGTTGCCATGGGAACCATGGGGCTGTGTTGCCATGGTAACCACGGGGTTGCTTTGCCATGGCAACCACGGGGTTTGGTTGCTATGGTAACCATGGGGTTGGGTTGCCATGGCAACCATGGGGTTGTGTTGCCATGGTAACCATGGCGTTTAGTTGCCATGGCAACTATGGGGTTCTGTTGCCATGGCAACCATGGGGTAGTGTTTCCATGGCAACCATGGGGTTGTGTTGCCATGGTAACGATGGGGTTGTGTTGCCATGGTAACTATGGGCTTGGGTTGCTATGGAAACTATGGGGTTGGGTTGCCATGGCAACCATGGTGTTGAGATGCCGTGGTAAGCATGCAGTTGGGTTGCCGTGGTAACCATGCGGTTGTGTTGTTGTGGTAACCATGCGGTTGTGTTGCCATTGTAACCATGGGATTGGGTGGCCATGGCAACCACGGGGTTTGGTTGCCATGGTAACCATGGGGTTCTGTGTCCATGGTAACCATGGGGTTGGATTGCCATGGTAACCATGGCGTTTAGTTGCCATGGCAACTCTGGGGTTCTGTTGCCATGGCAACCATAGCATTGTGTTTCCATGGTAACTATCGGGTTGGGTTGCTATGGAAACTATGGGGTTTAGTTGCTATGGAAACTATGGGGTTTAGTTGCCTTGGTAACCATGGGGTTTTGGTTGCCATGGCAACCATGGAGTTCTGTTGCCATGGGAACCATGGCGTTTTGTTGCCACGGCAACTATGGGGTTCTGTTGCCATGGCAACCATGGCGTTTAGTTGCCATGGCAACTATGGGGTTCTGTTGCCATGGCAATCATGGGGAAGTGTTTCCATGGCAACCATGGGGTTGTGTCGCCATGGTAACTATGGGGTTGGGTTGCTATGGTAACAATGCGGTTGTGTTGCCATGGTAACCATGGGGTTGTGTGTCCATGGCAACCATGGGGTTGTGCTGCCATGGTATCCATGGCGTTTTGTTGCCATGGCAACTATGGGGTTCTGTTGCCATGGCAACCATGGGGTAGTGTTTCCATGGCAACCATGGGGTTGTGTTGCCATGGTAACGATGGGGTTGGGTTGCCATGGCAACCACGGGGTTGTGTTGCCATGGGAAATATGGGGTTCTGTTGCCATGGTAACCATGGGGTTGGGTTGTTGTGGTAACCATGCGGTTGTGTTGCCATGGTAACCATGGGGTTGTGCTGCCATGGTAACTATGGGGTTGGGTTGCTATGGAAACTATGTGGTTTAGTTGCCATGGCATCCATGGGGTTGAGATGCCGTTGTAACCATGCAGTTGGGTTGCCGTGGTAACCATGCGGTTGTGTTGTTGTGGTAACCATGCGGTTGTGTTACCATGGCAACTATGGGGTTCTGTTGCCATGGCAACCATGGGGTAGTGTTTCCATGGCAACCATGGGGTTGTGTTGCCATGGTAACTATGGGGTTGGGTTGCTATGGTAACCATGCGGTTGTGTTGCCATGGTAACCATGGGGTTGGGTTGCCATGGCAACCATGGGGTTGTGTTGCCATGGTAACCATGGCGTTTTCTTGCCATGGCAACTATGGGGTTCTGTTGCCATGGCAACCATGGGGTTGTGTTACATGGAAACGGTGGGGTTGGGTTGCCATTTCAACCACGGGGTTTTGTTGCCATGGGAACCATGGGGCTGTGTTGCCATGGTAACCACGGGGTTGCGTTGCAATGGCAACCACGGGGTTTGGTTGCTATGGTAACCATGGGGTTGGGTTGCCATGGCAACCATGGGGTTGTGTTGCCATGGTAACCATGTCGTTTAGTTGCCATGGCAACTATGGGGTTCTGTTGCCATGGTAACCATGGGGTTGCGTTGCCATGGCAACCATGGGGTTGTGTTGTCATGGGAACCATGGGGTTGTGTTTCCATGGTAACTATGGGGTTGGGTTGCTATGGAAACTATGGGGTTGGGTTGCCATGGCAACCATGGGGTTGAGATGCCGTGGTAAGCATGCAGTTGGGTTGCCGTGGTAACCATGCGGTTGTGTTGTTGTGGTAACCATGCGGTTGTGTTGCCATGGTAACCATGGGATTGGGTTGCCATGGCAACCACGGGGTTTGGTTGCTATGGTAACCATGGGGTTCTGTGTCCATGGTAACCATGGGGTTGGGTTGCCATGGTAACCATGTCGTTTAGTTGCCATGGCAACTATGGGGTTGGGTTGCCATGGTAACCATGGGGTTGGGTTGCCATGGCAACCATGGAGTTGTGTTGCCATGGTAACCATGGCGTTTTTTTGCCACGGCAACTATGGGGTTCTGTTGCCATGGCAACCATGGCGTTTTGTTGCCATGGCAACTATGGGGTTCTGTTGCCATGGCAACCATGGGGTAGTGTTTCCATGGCAACCATGGGGTTGTGTCGCCATGGTAACTATGGGGTTGGGTTGCTATGGTAACAATGCGGTTGTGTTGCCATGGCAACCATGGGGTTGTGTTGCCATGGCAACCATGGGGTTGTGCTGCCATGGTATCCATGGCGTTTTGTTGCCACGGCAACTATGGGGTTCTGTTGCCATGGCAACCATGGGGTAGGGTTTCCATGGCAACCATGGGGTTGTGTTGCCATGGTAACGATGGGGTTGGGTTGCCATGGCAACCACGGGGTTGTGTTGCCATGGGAACTATGGGGTTCTGTTCCCATGGTAACCATGGGGTTGGGTTGCCATGGCAACCATGGGGTTGTGTTGCCATGGTAACGATGGGGTTGTGCTGCCATGGTAACTATGGGGTTGGGTTGCTATGGAAACTATGGGGTTTAGTTGCCATGGAAACCATGGGGCTGAGATGCCGTGGTAACCATGCAGTTGGGTTGCCGTGGTAACCATGCGGTTGTGTTGTTGTGGTAACCATGCGGTTGTGTTGCCATGGTAACCATGGGGTTGGGTTGCTATGGAAACTATGGGGTTTAGTTGCCTTGGCAACCATGGGGTTGTGTTGCCATGGCAACCATGGGGTTGTGTTTCCATGGTAACCACGGCGTTTTGGTGCCATGGCAACTATGGGGTTCTGTTGCCATGGCAACCATGGCGTTTTGTTGCCATGGCAACTATGGGGTTCTGTTGCCATGGCAACCATGGGGTTGTGTTGCCATGGTAACTATGGGCTTGGGTTGCCATGGGAAACATGGGGTTGTGTTCCCATGGTAACCATGGGGTTGGGTTGCCATGGCAACCATGGGGTTGTGTTGCCATGGTAACCATGGCGTTTAGTTGCCATGGTTCTACGGGGTTCTGTTGCCATGGTAACCATGGGGTTGGGTTGCCATGGCAACCATGGGGTTGTGTTGCCATGGTAACCATGGCGTTTTGTTGCCATGGCAACTATGGGATTCTGTTGCCATGGCAACCATGGGGTAGTGTTTCCATGGCAACCATGGGGTTGTGTTGCCATGGCAACCATGGGGTTGGGTTGCCATGGGAAACATGGGGTTGTGTTCCCATGGTAACCATGGGGTTGGGTTGCCATGGCAACCATGGGGTTGTGTTGCCATGGTAACCATGGCGTTTAGTTGCCATGGCAGCTACGGGGTTCTGTTGCCATGGTAACCATGGGGTTGGGTTGCCATGGCAACCATGGGGTTGTGTTGCCATGGTAACCATGGCGTTTAGTTGCCATGGCAGATATGGGGTTGTGTTTCCATGGTAACCATGGGGTTGGGTTGCCATGGCAACCTTGGGGTTGTGTTGCCATGGTAACGATGGGGTTGTGTTGCCATGGTAACTATGGGGTTGGGTTGCTCTGGAAACTATGGGGTTTAGTTGCCATGGCAACCATGGGGTTGGGTTGCCATTGCATCCATGAGGTAGTGTTTCCATGGCAACCATGGGGTTGTGTTGCCATGGTAACTATGGGGTTGGGTTGCTATGGAAACTATGGGGTTTAGTTGCCTTGGCAACCATGGGGTTGGGTTGCCATTGCATCCATGAGGTAGTGTTTCCATGGCAACCATGGGGTTGTGTTGCCATGGTAACTATGGGGTTGGGTTGCTATGGTAACCATGCGGTTGTGTTGCCATGGTAACCATGGGGTAGGGTTGCCATGGCAACCATGGGGTTGTGTTGCCATGGTAACCATGGCGTTTTGTTGCCATGGCAACTATGGGGTTCTCTTGCCATGGCAACCATGGGGTAGTGTTTCCATTGCAACCATGGGGTTGTGTTGCCATGGTAAAGATGGGGTTGGCTTGCCATGGCAACCACGGTGTTTTGTTGCCATGGGAACCATGGGGTTGTGTTGCCATGGCAACCATGGGGTTGTGTTGCAATGGTAACGATGGGGTTGTGCTGCCACGGTAACTATGGGGTTGGGTTGCTATGGAAACTATGGGGTTTAGTTGCCATGGGAACCATGGGGTTGAGATGCCGTGGTAACCATGCAGTTGGGTTGCCGTGGTTACCATGGGGTTGGTTGCTATGGTAACCATGGGGTTCTGTGTCCATGGTAACCATGGGGTTGTGTTGCCATGGTAACCATGGGGTTGTGTTGCCATGGTAACCATGGCGTTTTGTTGCCATGGCAACCATGGGGTTCTGTGTCCATGGTAACCATGGCGTTGTGTTGCCATGGTAACCATGGCGTTTTGTTGCCATGGCAACTATGGGGTTCTGTTGCCATGGCAACCATGGGGTAGTGTTTCCATGGCAACCATGGGGTTGTGTTGCCATGGTAACGATGGGGTTGGGTTGCTATGGTAACCATGCGGTTTTGTTGCCATTGTAACCATGGGGTTGGGTTGCCATGGCAACCATGGGGTTGTGTTGCCTTGGTAACCATGGCGTTTTGTTGCCATGGCAACTATGGGGTTCTGTTGCCATGGCAACCATGGGGTAGTGTTTCCATGGCAACCATGGGGTTTAGTTGCCATGGAAACGATGGGGTTGGGTTTCCATGGCAACCACGGGGTTGTGTTGCCATGGTAACCATGGCGTTTTGTTGCCATGGCAACTATGGGGTTCTGTTGCCATGGCAACCATGGGGTAGTGTTTCCATGGCAACCATGGGGTTGTGTTGCCATGGTAACCATGGCGTTTTGTTGCCATGGCAACCATGGGGTTGTGTTGCCATGGTAACCATGGCGTTTTGTTGCCATGGCAACTATGGAGTTCTGTTGCCATGGCAACCTTGGGGTAGTGTTTCCATGGGAACCATGGGGTTGAGTTGCCATGGTAACGATGGGGTTGGGTTGCCATGGCAACCACGGGGTTGTGTTGCCATGGGAACCATGGGGTTGTGTTGCCATGGCAACCATGGGGTTGTGTTGCCATGGGAACCATGGGGTTGTGTTGCCATGGCAACCATGGGGTTGTGTTTGCCATGGTAACCATGGGGTTGTGTTGCCATGGCAACCATGGGGTTGTGTTGCCATGGTAACCATGGGGTTGTGTTGCCATGGCAACTATGGGGTTCTCTTGCCATGGCAACCATGGGGTAGTGTTTCCATGGAAACCATGGGGTTGTGTTGCCATGGAAACGATGGGGTTGGGTTGCCATGGCAACCACGGGGTTGTGTTGCCATGGGAACCATGGGGTTGTGTTGCCATGGGAACCATGGGGTTGTGTTACCATGGGAACCATGGGGTTGAGTTGCCATGGTAACGATGGGGTTGGGTTGCTATGGTAACCATGCGGTTGTGTTGCCATGGTAACCCTGGGGTTGTTTTGCCATGGGAACCATGGGGTTGTGTTACCATGGGAAGCATGGGGTTGTGTTGCCATGGTAACTATGGGGTTGGGTTGCTATGGAAACTATGGGGTTTAGTTGCCTTGGCAACCATGGGGTTCGGTTGCCATGGCAACCATGGGGTTGTGTTTCCATGGTAACCACGGCGTTTTGGTGCCATGGCAACTATGGGGTTCTGTTGCCATGGCAACCATGGCGTTTTGTTGCCATGGCAACTATGGGGTTCTGTTGCCATGGCAACCATGGGGTTGTGTTGCCATGGTAACTATGGGGTTGGGTTGCTATGGTAACCATGCGGTTGTGTTGCCATGGTAACCATGGGGTTGGTTTGCCATGGCAACCATGGGGTTGTGTTGCCATGGTAACCATGGCGTTTTGTTGCCATGGCAACTATGGGATTCTGTTGCCATGGCAACCATGGGGTAGTGTTTCCATGGCAACCATGGGGTTGTGTTGCCATGGTAACGATGGTGTTGGGTTGCCATGGGAAACATGGGGTTGTGTTCCCATGGTAACCATGGGGTTGGGTTGCCATGGCAACCATGGGGTTGTGTTGCCGTGGTAACCATGGCGCTTTGTTGCCATGGCAACTATGTTGTTCTGTTGCCATGGCAACCATGGCGTTTTGTTGCCATGGCAACTATGGGGTTCTGTTGCCATGGCAACCATGGGGTAGTGTTTCCATGGCAACCATGGGGTTGTGTTGCCATGGTAACCATTGCGTTTTGTTGCCATGGCAACCATGGGGTTGTGTTGCCATGGTAACCATGGCGTTTTGTTGCCATGGCAACTATGGAGTTCTGTTGCCATGGCAACCATGGGGTAGTGTTTCCATTGCAACCATGGGGTTGTGTTGCCATGGTAAAGATGGGGTTGGCTTGCCATGGCAACCACGGTGTTTTGTTGCCATGGGAACCATGGGGTTGTGTTGCCATGGCAACCATGGGGTTGTGTTGCAATGGTAACGATGGGGTTGTGCTGCCACGGTAACTATGGGGTTGGGTTGCTATGGAAACTATGGGGTTTAGTTGCCATGGGAACCATGGGGTTGAGATGCCGTGGTAACCATGCAGTTGGGTTGCCGTGGTTACCATGGGGTTGGTTGCTATGGTAACCATGGGGTTCTGTGTCCATGGTAACCATGGGGTTGTGTTGCCATGGTAACCATGGGGTTGTGTTGCCATGGTAACCATGGCGTTTTGTTGCCATGGCAACCATGGGGTTCTGTGTCCATGGTAACCATGGCGTTGTGTTGCCATGGTAACCATGGCGTTTTGTTGCCATGGCAACTATGGGGTTCTGTTGCCATGGCAACCATGGGGTAGTGTTTCCATGGCAACCATGGGGTTGTGTTGCCATGGTAACGATGGGGTTGGGTTGCTATGGTAACCATGCGGTTTTGTTGCCATTGTAACCATGGGGTTGGGTTGCCATGGCAACCATGGGGTTGTGTTGCCTTGGTAACCATGGCGTTTTGTTGCCATGGCAACTATGGGGTTCTGTTGCCATGGCAACCATGGGGTAGTGTTTCCATGGCAACCATGGGGTTTAGTTGCCATGGAAACGATGGGGTTGGGTTTCCATGGCAACCACGGGGTTGTGTTGCCATGGTAACCATGGCGTTTTGTTGCCATGGCAACTATGGGGTTCTGTTGCCATGGCAACCATGGGGTAGTGTTTCCATGGCAACCATGGGGTTGTGTTGCCATGGTAACCATGGCGTTTTGTTGCCATGGCAACCATGGGGTTGTGTTGCCATGGTAACCATGGCGTTTTGTTGCCATGGCAACTATGGAGTTCTGTTGCCATGGCAACCTTGGGGTAGTGTTTCCATGGGAACCATGGGGTTGAGTTGCCATGGTAACGATGGGGTTGGGTTGCCATGGCAACCACGGGGTTGTGTTGCCATGGGAACCATGGGGTAGTGTTGCCATGGCAACCATGGGGTTGTGTTGCCATGGGAACCATGGGGTTGTGTTACCATGGCAACCATGGGGTTGTGTTGCCATGGTAACCATGGGGTTGTGTTGCCATGGCAACCATGGGGTTGTGTTGCCATGGTAACCATGGGGTTGTGTTGCCATGGCAACTATGGGGTTCTCTTGCCATGGCAACCATGGGGTAGTGTTTCCATGGAAACCATGGGGTTGTGTTGCCATGGAAACGATGGGGTTGGGTTGCCATGGCAACCACGGGGTTGTGTTGCCATGGGAACCATGGGGTTGTGTTGCCATGGGAACCATGGGGTTGTGTTACCATGGGAACCATGGGGTTGAGTTGCCATGGTAACGATGGGGTTGGGTTGCTATGGTAACCATGCGGTTGTGTTGCCATGGTATCCCTGGGGTTGTTTTGCCATGGGAACCATGGGGTTGTGTTACCATGGGAAGCATGGGGTTGTGTTGCCATGGTAACTATGGGGTTGGGTTGCTATGGAAACTATGGGGTTTAGTTGCCTTGGCAACCATGGGGTTCGGTTGCCATGGCAACCATGGGGTTGTGTTTCCATGGTAACCACGGCGTTTTGGTGCCATGGCAACTATGGGGTTCTGTTGCCATGGCAACCATGGCGTTTTGTTGCCATGGCAACTATGGGGTTCTGTTGCCATGGCAACCATGGGGTTGTGTTGCCATGGTAACTATGGGGTTGGGTTGCTATGGTAACCATGCGGTTGTGTTGCCATGGTAACCATGGGGTTGGTTTGCCATGGCAACCATGGGGTTGTGTTGCCATGGTAACCATGGCGTTTTGTTGCCATGGCAACTATGGGATTCTGTTGCCATGGCAACCATGGGGTAGTGTTTCCATGGCAACCATGGGGTTGTGTTGCCATGGTAACGATGGGGTTGGGTTGCCATGGGAAACATGGGGTTGTGTTCCCATGGTAACCATGGGGTTGGGTTGCCATGGCAACCATGGGGTTGTGTTGCCGTGGTAACCATGGCGCTTTGTTGCCATGGCAACTATGTTGTTCTGTTGCCATGGCAACCATGGCGTTTTGTTGCCATGGCAACTATGGGGTTCTGTTGCCATGGCAACCATGGGGTAGTGTTTCCATGGCAACCATGGGGTTGTGTTGCCATGGTAACCATTGCGTTTTGTTGCCATGGCAACCATGGGGTTGTGTTGCCATGGTAACCATGGCGTTTTGTTGCCATGGCAACTATGGAGTTCTGTTGCCATGGCAACCTTGGGGTAGTGTTTCCATGGCAACCATGGGGTTGAGTTGCCATGGTAACGATGGGGTTGGGTTGCCATGGCAACCACGGGGTTGTGTTGCCATGGTAACCATGGGGTTGTGTTGCCATGGTAACCATGGGGTTGGGTTGCCATGGCAACCATGGGGTTGTGTTGTCATGGTAACCTTGGGGTTGGGTTGCCATGGCAACTATGGGGTTCTGTTGCCATGGTAAGCATGGGGTTGGGTTGCCATGGCAGCCATGGGATTGGGTTGTCATGGTAACCATGGGGTTGTGTTGTCATGGTAACCATGGGGTTGGGTTGCCATGGCAACCACAGAGTTTGGTTGCTATTGTAACCATGGCGTTCTGTTGCCATGGTAACCATGGGGTTAGGTTGCCATGGTAACCATGGCGTTTAGTTGCCATGGCAACTATGGGGTTCTGTTGCCATGGTAACCATGGGGTAGTGTTGCCATGGCAACCATGGGGTTTTGTTGCCATGGTAACTATGGGGTTGGGTTGTAATGGTTATCAGGCGGTTCTTTTGGAATGGCAACCATGGGGTAGTGTTGCCATGGTAACAATGGGGTTGGGTGGCAATGGTAACCAGGCAGTTCTCTTGGAATGGCAACTATGGGGTTGTGTTGCCATGGTAACGATGGGGTTGTGTTGCCATGGCAACCACGGGGTTGTGTTGCCATGGCAACCATGGTGTAGTGTTGCCATGGCAACCATGGGGTTTGGTTTCTATGGTAACCATGGGGTTGTGTTGCCATGGTAACCATGGGGTTGGGTTGCCATGGTAACCATGGCGTTTAGTTGCCATGGCAACTATGGGGTTCTGTTGCCATGGTAACCATGGGGTAGTGTTGCCATGGTAACTATGGGGTTGGGTTGCTATGGAAACTATGGGGTTTAGTTGCCATGGCAACCATGGGTTTGAGATGCCACTTGAGATTTCACTTAGTAGAGGGAGTTTTAGTACGGGCTGCTGGCTCAGTTCTGGCGCGGTTATCACTGCAGTTATTTTCCTACATCCAATAGAGTAAAATTCCAGTTTGGCTTTTAGAGGTGCTATAAGTGGGTAAAGAGAACAGATGGAAGCATCTGCCATGTGGGGTAGGCCAGCGGCTGAGGTACTCGAGGGGATAAGAGTAACTGTCCAAAGGTTGTTGTGGCTTCTGCTGCTGCAGTTGCTTTCTCTCCAGTTTATGAGGTGCCACAGACAAGGTGGGCTGAGATAGCCTTTAGAGTAGGGGGAAGGCAGGTCGCTGGAATGCTGTGTGGCTCCTGAGAAAGGTGTTGTAGATGGAAACGGTTGTCTGGTGTGGCAGTTCCTGATGGCCGTCTTCTTCGGTAGGCAAAGAGGTGCCCGAAGCCCCCTCTTGTGCAGCCTGAGCACGACTTGCTGAGGATGAAGCCTGCTTTCCAGCAGTTCCGAAAACTGTGCTGAGGCTGAAATGCTGCGTCTGTGTTTGTTTTGGGGTTGCACCTTGGTGAGTGTAGGGATGGGTTTTAAGTGGGTGCAGCGGAGGGCCTGGCCCCAGTGTCCTCTAGTGTTTTTTAACACATCAGCATAGCCTTTTGGGTCTCAGATAGCCTACTGAAGTAAGCGATTTCTCCTGCGAGTGGAATGGAATTGAATTCTTCTTTTGGCATGTAATCTGTTCTGCTCCTAGATTTTTCTTTGTAAATGAAAGATTGAGGTAATTCCAGGTGGAAAAAAAAAAAAAAGAGTTGTTTGCTTGTTTTTATTTTCATTTCAGTATTCAAAGCTGCAGCTAAAGCATGGGGATTTTTGTTTCTAGAAACACCCCAGTTCTCTTGTCTGCGCTCTGCATGCTGTTGAGCTAAACCATATAAAGAAGTTAATAGAACCACAGCTGCTGCTCCTCCTCTTTCTGCTTTGTTTGTGCTTTCCCCCTGCACTTTCCCAGATGATTGGCTTCAGGTTCCAGGTGGGACCTAATGGTAACTGAGTTGCAGGTATGCCATGAGAGAGCTCCTTCTGCCCGGGCTGCACTTTGGGGTAAGTGCTTTGTTTTTCCTTCAGTCAGTTGCAGGGTTCTTTAGGACGGCTGGCGTCTATGGATTTCAGGATTTCTAAGTGCTTGGAATTCACTTAATAGAGGGATATTTAGTAGAGGCTGCTGGCTCACTGTTTTTGGGATGGTGGCTTTCGCTCCTGTGTTTGATCTGTATTTTGATCTCTAGATGAATCAACCCAGTTGGGTAACTCTCCAGAGGACTAAACCCAGCTTGATTACATGCTACAAGAGGCTTGACCACGTAGGTGCAGCATTACCAAGAGACTGAGCAGGGTCACCTTTTTCATCTCCAAAGGGTATGTCTGTGATTACCCCTGCTGGGGCTGCTACGCATTCATGGCCTTGTGGCATTTGTGGACTTGAGGGTTGATTTTGTTTGTCCGGCTCTGGTCTCTGTGTTTGAGTCCTCTGCTAGGATCTGCACTGTTTGCGTATCCATCGTGGTTGTGACCTTCTCTCTTTGTTTCTTGTAGCTCAGGGCATAGGCACGAAAACTTGAACAAAGCATGAGGGTGAGTGGACAGCAGTGGGGGCCCCGAGTTGGTTGGTGGACTGTGTTATTCTGCTTCACCTGTCGGGCCGGCTTTGCAAGCGCCTTGCGACAGCAGAGTACGTCTCCTGCCACGTTTCTGAGACGTGCCAGATGTCAGCGGTTCCAGTTCCTGAAATGCTGGAGATGCTCGGAGCACAAGAGGAGCAGGGAGCGCGATGCATCTCCTTGGGATGTTAGGTGAGCGAAGCGGTGGTACTGGGTTGGGCCACGTGGCTCTGGGGCTTCTTGGCTGTTGCAGCAGGGGAGGAAAGGAGTGGGTATAGACTGTTTTATGGATCGTCACGTTTCTGTTGTTCTTGGTCTAAGCCCCGTGACCTTGGCTCAGCACAGTGAATGGAAGCTTGAAGCCTGGATCGGGAAGGTGAGTGGAGAAAAGTTGGAAAACGGGTATTGTTTTTGGTGTAGCAGTCTATTGGTGCACGTCTGCGTGACTCCTCTTTTGCAGGGACGAAGAAGGTCCTGGGAACATCCTAGCTGGCCTCTGTGGTCCACATTGAGGATGGATTCTGAGCCCTGAGAATTAAGTTTACGTGCAAAAATTGTGTGTTAGGGAGTGTTTGGCAGGGGGAGGTGGGGAGTTGTCTAGAGGGTGTCTATCTGATTTCAGTAGCGGAGCAGGTCAGTTGACTGCTGTTTTGTTTCTGAGGAGGGTGTTTCACTGGAAGAAATTTGGCTGGTGTGCTGGCGCCTGATGGCACTTTATTTCTGCAGGTGAAGAAGAGCCTTGTGCCTGAAGCAATGTCCTGGCTAGCCTTTGTGAGCCTTCCTTGGTGAGGATGGAACCAGCCTCCCAGCATTCCCAAGCTAAGTTGGGGTGTCGGGGGGGTGGGGGTGGGGGGAAAATGCTATGTTTGCGTTGGGGTTGTGAATGCACCCATAGGGTGAGGGTCTGCGCTTTTAAGTCATTGGATGATGACTTAAAAGCTTGGATGATGACATCCAAGCTTTGGGCTAGGCTTTTCAGGATTGATCAGGTCAGGCAGAGAGATTATGTGTGGGGAGTTCTGTCACGTACAGCGTGAGCGCGTGCCAGGCAGGGCAGTCCCAGCTTGTCATCTGTGTTGTCTGTGCTGTACTGTGTTGTTGCTCTTGTTGCTCAGCAGGCCCTGGGGAAGCCATCCCGAAGCTATTGAACACTTGATCTCCTCAGAATAATGCTGATGTCGAACTGGGAGCTGAGCAACGCTTGTGTTGCAGTGGGAGCTTAAGGGGATCACTTCTACTATGCGATTAATAGTTTTTGTATCAAACATTTCCTGATATGATCATCATATGTTACGTGCTCCTCAGGTCTTGATATTCTCATTGCCTTCTTCCACTGGACAGACAAGACGTGCAACTTTGTAGCCACACCAAAGGCCCTAAATGCTTGTTTTGTCATAGTAGGGCTGATGCGAGCACATCTTGTCTTTAAGTCGCTGCATGAAGTGCAGATCTGTTTCAGGTCTTCTGCATCATACTCGGTTTGAGATTGCGTCTGTTTCCATCCTTGCTCTTGCGGAAGTCATCTGGGTTGCATCAGGAGCTCTTGCAAGGGAATTGAATTCCTAAGCGTCGTCTTATGGGGTTTTCAGTCCCCATCCTTCTGGTGTCTTGTCTTGAAGGCAGGCTTTTTAGGCCTCCTTCATCCCAGTTCTGGCAGTTGCTTCCAGTCGCGTGTCGTGACATTTGAGTCTCTCCTTGGGTCTGCTGCAGAGCACCTGTTCTGACTTGCTGTTGCCATAGGGCTTCCCTCCGGGGGTCACTTTTTCTTGCGCCTTGTGTTGTGTGTTTTGCTTGTAGTGTTTGTGGCGTGACTGTGTGTGTATGTGTTTGGTCTGGAGCTGTCCTGCCTGGCAGTTAGTGATGACAGCTAACGTGGCAGTGCGTGGGTGTGCTAATACATTGTCTGGAGTGTTTTGGCGAAGACATCCGGTCTGCATCTGGGCACGTACTGAAGGGCAGCAGGCACAGTCATCTCAGTGTTGTTTGTCAGATGTTGGGGGGGAGAGTATATCTGCTTGTGAGCAGCTGTTTGCATAGCGCTTCAATGGTGTGCTTGAGGAGGTCTGTCGAATCTTGAAAGCTTACAGATATGGGGTTTTGAAAGTTTTATTTTTATTTCTCTCCTGTCCCCAGTACAGTGTAAACCTTTGGAGGAACCTGTCGCAGGAAAGAGCTCCTTCTGGAACTGTTCAGCGCTCCGTAGGCAGCTCGGTTTCTGGCTTGGTCTACTTCTGAGGTGCTGAGGTAAGGGGGCTTCTGTTTTGAAACGATAATATTGTAAACGGGGTCCCTTCTGTTGTTGAGGGATGGGTGCTAATGCTGGCAGCTGAACGATTATCTTGTGACCATTTTCATTTGCTAAAGCTGAAACACAGTGTACAACACAGGACTTGACCGCAGCTTCTTTTAGCAAGGTGAGCGATGAGCAAATCTAGCAGTTACTTTAGTGGTGCAGCTGTCACTGCAAGTTACTTAACTGCGCAAAGTACAGTAAAAATCCTGTTTCTATTTCAGAGGTGTGTTGTAGCTGGCTTAAGAGAGCAGATGGAAGCATCTTCCTCGAGGGCAGGTGAGGGGGCAGAGGTAAGGGAGCAGATGAGAGTAAGTGTCCTATCTGTGCTGTGTCTTTGGATGCTGCTTCAGCCTCTGCTTTTCTTTTTGTTTCACAGGTGTGTCGCACAGGCTGAGTGGGGCCAAGCTGCATTCTGAAGAGCAGCACGGGAAGGGCGGGCTGTTTGTGCGCTGGATTGGAGGAGAACTGCCAAGTAGCACGAGGTGACTGCGAAGGGTCTTGCTTTGCAGGTACCATGGCAGGCTCTCCACAGAAGCGGTTGAGGATTTGAGAAGAGGTTGCAGATCATCGAGGAGCGACACGTGCAGGGACGGCTTGAAAACGGTATGGCTGCTTTCTCTTCTGTTTATCAGGTGTCCCAGGCAACGTGGGCTCTGATGTTAGTCTTTAGAATCGGAACAAAGCAGGTGCTGATGGCGGTCTTCTTTGGTAGGCAAAGAGTTGCCCGAAGCCCTGTCCTGTGTAGCCTGGGCACGCCTCGCTGAGTATGAAGCTTGCTTTCCAGCAGTTCTCAAAACTGTGCTGAGGCTGAAATGCTGCGTCTGTGTTTTGGTTGGGGTTGCGCCTTGGTGAATGTAGGGATGGGTTTTAAGTGGGTGCAGCGGAGGGCCTGGCCCCAGTGTCCTGTAGTGTGTTTTGACCCATGAGCATAGCCTTTTGGTTCTCAGATAGCCTACTGAAGTACCTGATTTTCCTTTCAGTCCCCGCCGTCCCCGCACCGTCCGATGTCGGACCCTGCACCCGGTGCTGCTTGCAAACGCGTCGCACAAGACCGGAGCACAGGGGCTCGGAAGAGCCAGCTCCCGCCCTGCCGGAGGCCGGACTCCCGGGCTATGTCCACATGTCTATTCAATACTTTTAAGGATCGGGTCTCTTACCACTTACCCGGGCAGCCTCTTCTAATATCAAAGCACCCCTTCCAAAAGAAATGCTTATTCAGTATCGAGCTAGCCACTGCTGGTAAACAGAGGTGTTTCTCCCTAAGGGTAGGGCTTGGCATTGCCCTCTGCTGAACTTCAAAAGGTTCCTGCCTGCCCCTATCTGCAGCCTGTCAAGATTCCTCTGAATGCGCAGCCCCCCATACAAGCGCCTTTTCCACAGAAGCCACGGACCACCCGCCGCCTCGCCCCCTCCCAATTTGGCCTGCCCCAGGGCGCCACCGACCACCAACCTCCTTGCACCACCACGGCTCAGCATCCCGAGCTATCCCGACCGCTTCCACCCACCGGGAGGTCCCAGTTGTAATAAATGACCGAGTCCCAAATAGGCTTACAATTAATGTTTATGATTTATTAAAGGAATAGAGGTAAGCAAACAGCGCTGGGTGCGCCAGGAGTCTCTGCTCCACCAAGACGCACACAAGTTACATCAGGCGGCTGCTTTTTATGCTGCTAGGCTAATACATATTCATTACTACTTCTACAAGAGGCAGTGTTATTCTAATTAGTTCCCAAAATCCGAACCCTCCCACTGGTGCATGCGTTATCAGTGTCCGGTGGTCCCCCTGGGGCCGCTCCTACTGAAGGCTCGTACTCTTCCTCCCAGGCTTTGTCCTTAGGTTGTTCTTCAGCTTCTCCCCTCCCCATATTTAGTAGTTGCTGGGCCAGATGTCAGAAAGCTGTGTCTTGTGCAATAGTCCGCATAGGCACCGCATAGCAAACACACGAAGTAACGTTGACTTCAGTTACTCACAACAGTTAGTCACCTGATAAAGAACTCTATGCAATAAAGGCACCAAGTACTACATTAGTTTATTCTAACAGATCCTACTAGCTGTTACCTCAAAAAGATGTGCGTAGCCCTCGCTACTTGGAAACGCATCAGTCCATAAACTCTCATGCAACCGTCCCGAGCCCCTGTGCTCCGGTCTTGTGCGACGCGTTTGCCAGCAGCACCGGGTGCCGGTTCCGACATCGGACGGTGCGGGGACGGCGATTGCGGGACCGTCGGCTAGCGGGGGCCGTCTATCTCGTGTCCCGGGGATCCAAATTCAGGGGGCGTGGGGGCCGGCCGTGCAGTGAAGCGGGGGGCTGGCGTCTGCCGGCTTCCCAGAGAGCGGGCTTTCGGTCCCGCGCGGTTCGGTGGCCGGCCGTCCCGAAACCCTGGGCACCGGTCTTGTGCTAGACTCAGCGGGGTCCGGGGCCGAACTCGGCTTCTCCGGGCCGGCGGTCCCGGTGTCCAGGTGTCCCGCCTCGGGCGGCGCGGGGCCGGCTGTCCCTAGCAGCTGTGCTCCCAAGATATTCTGGGCTCCCAAGCGTCGCCCAAGACCGGATCCCAGCTAATCGGGACGTCCGGCCACACCGCTGCGACTAGCATAAGCGTCTCCCGACAACGGAGCCCAGGGGCTAGCGAGGATCAGATCCCGCGGCCCGGGATAGAGAAACGAGGAGCGCGGGTCGGCCGGCCGCAGCTTCGCACGGGACCGAACCCCCTGTCTCCGGGACGGTCAGACCCCGAGCCGGCAGACAGCAGCCTCCTGCTTCACGGCACAGTCGGCCCCCAACCCGCCCGAGTTCTGATCGCCGGGACACGGGACAGCCGGCCGCGCCGCCCGAGGCCGGACACCTGGAGCCCGGGACCGCCGTCCGGGACAAAGCCAAAGTCGGACCCGGACCCCGCTGCGGATAGCGGGGACCCACACGCTTCGCCCAGGACAGCAGCCCAGGACCTCGGGACGGTCGCATCCCGCGCCTCCGGCAGGAGCTACCCGGGAGGGCAGGACGGCCTGCCGCAGCTCCGCATGAGTCCGAAACCGCTGGATTCCGGGACGGCCAGACCCCGAGCCGGTGGACAGCAGCCTCCCGCTACACGACTCGGCAGGCACCCACGTCGCCCGACTTCGGACCCACGGCACAGCCGGCACCCGCTCCGCCGGAGGCCGGACACACGGGCCTCGGGATCGCCGTCCCCGAACCGGCCGAAGTCACACACGCTCTCCGGTGCGTCCAGCAGACGCATCGCAAAGACCGGAGCCCAGATTATAGGGTCAGCCAGCCCCGCGCCGCCCGAGGTCGGACCGGGACCCGGTGCGCTTGGCACATGTGTCGCCCAAGACCAGAGCCCTGGGAAACGTGATGGCCGGACCCCACGCAGCCCGAGTTCGGACCCACGGGACAGCCGGCACCCGTGCCTGGCTCTTGGGGACTTGGAAGGAGTCCTGATGCTGTGCCAGCACTATGCAGCAATAGACACAACACTGGAGTGATATCAGTGCTGTTCCAGCTACGAGTACAGAGTACAGCACTGTGCGGGCTGCTGCAGGGAAAAGGTGACTCCAGCTCAGACAGACCCAACACAACTTCCACCCCTTATTCCATAATATTTCTTTCACAATCAGGTACAGTTTAGTATATAGATGTTCTCATCACCATTGTTTTCTGTCCATTGAAGCATTTTTATGTCTGTACTTCTCTTTATTCTATAGGTCTTTTCCCAAAATGCTCATAAAAACTGTTGATGGTTTCGCCTTCATCTGTCAAAGTGGTCACTCAGGGCAGGCGAAGTTGGTTTTCTTGACACCAGCACCAGCTTAGCTCACATCAGTGTTGCACTTGCCCGGTTCCTTGCAAAGTTGACCTGTCGTTGGTTCTGCAGTGTCCTCCTACAACACATAACTTGGATGACAGATTAATTTTCTCCCAGTGTTAAATCTCCTTGAGGCACACACTTGATATCCCCATCTTTCTGCATTACCCACCAGGTATACCCTGGTCCTTGGGCAAAGACAATCCCACGAGTGGGTTTGCCTTTTCCCGAGGCAGGGGCAACCCACACTGCCTTCCCCATCCACTTCCCCACACGCACTACAGGGACTTTAGCTTCTCCCACAGTGTGTAGGGGTTTTGTTTCAGCAGGACCAGGACGGTTTTCAGACCCCCTGTTGTTAACTAGCCAAGTGGCCTCTGGTAGATTTATATCCCAATGTTTCCATGTCCCAGCACCCAATGCTCGCAGCATAGTTTTTAACAGTCCATTGTACCTCTCAACCTTCCCAGAGGCTTGTGGGTGATAAGGGATGTGATACACCCATTCAATGCCATGTCTCTTGGCCCAGGAAGTGATCAAATTGTTTCGGAAGTGACTCCCATTGTCGGACTCTATTCTCTCCGGTGTACCATGTCGCCACAGCACTTGCCTTTCCAGGCCCAAGATAGTGTTTCGGGCCGTGGCATGGTTTACAGGGTATGTTTCCAGCCACCCAGTAGTTGCTTCTACCATGGTGAGTATGTACCGTTTGCCTTGGCGGGTTTGTGGAAGTGGTCCGATGTAGTCAATCTGCCAGGCCTCACCATATCGAAATCCAAGCCATCTCCCCCTGTTCCAGGGAGACTTTACCCTCATGGCTCGTTTAATTGCAGCACAGGTCTCACACTGATGGGTAACCTGTGTGATGGCCTCAATGGTCAGGTCCACCCCTCGATCACGAGCCCATCTATATGTGGCGTCCCTCCCCAGATGTCCTGATGTTTCATGAGCCCATCGAGCTACAAACAGCTCACCCTTACGTCCCCAGTCCAGGTCCACCTGAGCTATTTCAATTTTTGAAGCTCGATCTACTTCTTCGTTGTTCTGATGTTCTTCGGTAGCACGATTCTTAGGCATATGGGCATCTACATGACGTACCTTTACAGCCAGGTTTTCTACCCGGGCAGCAATATCTTGCCACAGGGTAGCAGCCCAGATAGGTTTACCTCTGCGCTGCCAGTTGTTCTGTTTCCATTGTCGCAGCCACCCCCATAGCGCATTTGCCACCATCCATGAGTCAGTGTAGAGATGCAGTACCGGCCACTTTTCTCTTTCAGCAATTTCTAGGGCCAGTTGTATAGCTTTCACTTCTGCGTACTGACTTGACTCACCTTCCCCTTCCATGGCCTCCACAACTTGTCGTGTGGGACTCCACACAGCAGCTTTCCACTTCCGATGGCTCCCTATCACACGGAAGGCTCCGTCAGTAAACAACGCACACTGCTTTCTGTCTTCTGGCAATTCAGTGTATGGTGGTGCCCCTTCAGCACGAGTTACTTCTGTAAAAAGTTACTCCGAAATCCCTGCCCTCTGGCCAGTCCATAATCTCTTCCAGGATTCCCGGGCGGTTGGGTTTCCCCATTCGATCCCGCTGTGTAACGAACGCTACCCATTAACTCCACGTAGCATCGGTTTCATGATGTGTAGTGGGGATTTTCTCTTTGAACATCCAATGTAACACAGGTAGCCGTGGGGCCAAGAAAACTTGTGCTTCTGTACCAACAACTTCTGAAGCGACTCGAATCCCCTCATATGCGGTTAATATTTCCTTTTCAGCTGGGGTGTAATTGGCTTCTGATCCTCGATAGCCCCGGCTCCAGAAACCCAAAGGTCGGTCTCGACTTTCTCCTGGGGTCTTCTGCCAGAGGCTCCAGGTGAGCCCATGCTCCCCAGCTGCAGTATACAGTATGTTTTGCACAGCTGGTCCAGTACGGTCAGGCCCAAGGGCAAGTGCACGAGCTATTTCTTTTTTGAGTTGTTCAAAGGCCTGTTGTTGCTCGGGGCGCCACTCGAAAGAGTTCCTCTAAATTGAATTCCTCTTTCGAGTTACTCAATATAGAGGACTCACAAGCTGACTATAGCCTGGCACATGCATTGTCCAAAATTCCACAAGACGTAGGAACGCTTCTGTTTCTTTTTTGCTGGTTGGCGGAGACAGAACTGTTATTTTGTTGATCACATCCGGCGGAATGTGGCGACGTCCATCCTGCCATTTTACTCCCAAGAACTGGATTTCCTGTGCAGCTCCCTTGACCTTATTCTGTTTAATGGCAAATCCAGCTTTCAGGAGAATTTGAATTATTTTCTTCCCTTTCTCAAAAACTTCTTCTGCTGTGTTACCCCATACGATGATATCATCGATATACTGCAGGTGTTCAGGAGCGTTCCCCTGTTCCAGTGTCGTCTGGATCAGTCCATGGCAGATGGTAGGGCTGTGTTTCCACCCCTGGGGCAGTGATTCCAAGTACTGAATGGCTCTCCAAGTGAAAGCAAATTGTGGCCTGCATGCTGCTGCAATGCAGCATGTGGCCTGCATGCTGCTGCTGCAAGACGGATAGAGAAAAACGCATTAGCAATATCAATTGTAGCATACCACTTGGCTGCCTCTGACTCTAGTTCGTACTGGAGTTCTAGCATGTCTGGCACTGCTGCTCTTAGTGGTGGTGTGACTTCATTCAGGCCTCGATAGTTCACTGTTAGCCTCCACTCGCCATTGGCCTTTCGCACTGGCCATATAGGACTGTTAAAAGGTGAATGAGTCTTGCTGATCACTCCTTGGCTCTCCAGATGGTGAACTGACTCATGGAGAAATCGGGGAGTCTCGGTTGGTGCGATATTGCCACCGGTGCACAGTTGTAGTCGCAATTGGCACTTGCTGTTCTTCAATCCTCAGCAATCCTACAGCAGAAGGGTCTTGTGAGAGACCAGGCAGGGTAGAGAGCTGCTTAATCCTGCAGATCCTACTAGCTGTTACCTCAAAGAGATGTGCGTACCCCTCGCTACTTGGAAAAGCATCAGTCCACAAACTCTCATCCACCTGAAGAACCCTGCAACAGACCGAAGGAAAACAAACACCACAAAGAGCAGCCCAAGCAGAATGAGCTCTCTGAGGGGATGCCTTGGACTCATATACCATTTGTTCCCGCCTAGCACCCAAACCAAGTCACCTGGGAAGGGTAGGGGCAAAGCACAAGAAAGTAGAAATAGAGCAAGAGATGTAGCTGTTTTTCTTTTTGTTTCTTTTTTAAAATAAACTTGCTCTCAAAAGCATGCAGAGTGCAGACCAAATATTTGCAGTGATTCTAGAAGCAAAAATCGCCTTTGGCTTATTCTGCAGGTTTTAATATTGAATTGGCAATATCACCAAGCTAATTGAAACTTTTTGAACTGGAATTAGTTTAAACAGGCTCATCCCCATCTGTAAACACAGAGAACCAGCATTCACTACCATGCAAGCCCTAATACCCATGTCCTGCACAACGCACACTACAACTAATGCAACATACCATTGTGCAATGCTTCTCTGTTCCCGGTTCCTTTACCTCACCTGCTCTGTAGCTCCACCTGAGTAATGTGCCTGGGCGGCGCCGCGCCGAAATGTGCCCGAACAGACTCATTCTTTAGACATGAAGCACGTGACCCTGCTCACTCTCTAGGCACTACTGCACTTATGCCGTCAAGGAACCATGCTCAACTGTTTCCCAAATACAACTACCTAGCAACACCTCATAAACATACTTCTAATATGTCAATTCAAGGACATCAAGACTAGAAGGCTGCAAGGTCTAAAGACTCAACAGACAGCAAAACCACAGGCAAAAGCTCCAGAAATACAATAAACTGTCCCTAAACCTGAAAGAGACCACCCCTTACATGCCCACTGCTGCCATTTTCAGATACACGCTCACACAGAGAGCTTCAATGATACATTTCTCCTAAACCATGCTCCATCACTTTGCCACCAAGGTTGTGACTTTGATAAGACTTGACATAAAGGCAAAGTTTCAAAAAGCCCCGTAATTCTGCAAAAATCATAAGGGACCCAGAACCACAAAGCAAACACACAAAGTAACATCACCATACTATCCGTAACACTGATATAACTACTACTCACCTGAGGAAGAGCTGCATGCAATACAGGCACCTACTACTAGATTGCTTTACAATGACAGATCCTACCAGTTGCCACCCCAAAAAGATAGGAGTCCTGGTTTCTACTTGAAAACGCATCAGTCCATAGACTGACCCACCTAAAGAACCCTCCAAACAACTGAAGGAAAACCAAAGCACTTACCCCAAAGTGCAGCCCGGGCAGAAGGAGCTCTCTCATGGCATACCTGCAACTCAGTTACCATTAGGTCCCACCTGGAACCTGAAGCCAATCATCTGGGAAAGTGCAGGGGGAAAGCACAAACAAAGCAGAAAGAGGAGGAGCAGCAGCTGTGGTTTTATTAACTTCTTTATATGGTTTAGCTCAACAGCATGCAGAGCGCAGACAAGAGAACTGGGGTGTTTCTAGAAACAAAAATCCCCATGCTTTAGCTGCAGCTTTGAATACTGAAAGGAAAATAAAAACAAGCAAGCAACTCTTTTTTTTTTTTTCCACCTGGAATTACCTCAATCTTTCATTTACAAAGAAAAATCTAGGAGCAGAACAGATTACATGCCAAAAGAAGAATTCAATTCCATTCCACTCGCAGGAGAAATCACTTACTTCAGTAGGCTATCTGAGACCCAAAAGGCTATGCTGATGTGTTTAAAAGCACTAGAGGACACTGGGGCCAGGCCCTCCGCTGCACCCACTTAAAACCCATCCCTACACTCACCAAGGTGCAACCCCAACCCAAACACAGACGCAGCATTTCAGCCTCAGCACAGTTTTCGGAACTGCTGGAAAGCAGGCTTCATCCTCAGCGAGGAGTGCTCAGGCTACACAGGACAGGGCTTCGGGCACCTTTTTGCCTACCAAAGAAGGCCACCATCAGCACCTGCTTTGTTCCGATTCTAAAGACAAACATCACAGCCCACGTTGCCTGGGACACCTGATAAACAGAAGAGAAAGCAGCCATACCGTTTTCAAGCCGTCCCTGCACGTGTCGCTCCTCGATGATCTGCAACCTCTTCTCAAATCCTCAACCGCTTCTGTGGAGAGCCTGCCATGGCACCTGCAAAGCAAGATGGGTACCCTTCGCAGTCACCTTGTGCTACTTGGCCGTTCTGCTCCAATCCAGCTCACAACCAGCCCGCCCTTCTTGTGCTGCTCTTCAGAGTGCAGCTTGGCCCCTCTGAGCCTGTGCCCGAGGCCTGTGAGAGAAAAAGAAAAGCATAGGCCGAAGCAGCATCCAAAGACACAGCACAGCTAGGACACTTACTCTCATCTGCTCCCTAACCTCGGCCCCCTCACCTGCCCTCGAGGCAGATGCTTCCATGTGCTCTCTTAGGCCAGCTACAACACCTCTGAAATATAAACAGGATTTTTACTGTATTTTGTGTAGTTAAGTAACTGCAGTGACAACTGCACCCCTAAAGTAACTGCTATATCTGTTCATCGCTCACCTTGCCAAAAGCAGCTCTGGTCAAGTCCTGTGTTGTACACTGTGTTTCAGCTTAAACAAAGGAAAACAGACACAAGATAATCATTCAGCTGCCAGCAGTAGCACCCATACCTCCACAAAAAAAGGGACCCCGTTTACAACGTTATCATTTCAAAACAGCAGCCCCCTTGCCTCAGCACCTCAGAAGTACATCAAGCCAGTCACCGAGTTGCCTACGGAGTGCTGAACAGTTCCAGAAGGAGCTCTTTCCTGTGACAGGTTCCTCCTAGGTTTTACACTCTACTGGGGACAGGAAAGAACTAAGAATAAACATTTCAAAACCCATATCCGTAAGCTTTCAAGATTCGACAGACCTCCTCAAGCACACCATTCAAGCACTATGCAAACAGCTGCTCACAAGCAGATATACTCTCCCCCCCCAACATCTGACAAACAACACTGAGATGACTGTGCCTGCTGCCCTTCAGTACGTGCCCAGATGCAGACCGGATGTCTCCGCCAAAACACTCCAGACAATGTATTAGCACACCCACGCACTGCCACGTTAGCTGTCATCACTAACTGCCAGGCAGGACAGCTCCAGACCAAACACATACACACACAGTCACGCCACAAACACTACAAGCAAAACACACAACACAAGGCGCAAGAAAAAGTGACCCCCGGAGGGAAGCCCTATGGCAACAGCAAGTCAGAACAGGTGCTCTGCAGCAGACCCAAGGAGAGACTCAAATGTCACGACACGCGACTGGAAGCAACTGCCAGAGCTGGGATGATGGAGGCCTAAAAAGCCTGCCTTCAAGGCAAGAGACCAGAAGGATGGGGACTGAAAACCCCTTAAGACGACGCTTAGGAAATCAATTCCCAAGCAGGAGCTCCTGATACGGCCCAGACGACTTCTGCAATAGTGAGGATGGAAACAGACGCGATCTCAAACCGAATATGATGCACGAGACCTGAAACAGAACTGCATTTCAAGCAGCGACTGCAAGACAAGAAGTGCTCGGATCAGAGCCACGATGACAAAACAAGCACTGAGGCCCTTCAGCACCGCTACCAAGTCCCCTGTATGTTCAGTCCAGTGTAAAAAGCTAGGAGGATATCAAGACCTGAGAAGCACCGAACAGACGCTGCAGAAGCAACACTACCAGACAGACGAACAGAAGGAAACTGTCCTGCCTGGCGCACACACTCAAGCTACAAAATAATCCCGCTGCTTCTATTAGGCTGGTGACCCAGCCACAAGCAGCCTGAACGTGACCCAGCCTGAACCACCCTCACCGTGGCACCAAGTCTAGTCAGCCAGAAGGCACCATGCTCCTCTGTCTCCCAGCTTCCATTAGCCACCCCAGATATGCAAATACCAGGTGCCCCCCAACTTAGCTCTCAGGTTGCTGCATGGTAAATTCCCTCCGCCTCAAGAAATGCACAGGCACTGGTCGTCATCTTAGTCAATTGCCAGGCTCATCATCAGCTGCAAAAACAGACTAACAGCATTCACTAGCATGCCGGTCATGATGCCCACCTTCTCCACAATGCTGACTACTGCTGATGCAACATACAACTATGCTCACCTGTTCCTCTCCAAATCCAAGCTCCAACAGTGCAACCAGTATCATCCACACCACCTGGGAAAACAAAGGGATTAAATGATCGTTGCGTTCACAACACATCACCCAATAGTGGGTTTCTATTGTTATTGTTGTTTTTTGTGTGTGTGTTTCCTTTATTTTTTTTTTTGTCTGCTTTAGCTCAACAGCATGCAGAGTGCAAACAAGAAAAGTGGGGTGTTTCTAGAAGCAACAATCCCCATCCTTTTGCAGCAGCTTTGAATATTAAAAAGACAATACGACTCAGCAAGTAACTAGAATTTTTGGCAACACTACCCCATGGTTACCATGGCAACACAACCCCATGGTTGCCATGGCAACTAAACGCCATGGTTACCATGGCAACACAACCCCATGGTTGCCACGGCAACCCAACCCCATGGTTACCATAGCAACCAAACCCCGTGGTTGCCATGGCAACCCAACCCCATGGTTACCATGGCAACACAACCGCATGGTTACCATGGCAACACTACCCCATGGTTGCCATTCCAAAAGAACCGCCTGATAACCATTGCAACCCAACCCCATAGTTACCATGGCAACACAACCCCATGGTTGCCATGGCAACACCACCCCATGGTTACCATGGAAACGCAACCCCATAGTTGCCATAGCAACTAAACGCCATGGTTACCATGGCAACACAACCCCATGGTTGCCATGGCAACCCAACCCAATGGTTACCATGGAAACACAACCGTATGGTTACCACAAAAACACAACCGCATGGTTACCACGGCAACCCAACTGCATGGTAACAACGGCATCTCAACCCCATGGTTGCCATGGCAACTAAACCCCATAGTTTCCATAGCAACCCAACCCCATAGTTAAAATGGCAACACAACCCCATATTTCCCATGGCAACACAACTGCATGGTTACCATGGCAACACTACCCCATGGTTGCCATTCCAAAAGAACCGCCTGATAACCATTGCAACCCAACCCCACGGTTACCATGGCAACACAACCCCATGGTTGCCATGGCAACACTACCCCATGGTTACGATGGCAACAGAACCCCATGCTAACCATAACAACCCAACCCCATGGTTACCATGGCAACACAACCGCATGGTTACCATGGCAACTCTACCCCATGGTTACCATGGCAACACAACCGCATGGTTACCATGGCAACAGTACCCCATGGTTGCCATTCCAAAAGAACTGCCTGATAACCATTGCAACCCAACCCCATAGTTACCATGGCAACACAACCCCATGGTTGCCATGGCAACACTACCCCATGGTTACCATGGCAACAGAACCCCATAGTTGCCATGGCAACTAAACGCCATGGTTACCATGGCAACCCAACCCCATGGTTGCTATGGCAACCCAACCCCATGGTTACCATCGCAAGAGAACCCCACGGTTACCATAGCAACCAAACCCCGTGGTTGCCATGGCAACCCAACCCCATGGTTACCATGGCAACACAACCGCACGGTTACCATGGCAACACTACCCCATGGTTACCAAGGCAACACAACCGCATGGTTACCATGGCAACACTACCCCATGGTTACCATGGCAACACAACCGCATGGTTACCACGGCATCTCAACCCCATGGTTGCCATGGCAACTAAACCCCATAGTTGCCATGGCAACCCAACCCCATAGTTACCATGGCAACACAACCCCGTGGTTGCCATGGCAACACTACCCCATGGTTACCATGGCAACAGAACCCCATAGTTGCCATGGCAACTAAACGCCATGGTTACCATGGCAACACAACCCCATGGTTGCCATGGCAACCCAACCCCATGGTTACCATGGAAAAACAACCGCATGGTTACTATGGCAACGCTTCCCCATGGGTACCATGGCAACACAACGGCATGGTTGCCATGGCAACACTACCCCATGGTTACCATGGCAACACAACTGCATGGTTACCACGGCATCTCAACCCCATGGTTGCCATGGCAACTAAACCCCATAGTTGCCATAGCAACCCAACCCCATAGTTACCATGGCAACACAACCCCGTGGTTGCCATGGCAACACTACCCCATGGTTACCATGGCAACAGAACCCCATAGTTGCCATGGCAACTAAACGCCATGGTTACCATGGCAACACAACCCCATGGTTACCATGGCAACTCAACCGCATGGTTACCATGGCATCACTACCCCATGGTTACCATTCCAAAAGAATCGCCTGATAACCATTGCAACCCAACGCCATACTTACCATGGAAACACAACCCCATGGTTGCCATGGCAACACTACCCCATGGTTACCATGGCAACAGAACCCCATGGTTATCATGGGAACACAACCCCATGGTTACCATGGCAACAGAACGCCATGGTTACCATAGCAACCAAACCCCGTGGTTGCCATGGCAACCGAACCCCATGGTTACCATTGCAACACAACCGCATGGTTACCATGGCAACACTACCCCATGGTTGCCATTCCAAAAGAACCGCCTGATAACTATTGCAACCCAACCCCATAGTTACCATGGCAACACAACCCCATGGTTCCCATGGCAACACAACCCCGTGGTTGCCATGGCAACCCAAACCCATCGTTACCATGGCAACTAAACGCCATGGTTACCATGGCAACACAACCCCATGGTTCCCATGGCAACCCAACCCCATTGTTACCATAGCAACACAACCGCATGGTTACCATGGGAACACTACCCCATGGTTACCATGGCAACACAACTGAATGGTTACCATGGCAACACTACCCCATGGTTGCCATGGCAACAGAACCCCATGGTTGCCATGGCAACACTACCCCATGGTTACGATGGCAACAGAACCCCATAGTTGCCATGGCAACTAAACGCCACGGTTACCAGAGCAACACAACCCCATGGCTGTCATGGCAACCCAACCCCATGGTTACGATGGCAACAGAACCCCATGCTAAGCATAGCAACCCAGCCCCAATGTTACCATGGCAACACAACCGCATGGTTGCCATGGCAACACTACCCCATGGTTACCATGGCAACAGAACCCCATAGTTGCCATGGCAACTAAACGCCACGGTTACCATGGCAACACAACCCCATGGTTGCCATGGCAACCCAAACCCATGGTTACCATGGCAACCCAACCCCATGGTTACCATGGCAACAGAACCCCATGCTAACCATAGAAACCCAACCCCATGGTTACCATGGAAACACAACCGCATGGTTACCATGGCAACAGTACCCCACTGTTGCCATTCCAAAAGAACTGCCTGATAACCATTGCAACACAACCCCATAATTTCCATGGCAACACAACCCCATGGTTGCCATGGCAACACTACCCCATGGTTACCATGGCAACAGAACCCCATAGTTGCCATGGCAACTAAACGCCATGGTTACCATGGCAACACAACCCCATGGTTGCCATGGCAACCCAACCCCATGGTTACCATGGGAAGAGAACGCCATGGTTACCATAGCAACCAAACCCCGTGGTTGCCATGGCAACCCAACCCCATGGTTACCATGGAAACACAACCGCATGGTTACAACAACAACACAACCGCATGGTTACCACGGCAACCCAACTGCATGGTTACCACGGCATCTCAACCCCATGGTTGCCATGGCAACTAAACCCCATAGTTGCCATAGCAACCCAACCCCATAGTTACCATGGTAACACAACCCCGTGGTTGCCATAGCAACCCAACCCCATTGTTACCATGGCAACACAACCCCATGGTTGCCATGGCAACACTACCCCATGGTTACCATGGCAACAGAACCCCATAGCTGCCATGGCAACTAAACGCCATGGTTACCACGGCAACACAACCCCGTGGTTGCCATGGCAACCCAACCCCATCGTTACCATGGCAACAGAACCCCAAGGTTGCCATGGCAACACCACCCCATGGTTGCCATGGCAACCCAACCCCATGGTTACCATGGCAAAGGCTACCCCATGGTTACCATGGCAACCCAACCGCATGGTTACCATGGCAACACTACCCTATGGTTGCCATGGGAACACTAAAACATGGTTACCATGGCAACAGACTCCCATAGTTGCTATATCAACTAAACGCCATGGTTACCATGGCAAACAACACCATGGTTACCATGGCAACAGAACGCCATGGTTACCATAGCAACCAAACCCCGTGGTTGCCATGGCAACCCAACCCCATCGTTACCATGGCAACACAACCCCATGGTTGCCATGGCAACACTACCCCATGGTTACCATGGCAACAGTACCCCATAGTTGCCATGGCAACTAAACAGCATAGTTACCATGGCAACACAACCCCATGGTTGCCATGGCAACCCAACCCCATGGTTACCATGGCAACACAACCGCATGGTTACCATGGCAACACTACCCCATGGTTACCATGGCAACACTACCCCCATGGTTACCATGGCAACACTACCCCCATGGTTACCATGGCAACAGAACCCAATCGTTGCCATGGCAACTAAACGCACGGTTACCATGGCAACACAACCCCATGGTTGCCATGGCAACCCAACCCCATGGTTACGATGGCAACAGAACCCCATGCTAACCATAGCAACCCAACCGCATGGTTACCATGGCAACACAACCGCATGGTTACCATGGCAACACTATCCCATGGTTGCCATGGCAACGCTTCCCCATGGTTACAATGGCAACACAACCGCATGGTTACCATGGCAACACTACCCCACTGTTGCCATTCCAAAAGAACTGCCTGATAACCATTGCAACCCAACCCCATAATTTCCATGGCAACACAACCCCATGGTTGCCATGGCAACACTACCCCATGGTTACCATGGCAACAGAACCCCATAGTTGCCATGGCAACTAAACGCCATGGTTACCATGGCAACACAACCCCATGGTTGCCATGGCAACCCAACCCCATGGTTACCATGGCAACACTACCCCATGGTTGCCATTCCAAAAGAACTCCCTGATAACCATTGCAACCCAACCCCATAATTGCCATGGAAACACAACCCCATGGTTGCCATGGCAACACTACCCCATGGTTACCATGGTAACAGAACCCCATGGTTACCATGGGAACCCAACCCCATGGTTACCATGGCAACAGAACGCCATGGTTACCATAGCAACCAAACCCGGTGGTTGCCATGGCAACCCCATCCCATGGTTACCATGGCAACACAACCGCATGGTTACCATGGCAACACTACCCCATGGCTGCCATTCCAAAAGAACCGCCTGATAACCATTGCAACCCAACCCCATAGTTACCATGGCAACACAACCCCATGGTTGCCATGGCAACACTACCCCATGGTTACCATGGCAACAGTACCCCATAGTTGCCATGGCAACTAAACAGCATAGTTACCATGGCAACACAACCCCATGGTTGCCATGGGAACCCAACCCCGTGGTTACCATGGCAACACAACAGCATGGTTACCATGGCAACACTACCCCATGGTTACCATGGCAACAGAACGCCATAGTTACCATAGCAACCAAACCCCGTGGTTGCCATGGCAACCAAACCCCATGGTTACCATGGCAACACAACCGCATGGTTACCATGGCAACACTACCCCATGGTTGCCATTCCAAAAGAACCGCCTGATAACCATTGCAACCCAACCCCATAGTTACCATGGCAACACAACCCCATGGTTGCCATGGCAACACCACCCCATGGTTACCATGGAAACGCAACCCCATAGTTGCCATAGCAACTAAACGCCATGGTTACCATGGCAACACAACCCCATGGTTGGCATGGCAACCCAACCCCATGGTTACCATGGCAACAGAACCCCATGGTTACCATGACAACCAAACCCCGTTGTTGCCATGGCAACCCAACCCAATGGTTACCATGGAAACACAACCGTATGGTTACCACAAAAACACAACCGCATGGTTACCACGGCAACCCAACTGCATGGTAACAACGGCATCTCAACCCCATGGTTGCCATGGCAACTAAACCCCATAGTTTCCATAGCAACCCAACCTCATAGTTACCATGGCAACACAACCCCATATTTCCCATGGCAACACAACTGCATGGTTACCATGGCAACACTACCCCATGGTTGCCATTCCAAAAGAACCGCCTGATAACCATTGCAACCCAACCCCACGGTTACCATGGCAACACAACCCCATGGTTGCCATGGCAACCCAACCCCATGGTTACGATGGCAACAGAACCCCATGCTAACCATAACAACCCAACCCCATGGTTACCATGGCAACACAACCGCATGGTTACCATGGCAACTCTACCCCATGGTTACCATGGAAACACAACCGCATGGTTACCATGGCAACAGTACCCCATGGTTGCCATTCCAAAAGAACTGCCTGATAACCATTGCAACCCAACCCCATAGTTACCATGGCAACACAACCCCATGGTTGCCATGGCAACACTACCCCATGGTTACCATGGCAACAGAACCCCATAGTTGCCATGGCAACTAAACGCCATGGTTACCATGGCAACCCAACCCCATGGTTGCTATGGCAACCCAACCCCATGGTTACCATCGCAAGAGAACCCCACGGTTACCATAGCAACCAAACCCCGTGGTTGCCATGGCAACCCAACCCCATGGTTACCATGGCAACACAACCGCACGGTTACCATGGCAACACTACCCCATGGTTACCAAGGCAACACAACCGCATGGTTACCATGGCAACACTACCCCATGGTTACCATGGCAACACAACCGCATGGTTACCACGGGAACCCAACTGCATGGTTACCACGGCATCTCAACCCCATGGTTGCCATGGCAACTAAACCCCATAGTTGCCATGGCAACTAAACCCCATAGTTGCCATGGCAACCCAACCCCATAGTTACCATGGCAACACAACCCCGTGGTTGCCATGGCAACACTACCCCATGGTTACCATGGCAACAGAACCCCATAGTTGCCATGGCAACTAAACGCCATGGTTACCATGGCAACACAACCCCATGGTTGCCATGGCAACCCAACCCCATGGTTACCATGGAAAAACAACCGCATGGTTACTATGGCAACGCTTCCCCATGGGTACCATGGCAACACAACGGCATGGTTGCCATGGCAACACTACCCCATGGTTACCATGGCAACACAACTGCATGGTTACCACGGCATCTCAACCCCATGGTTGCCATGGCAACTAAACCCCATAGTTGCCATAGCAACCCAACCCCATAGTTACCATGGCAACACAACCCCGTGGTTGCCATGGCAACACTACCCCATGGTTACCATGGCAACAGAACCCCATAGTTGCCATGGCAACTAAACGCCATGGTTACCATGGCAACACAACCCCATGGTTACCATGGCAACTCAACCGCATGGTTACCATGGCAACACAACCGCATGGTTACTATGGCAACGCTTCCCAATGGGTACCATGGAAACACAACCGCATGGTTACCATGGCATCACTACCCCATGGTTACCATTCCAAAAGAATCGCCTGATAACCATTGCAACCCAACGCCATACTTACCATGGAAACACAACCCCATGGTTGCCATGGAAACACTACCCCATGGTTACCATGGCAACAGAACCCCATGGTTATCATGGGAACACAACCCCATGGTTACCATGGCAACAGAACGCCATGGTTACCATAGCAACCAAACCCCGTGGTTGCCATGGCAACCGAACCCCATGGTTACCATTGCAACACAACCGCATGGTTACCATGGCAACACTACCCCATGGTTGCCATTCCAAAAGAACCGCCTGATAACTATTGCAACCCAACCCCATAGTTACCATGGCAACACAACCCCATGGTTCCCATGGCAACACAACCCCGTGGTTGCCATGGCAACCCAAACCCATCGTTACCATGGCAACTAAACGCCATGGTTACCATGGCAACACAACCCCATGGTTCCCATGGCAACCCAACCCCATTGTTACCATAGCAACACAACCGAATGGTTACCATGGGAACACTACCCCATGGTTACCATGGCAACACAACTGAATGGTTACCATGGCAACACTACCCCATGGTTGCCATGGCAACAGAACCCCATGGTTGCCATGGCAACACTACCCCATGGTTACGATGGCAACAGAACCCCATAGTTGCCATGGCAACTAAACGCCACGGTTACCAGAGCAACACAACCCCATGGCTGTCATGGCAACCCAACCCCATGGTTACGATGGCAACAGAACCCCATGCTAACCATAGCAACCCAGCCCCAATGTTACCATGGCAACACAACCGCATGGTTGCCATGGCAACACTACCCCATGGTTACCATGGCAACAGAACCCCATAGTTGCCATGGCAACTAAACGCCACGGTTACCATGGCAACACAACCCCATGGTTGCCATGGCAACCCAAACCCATGGTTACCATGGCAACCCAACCCCATGGTTACCATGGCAACAGAACCCCATGCTAACCGTAGAAACCCAACCCCATGGTTACCATGGAAACACAACCGCATGGTTACCATGGCAACAGTACCCCACTGTTGCCATTCCAAAAGAACTGCCTGATAACCATTGCAACCCAACCCCATAATTTCCATGGCAACACAACCCCATGGTTGCCATGGCAACACTACCCCATGGTTACCATGGCAACAGAACCCCATAGTTGCCATGGCAACTAAACGCCATGGTTACCATGGCAACACAACCCCATGGTTGCCATGGCAACCCAACCCCATGGTTACCATGGGAAGAGAACGCCATGGTTACCATAGCAACCAAACCCCGTGGTTGCCATGGCAACCCAACCCCATGGTTACCATGGAAACACAACCGCATGGTTACAACAACAACACAACCGCATGGTTACCACGGCAACCCAACTGCATGGTTACCACGGCATCTCAACCCCATGGTTGCCATGGCAACTAAACCCCATAGTTGCCATAGCAACCCAACCCCATAGTTACCATGGTAACACAACCCCGTGGTTGCCATAGCAACCCAACCCCATTGTTACCATGGCAACACAACCCCATGGTTGCCATGGCAACACTACCCCATGGTTACCATGGCAACAGAACCCCATAGCTGCCATGGCAACTAAACGCCATGGTTACCACGGCAACACAACCCCATGGTTGCCATGGCAACCCAACCCCATGCTTACCATGGCAACACAACCGCATGGTTACGAGAACAACACAACCGCATGGTTACCACGGCAACCCAACTGCATGGTTACCACGGCATCTCAACCCCATGGTTGCCATGGCAACTAAACCCCATAGTCGCCATGGCAACAGAACCCCATGGTCACCATGGCAACACAACCCCATGGTTCCCATGGCAACCCAACCCCGTGGTTGCCATGGCAACCCAACCCCATCGTTACCATGGCAACACAACCCCAAGGTTGCCATGGCAACACCACCCCATGGTTGCCATGGCAACCCAACCCCATGGTTACCATGGCAAAGGCTACCCCATGGTTACCATGGCAACCCAACCGCATGGTTACCATGGCAACACTACCCTATGGTTGCCATGGGAACACTAAAACATGGTTACCATGGCAACAGACTCCCATAGTTGCTATATCAACTAAACGCCATGGTTACCATGGCAAACAACACCATGGTTACCATGGCAACAGAACGCCATGGTTACCATAGCAACCAAACCCCGTGGTTGCCATGGCAACCCAACCCCATCGTTACCATGGCAACACAACCCCATGGTTGGCATGGCAACACTACCCCATGGTTACCATGGCAACAGTACCCCATAGTTGCCATGGCAACTAAACAGCATAGTTACCATGGCAACACAACCCCATGGTTGCCATGGCAACCCAACCCCATGGTTACCATGGCAACACAACCGCATGGTTACCATGGCAACACTACCCCATGGTTACCATGGCAACACAACCGCATGGTTACCATGGCAACACTACCCCATGGTTACCATGGCAACAGAACCCCATGGTTACCATGGCAACACTACCCCCATGGTTACCATGGCAACAGAACCCAATCGTTGCCATGACAACTAAACGCACGGTTACCATGGCAACACAACCCCATGCTAACCATAGCAACCCAACCGCATGGTTACCATGGCAACACAACCGCATGGTTACCATGGCAACACTATCTCATGGTTGCCATGGCAACGCTTCCCCATGGTTACAATGGCAACACAACCGCATGGTTACCATGGCAACACTACCCCACTGTTGCCATTCCAAAAGAACTGCCTGATAACCATTGCAACCCAACCCCATAATTTCCATGGCAACACAACCCCATGGTTGCCATGGCAACACTACCCCATGGTTACCATGGCAACAGAACCCCATAGTTGCCATGGCAACTAAACGCCATGGTTACCATGGCAACACAACCCCATGGTTGCCATGGCAACCCAACCCCATGGTTACCATGGCAACACTACCCTATGGTTGCCATTCCAAAAGAACTCCCTGATAACCATTGCAACCCAACCCCATAATTGCCATGGAAACACAACCCCATGGTTGCCATGGCAACACTACCCCATGGTTACCATGGCAACAGAACCCCATGGTTACCATGGGAACCCAACCCCATGGTTACCATGGCAACAGAACGCCATGGTTACCATAGCAACCAAACCCGGTGGTTGCCATGGCAACCCCATCCCATGGTTACCATGGCAACACAACCGCATGGTTACCATGGCAACACTACCCCATGGCTGCCATTCCAAAAGAACCGCCTGATAACCATTGCAACCCAACCCCATAGTTACCATGGCAACACAACCCCATGGTTGCCATGGCAACACCACCCCCTGGTTACCATGGAAACGCAACCCCATAGTTGCCATGGCAACTAAACGCCATGGTTACCATGGCAACACAACCCCATGGTTGCCATGGCAACCCAACCCCATGGTTACGATGGCAACAGAACCCCATGCTAACCATAGCAACCAAACCCCGTGGTTGCCATGGCAACCCAACCCCATGGTTACCATGGCAACACAACCGCATGGTTACAACAACAACACAACCGCATGGTTACCACGGCAACCCAACTGCATGGTTACCACGGCATCTCAACCCCATGGTTGCCATGGCAACTAAACCCCATAGTTGCCATAGCAACCCAACCCCATAGTTACCATGGCAACACAACCCCGTGGTTGCCATAGCAACCCAACCCCATCGTTACCATGGCATCTCGACCCCATGGTTGCCATGGCAACACTACCCCATTGTTACCATGGCAACAGAACCCCATAGTTGCCATGGCAACTAAACGCCATGGTTACCATGGCAACACAACCCCATGGTTGCCATGGCAACCCAACCCCATGGTTACAATGGCAACACTACCCCATGGTTGCCATTACAAAAGAACCGCCTGATAACCATTGCAACCCAACCCCATTCTTACCATGGAAACACAACCCCATGGTTGCCATGGCAACACAACCCCATGGTTACCATGGCAACAGAACCCCATGGTTATCATGGCAACCCAACCCCATGGTTACCATGGGAACAGAACGCCATGGTTACCATAGCAACCAAACCCCGTGGTTGCCATGGCAACCCAACCCCATGGTTACCATGGCAACACAACCGCATGGTTACCATGGCAACAGTACCCCATGGTTGCCATTCCAAAAGAACCGCCTGATAACCATTGCAACCCAACCCCATAGTTACCATGGCAACACAACCCCATGGTTCCCATGGCAACACCACCCCATGGTTACCATGGAAACGCAACCCCATAGTTGCCATAGCAACTAAACGCCATGGTTACCATGGCAACACAACCCCATGGTTGGCATGGCAACCAAACCCCGTTGTTGCCATGGCAACCCAAGCCAATGGTTACCATGGAATCACAACCTTATGGTTACCACAATAACACAACCGCATGGTTACCACGGCAACGCAACTGCATGGTTACCACGGCATCTCAACCCCATGGTTGCCATGGCAACTAAACCCCATAGTTTCCATAGCAATACAACAGCATAGTTACCATGTCAACACAACCCCATATTTCCCATGGCAACACAACTGCATGGTTACCATGGCAACACTACCGCATGGTTACCATGGCAACACAACCGCATGGTTACCATGGCAACAGTACCCCATGACTGCCATTCCAAAAGAACTGCCTGATAACCATTGCAACCCAACCCCATAGTTACCATGGCAACACAACCCCATGGTTGCCATGGCAACACTACCCCATGGTTACCATGGCAACAGAACCCCATAGTTGCCATGGCAACTAAACGCCATGGTTACCACGGCAACCCAACCCCATGGTTGCCATGGCAACCCAACCCCATGGTTACCATGGCAAGAGAACCCCATGGTTACCATAGCAACCAAACCCCGTGGTTGCCATTACAACCCAACCCCATGGTTACCATGGCAACACAACCGCATGGTTACCATGGCAACACTACCCCATGGTTACCATGGCAACACAACCGCATGGTTACCATGGCAACACTACCCCATGGTTACCATGGCAACACAACTGTATGGTTACCATGGCAACACTACCCCATGGTTGCCATGGCAACAGAACCCCATAGTTGCCATGGCAACTAAACGCCACGGTTACCAGGGCAACACAACCCCATGGTTGCCATGGCAACACAACCCTATGGTTACGATGGCAACAGAACCCCATGCTAACCATAGAAACCCAACCCCATGGTTACCATGGCAACACAACCGCATGGTTACTATGGCAACAGTACCCCATGGTTGCCATTCCAAGAGAACTGCCTGATAACCATTGCAACCCAACCCCATAATTTCCATGGCAACACAACCCCATGGTTGCCATGGCAACACTACCCCATGGTTACCATGGCAACAGAACCCCATAGTTGCCATGGCAACTAAACGGCATGGTTACCATGGCAACACAACCCCATGGTTGCCATGGCAACCCAACCCCATGGTTACCATGGCAAGAGAACCCCATGGTTACCATAGCAACCAAACCCCGTGGTTGCCATGGCAACCCAACCCCATGGTTACCATGGCAACACAACCGCATTGTTACAACAACAACACAACCGCATGGTTACCACGGCAACCCAACTGCATGGTTACCACGGCATCTCAACCCCATGGTTGCCATGGCAACTAAACCCCATAGTTGCCATAGCAACCCAACCCCATAGTTACCATGGCAACACAACCCCGTGGTTGCCATGGCAACCCAACCCCATTGTTACCATGGCAACACAAACCCATGGTTGCCATGGCAACACTACCCCATGGTTACCATGGCAACAGAACCCCATAGCTGCCATGGCAACTAAACGCCATGGTTACCATGGCAACACAACCCCATGGTTGCCATGGCAACCCAACCCCATGGTTACCATGGCAACCCAACCCCATGGTTACCATGGCAACACTACCCCATGGTTGCCATTCCAAAAGAACTGCCTGATAACCATTGCAACCCAACCCCACACTTGCCATGGAAACACAACCCCATGGTTGCCATGGCAACACTATCCCATGGTTACCATGGCAACAGAACCCCATGGTAACCATGGCAACCCAACCCCATGGTTACCAATGCAACACAACCGCATGGTTGCCATGGCAACACTACCCCATGGTTGCCATTCCAAGAGAACCGCCTTATAACCATTGCAACCCAACCCCATAGTTACCATGGCAACACAACCCCATGGTTGGCATGGCAACCCGACCCCATGGTTACGATGGCAACAGAAACCCATGGTTACCAGAGCAACCAAACCCCGTGGTTGCCATGGCAACCCAACCCCATGGTTACCATGGCAACACAACCGCATGGTTACCATGGCAACACTACCCCATGGTTACCATGGCAACACTACCCCATGGTTACCATGGCAACACAACTGTATGGTTACCATGGCAACACTACCCCATGGTTACCATGGCAACACAACCGTATGGTTACCATGGCAACACTACCCCATGGTTACCATGGCAACACAACTGTATGGTTACCATGGCAACACTACCCCATGGTTGCCATGGCAACAGCACCCCATAGTTGCCATGGCAACTAAACGCCACGGTTACCAGGGCAACACAACCCCATGGTTGCCATGGCAACACAACCCTATGGTTACGATGGCAACAGAACCCCATGCTAACCATAGAAACCCAACCCCATGGTTACCATGGCAACACAACCGCATGGTTACTATGGCAACAGTACCCCATGGTTGCCATTCCAAGAGAACTGCCTGATAACCATTCAACCCAACCCCATACTTACCATGGAAACACAACCCCATGGTTGCCATGGCAACACAACAACATGGTTACCATGGCAACAGAACCCCATGGTTATTATGGCAACCCAACCCCATGGTTACCATGGCAACAGAACGCCATGGTTACCATAGCAACCAAACCGCGTGGTTGCCATGGCAACCCAACCCCATGGTTACCATGGCAACACAACCGCATGGTTACCATGGCATCTCAACCCCATGGTTGCCATGGAAACTAAACCCCATAGTTGCCATAGCAACCCAACCCCATAGTTACCATGGCAACACAACCCCATGGTTCCCATGGCAACACAACCCCGTGGTTGCCATGGCAACCCAACCCCATTGTTACCATGGCAACACAACCCCATGGTTGCCATGGCAACACTACCACATGGTTACCATGGCAACAGAACCCCATAGTTGCCATGCCAACTAAACGCCATGGTTACCATGGCAACACAACACCATGGTTGCCATGGCAACCCAACCCCATGGTTACCATGGCAACACAACCGCATGGTTACTATGGCAACGCTACCCCATGATTACCATGGCAACACAACCGCATGGTTACCATGGCAACACTACCCCATGGTTGCCATTCCAAAAGAACCGCCTGATAACCATTGCAACCCAACCCCATACTTACCATGGAAACACAACCCCATGGTTGCCATGGCAACACTACCCCATGGTTACCATGGCAACAGAACCCCATGGTTACCATGGAAACCCAACCGCATGGTTACCATGGCAACAGAACGCCATGGTTACCATAGCAACCAAACCCCGTGGTTGCCATGGCAACCCAACCCCATGGTTACCATGGCAACACAACCGCATGGTTACCACAACAACACAACCGCATGGTTACCACGGCAACCCAACTGCATGGTTACCACGGCATCTCAACCCCATGGTTGCCATGGCAACTAAACCCCATAGTTTCCATAGCAACCCAACCCCATAGTTACCATGGCTACACAACCCCATGGTTCCCATGGCAACACAACCCCGTGGTTGCCATGGCAACCCAAACCCATCGTTACCATGGCAACTAAACGCCATGGTTACCAATGCAACACAACCCCATGGTTCCCATGGCAACACAACCCCGTGGTTGCCATGGCAAACCAACCCCATCGTTACCAGGGCAACACAACCCCATGGTTGCCATGGCAACACTACCCCATGGTTACTATGGCAACACAACCCCATAGTTGCCATGGAAACTAAAACGCCATGGTTACCATGGCAACACAACCCCATGGTTGCCATGGCAACACTACCCCATGGTTACCATGGCAACACAACTGCATGGTTACCATGGCAACACTACCCCATGGTTGAGATGGCAACACTATCCCATGGTTACCATGGCAACAGAACCCCATAGTTGCCATGGCAACTGAACGCCATGGTTACCATGGCAAACAACCCCATGGTTTCCATGGCAACAGAACGCCATGGTTACCATAGCAACCAAACCCCGTGGTTGCCATGGCATCCAAACCCCATGGTTACCATGGCAACACAACCGCATGGTTAACAAAACAACACAACCGCATGGTTACCACGGCAACCCAGCTGCATGGTTACCACGGCATCTCGTCCCCATGGTTGCCATGGCAACTAATCCCCATAGTTTCCATAGCAACCCAACCCCATAGTTACCATGGCAACACTACCCCATGGTTACCATGGCAACAGTACCCCATAGTTGCCATGGCAACTAAACGCCATGGTTACCATGGCAACACAACACCATGGTTACCATGGCAACAGAACCCCATAGTTGCCATGGCAACACTACCCCATGGTTACCATGGCAACCCAACCCCATGGTTACCATGGCAACAGAACGCCATGGTTACCATAGCAACCAAACCCCGTGGTTGCCATGGCAACCCAACCCCATGGTTACCATGGCAACACAACCGCATGGTTACCATGGCAACACTACCCCACGGTTACCATGGCAACACAACTGCATGGTTACCATGGCAACGCTAACCCATGGTTGCCATTCCAAAAGAACCGCCTGATAACCATTGCAACCCAACCCCATGGTTACCATGGCAACACTACCCCATGGTTACCATAGCAACAGAACCCCATAGTTGCCATGGCAACACTACCCCATGGTTACCATGGCAACCCAACCCCATGGTTACCATGGCAACAGAACGCCATGGTTACCATAGCAACCTAACCCCGTGGTTGCCATGGCAACCCAACCCCATGGTTACCATGGCAACACAACCGCATGGTTACCACAACAACACAACCGCATGGTTAACACGGCAACCCAACTGCATGGTTACCACGGCATCTCAACCCCATGGTTGCCATGGCAATTAAACCCCATAGTTGCCATGGCAACCCAACCCCATCGTTACCATGGCAACACAACCCCATGGTTGCCATGGCAACACTACCCCATGGTTACCATGGCAACAGAACCCCATAGTTGCCATGGCAACTAAACGCCATGGTTCCCATGGCAACACAACGCCGTGGTTGCCATGGAAACCCAACCCCATGGTTACCATGGCAACACAACCGCATGGTTACCATGGCAACGCTACCCCATGGTTACCATGGCAACACAACCGCATGGTTACCATGGCAACACTACCCCATGGTTGCCATTCCAAAAGAACCGCCTGATAACCATTGCAACCCAACCCCATACTTACCATGGCAACACAACCCCATGGTTGCCATGGCAACACTACCCCATGGTTACCATGGCAACAGAACCAGATAGTTGCCATGGCAACTAAACGCCATGGTTACCATGGCAACCCAACCCCATGGTTACCATGGCAACAGAACCCCATGGTTGCCATGGCAACACTACCCAATGGTTACCATGGCAACAGTATCCCATAGTTGCCATGGCAACTAAACGCCATGGTTACCATGGCAACACAACCCCATGGTTCTCATGGCAACACAACACCTTGATTTCCATGGCAACCCAACCCCATCGTTAACATGGCAACACAACCCCGTGGTTGCCATGGCAACCCAACCCCATCGTTACCATGGCAACACAACCCCATGGTTGCCATGGCAACACTACCCCATGGTTACCATGGCAAAACAACCCCATAGTTGCCATGGCAACTAAAACGCCATGGTTACCATGGCAACACAACCCCATGGTTGCCATGGCAACCCAACCCCATGGTTACCATGGCAACACAACCGCATGGTTACTATGGCAACAGTACCCCATGGTTGCCATTCCAAGAGAACTGCCTGATAACCATTGCAACCCAAACCCATAATTTCCATGGCAACACAACCCCATGGTTGCCATGGCAACACTACCCCATGGTTACCATGGCAACAGAACCCCATAGTTGCCATAGCAACTAAACGCCATGGTTACCATGGCAACACAACCCCATGGTTGCCATGGCAACCCAACCCCATGGTTACCATGGCAACACAACCCCATGGTTGGCATGGCAACCCGACCCCATGGTTACGATGGCAACAGAAACCCATGGTTACCAGAGCAACCAAACCCCGTGGTTGCCATGGCAACCCAACCCCATGGTTACCATGGCAACCCAACCCCATGGTTACCAATGCAACACAACCCCATGGTTGCCATGGCAACCCAACCCCATGGTTACCATGGCAACCCAACCCCATGGTTACCATGGCAACACTACCCCATGGTTGCCATTCCAAAAGAACTGCCTGATAACCATTGCAACCCAACCCCACACTTGCCATGGAAACACAACCCCATGGTTGCCATGGCAACACTATCCCATGGTTACCATGGCAACAGAACCCCATGGTAACCATGGCAACCCAACCCCATGGTTACCAATGCAACACAACCGCATGGTTGCCATGGCAACACTACCCCATGGTTGCCATTCCAAGAGAACCGCCTTATAACCATTGCAACCCAACCCCATAGTTACCATGGCAACACAACCCCATGGTTGGCATGGCAACCCGACCCCATGGTTACGATGGCAACAGAAACCCATGGTTACCAGAGCAACCAAACCCCGTGGTTGCCATGGCAACCCAACCCCATGGTTACCATGGCAACACAACCGCATGGTTACCATGGCAACACTACCCCATGGTTACCATGGCAACACAACCGCATGGTTACCATGGCAACACTACCCCATGGTTACCATGGCAACACAACTGTATGGTTACCATGGCAACACTACCCCATGGTTACCATGGCAACACAACTGTATGGTTACCATGGCAACACTACCCCATGGTTGCCATGGCAACAGCACCCCATAGTTGCCATGGCAACTAAACGCCACGGTTACCAGGGCAACACAACCCCATGGTTGCCATGGCAACACAACCCTATGGTTACGATGGCAACAGAACCCCATGCTAACCATAGAAACCCAACCCCATGGTTACCATGGCAACACAACCGCATGGTTACTATGGCAACAGTACCCCATGGTTGCCATTCCAAGAGAACTGCCTGATAACCATTCAACCCAACCCCATACTTACCATGGAAACACAACCCCATGGTTGCCATGGCAACACAAACCCATGGTTACCATGGCAACAGAACCCCATGGTTATTATGGCAACCCAACCCCATGGTTACCATGGCAACAGAACGCCATGGTTACCATAGCAACCAAACCGCGTGGTTGCCATGGCAACCCAACCCCATGGTTACCATGGCAACACAACCGCATGGTTACCATGGCATCTCAACCCCATGGTTGCCATGGAAACTAAACCCCATAGTTGCCATAGCAACCCAACCCCATAGTTACCATGGCAACACAACCCCATGGTTCCCATGGCAACACAACCCCGTGGTTGCCATGGCAACCCAACCCCATTGTTACCATGGCAACACAACCCCATGGTTGCCATGGCAACACTACCACATGGTTACCATGGCAACAGAACCCCATAGTTGCCATGCCAACTAAACGCCATGGTTACCATGGCAACACAACACCATGGTTGCCATGGCAACCCAACCCCATGGTTACCATGGCAACACAACCGCATGGTTACTATGGCAACGCTACCCCATGATTACCATGGCAACACAACCGCATGGTTACCATGGCAACACTACCCCATGGTTGCCATTCCAAAAGAACCGCCTGATAACCATTGCAACCCAACCCCATACTTACCATGGAAACACAACCCCATGGTTGCCATGGCAACACTACCCCATGGTTACCATGGCAACAGAACCCCATGGTTACCATGGAAACCCAACCGCATGGTTACCATGGCAACAGAACGCCATGGTTACCATAGCAACCAAACCCCGTGGTTGCCATGGCAACCCAACCCCATGGTTACCATGGCAACACAACCGCATGGTTACCACAACAACACAACCGCATGGTTACCACGGCAACCCAACTGCATGGTTACCACGGCATCTCAACCCCATGGTTGCCATGGCAACTAAACCCCATAGTTTCCATAGCAACCCAACCCCATAGTTACCATGGCTACACAACCCCATGGTTCCCATGGCAACACAACCCCGTGGTTGCCATGGCAACCCAAACCCATCGTTACCATGGCAACTAAACGCCATGGTTACCAATGCAACACAACCCCATGGTTCCCATGGCAACACAACCCCGTGGTTGCCATGGCAAACCAACCCCATCGTTACCAGGGCAACACAACCCCATGGTTGCCATGGCAACACTACCCCATGGTTACTATGGCAACACAACCCCATAGTTGCCATGGAAACTAAAACGCCATGGTTACCATGGCAACACAACCCCATGGTTGCCATGGCAACACTACCCCATGGTTACCATGGCAACACAACTGCATGGTTACCATGGCAACACTACCCCATGGTTGAGATGGCAACACTATCCCATGTTTACCATGGCAACAGAAACCCATAGTTGCCATGGCAACTGAACGCCATGGTTACCATGGCAAACAACCCCATGGTTTCCATGGCAACAGAACGCCATGGTTACCATAGCAACCAAACCCCGTGGTTGCCATGGCATCCAAACCCCATGGTTACCATGGCAACACAACCGCATGGTTAACAAAACAACACAACCGCATGGTTACCACGGCAACCCAACTGCATGGTTACCACGGCATCTCGTCCCCATGGTTGCCATGGCAACTAATCCCCATAGTTTCCATAGCAACCCAACCCCATAGTTACCATGGCAACACTACCCCATGGTTACCATGGCAACAGTACCCCATAGTTGCCATGGCAACTAAACGCCATGGTTACCATGGCAACACAACACCATGGTTACCATGGCAACAGAACCCCATAGTTGCCATGGCAACACTACCCCATGGTTACCATGGCAACCCAACCCCATGGTTACCATGGCAACAGAACGCCATGGTTACCATAGCAACCAAACCCCGTGGTTGCCATGGCAACCCAACCCCATGGTTACCATGGCAACACAACCGCATGGTTACCATGGCAACACTACCCCACGGTTACCATGGCAACACAACTGCATGGTTACCATGGCAACGCTAACCCATGGTTGCCATTCCAAAAGAACCGCCTGATAACCATTGCAACCCAACCCCATGGTTACCATGGCAACACTACCCCATGGTTACCATAGCAACAGAACCCCATAGTTGCCATGGCAACACTACCCCATGGTTACCATGGCAACCCAACCCCATGGTTACCATGGCAACAGAACGCCATGGTTACCATAGCAACCTAACCCCGTGGTTGCCATGGCAACCCAACCCCATGGTTACCATGGCAACACAACCGCATGGTTACCACAACAACACAACCGCATGGTTAACACGGCAACCCAACTGCATGGTTACCACGGCATCTCAACCCCATGGTTGCCATGGCAACTAAACCCCATAGTTGCCATGGCAACCCAACCCCATCGTTACCATGGCAACACAACCCCATGGTTGCCATGGCAACACTACCCCATGGTTACCATGGCAACAGAACCCCATAGTTGCCATGGCAACTAAACGCCATGGTTCCCATGGCAACACAACGCCGTGGTTGCCATGGAAACCCAACCCCATGGTTACCATGGCAACACAACCCCATGGTTACCATGGCAACGCTACCCCATGGTTACCATGGCAACACAACCGCATGGTTACCATGGCAACACTACCCCATGGTTGCCATTCCAAAAGAACCGCCTGATAACCATTGCAACCCAACCCCATACTTACCATGGCAACACAACCCCATGGTTGCCATGGCAACACTACCCCATGGTTACCATGGCAACAGAACCAGATAGTTGCCATGGCAACTAAACGCCATGGTTACCATGGAAACCCAACCCCATGGTTACCATGGCAACAGAACCCCATGGTTGCCATGGCAACACTACCCAATGGTTACCATGGCAACAGTATCCCATAGTTGCCATGGCAACTAAACGCCATGGTTACCATGGCAACACAACCCCATGGTTCTCATGGCAACACAACACCTTGATTTCCATGGCAACCCAACCCCATCGTTAACATGGCAACACAACCCCGTGGTTGCCATGGCAACCCAACCCCATCGTTACCATGGCAACACAACCCCATGGTTGCCATGGCAACACTACGCCATGGTTACCATGGCAAAACAACCCCATAGTTGCCATGGCAACTAAAACGCCATGGTTACCATGGCAACACAACCCCATGGTTGCCATGGCAACCCAACCCCATGGTTACCATGGCAACACAACCGCATGGTTACAATGGCAACGCTACCCCATGGTTACCATGGCAACAGAACCGCATGGTTACCATGGCAACACTACACCATGGTTGCCATTCCAAAAGAACCGCCGGATAACCATTGCAACCCAATCCCATACTTACCATGGCAACACAACCCCATGGTTGCCATGGCAAATAAACGCTATGGTTACCATGGCAAACAAACCCATGGTTTCCATGGCAACAGAACGCCATGGTTACCATAGCAACCAAAACCCGTGGTTGGCATGGCAACCCAACACCATGGTTACCATGGCAACACAACCGCATGGTTACCACAACAACACAACCGCATGGTTACCACGGCATCTCGACCCCATGGTTGCCATGGCAACTAAACCCCATGGTTTCCATAGCAACCCAACCCCATAGTTACCATGGCAACACAACCCCATGGTTCCCATGCCAACACAACCCCGTGGTTGCAATGGCAACCCAACCCCATCGTTACCATGGCAACACAACCCCATGGTTGCCATGGCAACACTACCCCATGGTTACCATGGCAACACAACCCCATAGTTGCCATGGCAACTAAACGCCATGGTTACCATGGCAACACAACCCCATGGTTGCCATGGCAACCCAACCCCATCGTTACCATGGCAACACAACCGCATGGTTACCATGGCAACACAACCCCATGGTTCCCATGGCAACACAACCCCGTAGTTGCCATGGCAACCCAACCCCATCGTTACCATGGCAACACAACCCCATGGTTGCCATGGAAACACTACCCCATGGTTACCATGGCAACACAACCCCATAGTTGCCATGGCAACCAAACGCCATGGTTACCATGGCAACACAACCCCATGGTTGCCATGGCACACTACCCCGTTGTTACCATGGCAACACAACCGCATGGTTACTATGGCAACAGTACCCCATGGTTGCCATGGCAACACAACCGAATGGTTACCATGGCAACACTACCCCATGGTTGCCATTGCAAAAGAACCGCCTGATAACCATTGCAACCCAACCCCATACTTACCATGGCAACACAACCCCATGGTTGCCATGGCAACACTACCCCATTGTTACCATGGCAACAGAACCCCATGGTTACCACGGCAACCCAACCGCATGGTTACCATGGCAACAGAACCGCATGGTTACCATAGCAACCAAACCCCGTGGTTGCCATGGCAACCCAACACCATGGGTACCATGGCAACACAACCGCATGGTTACCATGGCAACACTATTCCATGATTGCCATTCCAAAAGAACCGCCTGATAACCATTGTAACACAACCCCATAGTTACCATGGCAACACAACCCATGGTTGCCATGGCAACACTACCCCATGGTTACCATGGCAACACAACCCCACAGTTGCCATGGCAACTAAACGCCATGGTTACCATGGCAACACAACCCCATGGTTGCCATGGCAACCCAACCCCATGGTTACCATGGAAACAGAAACCCATGGTTACCATAGCAACCAAACCCCGTGGTTGCCATGGCAACCCAACCCCATGGTTACGATGGCAACAGAACCCCATGCTAACCATAGCAACCAAACCCCATGGTTACCATGGCAACACAACCGCATGGTTACCATGGCAACACTACCCCATGGTTGCCATGGCAACACAACTGCATGGTTACCATGGCAACACAACCGCATGGTTACCATGGCAACACAACCCCATGGTTGCCATGGTAACCCAATCCCATGGTTACCATGGCAAGAGAACCCCATGGTTACCATAGCAACCAAACCCCGTGGTTGCCATGGTAACCCAACCCCATGGTTACCATGGCAACACAACCGCATGGTTACCACAACAACACAACCGCATGGTTACCACGGCAACACAACTGCATGGTTACCACGGCATCTGAACCCCATGGTTGCCATGGAAACTAAACCCCATAGTTGCCATAGCATCCCAACCCCATAGTTACCATGGCAACACAACCCCATGGTTCCCATGGCAACACAACCCCGTGGTTGCCATGGCAACCCAACCCCATTGTTACCATGGCAACACAACCCCATGGTTGCCATGGCAACACTACCACATGGTTACCATGGCAACAGAACCCCATAGTTGCCATGCCAACTAAACGCCATGGTTACCATGGCAACACAACACTATGGTTGCCATGGCAACCCAACCCCATGGTTACCATGGCAACACAACCGCATGGTTACTATGGCAACGCTACCCCATGATTACCATGGCAACACAACCGCATGGTTACCATGGCAACACTACCCCATAGTTGCCATTCCAAAAGAACCGCCTGATAACCATTGCAACCCAACCCCATACTTACCATGGCAACACAACCCCATGGTTGCCATGGCAACACTACCCCATGGTTACCATGGCAACAGAACCCCATGGTTACCATGGCAACCCAACCGCATGGTTACCATGGCAACAGAACGCCATGGTTACCATAGCAACCAAACCCCGTGGTTGCCATGGCAACCCAACCCCATGGTTACCATGGCAACACAACCGCATGGTTACCACAACAACACAACCGCATGGTTACCACGGCAACCCAACTGCATGGTTACCACGGCATCTCAACCCCATGGTTGCCATGGCAACTAAACCCCATAGTTTCCATAGCAACCCAACCCCATAGTTACCATGGCTACACAACCCCATGGTTCCCATGGAAACACAACCCCGTGGTTGCCATGGCAACCCAAACCCATCGTTACCATGGCAAATAAACGCCATCGTTACCAATGCAACACAACCCCATGGTTCCCATGGCAACACAACCCCGTGGTTGCCATGGCAAACCAACCCCATCGTTACCAGGGCAACACAACCCCATGGTTGCCATGGCAACACTACCCCATGGTTACTATGGCAACACAACCCCATAGTTGCCATGGAAACTAAAATGCCATGGTTACCATGGCAACACAACCCCATGGTTGCCATGGCAACACAACCCCATGGTTACCATGGCAACACAACCGCATAGTTACAATGGCAACGCTACCCCATGATTGCCATTCCAAAAGAACCGCCTGATAACCATTGCAACCCAACCCCATAGTTACCATGGCAACACAACCCCATGGTTGAGATGGCAACACTATCCCATGGTTACCATGGCAACAGAACCCCATAGTTGCCATGGCAACTGAACGCCATGGTTACCATGGCAAACAACCCCATGGTTTCCATGGCAACAGAACGCCATGGTTACCATAGCAACCAAACCCCGTGGTTGCCATGGCATCCAAACCCCATGGTTACCATGGCAACACAACCGCATGGTTAACAAAACAACACAACCGCATGGTTACCACGGCAACCCAACTGCATGGTTACCACGGCATCTCGTCCCCATGGTTGCCATGGCAACTAATCCCCATAGTTTCCATAGCAACCCAACCCCATAGTTACCATGGCAACACAACCCCATGGTTCCCATGGCAACACAACCCCGTGGTTGCAATGGCAACCCAACCACATCGTTACCATGGCAACACAACCCCATGGTTGCCATGGACACACTACCCCATGGTTACCATGGCAACACAACCGCATGGTTACCATGGCAACACTACCCCATGGTTACCATGGCAACACAACTGCATGGTTACCATGGCAACGCTAACCCATGGTTGCCATTCCAAAAGAACCGCCTGATAACCATTGCAACCCAACCCCATGGTTACCATGGCAACACTACCCCATGGTTACCATAGCAACAGAACCCCATAGTTGCCATGGCAACACTACCCCATGGTTACCATGGCAACCCAACCCCATGGTTACCATGGCAACAGAACGCCATGGTTACCATAGCAACCTAACCCCGTGGTTGCCATGGCAACCCAACCCCATGGTTACCATGGCAACACAACCGCATGGTTACCACAACAACACAACCACATGGTTAACACGGCAACCCAAGTGCATGGTTACCACGGCATCTCAACCCCATGGTTGCCATGGCAACTAAACCCCATAGTTGCCATGGCAACCCAACCCCATCGTTACCATGGCAACACAACCCCATGGTTGCCATGGCAACACTACCCCATGGTTACCATGGCAACAGAACCCCATAGTTGCCATGGCAACTAAACGCCATGGTTCCCATGGCAACACAACGCCGTGGTTGCCATGGAAACCCAACCCCATGGTTACCATGGCAACACAACCGCATGGTTACCATGACAACGCTACCCCATGGTTACCATGGCAACACAACCGCATGGTTACCATGGCAACACTACCCCATGGTTGCCATTCCAAAAGAACCGCCTGATAACCATTGCAACACAACCCCATACTTACCATGGCAACACAACCCCATGGTTGCCATGGCAACCCAACCCCATGGTTACCATGGCAACAGAACGCCATGGTTACCATAGCAACCAAACCCCGTGGTTGCCATGGCAACCCATCCCATGGTTACAATGGCAACACAACCGCATGGTTACCATGGCAACACTACCCCATGGTTTCCATTCCAAAAGAACCGTCTGATAACCATTGCAACCCAACCCCATAGTTACCATGGCAACTAAACCCCATGGTTGCCATGGCAACACTATCCCATGGTTACCATGGCAACAGAACCCCATAGTTGCCATAGCAACTAAACGCCATGGTTACCATGGCAACACAACCCCATGGTTGCCATGGCAACCCAACCCCATGGTTACGATGGCAACAGAACCCCATGCTAACCATAGCAAACAAACCCCATGGTTACCATGGCAACACAACCGCATGGTTACGATGGCAACACTACCCCATGGTTGCCATGGCAAAACAACTGCATGGTTACCGTGGCAACACAACCGCATGGTTACCATGGCAACACAACCCCATGGTTGCCATGGTAACCCAATCCCATGGTTAACAGGGCAAGAGAACCCCATGGTTACCATAGCAACCAAACCCCGTGGTTGCCATGGTAACCCAACCCCATGGTTACCATGGCAACACAACCGCATGGTTACCACAACAACACAACCGAATGGTTACCACGGCAACACAACTGCATGGTTACCACGGCATCTCAACCCCATGGTTGCCATGGCAACTAAACCCCATAGTTGCCATAGCAACCCAACCCCATTGTTACCATGGCAACACAACCCCATGGTTGCCATGGCAACACTACCACATGGTTACTATGGCAACAGAACCCCGTAGTTGCCATGCCAACTAAACGCCATGGTTACCATGGCAACACAAAACCATGGTTGCCATGGCAACCCAACCCCATGGTTGCCATTCCAAAAGAACCGCCTGATAACCATTGCAACCCAACCCCATAGTTACCATGGCAACACAACCCCATGGTTGCCATGGCAACACTACCCCATGGTTACCATGGCAACAGAACCCCATGGTTACCATGGCAACCCAACCGCATGGTTACCATGGCAACAGAACGCCATGGTTACCATAGCAACCAAACCCCGTGGTTACCATGGCAACACAACCGCATGGTTCCCATGGCAACACAACTGCATGGTTACCACGGCATCTCAACCCCATGGTTGCCATGGCAACTAAACCCCATAGTTTCCATAGCAACCCAACCCCATAGTTACCATGGCTACACAACCCCATGGTTCCCATGGCAACACAACCCCGTGGTTGCCATGGCAACCCAAACCCATCGTTACCATGGCAACTAAACGCCATGGTTACCAATGCAACACAACCCCATGGTTCCCATGGCAACACAACCCCGTGGTTGCCATGGCAAACCAACCCCATCGTTACCAGGGCAACACAACCCCATGGTTGCCATGGCAACACTACCCCATGGTTACTATGGCAACACAACCCCATAGTTGCCATGGAAACTAAAACGCCATGGTTACCATGGCAACACAACCCCATGGTTGCCATGGCAACACAACCCCATGGTTACCATGGCAACACAACCGCATTGTTACAATGGCAACGCTACCCCATGATTGCAATTCCAAAAGAACCGCCTGATAACCATTGCAACCCAACCCCAGAGTTACCATGGCAACACAACCCCATGGTTGAGATGGCAACACTATCCCATGGTTACCATGGCAACAGAACCCCATAGTTGCCATGGCAACTGAACGCCATGGTTACCATGGCAAACAACCCCATGGTTTCCATGGCAACAGAACGCCATGGTTACCATAGCAACCAAACCCCGTGGTTGCCATGGCATCCAAACCCCATGGTTACCATGGCAACACAACCGCATGGTTAACAAAACAACACAACCGCATGGTTACCACGGCAACCCAACTGCATGGTTACCACGGCATCTCGTCCCCATGGTTGCCATGGCAACTAATCCCCATAGTTTCCATAGCAACCCAACCCCATAGTTACCATGGCAACACAACCCCATGGTTCCCATGGCAACACAACCCCGTGGTTGCAATGGCAACCCAACCACATCGTTACCATGGCAACACAACCCCATGGTTGCCATGGACACACAACCCGTGGTTACCATGGCAACAGTACCCCATAGTTGCCATGGCAACTATACGCCATGGTTACCATGGCAACACAACCCCATGTTTACCATGGCAACAGAACCCCATAGTTGCCATGGCAACACTACCCCATGGTTACCATGGCAACCCAACCCCATGGTTACCATGGCAACAGAACGCCATGGTTACCATAGCAACCAAACCCCGTGGTTGCCATGGCAACCCAACCCCATGGTTACCATGGCAACACAACCGCATGGTTACCATGGCAACACTACCCCATGGTTACCATGGCAACACAACTGCATGGTTACCATGGCAACGCTAACCCATGGTTGCCATTCCAAAAGAACCGCCTGATAACCATTGCAACCCAACCCCATGGTTACCATGGCAACACTACCCCTTGGTTACCATAGCAACAGAACCCCATAGTTGCCATGGCAACACTACCCCATGGTTACCATGGCAACCCAACCCCATGGTTACCATGGCAACAGAACGCCATGGTTACCATAGCAACCTAACCCCGTGGTTGCCATGGCAACCCAACCCCATGGTTACCATGGCAACACAACCGCATGGTTACCACAAAAACACAACCGCATGGTTAACACGGCAACCCAACTGCATGGTTACCACGGCATCTCAACCCCATGGTTGCCATGGCAACTAAACCCCATAGTTGCCATGGCAACCCAACCCCATCGTTAGCATGGCAACACAACCCCATGGTTGCCATGGCAACACTACCACATGGTTACCATGGCAACAGAACCCCATAGTTGCCATGCCAACTAAACGCCATGGTTACCATGGCAACACAACACCATGGTTGCCATGGCAACCCAACCCCATGGTTACCATGGCAACACAACCGCATGGTTACTATGGCAACGCTACCCCATGATTACCATGGCAACACAACCGCATGGTTACCATGGCAACACTACCCCATGGTTGCCATTCCAAAAGAACCGCCTGATAACCATTGCAACCCAACCCCATACTTACCATGGAAACACAACCCCATGGTTGCCATGGCAACACTACCCCATGGTTACCATGGCAACAGAACCCCATGGTTACCATGGCAACCCAACCGCATGGTTACCATGGCAACAGAACGCCATGGTTACCATAGCAACCAAACCCCGTGGTTGCCATGGCAACCCAACCCCATGGTTACCATGGCAACACAACCGCATGGTTACCACAACAACACAACCGCATGGTTACCACGGCAACCCAACTGCATGGTTACCACGGCATCTCAACCCCATGGTTGCCATGGCAACTAAACCCCATAGTTTCCATAGCAACCCAACCCCATAGTTACCATGGCTACACAACCCCATGGTTCCCATGGCAACACAACCCCGTGGTTGCCATGGCAACCCAAACCCATCGTTACCATGGCAACTAAACGCCATGGTTACCAATGCAACACAACCCCATGGTTCCCATGGCAACACAACCCCGTGGTTGCCATGGCAAACCAACCCCATCGTTACCAGGGCAACAAAACCCCATGGTTGCCATGGCAACACTACCCCATGGTTACTATGGCAACACAACCCCATAGTTGCCATGGAAACTGAAACGCCATGGTTACCATGGCAACACAACCCCATGGTTGCCATGGCAACACAACCCCATGGTTACCATGGCAACACAACCGCATAGTTACAATGGCAACGCTACCCCATGATTGCCATTCCAAAAGAACCGCCTGATAACCATTGCAACCCAACCCCATAGTTACCATGGCAACACAACCCCATGGTTGAGATGGCAACACTATCCCATGGTTACCATGGCAACAGAACCCCATAGTTGCCATGGCAACTGAACGCCATGGTTACCATGGCAAACAACCCCATGGTTTCCATGGCAACAGAACGCCATGGTTACCATAGCAACCAAACCCCGTGGTTGCCATGGCATCCAAACCCCATGGTTACCATGGCAACACAACCGCATGGTTAACAAAACAACACAACCGCATGGTTACCACGGCAACCCAACTGCATGGTTACCACGGCATCTCGTCCCCATGGTTGCCATGGCAACTAATCCCCATAGTTTCCATAGCAACCCAACCCCATAGTTACCATGGCAACACAACCCCATGGTTCCCATGGCAACACAACCCCGTGGTTGCAATGGCAACCCAACCACATCGTTACCATGGCAACACAACCCCATGGTTGCCATGGACACACTACCCCATGGTTACCATGGCAACACAACCGCATGGTTACCATGGCAACACTACCCCATGGTTACCATGGCAACACAACTGCATGGTTACCATGGCAACGCTAACCCATGGTTGCCATTCCAAAAGAACCGCCTGATAACCATTGCAACCCAACCCCATGGTTACCATGGCAACACTACCCCATGGTTACCATAGCAACAGAACCCCATAGTTGCCATGGCAACACTACCCCATGGTTACCATGGCAACCCAACCCCATGGTTACCATGGCAACAGAACGCCATGGTTACCATAGCAACCTAACCCCGTGGTTGCCATGGCAACCCAACCCCATGGTTACCATGGCAACACAACCGCATGGTTACCACAACAACACAACCGCATGGTTAACACGGCAACCCAAGTGCATGGTTACCACGGCATCTCAACCCCATGGTTGCCATGGCAACTAAACCCCATAGTTGCCATGGCAACCCAACCCCATCGTTACCATGGCAACACAACCCCATGGTTGCCATGGCAACACTACCCCATGGTTACCATGGCAACAGAACCCCATAGTTGCCATGGCAACTAAACGCCATGGTTCCCATGGCAACACAACGCCGTGGTTGCCATGGAAACCCAACCCCATGGTTACCATGGCAACACAACCGCATGGTTACCATGGCAACGCTACCCCATGGTTACCATGGCAACACAACCGCATGGTTACCATGGCAACACTACCCCATGGTTGCCATTCCAAAAGAACCGCCTGATAACCATTGCAACACAACCCCATACTTACCATGGCAACACAACCCCATGGTTGCCATGGCAACCCAACCCCATGGTTACCATGGCAACAGAACGCCATGGTTACCATAGCAACCAAACCCCGTGGTTGCCATGGCAACCCATCCCATGGTTACAATGGCAACACAACCGCATGGTTACCATGGCAACACTACCCCATGGTTTCCATTCCAAAAGAACCGTCTGATAACCATTGCAACCCAACCCCATAGTTACCATGGCAACTAAACCCCATGGTTGCCATGGCAACACTATCCCATGGTTACCATGGCAACAGAACCCCATAGTTGCCATAGCAACTAAACGCCATGGTTACCATGGCAACACAACCCCATGGTTGCCATGGCAACCCAACCCCATGGTTACGATGGCAACAGAACCCCATGCTAACCATAGCAAACATACCCCATGGTTACCATGGCAACACAACCGCATGGTTACGATTGCAACACTACCCCATGGTTGCCATGGCAACACAACTGCATGGTTACCATGGCAACACAACCGCATGGTTACCATGGCAACACAACCCCATGGTTGCCATGGTAACCCAATCCCATGGTTACCAGGGCAAGAGAACCCCATGGTTACCATAGCAACCAAACCCCGTGGTTGCCATGGTAACCCAACCCCATGGTTACCATGGCAACACAACCGCATGGTTACCACAACAACACAACCGAATGGTTACCACGGCAACACAACTGCATGGTTACCACGGCATCTCAACCCCATGGTTGCCATGGCAACTAAACCCCATAGTTGCCATAGCAACCCAACCCCATTGTTACCATGGCAACACAACCCCATGGTTGCCATGGCAACACTACCACATGGTTACTATGGCAACAGAACCCCATAGTTGCCATGCCAACTAAACGCCATGGTTACCATGGCAACCCAACCCCATGGTTACCATGGCAACACAACCGCATGGTTACCATGGCAACGCTACCCCATGGTTACCATGGCAACACAACCCCGTGGTTGCCATGGCAACCCAAACCCATCGTTACCATGGCAACTAAACGCCATGGTTACCAATGCAACACAACCCCATGGTTCCCATAGCAACACAACCCCGTGGTTGCCATGGCAAACCAACCCCATCGTTACCAGGGCAACACAACCCCATGGTTGCCATGGCAACACTACCCCATGGTTACTATGGCAACACAACCCCATAGTTGCCATGGAAACTAAAACGCCATGGTTACCATGGCAACACAACCCCATGGTTGCCATGGCAACACAACCCCATGGTTACCATGGCAACACAACCGCATAGTTACAATGGCAACGCTACCCCATGATTGCAATTCCAAAAGAACCGCCTGATAACCATTGCAACCCAACCCCATAGTTACCATGGCAACACAACCCCATGGTTGAGATGGCAACACTATCCCATGGTTACCATGGCAACAGAACCCCATAGTTGCCATGGCAACTGAACGCCATGGTTACCATGGCAAACAACCCCATGGTTTCCATGGCAACAGAACGCCATGGTTACCATAGCAACCAAACCCCGTGGTTGCCATGGCATCCAAACCCCATGGTTACCATGGCAACACAACCGCATGGTTAACAAAACAACACAACCGCATGGTTACCACGGCAACCCAACTGCATGGTTACCACGGCATCTCGTCCCCATGGTTGCCATGGCAACTAATCCCCATAGTTTCCATAGCAACCCAACCCCATAGTTACCATGGCAACACAACCCCATGGTTCCCATGGCAACACAACCCCGTGGTTGCAATGGCAACCCAACCACATCGTTACCATGGCAACACAACCCCATGGTTGCCATGGACACACTACCCCATGGTTACCATGGCAACAGTACCCCATAGTTGCCATGGCAACTAAACGCCATGGTTACCATAGCAACCAAACCCCGTGGTTGCCATGGCAACCCAACCCCATGGTTACCATGGCAACACAACCGCATGGTTACCATGGCAACACTACCCCATGGTTACCATGGCAACACAACTGCATGGTTACCATGGCAACGCTAACCCATGGTTGCCATTCCAAAAGAACCGCCTGATAACCATTGCAACCCAACCCCATGGTTACCATGGCAACACTACCCCATGGTTACCATAGCAACAGAACCCCATAGTTGCCATGGCAACACTACCCCATGGTTACCATGGCAACCCAACCCCATGGTTACCATGGCAACAGAACGCCATGGTTACCATAGCAACCTAACCCCGTGGTTGCCATGGCAACCCAACCCCATGGTTACCATGGCAACACAACCGCATGGTTACCACAACAACACAACCGCATGGTTAACACGGCAACCCAACTGCATGGTTACCACGGCATCTCAACCCCATGGTTGCCATGGCAACTAAACCCCATAGTTGCCATGGCAACCCAACCCCATCGTTACCATGGCAACACAACCCCATGGTTGCCATGGCAACACTACCCCATGGTTACCATGGCAACAGAACCCCATAGTTGCCATGGCAACTAAGCGCCATGGTTCCCATGGCAACACAACCCCGTGGTTGCCATGGAAACCCAACCCCAAGGTTACCATGGCAACACAACCGCATGGTTACCATGGCAACGCTACCCCATGGTTACCATAGCAACACAACCGCATGGTTACCATGGCAACACTACCCCATGGTTGCCATTCCAAAAGAACCGCCTGATAACCATTGCAACCCAACCACATACTTACCATGGCAACACAACCCCATGGTTGCCATGGCAACACTGCCCCATGGTTACCATGGCAACAGAACCAGATAGTTGCCATGGCAACTAAACGCCATGGTTACAATGGCAACCCAACCCCATGGTTACCATGGCAACAGAACCCCATGGTTGCCATGGCAACACTACCCAATGGTTACCATGGCAACAGTATCCCATAGTTGCCATGGCAACTAAACGCCATGGTTACCATGGCAACACAACCCCATGGTTCTCATGGCAACACAACCCCTTGATTTCCATGGCAACCCAACCCCATCGTTAACATGGCAACACAACCCCATGGTTGCCATGGCAACCCAACCCCATGGTTACCATGGCAACAAAACCGCATGGTTACAATGGAAACGCTACCCCATGGTTACCATGCCAACACAACCGCATGGTTACCATGGCAACGCTACCACATGGTTACCATGGCAACACAACCGCATGGTAACCATGGCAACACTACCCCATGGTTGCCATTCCAAAAGAACCGCCTGATAACCATTGCAACCCAACCCCATACTTACCATGGCAACACAACCCTATGGTTGCCATGGCAACATTACCCCATGGTTACCATGGCAACAGAACCCCATAGTTGCCATGGCAACTAAACGCCATGGTTACCATGGCAACCCAACCCCATGGTTACCATGGCAACAGAACCCCATGGTTGCCATGGCAACACTACCCAATGGTTACCATGGCAACAGAACCCCATAGTTGCCATGGCAACTAAACGCCATGGTTACCATGGCAACACAACCCCATGGTTGCCATGGCAACCCAACCCCATGGTTACCATGGCAACACTACCCCATGGTTACCATGGCAACACAACCCCATGGTTGCCATGGCAACACTACCCCATGGTTACCATGGCAACAGAACCAGATAGTTGCCATGGCAACTAAACGCCATGGTTACCATGGCAACCCAACCCCATGGTTACCATGGCAACAGAACCCCATGGTTACCATAGCAACCAAACCGCGTGGTTGCCATGGCAACCCAACCCCATCGTTACCATGGCAACACAACCCCATGGTTGCCAGGACAACACTACCCCATGGTTACCATTGCAACAGAACCCCGTAGTTGCCATGGAAACTAAACGCCATGGTTACCATGGCAACACAACCCCATGGTTACCATGGCAACAGAACCCCGTAGTTGCCATGGAAACTAAACGCCATGGTTACCATGGCAACACAACCCCATGGTTACCATGGCAACAGAACCCCATGGTTACCATAGCAACCAAACCGCGTGGTTGCCATGGCAACCCAACACCATGGTTACCATGGCAACACTACCCCATGGTTACCATGGCAACACAACTGCATGGTTACCATGGCAACACTACCCCATAGTAGCCATTCCAAAAGAACCGCCTGATAACCATTGCAACACAACCCCATACTTACCATGGCAACACAACCCCATGGTTGCCATGGCAACCCAACCCCATGGTTACCATGGCAACAGAACGCCATGGTTACCATAGCAACCAAACCCCGTGGTTGCCATGGCAACCCATCCCATGGTTACAATGGCAACACAACCGCATGGTTACCATGGCAACACTACCCCATGGTTTCCATTCCAAAAGAACCGCCTGATAACCATTGCAACCCAACCCCATAGTTACCATGGCAACTAAACCCCATGGTTGCCATGGCAACACTATCCCATGGTTACCATGGCAACAGAACCCCATAGTTGCCATAGCAACTAAACGCCATGGTTACCATGGCAGCACAACCCCATGGTTGCCATGGCAACCCAACCCCATGGTTACGATGGCAACAGAACCCCATGCTAACCATAGCAAACAAACCCCATGGTTACCATGGCAACACAACCGCATGGTTACGATGGCAACACTACCCCATGGTTGCCATGGCAACACAACTGCATGGTTACCATGGCAACACAACCGCATGGTTACCATGGCAACACAACCCCATGGTTGCCATGGTAACCCAATCCCATGGTTACCAGGGCAAGAGAACCCCATGGTTACCATAGTAACCAAACCCCGTGGTTGCCATGGTAACCCAACCCCATGGTTACCATGGCAACACAACCGCATGGTTACCACAACAACACAACCGAATGGTTACCACGGCAACACAACTGCATGGTTACCACGGCATCTCAACCCCATGGTTGCCATGGCAACTAAACCCCATAGTTGCCATAGCAACCCAACCCCATTGTTACCATGGCAACACAACCCCATGGTTGCCATGGCAACACTACCACATGGTTACTATGGCAACAGAACCCCATAGTTGCCATGCCAACTAAACGCCATGGTTACCATGGCAACACAAAACCATGGTTGCCATGGCAACCCAACCCCATGGTTACCATGGCAACACAACCGCATGGTTACCATGGCAACGCTACCCCATGGTTACCATGGCAACACAACCGCATGGTTACCATGGCAACACTACCCCATGGTTGCCATTCCAAAAGAACCGCCTGATAACCATTGCAACCCAACCCCATACTTACCATGGAAACACAACCCCATGGTTGCCATGGCAACACTACCCCATGGTTACCATGGCAACAGAACCCCATGGTTACCATGGCAACCCAACCGCATGGTTACCATGGCAACAGAACGCCATGGTTACCATAGCAACCAAACCCCGTGGTTGCCATGGCAACCCAACCCCATGGTTACCATGGCAACACAACCGCATGGTTACCACAACAACACAACCGCATGGTTACCACGGCAACCCAACTGCATGGTTACCACGGCATCTCAACGCCATGGTTGCCATGGCAACTAAACCCCATAGTTTCCATAGCAACCCAACCCCATAGTTACCATGGCTACACAACCCCATGGTTCCCATGGCAACACAACCCCGTGGTTGCCATGGCAACCCAAACCCATCGTTACCATGGCAACTAAACGCCATGGTTACCAATGCAACACAACCCCATGGTTCCCATGGCAACACAACCCCGTGGTTGCCATGGCAAACCAACCCCATCGTTACCAGGGCAACACAACCCCATGGTTGCCATGGCAACACTACCCCATGGTTACTATGGCAACATAACCCCATAGTTGCCATGGAAACTAAAACGCCATGGTTACCATGGCAACACAACCCCATGGTTGCCATGGCAACACAACCCCATGGTTACCATGGCAACACAACCGCATAGTTACAATGGCAACGCTACCCCATGATTGCAATTCCAAAAGAACCGCCTGATAACCATTGCAACCCAACCCCATAGTTACCATGGCAACACAACCCCATGGTTGAGATGGCAACACTATCCCATGGTTACCATGGCAACAGAACCCCATAGTTGCCATGGCAACTGAACGCCATGGTTACCATGGCAAACAACCCCATGGTTTCCATGGCAACAGAACGCTTTGGTTACCATAGCAACCAAACCCCGTGGTTGCCATGGCATCCAAACCCCATGGTTACCATGGCAACACAACCGCATGGTTAACAAAACAACACAACCGCATGGTTACCACGGCAACCCAACTGCATGGTTACCACGGCATCTCGTCCCCATGGTTGCCATGGCAACTAATCCCCATAGTTTCCATAGCAACCCAACCCCATAGTTACCATGGCAACACAACCCAATGGTTACCATGGCAACACAACCCCGTGGTTGCAATGGCAACCCAACCACATCGTTACCATGGCAACACAACCCCATGGTTGCCATGGACACACTACCCCATTGTTACCATGGCAACAGTACCCCATAGTTGCCATGGCAACTAAACGCCATGGTTACCATGGCAACACAACCCCATGGTTACCATGGCAACAGAACCCCATAGTTGCAATGGCAACACTACCCCATGGTTACCATGGCAACCCAACCCCATGGTTACCATGGCAACAGAACGCCATGGTTACCATAGCAACCAAACCCCGTGGTTGCCATGGCAACCCAACCCCATGGTTACCATGGCAACACAACCGCATGGTTACCATGGCAACACTACCCCATGGTTACCATGGCAACACAACTGCATGGTTACCATGGCAACGCTAACCCATGGTTGCCATTCCAAAAGAACCGCCTGATAACCATTGCAACCCAACCCCATGGTTACCATGGCAACACTACCCCATGGTTACCATAGCAACAGAACCCCATAGTTGCCATGGCAACACTACCCCATGGTTACCATGGCAACCCAACCCCATGGTTACCATGGCAACAGAACGCCATGGTTACCATAGCAACCTAACCCCGTGGTTGCCATGGCAACCCAACCCCATGGTTACCATGGCAACACAACCGCATGGTTACCACAACAACACAACCGCATGGTTAACACGGCAACCCAACTGCATGGTTACCACGGCATCTCAACCCCATGGTTGCCATGGCAACTAAACCCCATAGTTGCCATGGCAACCCAACCCCATCGTTACCATGGCAACACAACCCCATGGTTGCCATGGCAACACTACCCCATGGTTGCCATTCCAAAAGAACCGCCTGATAACCATTGCAACCCAACCCCATACTTACTATGGCAACACAACCCCATGGTTGCCATGGCAACACTACCCCATGGTTACCATGGCAACAGACCCCATAGTTGCCATGGCAACTAAACGCCATGGTTCCCATGGCAACACAACGCCGTGGTTGCCATGGAAACCCAACCCCATGGTTACCATGGCAACACAACCGCATGGTTACCATGGCAACGCTACCCCATGGTTACCATAGCAACACAACCGCATGGTTACCATGGCAACACTACCCCATGGTTGCCATTCCAAAAGAACCGCCTGATAACCATTGCAACCCAACCCCATACTTACCATGGCAACACAACCCCATGGTTGCCATGGCAACACTACACCATGGTTACCATGGCAACAGAACCAGATAGTTGCCATGGCAACTAAACGCCATGGTTACCATGGCAACCCAACCCCATGGTTACCATGGCAACAGAACCCCATGGTTGCCATGGCAACACTACCCAATGGTTACCATGGCAACAGTATCCCATAGTTGCCATGGCAACTAAACGCCATGGTTACCATGGCAACACAACCCCATGGTTCTCATGGCAACACAAACCCATGGTTGCCATGGCAACCCAACCCCATGGTTACCATGGCAACAAAACCGCATGGTTACAATGGAAACGCTACCCCATGGTTACCATGCCAACACAACCGCATGGTTACCATGGCAACGCTACCCCATGGTTACCATGGCAACACAACCGCATGGTAACCATGGCAACACTACCCCATGGTTGCCATTCCAAAAGAACCGCCTGATAACCATTGCAACCCAACCCCATACTTACCATGGCAACACAACCCTATGGTTGCCATGGCAATATTACCCCATGGTTACCATGGCAACAGAACCCCATAGTTGCCATGGCAACTAAACGCCATGGTTACCATGGCAACCCAACCCCATGGTTACCATGGCAACAGAACCCCATGGTTGCCATGGCAACACTACCCAATGGTTACCATGGCAACAGAACCCCATAGTTGCCATGGCAACCCAACCCCACGGTTACCATGGCAACACTACCCCATGGTTACCATGGCAACACAACCCCATGGTTGCCATGGCAACACTACCCCATGGTTACCATGGCAACAGAACCAGATAGTTGCCATGGCAACTAAAAGCCATGGTTACCATGGCAACCCAACCCCATGGTTACCATGGCAACAGAACCCCATGGTTACCATAGCAACCAAACCGCGTGGTTGCCATGGCAACCCAACCCCATCGTTACCATGGCAACACAACCCCATGGTTGCCATGGCAACACTACCCCATGGTTACCATTGCAACAGAACCCCGTAGTTGCCATGGAAACTAAACGCCATGGTTACCATGGCAACACAACCCCATGGTTACCATGGCAACAGAACCCCATGGTTACCATAGCAACCAAACCGCGTGGTTGCCATGGCAACCCAACCCCATCGTTACCATGGCAACACAACCCCATGGTTGCCATGGCAACACTACCCCATGGTTACCATTGCAACAGAACCCCGTAGTTGCCATGGAAACTAAACGCCATGGTTACCATGGCAACACAACCCCATGGTTGCCATGGCAACCCAACACCATGGTTACCATGGCAACACTACCCCATGGTTACCATGGCAACACAACTGCATGGTTACCATGGCAACACTACCCCATAGTAGCCATTCCAAAAGAACCGCCTGATAACCATTGCAACACAACCCCATACTTACCATGGCAACACAACCCTATGGTTGCCATGGCAACCCAAACCCATGGTTACCATGGCAACAGAACGCCATGGTTACCATAGCAACCAAACCCCGTGGTTGCCATGGCAACCCATCCCATGGTTACAATGGCAACACAACCGCATGGTTACCATGGCAACACTACCCCATGGTTTCCATTCCAAAAGAACCGCCTGATAACCATTGCAACCCAACCCCATAGTTACCATGGCAACTAAACCCCATGGTTGCCATGGCAACACTATCCCATGGTTACCATGGCAACAGAACCCCATAGTTGCCATAGCAACTAAACGCCATGGTTACCATGGCAACCAAACCCCGTGGTTGCCATGGTAACCCAACCCCATGGTTACCATGGCAACACAACCGCATGGTTACCACAACAACACAACCGCATGGTTACCACGGCAACACAACTGCATGGTTACCACGGCATCTCAACCCCATGGTTGCCATGGCAACTAAACCCCATAGTTGCCATAGCAACCCAACCCCATTGTTACCATGGCAACACAACCCCATGGTTGCCATGGCAACACTACCACATGGTTACTATGGCAACAGAACCCCATAGTTGCCATGCCAACTAAACGCCATGGTTACCATGGCAACACAAAACCATGGTTGCCATGGCAACCCAACCCCATGGTTACCATGGCAACACAACCGCATGGTTACCATGGAAACGCTACCCCATGGTTACCATGGCAACACAACCGCATGGTTACCATGGCAACACTACCCCATGGTTGCCATGGCAACACTAACCCATGGTTACCATGACAACAGAACCTTATGGTTACCATGGCAGCACAACCCCATGGTTACCATGGCAACAGAACGCAATGGTTACCATAGCAACCAAATCCCGTGGTTGCCATGGCAACCCAACCGCATGGTTACCATGGCAACACAACCGCATGGTTACCATGGTAACACTACCCCATGATTGCCATTCCAAAAGAACCGCCTGATAACCATTGCAACCCAACCCCATAGTTACCATGGCAACACAACCCCATGGTTGCCATGGCAACCCAATCCCATGGTTACCATGGCAAAAGAACCCCATGCTAACCAGAGGAACCAAACCCCATGGTTACCATGGCAACCCAACCCCATGGTTGCCATGGCAACACTACCCCATGGTTACCATGGCAACAGGTATCTCATAGTTGCCATGGCAACCAAACGCCATGGTTACCATGGCAACCCAACCCCATGGTTACCATGGACACAGAACCCCATGGTTACCATACCAACCAAACCCCGTGGTTGCCATGGCAACCCAACCCCATGCTTACCATGGCAACACAACCGCATGGTTCTCATGGCAACACAGCCCCTTGATTTCAATGGCAACCCAACCCCATCGTTACCATGGCAACACAACCCCATGGTTGCCATGGCAACCCAACCCCATGGTTACCATGGCAACACAACCGCATGGTTACAATGGAAACGCTACCCCATGGTTACCATGGCAACACAACCGCATCGTTACCATGGCAACGCTACCCCATGGTTACCATGGCAACACAACCGCATGGTTACCATGGCAACACTACCCCATGGTTGCCATTCCAAAAGAACCGCCTGATAACCATTGCAACCCAACCCCATACTTACCATGGCAACACAACCCTTTGGTTGCCATGGCAACACTACCACATGGTTACCATGGCAACAGAACCCCATAGTTGCCATGGCAACTAAACGCCATGGTTACCATGGCAACACAACCGCATGGTTGCCATGGAAACACAACACCATGGTTACCATGGCAACACTACCCCATGGTTAACATTCGAAAACAACCGCCTGATAACCATTGCAACCCAACCCCATACTTACCATGGCAACACAACCCCATGGTTGCCATGGCAACACTACCCCATGGTTACCATGGCAATAGAACCAGATAGTTGCCATGGCAACTAAACGCCATGGTTACCATGGCAACCCAACCCCATGGTTTCCATGGCAACAGAACCCCATGGTTACCAGAGCAAACAAACCGCGTGGTTGCCATGGCAACCCAACCCCATCGTTACCATGGCAACACAACCCCATGGTTGCCATGGCAACACTACCCCATGGTTACCATGGCAACAGAACCCCATAGTTGCCATGGCAACTAAACGCCATGGTTACCATGGCAACACAACCCCATGGTTGCCATGGCAACCCAACCCCATGGTTACCATGGCAACAGAACGCCATGGTTACCATAGCAACCAAACCCCGTGGTTGCCATGGCAACCCATCCCATGGTTACAATGGCAACACAACCGCATGGTTACCATGGCAACACTGCCCCATGGTTTCCATTCCAAAAGAGCCGCCTGATAACCATTGCAACCCACCCCATAGTTACCATGGCAACTAAACCCCATGGTTGCCATGGCAACACTACCCCATGGTTACCATGGCAACAGAACCCCATAGTTGCCATGGCAAATAAACGCCATGGTTACCATGGCAACACAACCCCATGGTTGCCATGGCAACCCAACACCATGGTTACCATGGCAACACTACCCCATGGTTGCCATTCCAAAAGAACCGCCTGATAACCATTGCAACCCAACCCCATACTTACCATGGCAACACAACCCCATGGTTGCCATGGCAACACTACCCCATGGTTACCATGGCAATAGAACCAGATAGTTTCCATGGCAACTAAACGCCATGGTTACCATGGCAACCCAACCCCATGGTTACCTTGGCAATAGAACGCCATGGTTACCATAGCAACCAAACCCCGTGGTTGCCATGGCAACCCATCCCATGGTTACAATGGCAACACAACCGCATGGTTACCATGGCAACACTACCCCATGGTTTCCATTCCAAAAGAACCGCCTGATACCCATTGCAACCCAACCCCATAGTTACCATGGCAACTAAACCCCATGGTTGCCATGGCAACACTACCCCATGGTTACCATGGCAACAGAACCCCATAGTTGCCATAGCAACTAAACGCCATGGTTACCATGGCAACACAACCCCATGGTTGCCATGGCAACCCAACCCCATGGTTACGATGGCAACAGAACCCCGTGCTAAACATAGCAACCAAACCCCATGGTTACCATGGCAACACAACCGCATGGTTACCATGGCAACACTACCCCATGGTTGCCATGGCAACACAACTGCATGGTTACCATGGGAACACAACCGCATGGTTACCATGGCAACACTACCCCATGGTTGCCATGGTAACCCAATCCCATGGTTACCAGGGCAAGAGAACCCCATGGTTACCATAGCAACCAAACCCCGTGGTTGCCATGGTAACCCAACCCCATGGTTACCATGGCAACACAACCGCATGGTTACCACAACAACACAACCGCATGGTTACCACGGCAACTCAACTGCATGGTTACCACGGCATCTCAACCCCATGGTTGCCATGGCAACTAAACCCCATAGTTGCCATAGCAACCCAACCCCATAGTTACCATGGCAACACAACCCCATGGTTCCCATGGCAACACAACCCCGTGGTTGCCATGGCAACCCAACCCCATTGTTACCATGGCAACACAACCCCGTGGTTGCCATGGCAACCCAACCCCATGGTTACCATGGCAACAGAACCCCATGCTACCCAGAGCAACCAAACCCGATGGTTACCATGGCAACACAACCCCATGGTTACCATGGACACAGAACCCCATGGTTACCATAGCAACCAAACCCCGTGGTTGCCATGGCAACCCAACCCCATGGTTACCATGGCAACACAACCGCATGGTTACCATGGCAACGCTACCCCATGGTTACCATGGCAACACAACCGCATGGTTACCATGGCAACACTACCCCATGGTTGCCATTCCAAAAGAACCGCCTGATAACCATTGCAACCCAACCCCATACTTAGCATGGCAACAGAACCCTATGGTTGCCAAGGCAACACTACCCCATGGTTACCATGGCAACAGAACCCCATAGTTTCCATGGCAACTAAACGCCATGGTTACCATGGCAACCTAACCACATGGTTACCATGGCAACAGAACCCCATGGTTACCATAGCAACCAAACCGCGTGGTTGCCATGCTAACACTACCCCATCGTTACCATGGCAACACAACCGCATGGTTGCCATGGCAACACTACCCAATGGTTAGCATGGCAACAGAACCCCATAGTTGCCATGGCAACTAAACGCCATGGTTACCATGGCAACACAACCCCATGGTTGCCATGGCAACACAACCCCATGGTTACCATGGCAACACTACCGCATGGTTACCATTCGAAAAGAACCGCCTGATAACCATTGCAACCCAACCCCATACTTACCATGGCAACACAACCCCATGGTTGCCATGGCAACACTACCCCATGGTTACCATGGCAACAGAACCCCATGGTTACCATGGCAACCCAACCCCATGGTTACCATGGCAACAGAACGCCATGGTTACCATAGCAACCAAACCCCGTGGTTGCCATGGCAACCCATCCCATTGTTACCATGGCAACACAAACCCATGGTTGCCATAGCAACCCAACCCCATAGTTACCATGGCAACACAACCCCGTGGTTGCCATGGCAACCCAACCCCATCGTTACCATGGCAACACAACCCCATGTTTGCCATGGCAACACTACCCCATTGTTACCATGGCAACAGTATCCCATAGTTGCCATGGCAACTTAACGCCGTGGTTACCATGGCAACACAACCCCATGGTTCTCATGGCAACACAACCCCTTGATTTCCATGGCAACCCAACCCCATCGTTACCATGGCAACACAACCCCATGGTTGCCATGGCAACCCAACCCCATGGTTACCATGGCAACACAACCGCATGGTTAGCATGGCAACGCTACCCCATGGTTACCATAGCAACACAACCGCATGGTAACCATGGCAACACTACCCCATGGTTGCCATTCCAAAAGAACCGCCTGATAACCATTGCAACCCAACCCCATACTTACCATGGCAACACAACCCCATGGTTGCCATGGCAACACTACCCCATGGTTACCATGGCAACAGAACCAGATAGTTGCCATGGCAACTAAACGCCATGGTTACCATGGCAACCCAACCCCATGGTTACAATGGCAAAAGAACCCCATGGTTACCATAGCAACCAAACCGCGTGGTTGCCATGGCAACCCAACCCCATCGTTACCATGGCAACACAACCCCATGGTTGCCATGGCAACACTACCCCATGGTTACCATTGCAACAGAACCCCGTAGTTGCCATGGAAACTAAACGCCATGGTTACCATGGCAACACAACCCCATGGTTGCCATGGCAACCCAACCCCATGGTAGCCATGTCAACACTACCCCATGGTTACCATGGCAACACAACTGCATGGTTACCATGGCAACACTACCCCATAGTAGCCATTCCAAAAGAACCGCCTGATAACCATTGCAACCCAACCCCATACTTACCATGGCAACACAACCCCATGGTTGCCATGGCAACACTACCCCATGGTTACCATGGCAACAGAACCCCATGGTTACCATGGCAACCCAACCCCATGGTTACCATGGCAACAGAACGCCATGGTTACCATAGCAACCAAACCCCGTGGTTGCCATGGCAAACCATCCCATGGTTACAATGGCAACAGAACCGCATGGTTACCATGGCAACACTGCCCCATGGTTTCCATTCCAAAAGAACCGCCTGATAACCATTGCAACCCAACCCCATAGTTACCATGGCAACTAAACCCCATGGTTGCCATGGCAACACTACCCCATGGTTACCATGGCAACAGAACCCCATAGTTGCCATGGCAACTAAACGCCATGGTTACCATGGCAACACAACCGCATGGTTACAATGGCAACAGAACCCCATGCTAACCATAGCAAACAAACCCCATGGTTACCATGGCAACACAACCGCATGTTTACCATGGCAACACTACCCCATTGTTGCCATGGCAACACAACCCCATGGTTACCATGGCAACACAACCGCATGGTTACCATGGCAACACAACCCCATGGTTGCCATGGCAACCCAACCCCATGGTTACCATGGCAAGAGAACCCCATGGTTACAATAGCAACCAAATCCCGTGGTTGCCATGGCAACCCAACCCCATGGTTACCATGGCAACACAACCTCATGGTTACCACAACAACACAACCCCATGGTTACCACGGCAACCCAACTGCATGGTTACAACGGCATCTCAACCACATGGTTGGCATGGCAACTAAACCCCATAGTTGCCATAGCACCCCAACCCCATAGTTACCATGGCAACACAAGCCCATTGTTCCCATGGCAACACAACCCCGTGGTTGCCATGGCAAACCAACCCCATTGTTACCATGGCAACACAACCCCATGGTTGCCATGGCAACACTACCCCATGGTTACCATGGCAACAGAACCCCATAGTTGCCATGGCAACTTAACGCCATGGTTACCATGGCAACACAACCCCATGGTTGCCATGGCAACCCAACCCCATGGTTGCCATGGAAACACAACCGCATGGTTACTATGGCAACGCTACCCCATGGTTACCATGGCAACACAGCCGCATGGTTACCATGGCAACACTACCCCATGGTTTCCATTCCAAAAGAACCGCCTGATAACCATTGCAACCCAACCCCATACCTACCATGGCAACACAACCCCATGGTTACCATGGCAACACTACCCCATTGTTCCCATGGCAACACAACCCCATGGTTACCATGGCAACCCAACCCCATGGTTACCATGGCAAGAGAACGCCATGGTTACCATAGCAACCAAACCCCGTTGTTGCCATGGCAACCCAACCCCATGGTTACCATGGCAACACAACCGCATGGTTACCATGGCAACACTACCCCATGATTGCCATTCCAAAAGAACCGCCTGATAACCATTGCAACCCAACCCCATAGTTACCATGGCAACACAACTCCATGGTTGCCATGGCAACACTACCCCACGGTTACCATGGCAACACAACTGCATCGTTACCATGCCAACACTACCCCATGGTTGCCATTCCAAAAGAACCGCCTGATAACCATTGCAACCCAACCCCATGGTTACCATGGCAACACAACCCCATGGTTGCCATGGCAACACTACCCCATAGTTACCATGGCAACAGAACCCCATAGTTGCCATGGCAACCAAACCCCATGGTTACCATGGCAACACAACCGCATGGTTACCATGGCAACACTACCCCATGGTTGCCATTCCAAAAGAACTGCCTGATAACCATTGCAACCCAACCCCATAGTTACCATGGCAACACAACCCCATGGTTGCCATGGCAACACTACCCCATGGTTACCATGACAACAGAACCCCATGGTTACCATGGCAACCAAACACCGTGGTTGCCATGGCAACACATCCCATCGTTACCATGGCAAGAGAACCCCATGGTTACCATAGCAACCAAACCCCTTGGTTGCCATGGCAACCCAACCCCATGGTTACCTTGGCAACACAACCGCATGGTTATCACAACAACACAACCAAATGGTTACCACGACAACCCAACTGCATGGTTACCACGGCATCTCAACCCCATGGTTGCCATGGCAACTGAACCCCATAGTTGCCATAGCAACCCAACCCCATAGTTACCATGGCAACACAACCCCATGGTTCCCATGGCAACACAACCCCGTTGTTGCCATGGCAACCCTACCCCATTGTTACCATGGCAACACAACCCCATGGTTGCCATGTCAACACTACCCCATGGTTACTATGGCAACAGAACCCCATAGTTGCCATGGCAACTAAACGCCATGGTTACCATGGCAACACAACCCCATGGTTGCCATGGCAACCCAACCCCATGGTTGCCATGGCAACACAACCGCATGGTTACTATGGCAACGCTACCCCATGGTTACCATGGCAACACAGCCGCATGGTTACCATGGCAACACTACCCCATTGTTGCCATTCCAAAAGAACCGCCTGATAACCATTGTAACAGAACCCCATACTTACCATGGCAACACAACCCCATGGTTGCCATGGCAACGCTACCCCATTGTTACCATGGCAACATAACGCCATGGTTACCATAGCAACCAAACCCCGTGGTTGCCATGGCAACCCAACCCCATGGTTACCATGGCAATAGAACCGCATGGTTACCATGGCAACACTACCCCATGATTGCCATTCCAAAAGAACCGCCTGATAACCATTGCAACCCAACCCCATAGTTACCATGGCAACACAACCCCATGGTTGCCATGGCAACCCAACCCCATGGTTACCATGGCAACGGAACCCCATGCTAACCAGAGCAACCAAACCCCATGGTTACCATGGCAACACAACCACATGGTTTCCATTCCAAAAGAACCGCCTGATAACCATGGCAACACAACCCCATGGTTACCATGGCAACAGAACGCCATGGTTACCATAGCAACCAAACCCCGTGATTGCCATGGCAACCCAACCCCATGGTTACCATGGCAACACAACCGCATGGTTACCACAACAACACAACCGCATGGTTACCACGGCAACCCAACTGCATGGTTACCACGGCATCTCAACCCCATGGTTGCCATGGCAACTAAACCCCATAGTTTCCATAGCAACCCAACCCCATAGTTACCATGGCAACACAACCCCATGGTTCCCATGGCAACACAACCCCGTGTTTGCCATGCAAACCCAAACCCATCGTTACCATGGCAAATAAATGCCATGGTTACTATGGGAACACAACCCCATGGTTTCCATGGCAACACAACCCCGTGGTTGCCATGGCAACCCAACCCCATCTTTACCACGGCAACACAACCCCATGGTTGCCATGGCAACACTACCCCATGGTTACCATGGCAACACAACCCCATGGTTGCCATGGCAACCCAACCCCATGGTTACCATGGCAACACAACCGCATGGTTACAATGGCAACACTACCCCATGGTTACCATGGCAACACAACCCCATGGTTGCCATGGCAACCCAACACCATCTTTACCATGGCAACACAACCCCATAGTTACCATGGCAACACAACCCCATGGTTGCCATGGCAACCCAACCCCATGGGTACCATGGCAACAGAACGCCATGGTTACCATAGCAACCAAACCCCATGGTTACCATGGCAACACTACCCCATGGTTACCATGGCAACACAACCGCATGTTTACCATGGCAACACAACCGCATGGTTACCACAACAACACAACCGCATGGTTACCACGGCAACCCAACTGCATGGTTACCACGGCATCTCAACCCCATCGTTGCCATGGCAACACAACGCCATGGTTACCATGGAAAAACTACCCCATGGTTACCATGGCAACAGAACCCCATAGTTGCCATGGCAACTAAACGCCATGGTTCCCATGGCAACACAACCCCGTGGTTGCCATGGCAACCCAACCCCGTGGTTACCATGGCAACAAAACCGCATGGTTACTATGGCAACACTACCCCATGTTTGCCATTCCAAAAGAACCGCCTGATAACCATTGCAACCCAACCCCATGGTTCCCATGGCAACACAACCCCGTGGTTGCCATGGCAACCCAACCCCATGGTTACCATTGCAACACAACCGCATGGTTACCATGGCAACACTACCCCATGTTTGCCATTCCACAAGAACCGCCTGATAACCATTGCAACCCAACCCCATGGTTACCATGGCAACACAACCCCATGGTTGCCATGGCAACACTACCCCATAGTTACCATGGCAACAGAACCCCATAGTTGCCATGGGAACCAAACCCCATGGTTACCATGGCAACACAACCGCATGGTTACCATGGCAACACTACCCCATGGTTGCCATTCCAAAAGAACCGCCTGATAAGCATTGCAACACAACCCCGTACTTACCATGGCAACACAACCCCATAGTTGCCATGGCAACACTACCCCATGATTACCATGGCAACAGAACCCCATCGTTGCCATGGGAACTAAACGCCATGGTTACCATGGCAACACAACACCATGGTTGCCATGGCAACCCAAACCCATGGTTACCATGGCAAGAGAACCCCATGGTTACCATACCAACCAAACCCCTTGGTTGCCATGGCAACCCAACCCCATGGTTACCTTGGCAACACAACCGCATGGTTACAATGGCAACAACACAACCACATGGTTACCACGGCAACCCAACTGCATGGTTACCACGGCATCTCGACCCCATGGTTGCCATGGCATCTGAACCCCATAATTGCCATAGCAACCCAACCCCATAGTTACCATGGCAACACAACCCCATGGTTCCCATGGCAACACAACCCCGTGGTTGCCATGGCAACCCAACCCCATCGTTACCATGGCAACTAAACGCCATGGTTACCATGGAAACACAACCCCATGGTTCCCATGGCAACACAACCCCGTGGTTGCCATGGCAACCCAACCCCATCGTTACCATGGCAACTAAACGCCATGGTTACCATGGAAACACAACCCCATGGTTCCCATGGCAACACAACCCCGTGGTTGCCATGGCAACCCAACCCCATCGTTACCATGGCAACTAAACGCCAAGGTTACCATTGAAACACAACCCCATGGTTTCCATGGCAACAGAACGCCATGGTTACCATAGCAACCAAACCCCGTGGTTGCCATGGCAACCCAACCCCATGGTTACCATGGCAACACAACCGCATGGTTACCACAACAACACAACCGCATGGTTACCACGGCAACCCAACTGCATGGTTACCACGGCATCTCGACCCCATGGTTGCCATGGCAACTAAACCCCATAGTTTCTATAGCAACCCAACACCATAGTTACCATGGCAACACAACCCCATGGTTCCCATGGCAACACAACCCCATGGTTACCATGGCAACACAACCGCATGGTTACCATGGCAACACTACCCCATGGTTACCATGGCAACACAACTGCATGGTTACCATGGCAACACTACCCCATGGTTTCCATTCCAAAAGAACCGCCTGATAACCTTTGCAACCCAACCCCATGGTTACCATGGCAACACAACCCATTGGTTGCCATGGCAAAACTACCGCATGGTGACCATGGCAACAGAACCCCATGGTTACCATGGAAACCCAACCCCATGGTTACCATGGCAACAGAACGCCATGGTTACCATAGCAACCAAACCCCGTGGTTGCCATGGCAACCCAACCCCATGGTTACCATGGTAACACAACCCCATGGTTGCCATGGCAACACTACCCCATGGTTACCATGGCAACAGAACGCCATAGTTGCCATGGCAACTAAACGCCATGGTTACCACGGCAACACAACCCCATGGTTGCCATGGCAACCCAACCCCATGGTTACGATGGCAACAGAACCCCATGCTAACCATAGCAACCAAACCCCATGGTTACCATGGCAAAACAACCGCATGTATACCATGGCAACACTACCCCATGGTTGCCATGGCAACCCAACCCCATGGTTACCATGGCAAGAGAACCCCATGGTTACCATAGCAACCAATCCCCGTGGTGGCCATGGCAACCCAACCCCATGGTTTACATGGCAACACAACTGCATGGTTACCATAACAACACAACCGCATGGTTACCACGGCAACCCAACTGCATGGTTACCACGGCATCTCAACGCCATGGTTGCCATGGCAACTAAACCCCATAGTTGCCATAGCAACCCAACCCCATAGTTACCATGGCAACACAACCCCATGGTTCCCATGGCAACACAACCCCGTGGTTGCCATGGCAACCCAACCCCATTGTTACCATGGCAACACAACCCCATGGTTGCCATGGCAACACTACCCCATGGTTACCATGGCAACAGAACCCCATAGTTTCCATGGCAACTAAACGCCATGGTTACCATGGCAACACAACCCCATGGTTGCCATGGCAACCCAACCCCATGGTTACCATGGCAACACAACCGCATGGTTACTATGGCAACGCTACCCCATGGTTACCATGGCAACACAACCGCATGGTTACCATGGCAACACTGCCCCATGGTTGCCATTCCAAAAGAACCGCCTGATAACTATTGCAACCCAACCCCATACTTACCATGGCAACACAACCCCATGGTTGCCATGGCAACACTACCCCATTGTTACTATGGAAACAGAACCCCATGGTTACCATGGCAACCCAACCGCATGGTTACCATGGCAATAGAACGCCATGGTTACCATAGCAACCAAACCCCGTGGTTGCCATGGCAACCAAACCCCATGGTTACCATGGCAACACAACCCCATGGTTGCCATGGCAACACTACCCCATGGTTACCATGGAAACGCAACCCCATGGTTTCCGTGGCAACTAAACGCCATTTTTACCATGGCAACACAACCCCATGGTTGGCATGGCAACCCAACCCCATGGTTACCATGGCAACAGACCCCCATGGTTACCATAGCAACCAAACCCCGTGGTTGCCATGGCAACCCAACCCCATGGTTAACATGGCAACACAACGGCATGGTTACCACAACAACACAACATCGTGGTTACCACGGCAACCCAACTGCATGGTTACCACGGCATCCCGACCCCATGGTTGCCATGGCAACTAAACCCCATAGTTGCCATAGCAACCGAACCCCATAGTTACCATGGCAACACAACCCCATGGTTCACATGGCAACCCAACCCCATCGTTACCATGGCAACACAACCCGATGGTTGCCATGGCAACACTACCCCATGGTTACCATGGCAACAGTACCCCATAGTTGCCATGGCAACTAAACGCCATGGTTACCATGGCAACACAACTGCATGGTTACCATGGCAACACTACCCCATGGTTGCCATGGCAACACAACCCCATAGTTACCATGGCAACACAACCCCATGGTTGCCATGGCAACCCAACCCCATGGTTACCATGGAAACACAACCGCATGGTTACCATGGCAACGCTACCCCATGGTTACCATGGCAACACAACCGCATGGTTACCATGGCAACACTACCCCATGGTTTCCATTCCAAAAGAACCACCTGATAACTATTGCAACCCAACCCCATACTTACCATGGCAACACAACCCCATGGTTGCCATGGCAACACTACCCCATGGTTACCATGGCAACAGAACCCCATGGTTACAATGGCAACCCAACCGCATGGTTACCATGGCAACAGAACGCCATGGTTTCCATGGCAACACTACCCCGTGGTTGCCATGGCAACCCAACCCCATTGTTACCATGGCAACACAACCCCATGGTTGCCATGGCAACACTACCCCATGGTTACCATGGCAACAGAACCCCATAGTTGCCATGGCAACTAAACGCCATGGTTACCATGGCAACACAACCCCATGGTTGCCATGGCAACCCAACCCCATGTTTACCATGGCAACACAACCGCATGGTTACTATGGCAACGCTACCCCATGGTTACCATGGCAACACAACCGCATGGTTACCATGGCAACACTACCCCATGGTTACCATGGCAACAGAACCCCATAGTTGCCATGGGAACTAAACGCCATGGATACCATGGCAACACAACCCCATGGTTACCATGGCAACAGAACGCCATGGTTACCATGGCAACAGAACGCCATGGTTACCATAGCAACCAAACCCCGTGGTTGCCATGGCAACCCAACCCCATGGTTAACATGGCAACACAACCGCATGGTTACCACAACAACACAACCTCGTGGTTACCACGGCAACCCAACTGCATGGTTACCACGGCATCTCGACCCCATGGTTGCCATGGCAACTAAACCCCATAGTTGCCATAGCAACCGAACCCCATAGTTTCCATGGCAACACAACCCCATGGTTCCCATGGCAACACAACCCCGTGGTTCACATGGCAACCCAACCCCATCGTTACCATGGCAACACAATCCGATGGTTGCCATGGCAACACTACCCCATGGTTACCATGGCAACAGTACCCCATAGTTTCCATGGCAACATAACGCCATGGTTACCATAGCAACCAAACCCCGTGGTTGCCATGGCAACCCAACCCCATGGTTACCATGGCAATAGAACCGCATGGTTACCATGGCAACACTACCCCATGATTGCCATTCCAAAAGAACCGCCTGATAACCATTGCAACCCAACCCCATAGTTACCATGGCAACACAAATCCATGGTTGCCATGGCAACCCAACCCCATGGTTACCATGGCAACGGAACCCCATGCTAACCAGAGCAACCAAACCCCATGGTTACCATGGCAACACAATCACATGGTTGCCATTCCAAAAGAACCGCCTGATAACCATGGCAACACATCCCCATAGTTACCATGGCAACACAACCCCATGGTTGCCATGGCAACCCAACCCCATGGTTACCATGGCAACAGAACGCCATGGTTACCATAGCAACCAAACCCCGTGGTTGCCATGGCAACCCAACCCCATGGTTACCACAACAACACAACCGCATGGTTACCACGGCAACCCAACTGCATGGTTACCACGGCATCTCAACCCCATGGTTGCCATGGCAACTAAACCCCATAGTTTCCATAGCAACCCAACCCCATAGTTACCATCGCAACACAACCCCATGGTTCCCATGGCAACACAACCCCGTGGTTGCCATGGCAACCCAACCCCATCTTTACCACGGCAACACAACCCCATGGTTGCCATGGCAACACTACCCCATGGTTACCATGGCAACACAACCCCATGGTTACCATGGCAACACAACCCCATGGTTACCATGGCAACACAACCGCATGGTTACAATGGCAACACTACCCCATGGTTACCATGGCAACACAACCGCATGGTTACCATGGCAACACAACCGCATGGTTACCACAACAACACAACCGCATGGTTACCACGGCAACCCAACTGCATGGTTACCACGGCATCTCAACCCCATCGTTGCCATGGCAACACAACGCCATGGTTACCATGGAAAAACTACCCCATGGTTACCATGGCAACAGAACCCCATAGTTGCCATGGCAACTAAACGCCATGGTTCCCATGGCAACACAACCCCGTGGTTGCCATGGCAACCCAACCCCGTGGTTACCATGGCAACAAAACCGCATGGTTACTATGGCAACGCTACCCCATGGTTACCATTGCAACACAACCGCATGGTTACCATGGCAACACTACCCCATGTTTGCCATTCCAAAAGAACCGCCTGATAACCATTGCAACCCAACCCCATGGTTACCATGGCAACACAACCCCATGGTTGCCATGGCAACACTACCCCATAGTTACCATGGCAACAGAACCCCATAGTTGCCATGGCAACCAAACCCCATGGTTACCATGGCAACACAACCGCATGGTTACCATGGCAACACTACCCCATGGTTGCCATTCCAAAAGAACAGCCTGATAAGCATTGCAACCCAACCCCATACTTACCATGGCAACACAACCCCATAGTTGCCATGGCAACACTACCCCATGGTTACCATGGCAACAGAACCCCATAGTTGCCATGGGAACTAAACGCCATGGTTACCATGGCAACACAACCCCATGGTTGCCATGGCAACCCAAACCCATGGTTACCATGGCAAGAGAACCCCATGATTACCATAGCAACCAAACCCCTTGGTTGCCATGGCAACCCAACCCCATGGTTACTTTGGCAAAACAACCGCATGGTTACCATGGCAACAACACAACCACATGGTTACCACGGCAACCCAACTGCATGGTTACCACGGCATCTCAACCCCATGGTTGCCATGGCAACTGAACCCCATAGTTGCCATAGCAACCCAACCCCATAGTTACCATGGCAACACAACCCCATGGTTCCCATGGCAACACAACCCCGTGGTTGCCATGGCAACCCAACCCCATCGTTACCATGGCAACTAAACGCCATGGTTACCATGGAAACACAACCCCATGGTTCCCATGGCAACACAACCCCGTGGTTGCCATGGGAACCCAACCCCATCGTTACCATGGCAACTAAACGCCATGGTTACCATGGAAACACAACCCCATGGTTTCCATGGCAAGAGAACGCCATGGTTACCATAGCAACCAAACCCCGTGGTTGCCATGGCAACCCAACCCCATGGTTACCATGGCAACACAACCGCATGGTTACCACAACAACACAACCGCATGGTTACCACGGCAACCCAACTGCATGGTTACCACGGCATCTCGACCCCATGGTTGCCATGGCAACTAAACCCCATAGTTTCTATAGCAAGCCAACACCATAGTTACTATGGCAACACAACCCCATGGTTCCCATGGCAACACAACCCCGTGGTTGCAATGGCAACCCAACCCCATCGTTACCATGGCAACACAACCCCATGGTTGCCATGGCAACACTACCCCATGGTTACCATGGCAACAGTACCCCATAGTTGCCATGGCAACTAAACGCCATGGTTACCATGGCAACACAACCCCATGGTTGCCATGGCAACCCAACCCCATCGTTACCATGGCAACACAACCGCATGGTTACCATGGCAACACTACCCCATGGTTACCATGGCAACACAACTGCATGGTTACCATGGCAACACTACCCCATGGTTGCCATTCCAAAAGAACCGCCTGATAGCCTTTGCAACCCAACCCTATAGTTACCATGGCAACACTACCCCATGGTTCCCATGGCAACACTACCCCATGGTTACCAAGGCAACAGAACCCCATAGTTGCCATGGGAACACTACCCCATGGTTACCATGGCAACCCAAACCCATGGTTACCATGGCAACAGAACGCCATGGTTACCATAGCAACCAAAACCCGTGGTTGCCATGGCAACCCAACACCATGGTTAGCATGGCAACACAACCGCATGGTTACCACAGCAACAGAACTGCATGGTTACCAAGGCAACCCAACTGCATGGTTACCACGGCATCTCAACCCCATGGTTGCCATGGCAACTAAACCCTATAGTTGCCATTGCAACCCAACCCCATCGTTACCATGGCAACACAACCCCATGGTTGCCATGGCAACACAACCCCATGGTTACCATGGCAACAGAACCCCATACTTGCCATGGCAACTAAACGCCATGGTTCCCATGGCAACACAACGCCGTGGTTGCCATGGCAACCCAACCCCATGGTTACCATGGCAACACAACCGCATGGTTACCATGGCAACGCTACCCCATGGTTACCATGGCAACAGAACCCCATGGTTACGATGGCAACCAAACTCCATGGTTACCAGGTCAACAGAACGCCATGGTTACCATAGCAACCAAACCCCGTGGTTGGCATGGCAACCCAACCCCATGGTTACCATGGCAACACAACCGCATGGTTACCACAACAACACAACAGCATGGTTACCAAGGGAACCCAACTGCATGGTTACCACGGCATCTCGACCCCATGGTTGCCTTGGCAACTAAACCCCATAGTTGCCATAGCAACCCAACCCCATAGTTACCATGGCAACACAACCCCATGGTTCCCATGGCAACACAACCCCGTGGTTGCCATGGCAACACAACCCCATCGTTACCATGGCAAAACAACCCCATGGTTGCCATGGCAACACTACCCCATGGTTACCATGGCAACAGTATCCCATAGATGCCATGGCAACTAAACGCCATGGTTACCATGGCAACACAACCCCATGGTTGCCATGGCAACCCAACCTCATCGTTACCATGGCAACACAACCCCATGGTTACCATGGCAACACAACTGCATGGTTACCACGGCAACACTACCCCATGGTTTCCATTCCAAAAGAACCGCCTGACAACCATTGCAACCCAACCCCATGGTGACCATGGCAACACAACCCCATGGTTACCATGGCAACCCAACCCCATGGTTACCATGGCAACAGAACGCCATGGTTACCATAGCAACCAAACCCCGTGGTTGCCATGGCAACCCAACCCCATGGTTACCATGGTAACACAACCCCATGGTTGCCATGGCAACACTACCCCATGGTTACCATGGCAACAGAACCCCATAGTTGCCATGGCAACTAAACGCCATGGTTACCACGGCAACACAACCCCATGGTTGCCATGGCAACCAAACCTAATGGTTACGATGGCAACAGAACCCCATGCTAACCATAGCAACCAAACCCCACGGTTACCATGGCAACACAACCGCATGTATACCATGGCAACACTACCCCATGGTTGCCATGGCAACCCAACCCCATGGTTACCATGGCAAGAGAACCCCATGCTTACCATAGCAACCAATCCCCGTGGTTGCCATGGCAACCCAACCCCATGGTTTACATGGCAACACAACCGCATGGTTACCACAACAACACAACCGCATGGTTACCACGGCAACCCAACTGCATGGTTACCACGGCATCTCAACGCCATGGTTGCCATGGCAACTAAACCCCATAGTTTCCATAGCAACCCAACCCCATAGTTACCATGGCAACACAACCCCATGGTTCCCATGGCAACACAACCCCGTGGTTGCCATGGCAGCCCAACCCCATTGTTACCATGGCAACACAACCCCATGGTTGCCATGGCAACACTACACCATGGTTACCATGGCAACAGAACCCCATAGTTGCCATGGCAACTAAACGCCATGGTTACCATGGCAACACAACCCCATGGTTGCCATGGCAACCCAACCCCATGGTTACGATGGCAGCACAACCGCATGGTTACTATGGCAACGCTACCCCATGGTTACCATGGCAACACAACCGCATGGTTACCATGGCAACACTGCCCCATGGTTGCCATTCCAAAAGAACCGCCTGATAACTATTGCAACCCAACCCCATACTTACCATGGCAACACAACCCCATGGTTGCCATGGCAACACTACACCATTGTTACCATGGAAACAGAACCCCATGGTTACCATGGCAACCCAACCGAATGGTTACCATGGCAACAGAACGCCATGGTTACCATAGCAACCAAACCACGTGGTTGCCATGGCAACCCAACCCCATGGTTACCATGGCAACACAACCGCATGGTTACCATGGCAACACTACCCCATGATTGCCATTCCAAAAGAACCGCCTGATAACCATTGCAACCCAACCCCATAGTTACCATGGCAACACAACCCCATGGTTGCCATGGCAACACTACCCCATGGTTACCATGGCAACACAACCCCATGCTAACCATAGCAACCAAACCCCATGGTTACCATGGCAACACAACCCCATGGTTGCCATGGCAACACTACCCCATGGTTACCATGGAAACGCAACCCCATGGTTTCCGTGGCAACTAAACGCCATGTTTACCATGGCAACACAACCCCATTGTTGGCATGGCAACCCAACCCCATGGTTACCATGGCAACAGACCCCCATGGTTACCATAGCAACCAAAACCCGTGGTTGCCATGGCAACCCAACACCATGGTTAGCATGGCAACACAACCGCATGGTTACCACAGCAACAGAACTGCATGGTTACCAAGGCAACCCAACTGCATGGTTACCACGGCATCTCAACCCCATGGTTGCCATGGCAACTAAACCCTATAGTTGCCATTGCAACCCAACCCCATCGTTACCATGGCAACACAACCCCATGGTTGCCATGGCAACACAACCCCATGGTTACCATGGCAACAGAACCCCATACTTGCCATGGCAACTAAACGCCATGGTTCCCATGGCAACACAACGCCGTGGTTGCCATGGCAACCCAACCCCATGGTTACCATGGCAACACAACCGCATGGTTACCATGGCAACGCTACCCCATGGTTACCATGGCAACAGAACCCCATGGTTACGATGGCAACCAAACTCCATGGTTACCAGGTCAACAGAACGCCATGGTTACCATAGCAACCAAACCCCGTGGTTGGCATGGCAACCCAACCCCATGGTTACCATGGCAACACAACCGCATGGTTACCACAACAACAGAACTGCATGGTTACCAAGGGAACCCAACTGCATGGTTACCACGGCATCTCGACCCCATGGTTGCCTTGGCAACTAAACCCCATAGTTGCCATAGCAACCCAACCCCATAGTTACCATGGCAACACAACCCCATGGTTGCCATGGCAACACAACCCCGTGGTTGCCATGGCAACACAACCCCATCGTTACCATGGCAAAACAACCCCATGGTTGCCATGGCAACACTACCCCATGGTTACCATGGCAACAGTATCCCATAGATGCCATGGCAACTAAACGCCATGGTTACCATGGCAACACAACCCCATGGTTGCCATGGCAACCCAACCTCATCGTTACCATGGCAACACAACCCCATGGTTACCATGGCAACACAACTGCATGGTTACCACGGCAACACTACCCCATGGTTTCCATTCCAAAAGAACCGCCTGACAACCATTGCAACCCAACCCCATGGTGACCATGGCAACACAACCCCATGGTTACCATGGCAACCCAACCCCATGGTTACCATGGCAACAGAACGCCATGGTTACCATAGCAACCAAACCCCGTGGTTGCCATGGCAACCCAACCCCATGGTTACCATGGTAACACAACCCCATGGTTGCCATGGCAACACTACCCCATGGTTACCATGGCAACAGAACGCCATAGTTGCCATGGCAACTAAACGCCATGGTTACCACGGCAACACAACCCCATGGTTGCCATGGCAACCAAACCTAATGGTTACGATGGCAACAGAACCCCATGCTAACCATAGCAACCAAACCCCACGGTTACCATGGCAACACAACCGCATGTATACCATGGCAACACTACCCCATGGTTGCCATGGCAACCCAACCCCATGGTTACCATGGCAAGAGAACCCCATGCTTACCATAGCAACCAATCCCCGTGGTTGCCATGGCAACCCAACCCCATGGTTTACATGGCAACACAACCGCATGGTTACCACAACAACACAACCGCATGGTTACCACGGCAACCCAACTGCATGGTTACCACGGCATCTCAACGCCATGGTTGCCATGGCAACTAAACCCCATAGTTTCCATAGCAACCCAACCCCATAGTTACCATGGCAACACAACCCCATGGTTCCCATGGCAACACAACCCCGTGGTTGCCATGGCAGCCCAACCCCATTGTTACCATGGCAACACAACCCCATGGTTGCCATGGCAACACTACACCATGGTTACCATGGCAACAGAACCCCATAGTTGCCATGGCAACTAAACGCCATGGTTACCATGGCAACACAACCCCATGGTTGCCATGGCAACCCAACCCCATGGTTACGATGGCAGCACAACCGCATGGTTACTATGGCAACGCTACCCCATGGTTACCATGGCAACACAACCGCATGGTTACCATGGCAACACTGCCCCATGGTTGCCATTCCAAAAGAACCGCCTGATAACTATTGCAACCCAACCCCATACTTACCATGGCAACACAACCCCATGGTTGCCATGGCAACACTACACCATTGTTACCATGGAAACAGAACCCCATGGTTACCATGGCAACCCAACCGAATGGTTACCATGGCAACAGAACGCCATGGTTACCATAGCAACCAAACCACGTGGTTGCCATGGCAACCCAACCCCATGGTTACCATGGCAACACAACCGCATGGTTACCATGGCAACACTACCCCATGATTGCCATTCCAAAAGAACCGCCTGATAACCATTGCAACCCAACCCCATAGTTACCATGGCAACACAACCCCATGGTTGCCATGGCAACACTACCCCATGGTTACCATGGCAACACAACCCCATGCTAACCATAGCAACCAAACCCCATGGTTACCATGGCAACACAACCCCATGGTTGCCATGGCAACACTACCCCATGGTTACCATGGAAACGCAACCCCATGGTTTCCGTGGCAACTAAACGCCATGTTTACCATGGCAACACAACCCCATTGTTGGCATGGCAACCCAACCCCATGGTTACCATGGCAACAGACCCCCATGGTTACCATAGCAACCAAACCCCGTGGTTGCCATGGCAACCCAACCCCATGGTTAACATGGCAACACAACGGCATGGTTACCACAACAACACAACATCGTGGTTACCACGGCAACCCAACTGCATGGTTACCACGGCATCTCGACCCCATGGTTGCCATGGCAACTAAACCCCATAGTTGCCATAGCAACCGAACCCCATAGTTACCATGGCAACACAACCCCATGGTTCACATGGCAACCCAACCCCATCGTTACCATGGCAACACAACCAGATGGTTGCCATGGCAACACTACCCCATGGTTACCATGGCAACAGTACCCCATAGTTGCCATGGCAACTAAACGCCATGGTTACCATGGCAACACAACTGCATGGTTACCATGGCAACACTACCCCATGGTTGCCATGGCAACACAACTGCATGGTTACCATGGCAACACAACCCCATGGTTGCCATGGCAACCCAACCCCATGGTTACCATGGAAACACAACCGCATGGTTACCATGGCAACGCTACCCCATGGTTACCATGGCAACACAACCGCATGGTTACCATGGCAACACTACCCCATGGTTTCCATTCCAAAAGAACCACCTGATAACTATTGCAACCCAACCCCATACTTACCATGGCAACACAACCCCATGGTTGCCATGGCAACACTACCCCATTGTTACCATGGCAACAGAACCCCATGGTTACCATGGCAACCCAACCGCATGGTTACCATGGCAACAGAACGCCATGGTTACCATAGCAACCAAACCCCGTGGTTGCCATGGCAACCCAACCCCATGGTTACCATGGAAACACAACCGCATGGTTACCATGGCAACACTACCCCGTGGTTGCCATGGCAGCCCAACCCCATTGTTACCATGGCAACACAACCCCATGGTTGCCATGGCAACACTACCCCATGGTTACCATGGCAACAGAACCCCATAGTTGCCATGGCAACTAAACGCCATGGTTACCATGGCAACAAAACCCCATGGTTGCCATGGCAACCCAACCCCATGGTTACCATGGCAACACAACCGCATGGTTACTATGGCAACGCTACCCCATGGTTACCATGGCAACACAACCGCATGGTTACCATGGCAACACTACCCCATGGTTACCATGGCAACAGAACCCCATAGTTGCCATGGGAACTAAACGCCATGGATACCATGGCAACACAACCCCATGGTTACCATGGCAACAGAACGCCATGGTTACCATAGCAACCAAACCCCGTGGTTGCCATGGCAACCCAACCCCATGGTTAACATGGCAACACAACCGCATGGTTACCACAACAACACAACCTCGTGTTTACCACGGCAACCCAACTGCATGGTTACCACGGCATCTCGACCCCATGGTTGCCATGGAAACTAAACCCCATAGTTGCCATAGCAACCGAACCCCATAGTTTCCATGGCAACACAACCCCATGGTTCCAATGGCAACACAACCCCGTGGTTCACATGGCAACCCAACCCCATCGTTACCATGGCAACACAACCCGATGGTTGCCATGGCAGCACAACCCCATGGTTACCATGGCAACAGTACCCCATAGTTTCCATGGCAACTAAACGCCATGGTTACCATGGCAACACAACTGCATGGTTACCATGGCAACACTACCCCATGGTTACCATTCCAAAAGAACCGCCTGATAACCATCGCAACCCAACCCCATACTTACACTGGCAACACAACCCCATGGTAGCCATGGCAACACTACCACATTGTTACCATGGCAACAGAACCCCATGGTTACCATCGCAACAGAACCCCATGGTTGCCATGGCAACCCAACCCCATCGTTACCATGGCAACACAACCGCATGGTTACCATGGCAACACTACCCCATGGTTACCATGGCAACACAACCGCATGGTTACCATGGCAACACTACCCCATGATTGCCATTCCAAAAGAACCGCCTGATAACCATTGGAACCCAACCCCATAATTACCATGGCAACACAACCCCATGGTTGCCATGGCAACACTAACCTATGGTTACCATGGAAACGCAACCCCATGGTTGCCGTGGCAACTAAACGCCATGGTTACCATGGCAACACAACCCCATGGTTGGCATGGAAACCCAACCCCATGGTTACCATGGCAACAGACCCCCATGGTTACCATAGCAACCAAACCCCGTGGTTGCCATGGCAACCCAACCCCATGGTTACCATGGCAACACAACCGCATGGTTACCTCAACAACACAACCGAATGGTTACCACGGCAACCCAACTGCATGGTTACCACGGCATCTCAACCCCATGTTTGCCATGGCAACTAAACCCCATAGTTTCCATAGCAACCCAACCCCATAGTTTCCATAGCAACCCAACCCCATAGTTACCATGGCAACACAACCCCACGGTTGCCATGGCAACCCAACCCCATGGTTACCATGGCAACACAACCGCATGGTTACCATGGCAACACTACCCCATGGTTACCATGGCAACACAACCGCATGGTTACAGTGGAAACGCTACCCCATGGTTACCATGGCAACACAACCGCATGGTTACCATGGCAACGCTACCCCATGGTTACCATGGCAACACAACCGCATGGTTACCATGGAAACACTACCCCATGGTTGCCATTCCAAAAGAACCGCCTGATAACCATTGCAACCCAACCCCATACTTACCATGGCAACACAACCCTAAGGTTGCCATGGCAAAACTACCCCATGGTTACCATGGCAACAGAACCCCATAGTTGCCATGGTAACTAAACGCCATGGTTACCATGGCAACCCAACCACATGGTTACCATGGCAACAGAACACCATGGTTACCATAGCAACAAAACCGCGTGGTTGCCATGCTAACCCAACCCCATCGTTACCATGGCAACACAACCGCATGGTTGCCATGGCAACACTACCCCATGGTTAGCATGGCAACAGAACCCCATAGTTGCCATGGCAACTAAACGCCATGGTTACCATGGCAACACAACCCCATGGTTGCCATGGCAACACAACCCCATGGTTACCATGGCAACACTACCCCATGGTTACCATGGCAACACAACTGCATGGTTACCATGGCAACACTACCCCATGGTTGCCATTCGAAAAGAACCGCCTGATAACCATTGCAACCCAACCCCATACTTACCATGGCAACACAACCCCATGGTTGCCATGGCAACACTACCCCATGGTTACCATGGCAACAGAACCAGATAGTTGCCATGGCAACTAAACGCCATGGTTACCATGGCAACCCAACCCCATGGTTACCATGGCAACAGAACCCCATGGTTACCAGAGCAACCAAACCGCGTGGTTGCCATGGCAACCCAACCCCATCGTTACCATGGCAACACAACCCCATGGTTGCCATGGCAACACTACCCCATGGTTACCATGGCAACAGAACCCCATAGTTGCCATGGCAACTGAACGCCATGGTTGCCATGGCAACACTATCCCATGGTTACCATGGCAACAGAACCCCATGGTTGCCATGGCAACCCAACCCCATTGTTACCATGGCAACAGAACGCCATGGTTACCATAGCAACCAAACCCCGTGGTTGCCATGGCAACCCATCCCATTGTTACCATGGCAACACAACCCCATGGTTGCCATGGCAACACTACCCCATGGTTACCATGGCAAAAGAACCCCATAGTTGCCATGCCAACTAAACGCAATGTTTACCATGGCAACACAACCCCATGGTTGCCATGGCAACCCAACCCCATGGTTACCATGGCAACACAACCGCATGGTTACCATGGCAACACTACCCCATGGTTGCCATTCCAAAAGAACCGCCTGATAACCATTGCAACCCAACCCCATACTTACCATGGCAACACAACCCCATGGTTGCCATGGCAACACTACCCCATGGTTACCATGGCAACAGAACCAGATAGTTGCCATGGCAACTAAACGCCATGGTTACCATGGCAACCCAACCCCATGGTTACCATGGCAACAGAACCCCATGGTTGCCATGGCAACACTACCCAATGGTTACCATGGCAACAGTATCCCATAGTTGCCATGGCAACTAAACGCCATGGTTACCATGGCAACACAACCCCATGGTTCTCATGGCAACACAACCCCTTGATTTCCATGGCAACCCAACCCCATCGTTAACATGGCAACACAACCCCATGGTTACCATGGCAACAAAACCGCATGGTTACAATGGAAACGCTACCCCATGGTTACCATGTCAACACAACCGCATGGTTACCATGGCAACGCTACCCCATGGTTACCATGGCAACACAACCGCATGGTAACCATGGCAACACTACCCCATGGTTGCCATTCCAAAAGAACCGCCTGATAACCATTGCAACCCAACCCCATACTTACCATGGCAACACAACCCTATGGTTGCCATGGCAACATTACCCCATGGTTACCATGGCAACAGAACCCCATAGTTGCCATGGCAACTAAATGCCGTGGTTACCATGGCAACCCAACCCCATGGTTACCATGGCAACAGAACCCCATTGTTGCCATGGCAACACTACCCAATGGTTACCATGGCAACAGAACCCCATAGTTGCCATGGCAACTAAACGCCATGGTTACCATGGCAACACAACCCCATGGTTGCCATGGCAACCCAACCCCATGGTTACCGTGGCAACACTACCCCATGGTTACCATGGCAACACAACCCCATGGTTGCCATGGCAACACTACCCCATGGTTACCATGGCAACAGAACCAGATAGTTGCCATGGCAACTAAACGCCATGGTTACCATGGCAACCCAACACCATGGTTACCATGGCAACAGAACCCCATGGTTACCATAGCAACCAAACCGCGTGGTTGCCATGGAAACCCAACCCCATCGTTACCATGGCAACACAACCCCATGGTTGCCATGGCAACACTACCCCATGGTTACCATTGCAACAGAACCCCGTAGTTGCCATGGAAACTAAACGCCATGGTTACCATGGCAACACAACCCCATGGTTGCCATGGCAACCCAACCCCATGGTTACCATGGCAACACTACCCCATGGTTACCATGGCAACACAACTGCATGGTTACCATGGCAACACTACCCCATAGTAGCCATTCCAAAAGAACCGCCTGATAACCATTGCAACCCAACCCCATACTTACCATGGCAACACAACCCCATGGTTGCCATGGCAACCCAACCCCATGGTTACCATGGCAACAGAACGCCATGGTTACCATAGCAACCAAACCCCGTGGTTGCCATGGCAACCCATCCCATGGTTACAATGGCAACACAACCGCATGGTTACCATGGCAACACTGCCCCATGGTTTCCATTCCAAAAGAACCGCCTGATAACCATTGCAACCCAACCCCATAGTTACCATGGCAACTAAACCCCATGGTTGCCATGGCAACACTACCCCATGGTTACCATGGCAACAGAACCCCATAGTTGCCATGGCAACTAAACGCCATGGTTACCATGGCAACACAACCCCATGGTTGCCATGGCAACCCAACCCCATGGTTACCATGGCAACACTACCCCATGGTTACCATGGCAACACTACCCCATGGTTACCATGGCAACACTACCCCATGTTTGCCATTCCAAAAGAACCGCCTGATAACCATTGCAACCCAACCCCATAGTTACCATGGCAACTAAACCCCATGGTTGCCATGGCAACACTACCCCATGGTTACCATGGCAACAGAACCCCATAGTTGCCATAGCAACTAAACGCCATGGTTACCATGGCAACACAACCCCATGGTTGCCATGGCAACCCAACCCCATGGTTACGATGGCAACAGAACCCCATGCTAACCATAGCAAACAAACCCCATGGTTACCATGGCAACACAACCGCATGGTTACGATGGCAACACTACCCCATGGTTGCCATGGCAACACAACTGCATGGTTACCATGGCAACACAACCGCATGGTTACCATGGCAACACAACCCCATGGTTGCCATGGTAACCCAATCCCATGGTTACCAGGGCAAGAGAACGCCATGGTTACCATAGCAACCAAACCCCGTGGTTGCCATGGTAACCCAACCCCATGGTTACCATGGCAACACAACCGCATGGTTACCACAACAACACAACCGAATGGTTACCACGGCAACACAACTGCATGGTTACCACGGCATCTCAACCCCATGGTTGCCATGGCAACTAAACCACATAGTTGCCATAGCAACCCAACCCCATTGTTACCATGGCAACACAACCCCATGGTTGCCATGGCAACACTACCACATGGTTACTATGGCAACAGAACCCCATAGTTGCCATGCCAACTAAACGCCATGGTTACCATGGCAACACAAAACCATGGTTGCCATGGCAACCCAACCCCATGGTTACCATGGCAACACAACCGCATGGTTACCATGGCAACGCTACCCCATGGTTACCATGGCAACACAACCGCATGGTTACCATGGCAACACTACCCCATGGTTACCATTCCAAAAGAACCGCCTGATAACCATCGCAACCCAACCCCATACTTACACTGGCAACACAACCACATGGTAGCCATGGCAACACTACCACATTGTTACCATGGCAACAGAACCCCATGGTTACCATGGCAACACAACCCCATGGTTGCCATGGCAACCCAACCCCATCGTTACCTTGGCAACACAACCGCATGGTTACCATGGCAACACTACCCCATGGTTACCATGTCAACACAACCGAATGGTTACCATGGCAACACTACCCCATGATTGCCATTCCAAAAGAACCGCCTGATAACCATTGGAACCCAACCCCATAATTACCATGGCAACACAACCCCATGGTTGCCATGGCAACACTACCCCATGGTTACCATGGCAACAGAACCCCATGCTAACCATAGCAACCAAACCCCATGGTTACCATGGCAACACAACCCCATGGTTGCCATTCCAAAAGAACCGCCTGATAACCATTGCAACCCAACCCCATAGTTACCATGGCAACACAACCCCATGGTTGCCATGGCAACACTAACCTATGGTTACCATGGAAACGCAACCCCATGGTTGCCGTGGCAACTAAACGCCATGGTTACCATGGCAACACAACCCCATGGTTGGCATGGAAACCCAACCCCATGGTTACCATGGCAACAGACCCCCACGGTTACCATAGCAACCAAACCCCGTGGTTGCCATGGCAACCCAACCCCATGGTTACCATGGCAACACAACCGCATGGTTACCTCAACAACACAACCGAATGGTTACCACGGCAACCCAACTGCATGGTTACCACGGCATCTCAACCCCATGTTTGCCATGGCAACTAAACCCCATATTTTCCATAGCAACCCAACCCCATAGTTTCCATAGCAACCCAACCCCATAGTTACCATGGCAACACAACCCCACGGTTGCCATGGCAACCCAACCCCATGGTTACCATGGCAACACAACCGCATGGTTACCATGGCAACACTACCCCATGGTTACCATGGCAACACAACCGCATGGTTACAGTGGAAACGCTACCCCATGGTTACCATGGCAACACAACCGCATGGTTACCATGGCAACGCTACCCCATGGTTACCATGGCAACACAACCGCATGGTTACCATGGCAACACTACCCCATGGTTGCCATTCCAAATGAACCGCCTGATAACCATTGCAACCCAACCCCATACTTACCATGGCAACACAACCCTAAGGTTGCCATGGCAACACTACCCCATGGTTACCATGGCAACAGAACCCCATAGTTGCCATGGTAACTAAACGCCATGGTTACCATGGCAACCCAACCACATGGTTACCATGGCAACAGAACCCCATGGTTACCATAGCAACCAAACCGCGTGGTTGCCATGCTAACCCAACCCCATCGTTACCATGGCAACACAACCGCATGGTTGCCATGGCAACACTACCCCATGGTTAGCATGGCAACAGAACCCCATAGTTGCCATGGCAACTAAACGCCATGGTTACCATGGCAACACAACCCCATGGTTGCCATGGCAACACAATCCCATGGTTACCATGGCAACACTACCCCATGGTTACCATGGCAACACAACTGCATGGTTACCATGGCAACACTACCCCATGGTTACCATGGCAACAGAACCAGATAGTTGCCATGGCAAATAAACGCCATGGTTACCATGGCAACCCAACCCCATGGTTACCATGGCAACAGAACCCCATGGTTACCAGAGCAACCAAACCGCGTGGTTGCCATGGCAACACTACCCCATGGTTACCATGGCAACAGAACCCCATAGTTGCCATGGCAACTGAACGCCATGGTTGCCATGGCAACACTATCCCATGGTTACCATGGCAACAGAACCCCATAGTTGCCATGGCAACTGAACGCCATGGTTGCCATGGCAACACTATCCCATGGTTACCATGGCAACAGAACCCCATGGTTGCCATGGCAACCCAACCCCATTGTTACCATGGCAACAGAACGCCATGGTTACCATAGCAACCAAACCCCGTGGTTGCCATGGCAACCCATCCCATTGTTACCATGGCAACACAACCCCATGGTTGCCATGGCAACACTACCCCATGGTTACCATGGTAAAAGAACCCCATAGTTGCCATGCCAACTAAACGCAATGTTTACCATGGCAACACAACCCCATGGTTGCCATGGCAACCCAACCCCATGGTTACCATGGCAACACAACCGCATGGTTACTATGGCAACGCTACCCCATGGTTACCATGGCAACACAACCGCATGGTTACCATGGCAACACTACCCCATGGTTGCCATTCCAAAAGAACCGCCTGATAACCATTGCAACCCAACCCCATACTTACCATGGCAACACAACCCCATGGTTGCCATGGCAACACTACCCCATGGTTACCATGGCAACAGAACCAGATAGTTGCCATGGCAACTAAACGCCATGGTTACCATGGCAACCCAACCCCATGGTTACCATGGCAACAGAACCCCATGGTTGCCATGGCAACACTACCCAATGGTTACCATGGCAACAGTATCCCATAGTTGCCATGGCAACTAAACGCCATGGCTACCATGGCAACACAACCCCATGGTTCTCATGGCAACACAACCCCTTGATTTCCATGGCAACCCAACCCCATCGTTAACATGGCAACACAACCCCATGGTTGCCATGGCAACCCAACCCCATGGTTACCATAGCAACAAAACCGCATGGTTACAATGGAAACGCTACCCCATGGTTACCATGTCAACACAACCGCATGGTTACCATGGCAACGCTACCCCATGGTTACCATGGCAACACAACCGCATGGTAACCATGGCAACACTACCCCATGGTTGCCATTCCAAAAGAACCGCCTGATAACCATTGCAACCCAACCCCATACTTATCATGGCAACACAACCCTATGGTTGCCATGGCAACATTACCCCATGGTTACCATGGCAACAGAACCCCATAGTTGCCATGGCAACTAAACGTCGTGGTTACCATGGCAACCCAACCCCATGGTTACCATGGCAACAGAACCCCATGGTTGCCATGGCAACACTACCCAATGGTTACCATGGCAACAGAACCCCATAGTTGCCATGGCAACTAAACGCCATGGTTACCATGGCAACACAACCCCATGGTTGCCATGGCAACCCAACCCCATGGTTACCATGGCAACACTACCCCATGGTTACCATGGCAACACTACCCCATGTTTGCCATTCCAAAAGAACCGCCTGATAACCATTGCAACCCAACCCCATACTTACCATGGCAACACAACCCCATGGTTGCCATGGCAACACTACCCCATGGTTACCATGGCAAAAGAACCAGATAGTTGCCATGGCAACTAAACGCCATGGTTACCATGGCAACCCAACCCCATGGTTACCATGGCAATAGAACGCCATGGTTACCATAGCAACCAAACCCCGTGGTTGCCATGGCAACCCATCCCATGGTTACAATGGCAACACAACCGCATGGTTACCATGGCAACACTACCCCATGGTTTCCATTCCAAAAGAACCGCCTGATAACCATTGCAACCCAACCCCATAGTTACCATGGCAACTAAACCCCATGGTTGCCATGGCAACACTACCCCATGGTTACCATGGCAACAGAACCCCATAGTTGCCATAGCAACTAAACGCCATGGTTACCATGGCAACACAACCCCATGGTTGCCATGGCAACCCAACCCCATGGTTACGATGGCAACAGAACCCGATGCTAACCATAGCAAACAAACCCCATGGTTACCATGGAAACACAACCGCATGGTTACGATGGCAACACTACCCCATGGTTGCCATGGCAACACAACTGCATGGTTACCATGGCAACACAACCGCATGGTTACCATGGCAACACAACCCCATGGTTGCCATGGTAACCCAATCCCATGGTTACCAGGGCAAGAGAACTCCATGGTTACCATAGCAACCAAACCCCGTGGTTGCCATGGTAACCCAACCCCATGGTTACCATGGCAACACAACCGCATGGTTACCACAACAACACAACCGAATGGTTACCACGGCAACACAACTGCATGGTTACCACGGCATCTCAACCCCATGGTTGCCATGGCAACTAAACCCCATAGTTGCCATAGCAACCCAACCCCATTGTTACCATGGCAACACAACCCCATGGTTGCCATGGCAACACTACCACATGGTTACTATGGCAACAGAACCCCATAGTTGCCATGCCAACTAAACGCCATGGTTACCATGGCAACACAAAACCATGGTTGCCATGGCAACCCAACCCCATGGTTACCATGGCAACACAACCGCATGGTTACCATGGCAACGCTACACCATGGTTACCATGGCAACACAACCGCATGGTTACCATGGCAACACTACCCCATGGTTGCCATTCCAAAAGAACCGCCTGATAACCATTGCAACCCAACCCCATACTTACCATGGCAACACAACCCCATGGTTGCCATGGCAACACTACCCCATGGTTACCATGACAACAGAACCTTATGGTTACCATGGCAACACAACCCCATGGTTACCATGGCAACAGAACGCAATGGTTACCATAGCAACCAAATCCCGTGGTTTCCATGGCAACCCAACCGCATGGTTACAATGGCAACACAACCGCATGGTTACCATGGCAACACTACCCCATGATTGCCATTCCAAAACAACCGCCTGATAACCATTGCAACCCAACCCCATAGTTACCATGGCAACACAACCCCATGGTTGCCATGGCAACCCAATCCCATGGTTACCATGGCAAAAGAACCCCATGCTAACCAGAGCAACCAAACCCCATGGTTACCATGGCAACCCAACCCCATGGTTGCCATGGCAACACTACCCCATGGTTACCATGGCAACAGTATCCCATAGTTGCCATGGCAACCAAACGCCATGGTTGCCATGGCAACCCAACCCCATGTTTACCATGGCAACACAACCGCATGGTTCTCATGGCAACACAACCCCTTGATTTCAATGGCAACCCAACCCCATCGTTACCATGGCAACACAACCCCATGGTTGCCATGGCAACCCAACCCCATGGTTACCATGGCAACACAACCGCATGGTTACAATGGAAACGCTACCCCATTGTTACCATGGCAACACAACCGCATGGTTACCATGGCAACGCTACCCCATGGTTACCATGGCAACACAACCGCATGGTTACCATGGCAACACTACCCCATGGTTGCCATTCCAAAAGAACCGCCTGATAACCATTGCAACCCAACCCCATACTTACCATGGCAACAAAACCCTTTGGTTGCCATGGCAACACTACCCCATGGTTACCATGGCAACAGAACCCCATAGTTGCCATGGCAACTAAACGCCATGGTTACCATGGCAACCCAAACACATGGTTACCATGGCAACAGAACCCCATGGTTACCATAGCAACCAAACCGCGTGGTTACCATGCTAACCCAACCCCATCGTTACCATGGCAACACAACCGCATGGTTGCCATGGCAACACTACCCAATGGTTAGCATGGCAACAGAACCCCATAGTTGCCATGGCAACTAAACGCCATGGTTACCATGGCAACACAACCCCATGGTTGCCATGGCAACACAACCCCATGGTTACCATGACAACACTACCCCATGGTTACCATTCGAAAACAACCGCCTGATAACCATTGCAACCCAACCCCATACTTACCATGGCAACACAACCCCATGGTTGCCATGGCAACACTACCCCATGGTTACCATGGCAATAGAACCAGATAGTTGCCATGGCAACTAAACGCCATGGTTACCATGGCAACCCAACCCCATGGTTTCCATGGCAACAGAACCCCATGGTTACCAGAGCAAACAAACCGCGTGGTTGCCATGGCAACCCAACCCCATCGTTACCATGGCAACACAACCCCATGGTTGCCATGGCAACACTACCCCATGGTTACCATGGCAACAGAACCCCATAGTTGCCATGGCAACTAAACGCCATGGTTACCATGGCAACACAACCCCATGGTTGCCATGGCAACCTAACCCCATGGTTACCATGGCAACAGAACGCCATGGTTACCATAGCAACCAAACCCCGTGGTTGTCATGGCAACCCATCCCATGGTTACAATGGCAACACAACCGCATGGTTACCATGGCAACACTGCCCCATGGTTTCCATTCCAAAAGAACCGCCTGATAACCATTGCAACCCACCCCATAGTTACCATGGCAACTAAACCCCATGGTTGCCATGGCAACACTACCCCATGCTTACCATGGCAACAGAACCCCTTAGTTGCCATGGCAAATAAACGCCATGGTTACCATGGCAACACAACCCCATGGTTGCCATGGCAACCCATCCCCATGGTTACCATGGCAACACTACCCCATGGTTGCCATTCCAAAAGAACCGCCTGATAACCATTGCAACCCAACCCCATACTTACCATGGCAACACAACCCCATGGTTCCCATGGCAACACTACCCCATGGTTACCACGGCAATAGAACCAGATAGTTTCCATGGCAACTAAACGCCATGGTTACCATGGCAACCCAACCCCATGGTTACCTTGGCAATAGAACGCCATGGTTACCATAGCAACCAAACCCCGTGGTTGCCATGGCAACCCATCCCATGGTTACAATGGCAACACAACCGCATGGTTACCATGGCAACACTACCCCATGGTTTCCATTCCAAAAGAACCGCCTGATAACCATTGCAACCCACCCCATAGTTACCATGGCAACTAAACCCCATGGTTGCCATGGCAACACTACCCCATGGTTACCATGGCAACAGAACCCCTTAGTTGCCATGGCAAATAAACGCCATGGTTACCATGGCAACACAACCCCATGGTTGCCATGGCAACCCAACCCCATGGTTACCATGGCAACACTACCCCATGGTTGCCATTCCAAAAGAACCGCCTGATAACCATTGCAACCCAACCCCATACTTACCATGGCAACACAACCCCATGGTTGCCATGGCAACACTACCCCATGGTTACCACGGCAATAGAACCAGATAGTTTCCATGGCAACTAAACGCCATGGTTACCATGGCAACCCAACCCCATGGTTACCTTGGCAATAGAACGCCATGGTTACCATAGCAACCAAACCCCGTGGTTGCCATGGCAACCCATCCCATGGTTACAATGGCAACACAACCGCATGGTTACCATGGCAACACTACCCCATGGTTTCCATTCCAAAAGAACCGCCTGATACCCATTGCAACCCAACCCCATAGTTACCATGGCAACTAAACCCCATGGTTGCCATGGCAACACTACCCCATGGTTACCATGGCAACAGAACCCCATAGTTGCCATAGCAACTAAACGCCATGGTTACCATGGCAACACAACCCCATGGTTGCCATGGCAACCCAACCCCATGGTTACGATGGCAACAGAACCCCATGCTAACCATAGCAACCAAACCCCATGGTTACCATGGCAACACAACCGCATGGTTACCATGGCAACACTACCCCATGGTTGCCATGGCAACACAACTGCATGGTTACCATGGCAACACAACCGCATGGTTACCATGGCAACGCAACCCCATGGTTGCCATGGTAACCCAATCCCATGGTTACCAGGGCAAGAGAACCCCATGGTTACCATAGCAACCAAACCCCGTGGTTGCCATGGTAACCCAACCCCATGGCTACCATGGCAACACAACCGCATGGTTACCACAACAACACAACCACATGGTTACCACGGCAACTCAACTGCATGGTTACCACGGCATCTCAACCCCATGGTTGCCATGGCAACTAAACCCCATAGTTGCCATAGCAACCCAACCCCATAGTTACCATGGCAACACAACGCCATGGTTCCCATGGCAACACAACCCCGTGGTTGCCATGGCAACCCAACCCCATTGTTACCATGGCAACACAACCCCGTGGTTGCCATGGCAACCCAACCCCATGGTTACCATGGCAACAGAACCCCATGCTACCCAGAGCAACCAAACCCGATGGTTACCATGGCAACACAACCCCATGGTTACCATGGACACAGAACCCCATGGTTACCATAGCAACCAAACCCCGTGGTTGCCATGGCAACCCAACCCCATGGTTACCATGGCAACACAACCGCATGGTTCTCATGGCAACACAACCCCTTGATTTCAATGGCAACCCAACCCCATCGTTAACATGGCAACACAACCCCATGGTTGCCATCGCAACCCAACCCCATGGGTACCATAGCAAAACAACCGCATGGTTACAATGGAAACGCTACCCCATGGTTACCATGGCAACACAACCGCATGGTTACCATGGCAACGCTACCCCATGGTTACCATGGCAACACAACCGCATGGTTACCATGGCAACACTACCCCATGGTTGCCATTCCAAAAGAACCGCCTGATAACCATTGCAACCCAACCCCATACTTACCATGGCAACAGAACCCTATGGTTGCCATGGCAACACTACCCCATGGTTACCATGGCAACAGAACCCCATAGTTGCCATTGCAACTAAACGCCATGGTTACCATGGCAACCCAACCACATGGTTACCATGGCAACAGAACCCCATGGTTACCATAGCAACCAAACCGCGTGGTTGCCATGCTAACACTACCCCATCGTTACCATGGCAACACAACCGCATGGTTGCCATGGCAACACTACCCAATGGTTAGCATGGCAACAGAACCCCATAGTTGCCATGGCAACTAAACGCCATGGTTACCATGGCAACACAACCCCATGGTTGCCATGGCAACACAACCCCATGGTTACCATGGCAACACTACCCCATGGTTACCATTCGAAAAGAACCGCCTGATAACCATTGCAACCGAACCCCATACTTACCATGGCAACACAACCCCATGGTTGCCATGGCAACACTACCCCATGGTTACCATGGCAACAGAACCCCATGGTTACCATGGCAACCCAACCCCATGGTTACCATGGCAACAGAACGCCATGGTTACCATAGCAACCAAACCCCGTGGTTGCCATGGCAACCCATCCCATTGTTACCATGGCAACACAAACCCATGGTTGCCATAGCAACCCAACCCCATAGTTACCATGGCAACACAACCCCTTGGTTGCCATGGCAACCCAACCCCATCGTTACCATGGCAACACAACCCCATGTTTGCCATGGCAACACTACCCCATTGTTACCATGGCAACAGTATCCCATAGTTGCCATGGCAACTTAACGCCGTGGTTACCATGGCAACACAACCCCATGGTTCTCATGGCAACACAACCCCTTGATTTCCATGGCAACCCAACCCCATCGTTACCATGGCAACACAACCCCATGGTTGCCATGGCAACCCAACCCCATGGTTACCATGGCAAAACAACCGCATGGTTAGCATGGCAACGCTACCCCATGGTTACCATGGCAACACAACCGCATGGTAACCATGGCAACACTACCCCATGGTTGCCATTCCAAAAGAACCGCCTGATAACCATTGCAACCCAACCCCATACTTACCATGGCAACACAACCCCATGGTTGCCATGGCAACACTACCCCATGGTTACCATGGCAACAGAACCAGATAGTTGCCATGGCAACTAAACGCCATGGTTACCATGGCAACCCAACCCCATGGTTACAATGGCAAAAGAACCCCATGGTTACCATAGCAACCAAACCGCGTGGTTGCCATGGCAACCCAACCCCATCGTTACCATGGCAACACAACCCCATGGTTGCCATGGCAACACTACCCCATGGTTACCATTGCAACAGAACCCCGTAGTTGCCATGGAAACTAAACGCCATGGTTACCATGGCAACACAACCCCATGGTTGCCATGGCAACCCAACCCCATGGTTACCATGGAAACACTACCCCATGGTTACTATGGCAACACAAGTGCATGGTTACCATGGCAACACTACCCCATAGTAGCCATTCCAAAAGAACCGCCTGATAACCATTGCAACCCAACCCCATACTTACCATGGCAACACAACCCCATGGTTGCCATGGCAACACTACCCCATGGTTACCATGGCAACAGAACCCCATGGTTACCATGGCAACCCAACCCCATGGTTACCATGGCAACACTACGCCATGGTTACCATAGCAACCAAACCCCGTGGTTGCCATGGCAACCCATCCCATGGTTACAATGGCAACACAACCGCATGGTTACCATGGCAACACTGCCCCATGGTTTCCATTCCAAAAGAACCGCCTGATAACCATTGCAACCCAACCCCATACTTACCATGGCAACAGAACCCTATGGTTGCCATGGCAACACTACCCCATGGTTACCACGGCAACAGAACCCCATAGTTGCCATGGCAACTAAACGCCATGGTTACCATGGCAACCCAACCACATGGTTACCATGGCAACAGAACCCCATGGTTACCATAGCAACCAAACCGCGTGGTTGCCATGCTAACACTACCCCATCGTTACCATGGCAACACAACCGCATGGTTGCCATGGCAACACTACCCCATGGTTACCATGGCAACAGAACCCCATAGTTGCCATGGCAACTAAACGCCATGGTTACCATGGCAACACAACCGCATGGTTACAATGGCAACAGAACCCCATGCTAACCATAGCAAACAAACCCCATGGTTACCATGGCAACACAACCGCATGGTTACCATGGCAACACTACCCCATTGTTGCCATGGCAACACAACCCCATGGTTACCATGGCAACACAACCGCATGGTTACCATGGCAACACAACCCCATGGTTGCCATGGCAACCCAACCCCATGGTTACCATGGCAAGAGAACCCCATGGTTACAATAGCAACCAAATCCCGTGGTTGCCATGGCAACCCAACCCCATGGTTACCATGGCAACACAACCTCATGGTTACCACAACAACACAACCCCATGGTTACCACGGCAACCCAACTGCATGGTTACAACGGCATCTCAACCACATGGTTGCCATGGCAACTAAACCCCATAGTTGCCATAGCACCACAACCCCATAGTTACCATGGCAACACAACCCCATTGTTCCCATGGCAACACAACCCCGTAGTTGCAATGGCAAACCAACCCCATTGTTACCATGGCAACACAACCCCATGGTTGCCATGGCAACACTACCCCATGGTTACCATGGCAACAGAACCCCATAGTTGCCATGTCAACTTAACGCCATGGTTACCATGGCAACACAACCCCATGGTTGCCATGGCAACCCAACCCCATGGTTACCATGGCAACACAGCCGCACGGTTACCATGGCAACACTACCCCATGGTTGCCATTCCAAAAGAACCGCCTGATAACCATTGCAACCCAACCCCATACTTACCATGGCAACACAACCCCATGGTTACCATGGCAACACTACCCCATTGTTGCCATGGCAACACAACCCCATGGTTACCATGGCAACCCAACCCCATGGTTACCATGGCAAGAGAACGCCATGGTTACCATAGCAACCAAACCCCGTTGTTGCCATGGCAACCCAACACCATGGTTACCATGGCAACACAACCGCATGGTTACCATGGCAACACTACCCCATGATTGCCATTCCAAAAGAACCGCCTGATAACCATTGCAACCCAACCCCATTGTTACCATGGCAACACAACCCCATGGTTGCCATGGCAACACTACCCCACGGTTACCATGGCAACACAACTGCATCGTAACCATGCCAACACTACCCCATGGTTGCCATTCCAAAAGAACCGCCTGATAACCATTGCAACCCAACCCCATGGTTACCATGGCAACACAACCCCATGGTTGCCATGGCAACACTACCCCATAGTTACCATGGCAACAGAACCCCATAGTTGCCATGGCAACCAAACCCCATGGTTACCATGGCAACACAACCGCATGGTTACCATGGCAACACTACCCCATGGTTGCCATTCCAAAAGAACTGCCTGATAACCATTGCAACCCAACCCCATAGTTACCATGGCAACACAACCCCATGGTTGCCATGGCAACACTACCCCATGGTTACCATGGCAACAGAACCCCATGGTTACCATGGCAACCAAACACCGTGGTTGCCATGGCAACACATCCCATCGTTACCATGGCAAGAGAACCCCATGGTTACCATAGCAACCAAACCCCTTGGTTGCCATGGCAACCCAACCCCATGGTTACCTTGGAAACACAACCGCATGGTTACCACAACAACACAACCAAATGGTTACCACGACAACCCAACTGCATGGTTACCACGGCATCTCAACCCCATGGTTGCCATGGCAACTGAACCCCATAGTTGCCATAGCAACCCAACCCCATAGTTACCATGGCAACCCAACCCCATAGTTACCATGGCAACACAACCCCATGGTTCCCATGGCAACACAACCCCGTTGTTGCCATGGCAACTAAACGCCATGGTTACCATGGCAACACAACCCCATGGTTGCCATGGCAACCCAACCCCATGGTTGCCATGGCAACACAACCGCATGGTTACTATGGCAACGCTACCCCATGGTTACCATGACAACACAGCCGCATGGTTATCATGGCAACACTACCCCATTGTTGCCATTCCAAAAGAACCGCCTGATAACCATTGTAACCGAACCCCATACTTACCATGGCAACACAACCCCATGGTTGCCATGGCAACACTACCCCATTGTTACTATGGCAACATAACGCCATGGTTACCATAGCAACCAAACCCCGTGGTTGCCATGGAAACCCAACCCCATGGTTACCATGGCAATAGAACCGCATGGTTACCATGGCAACACTACCCCATGATTGCCATTCCAAAAGAACCGCCTGATAACCATTGCAACCCAACCCCATAGTTACCATGGCAACACAACCCCATGGTTGCCATGGCAACCCAACCCCATGGTTACCATGGCAACGGAACCCCATGCTAACCAGAGCAACCAAACCCCATGGTTACCATGGCAACACAACCACATGGTTGCCATTCCAAAAGAACCGCCTGATAACCATGGAAACACAACCCCATAGTTACCATGGCAACACAACCCCATGGTTGCCATGGCAACCCAACCGCATGGTTACCATGGCAACAGAACGCCATGGTTACCATAGCAACCAAACCCCGTGGTTGCCATGGCAACCCAACCCCATGGTTACCATGGCAACACAACCGCATGGTTACCACAACAACACAACCGCATGGTTACCACGGCAACCCAACTGCATGGTTACCACGGCATCTCAACCCCATGGTTGCCATGGCAACTAAACCCCATAGTTTCCATAGCAACCCAACCCCATAGTTACCATGGCAACACAACCCCATGGTTCCCATGGCAACACAACCCCGTGTTTGCCATGGAAACCCAAACCCATCGTTACCATGGCAAATAAATGCCATGGTTACTATGGGAACACAACCCCATGGTTCCCATGGCAACACAACCCCGTGGTTGCCATGGCAACCCAACCCCATCTTTACCACGGCAACACAACCCCATGGTTGCCATGGCAACACTACCCCATGGTTACCATGGCAACCCAACCCCATGGTTGCCATGGCAACCCAACCCCATGGTTACCATGGCAACACAACCACATGGTTGCCATTCCAAAAGAACCGCCTGATAACCATGGCAACACAACCCCATAGTTACCATGGCAACACAACCCCATGGTTTCCATGGCAACCCAACCCCATGGGTACCATGGCAACCTAACCCCATCGTTACCATGGCAACACAACCCGATGGTTGCCATGGCAACACTACCCCATGGTTACCATGGCAACAGTACCCCATAGTTGCCATGGCAACTAAACGCCATGGTTACCATGGCAACACAACTGCATGGTTACCATGGCAACACTACCCCATGGTTGCCATGGCAACACAACTGCATGGTTACCATGGCAACACAACCCCATGGTTGCCATGGCAACCCAACCCCATGGTTACCATGGAAACACAACCGCATGGTTACCATGGCAACGCTACCCCATGGTTACCATGGCAACACAACCGCATGGTTACCATGGCAACACTACCCCATGGTTTCCATTCCAAAAGAACCACCTGATAACTATTGCAACCCAACCCCATACTTACCATGGCAACACAACCCCATGGTTGCCATGGCAACACTACCCCATTGTTACCATGGCAACAGAACCCCATGGTTACCATGGCAACCCAACCGCATGGTTACCATGGCAACAGAACGCCATGGTTACCATAGCAACCAAACCCCGTGGTTGCCATGGCAACCCAAACCCATGGTTACCATGGCAACACAACCGCATGGTTACCATGGCAACACTACCCCATGGTTGCCATTCCAAAACAACCGCCTGATAACCATTGCAACCCAACCCCATACTTACCATGGCAACACAACCCCATGGTTGCCATGGCAACACTACCCCATGGTTACCATGGCAACAGAACCCCATAGTTGCCATGGCAACTAAACGCCATGGTTACCATGGCAACACAACCCCATGGTTGCCATGGCAACACTACCCCATGGTTGCCATAGCAACCAAACCCCGTGGTTTCCATGGAAACCCAACCCCATGGTTAACATGGCAACACAACCGCATGGTTACCACAACAACACAACCTCGTGGTTACCACGGCAACCCAACTGCATGGTTACCACGGCATCTCGACCCCATGGTTGCCATGGAAACTAAACCCCATAGTTGCCATAGCAACCGAACCCCATAGTTTCCATGGCAACACAACCCCATGGTTCCCATGGCAACACAACCCCGTGGTTCACATGGCAACCCAACCCCATCGTTACCATGGCAACACAACCCGATGGTTGCCATGGCAACACTGCCCCATGGTTACCATGGCAACAGTACCCCATAGTTTCCATGGCAACATAACGCCATGGTTACCATAGCAACCAAACCCCGTGGTTGCCATGGCAACCCAACCCCATGGTTACCATGGCAACACAACCGCATGGTTACCATGGCAACACTACCCCATGATTGCCATTCCAAAAGAACCGCCTGATAACCATTGCAACCCACCCCATAGTTACCATGGCAACACAACCCCATGGTTGCCATGGCAACCCAACCCCATGGTTGCCATGGCAACGGAACCCCATGCTAACCAGAGCAACCAAACCCCATGGTTACCATGGCAACACAATCACATGGTTGCCATTCCAAAAGAACCGCCTGATAACCATGGCAACACAACCCCATAGTTACCATGGCAACAGAACCCCATGGTTGCCATGGCAACCCAACCCCATGGTTACCATGGCAACAGAACGCCATGGTTACCATAGCAACCAAACCCCGTGGTTGCCATGGCAACCCTACCCCATGGTTACCATGCCAACACAACCGCATGGTTACCATGGCAACGCTACCACATGGTTACCATGGCAACACAACCGCATGGTTACCATGGCAACACTACCCCATGGTTTCCATTCCAAAAGAACCACCTGATAACTATTGCAACCCAACCCCATACTTACCATGGCAACAAAACCCAATGGTTGCCATGGCAACACTACCCCATTGTTACCATGGCAACAGAACCCCATGGTTACCATGGCAACCCAACCGCATGGTTACCATGGCAACAGAACGCCATAGTTACCATAGCAACCAAACCCCGTGGTTGCCATGGCAACCCAACCCCATGGTTACCATGGCAACACAACCGCATGGTTACCATGGCAACACTACCCCGTGGTTGCCATGGCAACTAAACGCCATGGTTACCATGGCAACACAACCCCATGGTTGCCATGGCAACCCAACCCCATGTTTACCATGGCAACACAACCGCATGGTTACTATGGCAACGCTACCCCATGGTTACCATGGCAACACAACCGCATGGTTACCATGGCAACACTACCCCATGGTTACCATGGCAACAGAACCCCATAGTTGCCATGGGAACTAAACGCCATGGATACCATGGAAACACAACCCCATGGTTACCATGGCAACAGAACGCCATGGTTACCATAGCAACCAAACCCCGTGGTTTCCATGGCAACCCAACCCCATGGTTAACATGGCAACACAACCGCATGGTTACCACAACAACACAACCTCGTGGTTACCACGGCAACCCAACTGCATGGTTACCACGGCATCTCGACCCCATGGTTGCCATGGAAACTAAACCCCATAGTTGCCATAGCAACCGAACCCCATAGTTTCCATGGCAACACAACCCCATGGTTCCCATGGCAACACAACCCCGTGGTTCACATGGCAACCCAACCCCATCGTTACCATGGCAACACAACCCGATGGTTGCCATGGCAACACTACCCCATGGTTACCATGGCAACAGTACCCCATAGTTTCCATGGCAACATAACGCCATGGTTACCATAGCAACCAAACCCCGTGGTTGCCATGGCAACCCAACCCCATGGTTACCATGGCAACACAACCGCATGGTTACCATGGCAACACTACCCCATGATTGCCATTCCAAAAGAACCGCCTGATAACCATTGCAACCCAACCCCATAGTTACCATGGCAACACAACCCCATGGTTGCCATGGCAACCCAACCCCATGGTTCCCATGGCAACGGAACCCCATGCTAACCAGAGCAACCAAACCCCATGGTTACCATGGCAACACAATCACATGGTTGCCATTCCAAAAGAACCGCCTGATAACCATGGCAACACAACCCCATAGTTACCATGGCAACAGAACCCCATGGTTGCCATGGCAACCCAACCCCATGGTTACCATGGCAACAGAACGCCATGGTTACCATAGCAACCAAACCCCGTGGTTGCCATGGCAACCCAACCCCATGGTTACCATGGCAACACAACCGCATGGTTACCACAACAACACAACCGCATGGTTACCACGGCAACGCAACTGCATGGTTACCACGGCATCTCAACCCCATGTTTGCCATGGCAACTAAACCCCATAGTTTCCATAGCAACCCAACCCCATAGTTACCATGGCAACACTACCCCATGGTTCCCATGGCAACACAACCCCGTGTTTGCCATGGAAACACAAACCCATCGTTACCATGGCAAATAAATGCCATGGTTACTATGGGAACACAACCCCATGGTTCCCATGGCAACACAACCCCGTGGTTGCCATGGCAACCCAACCCCATCTTTACCACGGCAACACAACCCCATGGTTGCCATGGCAACACTAACCCATGGTTACCATGGCAACACAACCCCATGGTTGACATGGCAACCCAACCCCATGGTTACCATGGCAACACAACCGCATGGTTAAAATGGCAACACTACCCCATGGTTACCATGGCAACACAACCACATGGTTGCCATTCCAAAAGAACCGCCTGATAACCATGGCAACACAACCCCATAGTTACCATGGCAACACAACCCCATGGTTGCCATGGCAACCCAACCCCATGGTTACCATGGCAACAGAACGCCATGGTTACCATAGCAACCAAACCCCGTGGTTGCCATGGCAACCCAACCCCATGGTTACCATGGCAACACAACCGCATGGTTACAATGGCAACACTACCCCATGGTTACCATGGCAACACAACCGCATGGTTACCATGGCAACACAACCGCATGGTTACGACAACAACACAACCGCATGGTTACCACGGCAACCCAACTGCATGATTACCACGGCATCTCAACCCCATCGTTGCCATGGCAACACAACGCCATGGTTACCATGGAAAAACTACCCCATGGTTACCATGGCAACAGAACCCCATAGTTGCCATGGCAACTAAACGCCATGGTTCCCATGGCAACACAACCCCGTGGTTGCCATGGCAACCCAACCCCGTGGTTACCATGGCAACAAAACCGCATGGTTACTATGGCAACGCTACCCCATGGTTACCATGGCAACACAACCACATGGTTGCCATTCCAAAAGAACCGCCTGATAACCATGGCAACACAACCCCATAGTTACCATGGCAACACAACCCCATGGTTGCCATGGCAACCCAACCCCATGGTTACCATGGCAACAGAACGCCATGGTTACCATAGCAACCAAACCCCGTGGTTGCCATGGCAACCCAACCCCATGGTTACCATGGCAACACAACCGCATGGTTACCACAACAACACAACCGCATGGTTACCACGGCAACCCAACTGCATGGTTACCACGGCATCTCAACCCCATGGTTGCCATGGCAACTAAACCCCATAGTTTCCATAGCAACCCAACCCCATAGTTACCATGGCAACACAACCCCATGGTTCCCATGGCAACACAACCCCGTGTTTGCCATGGAAACCCAAACCCATCGTTACCATGGCAAATAAATGCCATGGTTACTATGGGAACACAACCCCATGGTTCCCATGGCAACACAACCCCGTGGTTGCCATGGCAACCCAACCCCATCTTTACCACGGCAACACAACCCCATGGTTGCCATGGCAACACTACCCCATGGTTACCATGGCAACACAACCCCATGGTTGCCATGGCAACCCAACCCCATGGTTACCATGGCAACACAACCGCATGGTTACAATGGCAACACTACCCCATGGTTACCATGGCAACACAACCGCATGGTTACCATGGCAACACAACCGCATGGTTACGACAACAACACAACCGCATGGTTACCACGGCAACCCAACTGCATGGTTACCACGGCATCTCAACCCCATCGTTGCCATGGCAACACAACGCCATGGTTACCATGGAAAAACTACCCCATGGTTACCATGGCAACAGAACCCCATAGTTGCCATGGCAACTAAACGCCATGGTTCCCATGGCAACACAACCCCGTGGTTGCCATGGCAACCCAACCCCGTGGTTACCATGGCAACAAAACCGCATGGTTACTATGGCAACGCTACCCCATGGTTACCATTGCAACACAACCGCATGGTTACCATGGCAACACTACCCCATGTTTGCCATTCCAAAAGAACCGCCTGATAACCATTGCAACCCAACCCCATGGTTACCATGGCAACACAACCCCATGGTTGCCATGGCAACACTACCCCATAGTTACCATGGCAACAGAACCCCATAGTTGCCATGGCAACCAAACCCCATGGTTACCATGGCAACACAACCGCATGGTTACCATGGCAACACTACCCCATGGTTGCCATTCCAAAAGAACAGCCTGATAAGCATTGCAACCCAACCCCATACTTACCATGGCAACACAACCCCATAGTTGCCATGGCAACACTACCCCATGGTTACCATGGCAACAGAACCCCATAGTTGCCATGGGAACTAAACGCCATGGTTACCATGGCAACACAACCCCATGGTTGCCATGGCAACCCAAACCCATGGTTACCATGGCAAGAGAACCCCATGATTACCATAGCAACCAAACCCCTTGGTTGCCATGGCAACCCAACCCCATGGTTACCTTGGCAACACAACCGCATGGTTACCATGGCAACAACACAACCACATGGTTACCACGGCAACCCAACTGCATGGTTACCACGGCATCTCAACCCCATGGTTGCCATGGCAACTGAACCCCATAGTTGCCATAGCAACCCAACCCCATAGTTACCATGGCAACACAACCCCATGGTTCCCATGGCAACACAACCCCGTGGTTGCCATGGCAACCCAACCCCATCGTTACCATGGCAACTAAACGCCATCGTTACCATGGCAACACAACCCCATGGTTCCCATGGCAACACAACCCCGTGGTTGCCATGGCAACCCAACCCCATCGTTACCATGGCAACTAAACGCCATGGTTACCATGGAAACACAACCCCATGGTTTCCATGGCAACAGAACGCCATGGTTACCATAGCAACCAAACCCCGTGGTTGCCATGGCAACCCAACCCCATGGTTACCATGGCAACACAATCGCATGGTTACCACGGCAACCCAACTGCATGGTTACCACGGCATCTCGACCCCATGGTTGCCATGGCAACTAAACCCCATAGTTTCTATAGCAACCCAACCCCATAGTTACCATGGCAACACAACCCCATGGTTCCCATGGCAACACAACCCCGTGGTTGCAATGGCAACCCAACCCCATCGTTACCATGGCAACACAACCCCATGGTTGCCATGGCAACACTACCCCATGGTTACCATGGCAACAGTACCCCATAGTTGCCATGGCAACTAAACGCCATGGTTACCATGGCAACACAACCCCATGGTTGCCATGGCAACCCAACCCCATCGTTACCATGGCAACACAACCGCATGGTTACCATGGCAACACTACCCCATGGTTACCATGGCAACACAACTGCATGGTTACCATGGCAACACTACCCCATGGTTGCCATTCCAAAAGAACCGCCTGATAACCTTTGCAACCCAACCCCATGGTTACCATGGCAACACTACCCCATGGTTCCCATGGCAACACTACCCCATGGTTACCAAGGCAACAGAACCCCATAGTTGCCATGGGAACACTACCCCATGGTTACCATGGCAACCCAAACCCATGGTTACCATGGCAACAGAACGCCATGGTTACCATAGCAACCAAAACCCGTGGTTGCCATGGCAACCCAACACCATGGTTAGCATGGCAACACAACCGCATGGTTACCACAGCAACAGAACTGCATGGTTACCAAGGCAACCCAACTGCATGGTTACCACGGCATCTCAACCCCATGGTTGCCATGGCAACTAAACCCTATAGTTGCCATTGCAACCCAACCCCATCGTTACCATGGCAACACAACCCCATGGTTGCCATGGCAACACAACCCCATGGTTACCATGGCAACAGAACCCCATACTTGCCATGGCAACTAAACGCCATGGTTCCCATGGCAACACAACGCCGTGGTTGCCATGGCAACCCAACCCCATGGTTACCATGGCAACACAACCGCATGGTTACCATGGCAACGCTACCCCATGGTTACCATGGCAACAGAACCCCATGGTTACGATGGCAACCAAATTCCATGGTTACCATGTCAACAGAACGCCATGGTTACCATAGCAACCAAACCCCGTGGTTGCCATGGCAACCCAACCCCATGGTTACCATGGCAACACAATCGCATGGTTACCACAACAACACAACAGCATGGTTACCACGGGAACCCAACTGCATGGTTACCACGGCATCTCGACCCCATGGTTGCCTTGGCAACTAAACCCCATAGTTGCCATAGCAACCCAACCCCATAGTTACCATGGCAACACAACGCCATGGTTCCCATGGCAACACAACCCCGTGGTTGCCATGGCAACACAACCCCATCGTTACCATGGCAAAACAACCCCATGGTTGCCATGGCAACACTACCCCATGGTTACCATGGCAACAGTATCCCATAGATGCCATGGCAACTAAACGCCATGGTTACCATGGCAACACAACCCCATGGTTGCCATGGCAACCCAACCTCATCGTTACCATGGCAACACAACCCCATGGTTACCATGGCAACACAACTGCATGGTTGCCATGGCGAAACTACCCCATGGTGACCATGGCAACAGAACCCCATGGTTACCATGGCAACACAACCCCATGGTTACCATGGCAACAGAACGCCATGGTTACCATAGCAACCAAACCCCGTGGTTGCCATGGCAACCCAACCCCATGGTTACCATGTTAACACAACCCCATGGTTGCCATGGCAACACTACCCCATGGTTACCATGGCAAGAGAACGCCATAGTTGCCATGGCAACTAAACGCCATGGTTACCACGGCAACACAACCCCATGGTTGCCATGGCAACCAAACCTAATGGTTACGATGGCAACAGAACCCCATGCTAACCATAGCAACCAAACCCCATGGTTACCATGGCAACACAACCGCATGTATACCATGGCAACACTACCCCATGGTTGCCATGGCAACCCAACCCCATGGTTACCATGGCAATAGAACCCCATGCTTACCATAGCAACCAATCCCCGTGGTTGCCATGGCAACCCAACCCCATGGTTTACATGGCAACACAACCGCATGGTTACCACAACAACACAACCGCATGGTTACCACGGCAACCCAACTGCATGGTTACCACGGCATCTCAACGCCATGGTTGCCATGGCAACTAAACCCCATAGTTGCCATAGCAACCCAACCCCATAGTTACCATGGCAACACAACCCCATGGTTCCCATGGCAACACAACCCCGTGGTTGCCATGGCAGCCCAACCCCATTGTTACCATGGCAACACAACCCCATGGTTGCCATGGCAACACTACCCCATGGTTACCATGGCAACAGAACCCCATAGTTGCCATGGCAACTAAACGCCATGGTTACCATGGCAACACAACCCCATGGTTGCCATGGCAACCCAACCCCATGGTTTCCATGGCAACACAACCGCATGGTTACTATGGCAGCGCTACCCCATGGTTACCATGGCAACACAACCGCATGGTTACCATGGCAACACTGCCCCATGGTTGCCATTCCAAAAGAACCGCCTGATAACTATTGCAACCCAACCCCATAATTACCATGGCAACACAACCCCATGGTTGCCATGGCAACACTACCCCATTGTTACCATGGAAACAGAACCCCATGGTTACCATGGCAACCCAACCGAATGGTTACCATGGCAACAGAACGCCATGGTTACCATAGCAACCAAACCCCGTGGTTGCCATGGCAACCCAACCCCATGGTTACCATGGCAACACAACCGCATGGTTACCATGGCAACACTACCCCATGATTGCCATTCCAACAGAACCGCCTGATAACCATTGCAACCCAACCCCATAGTTACCATGGCAACACAACCCCATGGTTGCCATGGCAACACTACCCCATGGTTACCATGGCAACAGAACCCCATGCTAACCATAGCAACCAAACCCCATGGTTACCATGGCAACACAACCCCATGGTTGCCATGGCAACACTACCCCATGGTTACCATGGAAACGCAACCCCATGGTTTCCGTGGCAACTAAACGCCATGTTTACCATGGCAACACAACCCCATGGTTGGCATGGCAACCCAACCCCATGGTTACCATGGCAACAGACCCCCATGGTTACCATAGCAACCAAACCCCGTGGTTGCCATGGCAACCCAACCCCATGGTTAACATGGCAACACAACGGCATGGTTACCACAAAAACACAACATCGTGGTTACCACGGCAACCCAACTGCATGGTTACCACGGCATCTCGACCCCATGGTTGCCATGGCAACTAAACCCCATAGTTGCCATAGCAACCGAACCCCATAGTTACCATGGCAACACAACCCCATGGTTCACATGGCAACCCAACCCCATCGTTACCATGGCAACACAACGCGATGGTTGCCATGGCAACACTACCCCATGGTTACCATGGCAACAGTACCCCATAGTTGCCATGGCAACTAAACGCCATGGTTACCATGGCAACACAACTGCATGGTTACCATGGCAACACTACCCCATGGTTGCCATGGCAACACAACTGCATGGTTACCATGGCAACACAACCCCATGGCTGCCATGGCAACCCAACCCCATGGTTACCATGGAAACACAACCGCATGGTTACCATGGCAACGCTACCCCATGGTTACCATGGCAACACAACCGCATGGTTACCATGGCAACACTACCCCATGGTTTCCATTCCAAAAGAACCACCTGATAACTATTGCAACCCAACCCCATACTTACCATGGCAACACAACCCCATGGTTGCCATGGCAACACTACCCCATCGTTACCATGGCAACAGAACCCCATGGTTACCATGGCAACCCAACCGCATGGTTACCATGGCAACAGAACGCCATGGTTACCATAGCAACCAAACCCCGTGGTTGCCATGGCAACCCAACCCCATGGTTACCATGGCAACACAACCGCATGGTTACCATGGCAACACTACCCCGTGGTTGCCATGGCAACCCAACCCCATTGTTACCATGGCAACACAACCCCATGGTTGCCATGGCAACACTACCCCATGGTTACCATGGCAACAGAACCCCATAGTTGCCATGGCAACTAAACGCCATGGTTACCATGGCAACACAACCCCATGGTTGCCATGGCAACCCAACCCAATGGTTACCATGGCAACACAACCGCATGGTTACTATGGCAACGCTACCCCATGGTTACCATGGCAACACAACCGCATGGTTACCATGGCAACACTACCCCATGGTTACCATGGCAACAGAACCCCATAGTTGCCATGGGAACTAAACGCCATGGATACCATGGCAACACAACCCCATGGTTACCATGGCAACAGAACGCCATGGTTACCATAGCAACCAAACCCCGTGGTTGCCATGGCAACCCAACCCCATGGTTAACATGGCAACACAACCGCATGGTTACCACAACAACACAACCTCGTGTTTACCACGGCAACCCAACTGCATGGTTACCACGGCATCTCGACCCCATGGTTGCCATGGAAACTAAACCCCATAGTTGCCATAGCAACCGAACCCCATAGTTTCCATGGCAACACAACCCCATGGTTCCCATGGCAACACAACCCCGTGGTTCACATGGCAACCCAACCCCATCGTTACCATGGCAACACAACCCGATGGTTGCCATGGCAACACTACCCCATGGTTACCATGGCAACAGTACCCCATAGTTTCCATGGCAACTAAACGCCATGGTTACCATGGCAACACAACTGCATGGTTACCATGGCAACACTACCCCATGGTTACCATTCCAAAAGAACCGCCTGATAACCATCGCAACCCAACCCCATACTTACACTGGCAACACAACCACATGGTAGCCATGGCAACACTACCACATTGTTACCATGGCAACAGAACCCCATGGTTACCATGGCAACACAACCCCATGGTTGCCATGGAAACCCAACCCCATCGTTACCATGGCAACACAACCGCATGGTTACCATGGCAACACTACCCCATGGTTACCATGGCAACACAACCGCATGGTTACCATGGCAACACTACCCCATGATTGCCGTTCCAAAAGAACCGCCTGATAACCATTGCAACCGAACCCCATAGTTACCATGGCAACACAACCCCATGGTTCACATGGCAACCCAACCCCATCGTTACCATGGCAACACAACGCGATGGTTGCCATGGCAACACTACCCCATGGTTACCATGGCAACAGTACCCCATAGTTGCCATGGCAACTAAACGCCATGGTTACCATGGCAACACAACTGCATGGTTACCATGGCAACACTACCCCATGGTTGCCATGGCAACACAACTGCATGGTTACCATGGCAACACAACCCCATGGCTGCCATGGCAACCCAACCCCATGGTTACCATGGAAACACAACCGCATGGTTACCATGGCAACGCTACCCCATGGTTACCATGGCAACACAACCGCATGGTTACCATGGCAACACTACCCCATGGTTTCCATTCCAAAAGAACCACCTGATAACTATTGCAACCCAACCCCATACTTACCATGGCAACACAACCCCATGGTTGCCATGGCAACACTACCCCATCGTTACCATGGCAACAGAACCCCATGGTTACCATGGCAACCCAACCGCATGGTTACCATGGCAACAGAACGCCATGGTTACCATAGCAACCAAACCCCGTGGTTGCCATGGCAACCCAACCCCATGGTTACCATGGCAACACAACCGCATGGTTACCATGGCAACACTACCCCGTGGTTGCCATGGCAACCCAACCCCATTGTTACCATGGCAACACAACCCCATGGTTGCCATGGCAACACTACCCCATGGTTACCATGGCAACAGAACCCCATAGTTGCCATGGCAACTAAACGCCATGGTTACCATGGCAACACAACCCCATGGTTGCCATGGCAACCCAACCCAATGGTTACCATGGCAACACAACCGCATGGTTACTATGGCAACGCTACCCCATGGTTACCATGGCAACACAACCGCATGGTTACCATGGCAACACTACCCCATGGTTACCATGGCAACAGAACCCCATAGTTGCCATGGGAACTAAACGCCATGGATACCATGGCAACACAACCCCATGGTTACCATGGCAACAGAACGCCATGGTTACCATAGCAACCAAACCCCGTGGTTGCCATGGCAACCCAACCCCATGGTTAACATGGCAACACAACCGCATGGTTACCACAACAACACAACCTCGTGTTTACCACGGCAACCCAACTGCATGGTTACCACGGCATCTCGACCCCATGGTTGCCATGGAAACTAAACCCCATAGTTGCCATAGCAACCGAACCCCATAGTTTCCATGGCAACACAACCCCATGGTTCCCATGGCAACACAACCCCGTGGTTCACATGGCAACCCAACCCCATCGTTACCATGGCAACACAACCCGATGGTTGCCATGGCAACACTACCCCATGGTTACCATGGCAACAGTACCCCATAGTTTCCATGGCAACTAAACGCCATGGTTACCATGGCAACACAACTGCATGGTTACCATGGCAACACTACCCCATGGTTACCATTCCAAAAGAACCGCCTGATAACCATCGCAACCCAACCCCATACTTACACTGGCAACACAACCACATGGTAGCCATGGCAACACTACCACATTGTTACCATGGCAACAGAACCCCATGGTTACCATGGCAACACAACCCCATGGTTGCCATGGCAACCCAACCCCATCGTTACCATGGCAACACAACCGCATGGTTACCATGGCAACACTACCCCATGGTTACCATGGCAAGACAACCGCATGGTTACCATGGCAACACTACCCCATGATTGCCGTTCCAAAAGAACCGCCTGATAACCATTGCAACCCAACCCCATAGTTACCATGGCAACACAACCCCATGGTTGCTATGGCAACACTACCCCATGGTTACCATGGCAACAGAACCCCATGCTAACCATAGCAACCAAACCCCATGGTTACCATGGCAACACAACCCCATGGTTGCCATTCCAAAAGAACCGCCTGATAACCATTGCAACCCAACCCCATTGTTACCATGGCAACACAACCCCATGGTTGCCATGGCAACACTACCCCATGGTTACCATGGAAACGCAACCCCATGGTTGCCGTGGCAACCCAACCCCATACTTACCATGGCAACACAACCCCATGGTTGCCATGGCAACATTACCCCATTGTTACCATGGCAACAGAACCCCATGGTTACCATGGCAACCCAACCGCATGGTTACCATGGCAACAGAACGCCATGGTTACCATAGCAACCAAACCCCGTGGTTGCCATGGCAACCCAACCCCATGGTTACCATGGCAACACAACCGCATGGTTACCATGGCAACACTACCCCGTGGTTGCCATGGCAACCCAACCCCATTGTTACCATGGCAACACAACCCCATGGTTGCCATGGCAACACTACCCCATGGTTACCATGGCAACAGAACCCCATAGTTGCCATGGCAACTAAACGCCATGGTTACCATGGCAACACAACCCCATGGTTGCCATGGCAACCCAACCCAATGGTTACCATGGCAACACAACCGCATGGTTACTATGGCAACGCTACCCCATGGTTACCATGGCAACACAACCGCATGGTTACCATGGCAACACTACCCCATGGTTACCATGGCAACAGAACCCCATAGTTGCCATGGGAACTAAACGCCATGGATACCATGGCAACACAACCCCATGGTTACCATGGCAACAGAACGCCATGGTTACCATAGCAACCAAACCCCGTGGTTGCCATGGCAACCCAACCCCATGGTTAACATGGCAACACAACCGCATGGTTACCACAACAACACAACCTCGTGTTTACCACGGCAACCCAACTGCATGGTTACCACGGCATCTCGACCCCATGGTTGCCATGGAAACTAAACCCCATAGTTGCCATAGCAACCGAACCCCATAGTTTCCATGGCAACACAACCCCATGGTTCCCATGGCAACACAACCCCGTGGTTCACATGGCAACCCAACCCCATCGTTACCATGGCAACACAACCCGATGGTTGCCATGGCAACACTACCCCATGGTTACCATGGCAACAGTACCCCATAGTTTCCATGGCAACTAAACGCCATGGTTACCATGGCAACACAACTGCATGGTTACCATGGCAACACTACCCCATGGTTACCATTCCAAAAGAACCGCCTGATAACCATCGCAACCCAACCCCATACTTACACTGGCAACACAACCACATGGTAGCCATGGCAACACTACCACATTGTTACCATGGCAACAGAACCCCATGGTTACCATGGCAACACAACCCCATGGTTGCCATGGCAACCCAACCCCATCGTTACGATGGCAACACAACCGCATGGTTACCATGGCAACACTACCCCATGGTTACCATGGCAACACAACCGCATGGTTACCATGGCAACACTACCCCATGATTGCCGTTCCAAAAGAACCGCCTGATAACCATTGCAACCCAACCCCATAGTTACCATGGCAACACAACCCCATGGTTGCCATGGCAACACTACCCCATGGTTACCATGGCAACAGAACCCCATGCTAACCATAGCAACCAAACCCCATGGTTACCATGGCAACACAACCCCATGGTTGCCATTCCAAAAGAACCGCCTGATAACCATTGCAACCCAACCCCATTGTTACCATGGCAACACAACCCCATGGTTGCCATGGCAACACTACCCCATGGTTACCATGGAAACGCAACCCCATGGTTGCCGTGGCAACTAAACGCCATGGTTACCATGGCAACACAACCCCATGGTTGCCATGGCAACCCAACCCCATGGTTACCATGGCAACCCAACCCCATGGTTACCATAGCAACCAAACCCCGTGGTTGCCATGGCAACCCAACCCATGGTTAACATGGCAACACAACCGCATGGTTACCACAACAACACAACCGCATGGTTACCACGGCAACCCAACTGCATGGTTACCACGGCATCTCAACCCCATGGTTGCCATGGAAACTAAACCCCATAGTTGCCATAGCAACCCAACCCCATAGTTACCATGGGAACACAACCCCATGGTTCCCATGGCAACACAACCCCGTGGTTGCCATGGCAACCCAAACCCATCATTACCATGGCAAATAAACGCCATGGTTACCATGGGAACACAACCCCATGGTTCCCATGGCAACACAACCCCGTGGTTGCCATGGCAACCCAACCCCATCGTTACCATGACAACACAACCCCATGGTTACCATGGCAACACAACCGCATGGTTACCTCAACAACACAACCGAATGGTTACCACGGCAACCCAACTGCATGGTTACCACGGCATCTCAACCCCATGTTTGCCATGGCAACTAAACCCCATAGTTTCCATAGCAACCCAACCCCATAGTTTCCATAGCAACCCAACCCCATAGTTACCATGGCAACACAACCCCATGGTTGCCATGGCAACCCAACCCCATGGTTACCATGGCAACACAACCGCATGGTTACCATGGCAACACTACCCCATGGCTGCCATTCCAAAAGAACCGCCTGATAACCATTGCAACCCAACCCCATAGTTACCATGGCAACACAACCCCATGGTTGCCATGGCAACCCAACCCCATCGTTACCATGGCAACACAACCCCATGGTTGCCATGTCAACACTACCCCATGGTTACCATGGCAACACAACCGCATGGTTACCACGGCATCTGAACCGCATGGTTGCCATGGCAACTAAACCCCATAGTTGCCATAGCAACCCAACCCCATAGTTACCATGGCAACACAACCCCGTGGTTGCCATGGCAACCCAACCCCATCGTTACCATGGCAACACAACCCCATGTTTGCCATGGCAACACTACCCCATTGTTACCATGGCAACAGTATCCCATAGTTGCCATGGCAACTAAACGCCATGGTTACCATGGCAACACAACCCCATGGTTCTCATGGCAACACAACCCCTTGATTTCCATGGAAACCCAACCCCATCGTTACCATGGCAACACAACCCCATGGTTGCCATGGCAACCCAACCCCATGGTTACCATGGCAACAAAACCGCATGGTTACAATGGAAACGCTACCCCATGGTTACCATGTCAACACAACCGCATGGTTACCATGGCAACGCTACCCCATTGTTACCATGGCAACACAACCCCATGGTTGCCATGGCAACACTACCCCATGGTTACCATGGCAACAGAACCCCATAGTTGCCATGGAAACTAAACGCCACGGTTACCATGGCAACACAATCCCATGGTTGCCATGGCAACCCAACCCCATGTTTACCATGGCAACACAACCGCATGGTTACTATGGCAACGCTACCCCATGGTTACCATGGCAACACAACCGCATGGTTACCATGGCAACACTACCCCATGGTTACCATGGCAACAGAACCCCATAGTTGCCATGGCAACTAAACGCCATGGATACCATGGCAACACAACCCCATGGTTACCATGGCAACAGAACGCCATGGTTACCATAGCAACCAAACCCCGTGGTTGCCATGGCAACCCAACCCCATGGTTACCATGGCAACACAACCGCATGGTTACCACAACAACACAACCTCGTGGTTACCACGGCAACCCAACTGCATGGTTACCACGGCATCTCGACCCCATGGTTGCCATGGCAACTAAACCCCATAGTTTCCATAGCAACCGAACCCCATAGTTACCATGGCAACACAAACCCATGGTTCCCATGGCAACACAACCCCGTGGTTCACATGGCAACCCAACCCCATCGTTACCATGGCAACACAACCCGATGGTTGCCATGGCAACACTACCCCATGGTTACCATGGCAACACAACTGCATGGTTACCATGGCAACACTACCCCATGGTTGCCATTCCAAAAGAACCGCCTGATAACCATTGCAACCCAACCCCATACTTACACTGGCAACACAACCCCATGGTAGCCATGGCAACACTACCACATTGTTACCATGGCAACAGAACCCCATGGTTACCATGGCAACCCAACCGCATGGTTACCATGGCAACAGAGCGCCATGGTTACCATAGCAACCAAACCCAGTTGTTGCCATGGCAACCCAACCCCATGGTTACCATGGCAACACAACCGCATGGTTACCATGGCAACACTACCCCATGATTCCCATTCCAAAAGAACCGCCTGATAACCATTGGAACCCAACCCCATAATTACCATGGCAACACAACCCCATGGTTGCCATGGCAACACTACCCCATGGTTACCATGGCAACAGAACCCCATGCTAACCATAGCAACCAAACCCCATGGTTACCATGGCAACACAACCCCATGGTTGCCATTCCAAAAGAACCGCCTGATAACCATTGCAACCCAACCCCATAGTTACCATGGCAACACAACCCCATGGTTGCCATGGCAACACTAACCTATGGTTACCATGGAAACGCAACCCCATGGTTGCCGTGGCAACTAAACGCCATGGTTACCATGGCAACACAACCCCATGGTTGGCAGGGAAACCCAACCCCATGGTTACCATGGCAACAGACCCCCATGGTTACCATAGCAACCAAACCCCGTGGTTGCCATGGCAACCCAACCCCATGGTTACCATGGCAACACAACCGCATGGTTACCACAACAACACAACCGAATGGTTACCACGGCAACCCAACTGCATGGTTACCACGGCATCTCAACCCCATGGTTGCCATGGCAACTAAACCCCATAGTTTCCATAGCAACCGAACCCCATAGTTACCATGGCAACACAACCCCATGGTTACCATGGCAACACAACCCCGTGGTTGCCATTCCAAAAGAACCGCCTGATAACCATTGCAACCCAACCCCATAGTTACCATGGCAACACAACCCCATGGTTGCCATGGCAACCCAACTCCATCGTTACCATGGCAACACAACCCCATGGTTGCCATGTCAACACTACCCCATGGTTACCATGGCAACAGAACCCCATAGTTCCATGGCAACTAAACGCCATGGTTACCATGGCAACACAACCGCATGGTTACCACGGCATCTCAACCGCATGGTTGCCATGGCAACTAAACCCCATAGTTGCCATAGCAACCCAACCCCATAGTTACCATGGCAACACAACCCCGTGGTTGCCATGGCAACCCAACCCCATCGTTACCATGGCAACACAACCCCATGTTTGCCATGGCAACACTACCCCATTGTTACCATGGCAACAGTATCCCATAGTTGCCATGGCAACTAAACGCCATGGTTACCATGGCAACACAACCCCATGGTTGCCATTCCAAAAGAACCGCCTGATAACCATTGCAACCCAACCCCATAGTTACCATGGCAACACAACCCCATGGTTGCCATGGCAACACTACCCCATGTTTACCATGGCAACACAACCCCATGGTTGCCATGGCAACACAACCCCATGGTTACCATGGCAACACAACCGCATGGTTACAATGGCAACACTACCCCATGGTTACCATGGCAACACAACCGCATGGTTACCATGGCAACACTACCCCATGGTTGCCATTCCAAAAGAACCGCCTGATAACCATTGCAACCCAACCCCATAGTTACCATGGCAACACAACCCCATGGTTGCCATGGCAACACTACCCCATGGTTACCATGGCAACAGAACACCATAGTTGCCATGGGAACTAAACGCCATGGTTACCATGGCAACCCAACCCCATGGTTTCCATGGCAACAGAATGCCATGGTTACCATAGCAACCAAACCCCGTGGTTGACATGGCAACCCAACCCATGGTTAACATGGCAAGAGAACCCCATTGTTCCCATGGCAACACAACACCTTGGTTGCCATGGCAACCCAACCCCATCGTTACCATGGCAACACAACCCGATGGTTGCCATGGCAACACTACCCCATGGTTACCATGGCAACAGTACCCCATGGTTGCCATGGCAACCCAACCCCATCGTTACCATAGCAACACAACCGCATGGTTACAATGGCAACACTACCCCATGGTTAGCATGGCAACACAACTGCATGGTTACCATGGCAACACTACCCCATGGTTTCCATTCCAGAAGAACCGCCTGAAAACCATTGCAACCCAACCCCATAGTTACGATGGCAACACAACCCCATGGTTGCCATGGCAACACTACCCCATGTTTACCATGGCAACAGAACCCCATAGTTGCCATGGCAACTAAACGCCATGGTTACCATGGCAACCCAACCCCATGGTTTCCATGGCAACAGAACGCCATGGTTACCATAGCAACCAAACCCCGTGGTTGCCATGGCAACCCAACCCCATGGTTACCATGGCAACACAACCGCATGGTTACCACAACAACACAACCGCATGGTTACCACGGCAACCCAACTGCATGGTTACCACGGCATCTCAACCCCATCGTTTCCATGGCAACACAACCCCATGGTTACCATGGCAACACTACCCCATGGTTACCATGGCAACAGAACCCCATAGTTGCCATGGCAACTAAACGCCATGGTTCCCATGGCAACACAACCCCGTGGTTGCCATGGCAACACAACCCCGTGGTTACCATGGCAACACAACCGCATGGTTACCATGGCAACACTACCCCATGGTTGCCATTCCAAAAGAACCGCCTGATAACCATTGCAACCCAACGCCATACTTACCGTGGCAACACAACCCCATGGTTGCCATGGCAACACTACCCCATGGTTACCATGGCAACAGAACCCCATGGTTACCACGGCAACCCAACCCCATGGTTACCATGGCAAGAGAACGCCATGGTTACCATAGCAACCAAACCCCGTGGTTGCCAAGGGAACCGAACCCCATGGTTACCATGGCAACACAACCGCATGGTTACCATGGCAACACTACCCCATGATTGCCATTCCAAAAGAACCGCCTGATAACCTTTGGAACCCAACCCCATAGTTACCATGGCAACACAACCCCATGGTTGCCGTGGCAACACTACCCCATGGTTACCATGGCAACACAACTGCATGGTTACCATGGCAACACTACCCCATGGTTGCCATTCCAAAAGAACTGCCTGATAAGCATTGCAACCCAACCCCATAGTTACCATGGCAACACAACCCCATGGTTGCCATGGCAACACTACCCCATGGTTACCATGGCAACAGAACCCCATAGTTGCCATGGCAACCAAACCCCATGGTTACCATGGCAACACAACCGCATGGTTACCATGGCAACATTACCCCATGGTTGCCATTCCAAAAGAACCGCCTGATAACCATTGCAACCCAACCCCATAGTTACCATGGCAACACAACCCCATGGTTGCCATGGCAACACTACCCCATGGTTACCATAGCAACCAAACCCCGTGGTTGCCATGGCAACGCAACCCCATGGTTACCATGGCAACACAACCGCATGGTTACAATTGCAACGCTACCCCATGGTTACTGTGGCAACACAACCGCATGGTTACCATGGCAACACTACCCCATGGTTGCCATTCCAAAAGAACCGCCTGATAACCATTGCAACCCAACTCCATAGTTACCAAGGAAACACAACCCCATGGTTGCCATGGCAACACTACCCCATGGTTACCATGGCAACAGAACCCCATAGTTCCCATGGCAACTAAACGCCATGGTTACCATGGCAAAGAATCCCATGGTTTCCATGGCAACAGAACGCCATGGTTACCATAGCAACCAACCCTCGTGGTTGCCATGGCAACCCAACCCCATGGTTACCATGGCAACACAACCCCATGGTTGCCATGGCAACACTACTCCATGGTTACCATGGAAACGCAACCTCATGGTTGCCGTGTCAACTAAACGCCATGGTTACCATGGCAACACAACCCCATGGTTGGAATGGCAACCCAACCCCATGGTTACCATGGCAACACAACCCCATGGTTCCCATGGCAACACAACCCCGTGGTTGCAATGGCAACACAACCCCATGGTTACCATGGCAACAGTACCCCATGGTTGCCATGGCAACACTACTCCATGGTTACCATGGCAACAGTACCCCATAGTTGCCATGGCAACTAAACGCCATGGTTACCATGGCAACACAACCCCATGGTTACCATTCGAAAAGAACCGCCTGATAACCATTGCAACCCAACCCCATGGTTGCCATGGCAACAGTCCCCATAGTTGCCATGGCAACACTACCCCATGGTTACCATGGCAAAAGAACCCCATAGTTACCATGGCAACACAACCGCATGGTTACCACAACAACACAACCGCATGATTACCACGGCAACCCAACTGCATGGTTACCACGGCATCTCAACCCCATAGTTGCCATAGCAACCCAACCCCATAGTTACCATGGCAACACAACCCCGTGGTTGCCATGGCAACCCAACCCCATCGTTACCAGGGCAACACAACCCCATGTTTGCCATGGAAACACTACCCCATGGTTACCATGGCAACCCAACCCCATGGTTTCCATGGCAACAGAACGCCATGGTTACCATAGCAACCAAACCCCGTGGTTGACATGGCAACCCAACCCGTGGTTAACATGGCAACACAACCCCATTGTTCCCATGGCAACACAACACCGTGGTTGCCATGGCAACCCAACACCATCGTTACCATGGCAACACAACCCGATGGTTGCCATGGCAACACTACCCCATGGTTACCTTGGCAACAGTACCCCATAGTTTCCATGGCAACTAAACGCCATGGTTACCATGGCAACACAACCCCATGGTTGCCATGGCAACCCAACCCCATCGTTACCATAGCAACACAACCGCATGGTTACAATGGCAACACTACCCCATGGTTAGCATGGCAACACAACTGCATTGTTACCATGGCAACACTACCCCATGGTTTCCATTCCAGAAGAACCGCCTGATAACCATTGCAACCCAACCCCATAGTTACGATGGCAACACAACCCCATGGTTGCCATGGCAACACTACCCCATGGTTACCATGGCAACAGAATCCCATAGTTGCCATGGCAACTAAACGCCATGGTTACCATGGCAACACTACCCCATGGTTTCCATGGCAACAGAACGCCATGGTTACCATAGCAACCAAACCCCGTGGTTGCCATGGCAACCCAACCCCATGGTTACCATGGCAACACAACCGCATGGTTACCACGGCAACCCAACTGCATGGTTACCATGGCAACACTACCCCATGGTTGCCGTTCCAAAAGAACCGCCTGATAACCATTGCAACCCAACCCCATACTTACCATGGCAAAACAACCCCATGGTTGCCATGGCAAAACAACCCCATGGTTGCCATGGCAACACTACCCCATGGTTACCATGGCAACAGAACCCCATAGTTGCCATGGCAAATAAACGCCATGGTTACCATGGCAACA